>NW_006399752.1:30383128-30424388 GCF_000299155.1 Elephantulus edwardii | reverse complement strand
TATACGACCTAGAGGAATGTCTGAACAAAAACAATGAAAGACAGGCCCGAGGGCCGCAGATTAAAAGTCACCCACCTTTGGCTTGGTAGCATCACTTTCTGTCCCCTGGGCCAGCTGATCTCTCTCTATGTTGATATTATTGTTGTTAAGTGCCGTCAAGTCACGACCCTATGAAGGAGAGTCCTCGATGCTACAGTACATATAAGAAATGAATTTCAGGAGTTAGAGAGAAATGAAACTTGAAGTAACTCTACAAAATGTTTGCTAATGTCACAGACAAGGCAGGTGAGCCTGACAGTGGGTTCTGAGATGTGGAGCAGAGGTCTGCTACAAATTGAGGACACGCAAAATTTTATGAAGTCCTCTCTAATCAAATTTAAGCAAGCAGAACAAAAATTAGACACAATTCACATAAAATTCACAGCCTTGCCCCCTTAAAAGTCTATGACAACAAGAATGTTAAGCAACACAACAGAAAAGAAACAAACAGAATATCCAGATGGACACTCTCTTCCCGAGGGTCCACTATGGGTTTATTCAGATTTAAATTCACACAACAACAACAATCACACCAAGTTATATTTGAAACTGTCCATCTATTTCAACAGAAAAATAAGTCCTACTGCTGTTGTTGTTGTTATGTGTCCTTCAAATCACTGGCGACTCATAGCGATCCTATGTACAATAGCTCTGAATTCTACCCTATCCTGACCCAGTCTCACTGATTCTGACAAACCTACCCCTATTAACCCAGTTACCATGTCAATTTCTCTCATGTGGGTCCTTCCTCTCCTGCGCTGTCTGTCCACCCTTTCAAGCATGATGTCCTTCTCCAAGGACTAGTCCCTCCTGGTCACGTATCCAAAGTGAGACATGAGCTTCCAAATCCATGTGAGACAGAGCTTCAAAATCCTTGCCTCTAAGAAGCAGCTCGCGCTCACTACTCCAACACAGACCTCTTTGTTCTCTTGGTGGTCCTTGTTCAATACCATTCTCAATCTCTTCTCCATCCATTCGGTGCTTCCAATTGTCCCAGTGGTGAGAATCTTTGTCTTCTTGATATTGAGCTTCAAACCGTATTGAAATCTACAGTCTCTGACCTTCTGCAGCAAATGCTTCAAGTTCTAGATAAAACTTATTATTACCACCCCCTTGATGAAAACTTAGTACCAAACTGAATCTCCCAATGAGTAAAAAAAAAAGAATCTTGCCAATAAATAATATAAAAGAAAAAGCAACAGAGTTGAAAACTCATTTTCTTAAAGACAAAACAAGAAAGCAGAGCAATACTCTCCCCAGGAATGAACAACTATGTGTCTTAGAAGGGAGAATTTCACGCTCACATCTCTTCGTTGTCAATTATCTGATTCCCATTAGTTGAAGCTTTGGTTTCCAGAGCCAAATAAAATACCTAGCAGAAATCTGTCATGGGATTGGCCAATGTTTTGTTCTCACTAAGTTGTTGTAGCTTAAAAAGGCTTGAGAGTCTTTTGTAAGACCATCCAAAGTTCAGTTAAATTTTTTCTGAACCTAGTTCTTTCTACTAGCTAGAGACATAGCTAAATCAATCCAATTAAGCAGCTAAATGCCAGTGCAAAGCACAAGGCTCTAGACACCAAATTTCTTACCACAATCTTGAAGTCATCTAAAATAATCAGGGAAGGAAGCAAATATTTTCTATGGACAAAGTCCCAGAGTTAAGTAAAGAAATTGGCAATATATGAAGATGTTAATCTCACTTCTGACACCATTTTATGTTAGAACAAAATAGTAGTAAGCTAACAATAGAAATTGCTTGAAATTATTTCATATATGATTTTCTAATGATGGTAACATTTTGGCTAAGGAGGCAAAATAAGTTCCAATGATTGAAAATATTCCAAGAAATATTTATTCCATGTTATTGCAATACAATAACAATTTGCATAATACACTCTTGATACCAGAATCCAAGAAATCGAAAGATTAATTTCATTGGGAAAATTTGCTGTCAGTGACCTCTTCAGATTGCTGAAGAGCAAGGATGTCATTCTAGAGACTATGGTGTGCCTGATCCAGGCCATGGTCTTTACAATTACTTCAATGCATCAGAGAGCTGGACGATGATAAGGAATGATAGGAAAAGTAGTGTATTTTAGCGGTGGTCCTGGAGAAGAGTTTTAAATATCCCATGGGCTGCTAGGAGAACAAACAGATTCATTCTGGAGAGGGAGAAATCAGGATGCTCCTTGAAGGCAAGGATTATGAAGCTTTATCTGACTTACTTTGGGCATGTTGCAAGGAGGGACAAGTCCTTGGAGATGGACATTGTGCTTGAGACGGTGAGTGGACAGTGTGAGAGTGGAAGACCCTCGATGAGATGGATTGACTCAGTGACTGGGGTAACGAGGGTGGGTGTGTCAGAGATGACAAGATTGGCTCAGAATAGAGCTCAAGATTCAAAGCTGTTGTACATATGGTCACAATGTCACAAACGAATTGAGAGGACAACCAGAAGGTGAGAATACAACAACAATTGACACTAAAATCACTTATAGTCTGATCCTGGAGTTCTTAATTTCTCAAAACATATACAGAATTCTTCAGAAGACCCTGCTGGCAAATAGGAAAGATACCTGACCCCAACTTGTATTTTTAATTGTTTCCTACGCATGAGAAAGTTGGTCAGTTAATAAAGAAGACTGAAGAAGAATTAATATCTCTGAACTGTGGTGTTGTGGTGTTGGAAAAGAGCATTGAATATAGCACTGACTGACAAAACTCCCAAAACGTGTCTTAGAATAGTGCAATCAGAGTGATGTTTGGGAGCACAGATGGTGAGACATCTTTTCACAGACTTTGGACATGTTTTCAGGAGGCATTATTCTTTGGAAAATTACATCACGCTTGGAAAGCTGCGGTTTCATGAGGGAGAGGAAGACCCTTCATGAGACGGACTCATACAGTGACTCCAGCAATGGACTTACGGATGGCACAGGTCATGAGAATGACATGGGCTTAATGCTGAAGATCGCCGTGAGTTCCAGTGGCTTGAACAGCACACAACCAGATTAAAAGGGGGGAAGTCATCTGCCAATCTACTATTTAACTAGTAAATTTACTTTAGAAAACAAGTTTAATCAAAGCTTGAGGTTCCAAGGACTTCAGGGAAATGGATGGGTCACCCCACTCCGTAGACTTCAGAAAGTCGTTTTCCAGGGTAAGTAAATTCTTTCTCAGAGACTAGAAGTCTGAATGCAGGACACCAGCTCTAGGTTCTGTCAGCTCTGGTGGAAAACCTTTAAACCCTTTGATTTCTCTTCCTAGGTTTTTAATAATTCCAATGTACCTACCCTGCTCCATTTGTTGCTGTTCTTACATGCTTTTGAGTTGCCTGGGACTCACAACAACCCTGTGTACAATAGCTATGGACCATCTTATCATGATCCAATCCACTGTCTTTGACACACCTGTTCCTATAACCCTAGTTACTATGCCATACATCTTATCCAGGATCTTCCTTTCCTGCATTGTCCCTCCACGCTTCCAAGCATCATGTCCATCTCCAAGGACTGATTCTTTCTGGCAACATGCTCACAATATGTGAGATGAAGCTTCCAAATCCTTGCCTCTAAGAAGCACCTTATTTTCACTCTCTGCAGAACAGACCTGTTTGTTCTTTTGGCAGTCCACATTACATTCAATACTCTTCTCCAGCACCACAACTCAAAGACATTGGTTCTTTTTCTATCCTCCTTATTTATTGTCTAGCTCTCTGATACATAGCAAGTAATTGTAAAGACCATGACCTGGATCAGTCACACCTTGGTCTCTAGACTGGACATCACTGCTCTTCGGTACTTTGTAGATGTCCCTGCGAGCAGATTTCCCTAATACAATTATTCTTTTGATTTCCTGACTGCAGATGTAAAGAGTAGTTGCTTTGTTTTGTTTTGGTGTACAGTTGAATAGGATCTGACTGGCACAAGAGGCGATTACCCCTCTTTCTTCAGTGGACCATCTGGTGTGTTCAAACCACACACCTTCAGGATTGCAGTGAGGCTTCTTGCCACTAGGCCACCAGAGAGCCTTTGATGTGAAGAGTATTTATTGTGGAACTGAGTAAACTAAGTTAACAATCTCAATCTCTTCTCCATCTATCATTGCACTGCCAATTGGACTAGTGGTAAGAATATTTGTTTTCTTGATGTTGAGCTTCAATCCATATAGGAGGCTTAAAATCAGCAATCAATACATATAGGTAATCCTTGACCTTCTGCAACAAGTGTTTCGGGTCCTCCTCAGTTTCAGCAAACAAGGTTGTGTTATCTGCAAAGCACAGGTTGTTGATATGAGTCTTCCTCCAATCCTGATACCACATTCCTCCTGGTAAAGTCCAGCCTCCCTGATGACCTGTTTCATATACAGATTGAAAAGGTGTGGAGACATGATGCATCCCTGATGCACTCCCTTCTTTCCTGATTTTGAACAATGACGTGTTTCCCAGTTCTATTCTAACAATTGCTTTGTGGTCCACATGCAGGTTTCACATGAACACAATTTGGTGTTCTAAGATCCTCTTTCTTCTCAAGGTTAACAACAATTTGTTGAGATCCACTCAGTCAAATGACTTTACATAGTCAATGAAACACAGATAGATACTCCTCTGCTTTCAGCCAATATCTATCTGACTTGGCTATAATGTCCCTAGTGCCATGGTTTCCTCTAAACCCAGATGCACTTCTGGCAGGTCTCTGTCTATGTACTGTTTCAGTCATTTTTGAATAATCTTCAGCAGGATTTTGCTTGAGCGAGATATTAATGATATAGTTCAATAGTTTCCACAGTCTATCAGATCACCTTTTTTGGAATAAGTGTATATTATAGACCTCTTCTAGTCGGTTGACCAGGTAGCTGTCCTTCTGATTTCTTGGCACAGGCCGGTGAGCACTTGCAGAACAGCATCTGTTTGTTAAAATCTGTTACATTTACATAGCAAAAATTCCTGGTCTAAGACACACCTGACAGTGTAATCACTAACATAGTAATGAATATCGTATTCTAAAATGGGATTATATCCCCAAGTGATCTCCAGTGTGTTTTCAGGCTCAATCATGGGAGAAGTTCATCCATCTTTCTACAGAGAAGCTACTTGTATAGGAGTTTAGACTTACATTTTTTTGAGGGGATACAATTTAAGCCATGCCGATGTAATTGTCAGGTGCCATAGATTCAATTCTGACACACAGCGTCCTTATCTAGAACAGAACAGAACAGAACAGAACAGAACAGAACAGAACAGAACAGAACCACATAGTCCTGTGTCATCCTCAAAATATTTGCTATGTTTTAATCCACAGTTTCTGTTTCACTCTCAATCCTTTTCAACCAAGAATGGTAAAGTGTCTTTCAAATACTTTGGACACATTGTTCCCAGGGACCAGTTCTTGAAAAAGTACATCATGTTTGAAAAGTGTGGGGTCAGCTGAAGAGAGGAAGGTTCTTAGCAAGATAGGTTGACAGAGTGCCTGTAACAAGGCGCCCAAGTATTATGCTGATGAGGACACAGGGGAGAGCAAGGCTCAGATCCATTGTTGATTGGGTTGTTTTCTGTTGTAGTCCAGTCGACGGCACACTTCCTTTTTGTCACTGACTCTCCCCCTTTCCCAATCATTATGTTCTTTTGTTTTGTTTTGTTTTTTTTATTATCCATTTTAATTTTTCATTTTAATGAAAGTTTACAGAGACTTAGGGTTTCCAGTCATTCACTGTTGCACTTTTATTCCTGCCCCCTCACCCCAATTCACTCTTCTCCTTGAAAAGTAAAAGAAAAACTTTCATTTTTATGCAATCCCTTCTCCCAAGTCCACTCCACTGTGCAGCCTTCATTCTGGACTCCTGTCATGACAATAATACCCAATCATATATCCCTTTTAAACAATTCTCTCCCTCATCTGTTTCAATGCAGTATACATCATTCATCCTCTCTTTCTCAGTCTCCCCTCAACCCCGATGTCAGTCCCATTTTACAACTGTGGCCCTATATGATATTTGTCCTTTTGTGACTGAGATATTTCACTCAGCATAATGTCCAGTGACTGGACCTTTCTTTTTTTTTTTTTTTTTTGACTGGACCTGTCAAACAGATGAGAAAAAAACCTTTCCATTCTTGTTGCTAATGAGCATTTTTGCTGTACTTTTTCCATGGTAATCTGTTTATTCTTCTAGCAACCTATGGTATATTTAATATTTTTGTCAACATCATAATTCCGGGGCATTTTTTTCTTCTTTTATCTTCTTTGTTCATTACCCAACTTTCACTTATATATAAAATGATTGAAAATATTATGACTTGGGTCATGTACATCTTAGTCCTCCAATTGAATAACTTTGCTTTTGAACACTTTGGAGAGGTCTTGGCAGAAGATTTGCCTTTCATTGTATTTTCTTGTGATTAAATCTGTGCATTAAAAGTTGTTTAATTTTGGTCTCTCTGCATTGTCACTTGCTGTCTGTGGTGGTGGGATCTAACTGTCTTGTTCACTGCTGAGGGGGCCTGTCAGGTAGCAAACGTCCCATCAGCACTTCTAAATGAAGGCAGCCTCTCTGTCAGCACCCCTTCCATTGTTCTCAACAACTTGTGATTGTAAACACCTCTGCGGTGAACATCTTTGTGGCTAAAATACTTCTAACAACTGTATTTTTAAAAAGTAAATTTTATAGAAGTGGAACTGTTGGGTCAAAGGATAGGTCTGGCAGCACACAGAATTTTTTCCTACATAAGTTCATTATTTTACCAACTTACGGTGAATGAAAGAAACTTTTAACAAAACACCTATGCATCAACACATTTCTTTGTAGAAATCAATTTTTCAGGAAGCATATAAATTCAGTAGGTGAGAAATCATACCTCTTTGTTGATATTTTATATTTTTGTACTATGAGAGTATTTAATCAGATTATGGATTATTTAGATGTTTATTTAATTTGTTCATTATTGTTATTTACTTGTTTTCTTACTATATTAAAGAGATTTAAAATTCCCAGAACAATATTTGACTAATAGAATATGTTTTCACCCTTATTATGGTTGTTGCTCTGTCACCCACAGGAAGGTGGTTCGATCCCTCAGCTGCACTGTGCTGAAAAGTGAAGCACTGTCCTTCCAGCTGACTTACAACATCTGAAAACCCACAGAAGGGGCAGTTGTGAGCCTGACTCAGTGGCCTGTGACAATCCCATCACCAACACACAGACATTTTATTTTCTCTTTTTATGTTTTGATGATGTGTGAGAATTTCTATGTCATATTATAATTATATATATATATATATAAAATCAATGGTTCTCACACATGCTAGAAAAGAATTAGAGGTACTTTGTCTATTTATTTCAGTTAATTATTTTAAAATGATTTTTCACATTGTCACGTCTACCCAATATTTCCTTCTTATTTCCTACCTTGCAGCTAAATTTTCTCTTGAAAATTGTATGTAACATGTAAATATACGTTTTTATTCATATAATCTATATGTATAATATTTATAAACATGATCAGACTTAGGAAAACATCCTTGAAGTCTAAATTTCATTATTTAATAAAATCCAATTTTATTAGTGGTCTAGAGTTTTCAAAACAATTTCATATATGTCTCTGTAGAGACTTCCGTAACTTGTGCTATGTGGCAGATGATGGGAGACCTCACAACTGGGTACAGAGGGGTGGAACACCAAAGCAGGGCCTTTGAGTCAACTTCAATCCATGGAGACTCCCACTGGGTTTCTAAGACTGCAGAGCTCACTGAACAGATAACTCAGCTTTGCCTTTTTCTGCTTCAAGGTGATTGGTAAGCTTTAACCATCAACCTTTGGGTTAGTAGAGCAACACTTAACTCACTAGGGTACCAGGTCTCCAAGGGTCCAGAAGGAAGACATAACTGCTGAAGAGTCAGACCTGGGTGCTACGGAAGGTCAAGGACTATAATCTTCAATATAGATTGAAGCTCAACATCAAGAAGGCAAACTTAGCTGAATCCCACGGTTAAACTGAGCAGCACTTTAGAATTCCAGGTTTCCCTTTTCCCTTTTCATGGACACCTCTCAGGCTCTGGGGTCCTATCCCAGGTCTCTCAGGACACACTGTATATGAATAGCAATGCTGGTTCTGATCCAGCCCATGCACGCCCACCGCCAACGGGCCTCACCATTCACGCTGTAACCTTCCTTCTGACAACACCAGCCCCTGACTTTGAGTGGCAAATTATAGCCTGGATGCATAATAGCTCTCCATCTTATTTATGCATTTTTTTAAATTCCTAAAAATTCATGGCAAAGAGATCAGCATGCCCCCCTTGGCCCCCCGCACTGTGCAAGTTTGATAATGTATGTCCTAACCGCTTAATTGATTGATTACCTCACTGCCGCTTCCTGAGGTACTGAATTTATCTCTAATAGCCAGAGTCAGGCTCTGCAGGCAACCGTGGGGGGGACGGGGGTCCCTTGGTGTCGATTTGCTCTTAACTGGAAAGTCATTACCACTTAATACATGTAGATTGTGTTGAAAGAAAATTATGTGTAATGAAATGAGGGAAAAATTAGTGGAGTGTTATGGGCGAAAGCAGATGTTAGGGAGGAATTATGCTAGCAGAGATAATCACCTTCCTTGGTATTGTGTGTGCTGGGGTGTTAACGGAGGGAGAGCTTGGGAGAGAGCTAAATGCATGCATTGATCGACACAGATTCACCCCTTAGAACCAGCAGCAAGGAATGAGCCCCCCAGGACTCAGGGGCCAGGCCTCCTTAGCTCTGCTCACCCACATGCGTGACCCTTCACTCCAAGGGCTATTGGGATGACTGGACACAGACAGGACGTGCTGGGAGGAGATGGCCTAACAGTCCCCGGGAGCCAGGCTGCTAACGGAGGCCAGGTGATAAACATCAAGTTCTCATTCTTACAACATTAGCTGTTCCTGAGACAAACAAAACAAAACATAAAAAGCAACTAAAAAAAGCTCTCCCTGTAAGAGGATAAGACTGTTGAATCCTTTGGTAAATAGTCTTATCTCAAACAGAGGCATTTAAGTGCCTGCGCCTTTGTGTGATGCCAGGGGGAATAAAACCTCATTGTCTTTATGGCTCAGGATCCTTGGGTACCCCGCCTGCCAGGCTCAGCCCAAACCTCTGGCTTGATGTGTTTGCTGCTGAGGAAATGGAAGTTTAGAGAAAGGTAAGTCCTTGCTCTTTCTTTAGACCTGGAGAGTCGAAGGAAATTTGTCCACCAGTAAGGTGTGAGCAGAAGGCCAGAACCCACTGTCCCTCAGGTCTCATGGAGCTAACCAGCTCTCAGGAGAGACTGTGAAGTCATGGAATGCTTCTGATACCCAAGTCCTTGGTTAAGAGACCTGTGTCCATCACAGAACAATCTGAGTTAAGCCCGCACTTTTCACCAGGGGCCACTCCCATATCCCCTGCTATCTCCTCTACTGCTGCTTCGACAGAAATAGAATAATGAGAAGGCAGAAACGTAGCCTCTCAGATTTTAAGACGTTGTTGTTGGGGGCTGTTGAGCCAAGTATGACCCACAGCGATTCTATGAATAATAGATCAGAACCCTGTCCCCTCCCGTGCCGTGCTCACAATCTCTGACACGCTAGAAACCGTGGTGACAGTCACTGTGTCGATACACCCAGTTGAGGGTCTTCCTGTCCTTTACCATCCCCTCCACCTTCCCAAGCATGATGCTCCTCTCCAAGGAATAGCCTCTCCTAGCAACACGACTGAAGTACGAGCTGATTGTGCATCCACGTAAGATGAAGCTGTTTCGGTCTTTTCTCCATCATGATGCAGATTCTCTGTCCAGTGGTGAGATTTTTGTTTTCATGACATTGATAGGCAGTCTGTATCCAAAACTGTATTCTTTGATCTTCTGCAACAAGTACTGTAAGTCCTCACTTTCAGCAAACAAGGCCGTACCATCTGTATAATGCAGATTACTGATGAGTCTTCCTCTGATCCTGATGCCACATCCTTCTTAATGAAGTTCAGCTTCCTGAATACTGTGCTCAGTGTACAGATTGGATAAGTATGGAGAGAGGGTAACTCTGACACTCACCTAATGTGTTAGGACTTTAGAAGTAGCAAATTAGGGCGCCATATCTAAGGGGAGTCTTTTCAAGTGGCTTCTTGTTCTAGGTGTTTCCCAGCTCAAGGACAAAGGGTCCAAAGGATGCACTCTGCTCCTGGATAGCCTTTCTCTGTGGTATGAAGTCCTACTGATGTCTGCTCATTCTCTCTCCTTGTAAGGTAAAAGGTAAGGAAGCCAGGACTGAGGGGAGACTCCCTTCTGCAGGCTCTGGGCTGTGCTGTGAGGATGTTGCTTTCTGTCCTAACTTCCTTACATCAGATCAGAGCAGATCCCATTAGCTCCTATCATGCCAGTGAAAATGTCACTCCGTAACTGTCAGATCATTGAGAATCAAGGCTCAGGCGAGTTGAGGCTTTGTCGTTGGCGTTGTCGGTGTTACTGACTACAACTCACAGTGAGCCTGTGGACAACAGGTCAAACGTTGATGGTGCTCCGTCGTCCCCACCAACGCCTATTGTTGCTGTAACTGGACAATCAACCTCATTGAGGGTCTTCCTCTCTCACCTTTGCCAGCATGTTTCCTTTCCAAGACTGGAACATATGTTAGGGGGCACAATTCAGTCCATGATAAAGCCCAAACATCTTTCCCTAGAGACATTTAGACACATCTACTTCACCAGGAATTCCCAAGATCCTTTGGGTACATTTTAAGCCCCTTGATTTTCTTGTCTTCATTCTATTAAGTTCTCCAGTAGTTGAATATGCAGAGTCCTCATTGATCCCCGAGTCATTGGGGTTTTGTGATGATTAAAATGAGAAAGCTCATATCATGCCTAGCATATGTTGTTGTTAGGTGTCATCGAGTCAAACATGACTCAGAGTGACGTGTGTTGTTGCTGTTGTATACCATTGAGTTAGGAGTGACCCTCCAGTGGGTTTACAGAGGCAGTTAATCACACAGGAAGCGATTGCCCATCCTTCTCCTCCAGAACAGCTGGCGGATTTGAACCATGTGCCTTTGGGATTGCAGTGCAGTTTCTTACCATTGGGATGCCAGAGCTAAACAACAAGTCTGAGCCTTTTTCTGTCCTGTGCCAACTTTACAATCTGACACACACAAGCCCATCGTGGTAGTCACGTAGCAATCCACTTGCTGAGGGTCTACCTCTTCTTCCCTGTCCCTCCACTTTTCCTTCTCCAACAAATAACCTCTCCTAATAACATATACAAAGTAAGAGACAAAGCTTTGCCATCCTTGCTTTCAAGGAGTTCTCTGGATACTCCTTCCCCAAGACATATCTGTTTGTTCTTTTTTTCAATCCATGGAATATTTAGTACTTTCCTCCTCCAATACCACAATTCAAAGGCATTAATTTTTCTTCTTTCATCCTTTTTTCATTTTCCAGCTGTTAGATGCAAGCAAGTGATTAAAGAGCTCATAATTTGAATGAGGTACACGTTAGTCCTCAAACCAGTATCATTGCTCCTCAGTAATTTGGAGAGTTACCTGACTGCAGACTTCCCTAGTGCTCTCCTGACTGTTGGTGCCAACTGTATTTACTACGGAGCCAAGTGTAGTTATTATGGATCCAATTAAGATGAAGTCATTGACGGTTTAAATCTTTTCTCCGTTTATCATGACGTTTTCTATCTGTCCAGTGATGAAATATTTTTGCTTTCTTGACAAAAAAATTATAAAGATCCAATCCATATTGAAAGTTGAATTCTTTGATTTGCAACAAGTGTTTCAAATATCCTTACTTTCAGCAAGGAATATTATGTCATCTACATAGCAAAGGTTATTGATGAGTCTTCCTCCAATCCTGAGGCCACATTCTTCTTCATAGAGTCCAGCTTCTAGAATAATTTGCTCCTTATACAGATTGAATAGGTATGGGGAAAAGATACAAACCCCAATGCACACCTTTCTGAATTTTAAACTATGTAGTGTTCCCTCGCTGTGTTCACAAAACAGCACTACAGTCTTGGACGTAGACAAACAAATTTATGGTAACTTTTCCAATGCCACCACTTGGATATGAGTTTGTCTATTGAGGTAGCTTACTTGCAGCCATGAGGCCGGAAGCTATGCCACCAGCATAGAGCAACATCACCCATGATGGACCATTTTAAACTGCACTACGAGGAAAGACTAGGGAAAAAACCTGGAAAACGACTTTCAAAAACGTATTGGCCGGTGAGAATGTTATGAGTAGAAATGGAGTCTTATCAGCACTTGGTCCTGGAAGGTGAACCCCTCAGGTCGGAAGACAGTAAAATAAGACTGTGAAATAGCTGGCTCCTGAAGTTGACTCTGATTCCTGCGTAGACTGTCAGGTGAGGTCCATGTGTATAGTTGCTGTTTGTGTTTCTCATAAAAGGTACTGGTGGTGAATAAATCATTGATTGTAGAGAATTCAATCATTCTGTCTCCCGCCTCACTTCTGTCATCGTGTTCCTATTTCCCAACTACCGTGCCTTCTTCCCCATTTCCAACTTTTGCATTCCAGTCATCCTTTATCACTAGTGTAGCTTGGTTCCCTGTTCGATTGATTTCTGATTGCAACATTGGTAGAAGTCATTTCTTTTCTCCTCTTTGGCTATGCTTGCTGGTGAATAAATTTGAATGATAGTAGTATTAATAGGCATTCCTTGTATTTCAAGTGGATCTAGAAATGGTCTTTTTTTAAATTTTTTAAAATTTTATACTGATTCCGATACATTCTTTTTCACACCAGATCTTTCCCATTACCTTTATCCACCCCTTCAATCGTGCAACCTTCTGATTACAATCCCCATCCCCACCCCATCATCATTCCTCTGCTCCCCTCCCGCACCCCACACTTGGATCCTCACACACGTTTTACTAGTTCTCTTTCTTAGAAATGGCATTTTTAACTATGAATGCAACCCCATTTTTTCCTCACCTTTTTATTTTCCGCATAGTAGGTCATATGATTGTCTGATTTGAAATGCCCCATGCCAATCCATTGCTTGGTTCCACAATCAACACTCTTGGTATCAGTAGCTAGGAAATCCAAAGACAAATCACATTGTGAACATCTCCTGTCAGGGATCTCTCCAGAGTACTGAGGAGTAACAATATCAGTCTAGAGACTAAGGTGTGCCTGAAACAAGCCATGGTCTTCACAGTTACTTGCTATGCATCAGAGAGCTGGACAATGACTAAGGATAATAGAAGAAGAGTCAATGCCTTTGAGTTGTGGTGCTGGAGAAGAGTATTGAACATACCATGGACTGCTATAAGAACAGATCTGTCCTAGAGAGGGTGAAACGGGCTGCTCCTTGGAGGAAAGCATTTGGAAGCTCCATCTCACATACTTTGGGCATATTGTCAAAAGGACATCATGCCCATTGGAAGAGAGGAGGGACAGTGCAAGAGAGCAAGAGCCTAGAAGAGATGGATTGGCTCAGTGACTAAGGTAATGGGGGTAGGTGTATCGGAGACAATGAAATTGGCTCAAAAAAGAGAAGGGTTCTGAGCTGTTGTACATAAGGTCATTATGAGTCATAAGAGACTCAACGTCATATAACAACAAAAGTAGAATTGACTTCAATATGAGATTATAAAATCTTTTTGTTGATGTTGTAATATGCAATCAAGTTGGTTCAAACTGACAGCTACCCTACCTTTATTGTTGAAGTGGCACCATCCAAGTTGAGAAGAAATAACTGTGCAAGTACCCATAGTAACTTGAACATGAAATGTACAAGCTAGAAATTTAGGAAAATTAGAAGCTGTGAAAAATGAAATCGAAGCCATGAAGATAGCCATTGGTGAACTGAAATAGATTTTTATTGACCATTTTGAATTGAAGAATCATGTATTGTGTGCTTGTTGTTGTTGGGTGCTGTCGAGACGACTCATAGCAACCCTGTGAACAACAGATCGGACCCCTGTCCTATCCCGTGCCGTCCTCACAATCTCTGACATGCTCAAGCCCGTGCAGCTGTTAGTGCGTCAGACTACCTGCTTGTGAGACTTCCTAACCTTTACATTCCTTCTGCCTTTCAAAGCATGATGTAAGGAACACTCTCTCGTAAACATGTGCCCAAAGTATGTGAGACATAGCTTTTTGATCTTGACCTCCAAGGAGCGCTCTGGCTGCCCCTTCTTCAAGACATATCCCTTTGTTCTTTTGGTCGTCAGTGTTCTTCGACAGCAACGCAGTGCAAAGGCATCAATTCTTACTCTGTCATCCTTAATCATTGTCCAGTTTTCAGATGCATAGAAACTGATTGAAAGGACCATGGTCTGAATCAGATGCCCCTTAGTTCTCAAACTGACATCATTGGCCCTCAACAATTAGGAGAGATCTCTGACTACGGACTTTCTCAGTGCAACACATCTGGTCTCCTGACTGTTGATATCCAGTACATTGATTGTGAATCCAAGTGAGATGAAGCCATTTTAGTCTTTTCTCCATCTATTATGATGCTGTGTATTGGTCCAGTGATGAGAATGTTTGTTTTCTTGACTTTGAGATGCAATGCTAAAAAAAAAAAATCACTTTCAAGATCTCCTCACTCTCAGCATGCAAGGTTGTGTCATCTGCATGACAAAGTTTATTGATGAGTCTTCCTCTGGTCCTGATGCCACATTCTTCTTCAGAGAGCCCATTATTGTGCTTAGGATGACAAAAATTAAAAATGTCACATTCATCATCAAAAGGAAGGTTTCAAGATCTGTCCTGAAGGGTCGTGCTTTCTGTGATAGGGTAATATCCACACGCCCACAAGGAAGACCAACTAATACAATTATTATTCAAATTTATGAACCAAACATGAATGCCAAAGAATAATAAATTTATTAATTTGACCAACTTCTGCAGGCAGAAATTAATCATTCATGCAGTCAAGATGCAGTGATAAATTACTGGCGATTGAAATTTGAAAGTTAGAAACTAAGAAGAAGGATCAGTTTTGGGGAAACTTTGTCCTTGGTGACAGAAATGATATGGGAGATAGCAGGACAGAATTTTGCAAAAACAATAACATACTTACTAAAAATACCCAATTTCAACAATGTAAATGCCGGGTACACACGCAGGCTTTGCCAAACAGAAAACACAGGCATCAAATGGACTACATATATGAAAAGAGACAACATGGAAGTTCTACGTCATCTGTAAGAGTACAGTCTAGGATCAGCTCCCAAATAGAGCATCCATTGTGAAGCTGAAGAAAATTTAAAGAACTGTATGGGATCTCATAGATAACTTGAACGTATACGGCCCGAATATAAAGACCTTCTCAAGAGTAAATTTATCACACTGAATGTTAATAGTCAAAGAGCACATATATCATGCATTAAAAAAACAAAAGTTCATTAGAAAGATAGGAAAGAAAGGCAATACAAAGATGGGTATCAGAAGATATTATGCAACTTGGTCTTGGATGTAGAGTTACTAAAATAGAAGATATTACAAAACTTGCTTTTGACAAGTTACTAAACCAAATAGAGAAAAGAAGGAAGAGTTGGATAGAATATTTCAAAGACCCGTTGAGAAGACAAGATAAAGCTTTATAATAAAATATACAAAGATCCACAGTTATAAAACTAAATGGGAAGAAGATACTTGATATTTATGAAGTTGAAATAGCTGAAAAAATCCTAGCTTCACATTTTGAAAGATTCTATGAGGAACAAAGAACATAAAAAGAATGCACAGTCAAAGCGGCAAAAGGGGTTGACAGTGACCCACTTAGGAATGATTGCTCAAGAACCAACCATATTCTCGAATGAAGAAGACCAAGCTGCACGTTAGGCTTTGCTGAGTGAGATTCCAGGAATTGCTATTCTAGTCGAGATGTTTCAAAAAACTTATACAAGGAGGAAAGTGCCCACTCATCGAGTTGCTATGAGTCTCTGGCAACTTGATGGGACATAATAATAACAATTATAGCAAATTACTGGAAATCCCCCACAGATAAGGACTGGTGATAAAAACATAATGTCTTCATTGAACTGAATATATGGAAAGTATTAAAAATCGCAAATAAACAGAGGCATGTGTTGCTATTGTTATTATGTGCCTTTGAGAATACTATGGCTCATAGCACATCTATGCACTATAGCTCTGAGCCCTGCCCTATCCTGAGCCAATCACTGTCTCAGACACACTCACCCCCATGGCCCTAGTCAAGTCATCTCATCCAGAGTCTACCTCTCCTGTGTTGTCCCTCCACCCTTCCAAACATGATTTCCTTCTCCAAGCAGTGGTCCATTCTGGCAGCATGCAAAGTATGTGAAACAGAGCTTCAAATTCCTTGACTCCAAGGAGCAAGTTGGTTTCACCCTCTCCAGGACAGATGTGTTTATTCTCTTGGCAGGCCATGATAAGTTCAATACTGTTTTCCAGCACCAAAACTCAAAAACATCATTTCCAGCACCATAACTCAAAGGCATTGATTCTTCTTCTGTCATCTTTAGTCATTCTCCAGCTCTCTAATACATAGAAAAAAAATTTACAAAGATCATGGCCTGGATCAGGCGCACCTTAGACTCTAGACTGGCATTGTTACTCGTCAGCACTCTAGAATGGTTCCTGACAGCAGATTCATCTCTTGATTTCCTGAGTACCGGTGCCAAAAAACATATTTACACCCGCATACCCCAGACATATATATGCATGTACTCAGATACACAGTCAGAAAATAGAAGATTAATCAAGAGCATGTTAACAATGGCTTCTTGTTGGGTAAGGATAAGTCCTGCAGATGAGTTTTATGTTGTGTCTTAAAGCTCTTTCCAGTTGTCAGTGATTGGTATTGAGGATGGCTTCTTTAGAACTCAGTCAGTGAGTCATTGCCCTTGAGTTGAAACCAATTCACAGCTGTCCCACAGACGAGTTTTCCCAAGTGTGTAGATGGCATCTGAGGAAGCTGCCTGTCTCTATCCTGCTAAGCAGCTGGTGATACCAAGAGCTGGAGAGGCATGGCCTTTCAGCGAGCAGCGCATCTCTTTATAGACCACCAGAGCTCCATGGTGAGAAACTAGAAAACAAATAATCATACCTGAACACTGCGTGGCACAAGCATTACTGTCATTCAGATACAAGAGCCCAGAAGGAGATATTAATCGTGTCAATGAACAGTGGACTTCTCCATAGCCCTGGCTGTCAGACGAAAGCTTTCAAGTCTAAATGCAGCCATGGTGCTTGGCTGTGTCACAAACCCAGAGGTGACAGTTGCAGCTGCTAGCAGGTGCCATCAAATCTATTAGAGGCAGGTTTGAACTCATAGTTACCTTACGAGAATGGAAACATTCACCACCCTCACAATGTCCACATGCTCAAGCCCATTGTTGCAATGACTGTGTCACTCGATCCCCTGGACACCTTCCCGTCCTTCACTGACCCTCTACTTTTCTCAGCATAATGTCTTTTTAAAAGACAAGTACTTTTTGAAAATGTTCAAAGTATGTGAGATGAAGTTTCATCATTGTCTATGAGGAGTACCCTGGTTGCACTTTCTTCAAGACAGATTGATTTATTATTTTGCAGTCCATGTTATATGCAATACTTATTGTTGACACCACATTTAAAAAGCACCAGTAATTTTCAGTCCTCCTTATTCATTGTAGAGCTTCCACACGAATACAAACCAATTGAAAAGACCATGGCTTGGGTAAGGTGCACCTTACTTTTTAAACTGGTATCCTTACACTTTTGCCTCTTTAAAGAGGTTCTTGACAATAGATTTTCTCAATGCAAACGGTCTTTTGATTTCTTGATGGCTGCATACCTGAATACCGTGTGACCCAGTTCAGTCTCCTTCCTTACCTTAACAACAAACATTGTTAGAATTTAGATTCAAGGTCTGGAATCCTGTATCATCTCCATCTTCTAAGAGACTGCCATAGGTTCTTAGACATTAATGGCTTTATTGGGGGTGGGGGTGGAATCACTTCTCTAAATAAAACCATGATTTTTTTTGTGTGTGTAACAAAACCTTAAGGTGCATGTTCTAAACCTTTTAGAGTGGTATGAAATACCTGTACTATATCTCCTTGGACTGTTAAGATGTAATATCAATAATTTTTGAAATAAGACATTATAAAGTCAAATACCATGCAGATAAAATGTCTTTTGTTTGTTCAAATTCTAAATAATTGTAGTTCCTATCAACTCCTTCCAGAATGGAGGAAATTTCCAGGTCAAAGGAGCACCTCAGCCATCTCAAGTATCATCAGGGCATCTTCCTGGTAGTGATAAAAAGAACAGATCTACAGCATCCAACAGTGATGTTCCTTTATTTATTGATTAAGAAACTTCTATGAACACAGGACACCGATGAATAGACAGACTAGCATTAGAAAGGATGTGTCATCATTTCACCTCAGTAGAATCCACACACAGTAAAGCCAGCCAAAGGCAAAACTATCAGGACAGAACACATCGGGGGTTAATCAGGTAGAAGTCTGTCTTTCTTTTAAATTTCATGTTGATTTCCGTACAAAAGTCTTATACCCTGTGCTTCATTTTATATACATGGGGTTTCATGCATTCCTCTTTTCACATTGCGTTTTATATTGTCACTCCCACACATTGTGTTGTATAAGCCTCATTGACCCGCCCACTCCCCGCTGGATCTGTCCAGGTTTAAGGTAGAATTCTCAATAGAGAACCAGAGGAAAGTGATCAGTATCTTGTCAAAGTGGAGAACTTAATGAGATCTGGAAAAATAAGGCAGTCTGGTTGAGATCCAGTTCTCCCTGGTTCCACCACAAACCCTAATTATTAGAAGTCTCATAGTTATGGATTTTAGTGATGAAAAGCTGTCAACAATGAGTGCATAGGATATGCATCAAGCGTGATGCTCAGTTCTTCTTCAATCAGCCCATCCCTGCCATGGAATCAATTCCCACCTACAGCGACTCTCCCTTGGCTGTCTGAGATTTAAGCCTTTATAGGAGCAGATTGTTCACCTTTCTCCCATTGGAGGGCTAGTGGGTCCAAACGTGTGACCTATCCGTTAATAGTCTCACATGTTACACTTTATGCCACCAGTGCTCATTACTTCAACACAGAAAATTAAAGAGATAAGAATTGCAATTCTTCACTTGATTTTTAACAGCTGAGGACCCGAGCTTAAGAACTATGAAGTGCATGACTACGTGGCATACGGAAGTCTTTTAAAGGTCATACAACCCTACCCGTGGAGCCTGCAACACCTAAGGTTAACAAAGAGAGAGTCTCCCTTACCAAGAATATTGACTGTCCCAGAAAACCAAGAGACTCAAGATGCAGCCAATACATCTTGGAAACCACTGGGAAAGAGGATGAGTCTTTGCAATATTTGTCCTTACGAGGCAGAGTTCATTCACTCAGCATAATGCTCTCCAGTCTCTCCAAAGATACATAGCATTTTTTAAAATTATTGCTCCTGAGTGCTGTATAGTATTCTATTGTGTGAATTTGCCACAATTTCCCAATCCATTCAGTTGTGTTTGGACATTTGTACAGTTTCCATGCTACTGTTATGGTGAATAATGCAGCTATGAGCATTGGTGAACAAATGTCCATGTGTGTCTCAGTTCTAATTAGCTTGGGGTATATTCCTAAGAGTGGACCTGCGTACGGCCATTATTATAAAAATAGAAGGATAACCAGTGTAAAATGCATGGGGACTCAAGGGCAGAAGAAGTGGGAGCAGAAGGGTGAGTGTGAATAAAGGAGGGACCATACTGTTGCGCAATTTAGTGGGTGAAGAGAAGGGGTGAAGGAAATGGGAAGGATCCGGTGACAACCTGAAAAGACAGGTTAATGATGGGCAAGGTCCAATGGTGATTCATTATATAAAACATAATGGATAGGAATGATTGCATGAAATAAAATAGCAATAAAGAATAGTGTGAAACACAGTGTATATGAAATTTGTGCGCAAGCCAGTAAAGCAAGAAGATGAGTCTAAATATTTCTGGAGAAGATTCATGCGTGTATGTCATAGTTTGAATTGTGCCCTTAAAACGTGTGCCCATCCTTGGAAAAGCAGCATCACGCTGGGAAAAGTGGAGGGCAGTGAATGAGAGAAAGGCCCTCAGTGAGGTCAATTGGATGGGCGCAGCACAGTGGGCTCAGGCATGGTGGCAATTGTGAGGACTACGGAGCACCATCAACGTTGTGACCTGTTGTCCACAGGCTGTGAGTTGTAATCAGTAACACCAACAACGCCAACGACAAAGCCCCAACTCGCCTGAGCCTTGATTCTCAATGATCTGACAGCTACGGAGTGACGTTTTCACTGGCATGATAGGATCTAACGGGATCTGCTCTGATCTGATGTAAGGAAGTTACGACGGAAAGCAACATCCTCACAGCACAGCCCAGAGCCTGCAGAAGAGAGTCTCCCCTCAGTCCTGGCTTCCTTATCTTTTACCTTACAAGGAGAGAGAATGAGCAGACATCAGTGGGACTTCATACCACAGAGAAAGGCTATCCAGGAGCAGAGTGCATCCTTTGGACCCTTTGTCCTTGAGCTGGGAAGCACCTAGAACAAGAAGCCACTTGGAAAGAGAAAGCTTCCCCTTAGATATGGTGCCCTAATTTCCAACTTCTAAAGTCCCAAGACATTAGGTGAGTGTCAGAGTTATCCTCTCTCCATACCTATCCAATCTGTACACTGAGCACAGTATTCAGGAAGCTGAACTCTGCACAGAGGCAGAGACCTAGTCAGAACACCTCCCATGTGAACCTTCATCATTCACTTTCTCTGAAAGTGAGGTGGAGAACGTTTAGAAGATTCAAAGGAATTATATATGCAATATTACTGATGTAAGTTCCATTAAAAGGTGGCTATATGTCTTGGCAAAGTGCAGCCAAAGTGTGTCTTGGAGGCAAGGATGTTCGTCTCACATATTTTGAACATGTCTTTGGAGGCAGAGGCAGTAATTCTTGGTCTCTCATACTGTAGACATGTTGCTAGGAGAGGTTATTACTTGGAGAGTGAGCCAGAGAGGGACATTGATCCAGAGACTGCAGCAGTGGGCTCAGGTGTGTCAGAGACGTTGAGGATGGCATGGGCTGGTGGGACTGGGCTCAGATCTGGTGTTCACGGAGTTGTTATGAGTCATGCTTGAATCGGGGATTCGATGGGTACTTCAGCTGTTAGTACTGACTAACAACAACAATATTAGTGCTACTGCAGTTAGCAATAGGTGTTTTGGGGGACATTAGGGTTCAGTAGAAGGGCTTTCACAATCCTTGACAGTGACCCAAGTTTGATTCCTGGCCAGTGTACCCTCATATGTAGCCAGGATTCCTCTGTCCATGGAGACTTGTGTTTGCTATGATGTAAGTCAGCTTTTGGCGGCATTTCTAGACTGTGAATAACAAGGAGGAAGAAAATCCAGGCAATCTGTTCTAAAAATCAGCCAGTGTGCACACTTTGGCTCCAACAGTTCAAGATTGCCTCAGGTGGGGGCTGGCTCGACGGCATCTACCAAAACAACATGGACTTTTCATTTGCTTTGATATAGTTTGTGGATAGCCCGGCTGGAAACGTGGCCTTGATACAGGGCCCTTCGTCTTTGACGCTTAGTTTTTACACTTGGAAAATAAAGATTCCTATTCCTGCCTCGCCTTGTAGTGCTGAATTAATGAGAACACCTAAGCAAAACTTCCCGGTGCAGAGCCTCAGACAACAGGTAATGGGCAAGTCAGCGAGTCTATATTTTACTTATTTATTTTTAACTCATGGATAACATCATCAGAAATGCACATTGCAAGGGATCAGACCCTCATTTTTGCTAGATTCACAACTGAGCAAAGGGAAACAAGTGCCTCACCTGTGTACAAGTGGCTTCAAGATGCTAGTTGCCTCTCTCAGAGCCATTGGGAAACGATGATGAACATTTTAGTGACCAAAAAAGTGAGTAAACTGCTTCATGCTTGGTACCATTAAGTGCAATGGCATTGCGTTAGTGGTGCGTCACGGTTATTATTTATAACTACAAAAAGGCAACATCTAGATAATGTGCTGGTCTTGCCTCCCCCAGCTCACACAGGACATCTGCTGTCAAGTTCAGGCTGTGCCTTCTTTCTTGGGGGGGGGGAGGTGGAAGACACCTCTGGGGTGAGTGTGACAGGTGACACCTCCTTGGGCTCCAGCACTTTGCCTTGCACGGTTGCACCTTCACTCACCTCTCTTCGATGGGAATGAAATGTCACATACAAGACTGCCCAGCTATCGCGTAGGCTCTGGCTTGAAAAAGAACATACATGAGGTTGAAACTGTCTCTGGCCCTCACAGATGATGTGACGTCCAACAAGGAGAGTTAGCCCTTAATTAGGAAGCCTGACATCCAAGCGCTCCCTCCTCATCGGGGGTTTTCATGGTGATTGGAGAAAACAGAGTGGAAAATCTCAGGGATATTGCGGGACTCTGGTAGGCAACTGTGCGGCTATTCTGTGCCTTAATTTTAAAATGTGGTTATAAGACTCTCCACTACATATTCACAAGTACCTGACCATTCAATTTTCATTTGGTGTATAGCACACGTCGTTAAGGTAAAACACCATGAACTTGAGATCTACCCATCAATGACCTCTATCCAAAATATCCTCAGAGACCATGACTCTTTAATCTCAGATTTTCTGTTTGTAAAAAGTAAGTCTCTATCTTGTCTTCCTGTTCTGAGTGACAGTGATTTTCTCATTCACAGAAGCTTCTTCCTTTTGCACAAGCTTAAAATCAAGTGACTGTGATCCGAGGGGTTGGACCTAAGCTGGGAACACACTGGCCCCAGGGTCCCTTTCCATTTAGTGTGCGCCCCATGGAGAATTATGGATCAGACAGAGGTGTTCACACCTTGGTGGGGCCAGCGAGACTTGGTAGCACATGTGATTGGCATGTTGTGAGGAAGGCCCGATCCCTGAAGAAGGCCATGATTCTGGAAAAGGTCAGCAGAAGAGGATACGACCTGTGACAGAAGGGACTGGCATTGCAGCTGCAAGAGGGGGCTTGAGTGTGACAGAGTGTGGGGGTCAGGGCAGGGGTCAGGGAGGTAGGGGTCGGGCTAGGGATAAGGGTAAGGACAGGGCTAGAGTTAGGGGTCGGGGTCAGGGAGTGGTAGGGGTAGGGGTAGGGGTTGGTGCAGGGTTAGGGGAAGGGTTTAGGGTAGGGGTAGGTCTAGGGGTAGTGGTATGGGTAGGGGTAGGGGTATGGGTAGGGGTAGGGGTATGGTTAGAGTTAGGGGTAGGGTTAGGCCTAGGGGTTGGTGTAGGGTTAGGGGGAGTGTTAGGGTTAGTGTTGGGGTAGGGATAGAGGTAGGGATAGAGTTAGGGGTAGGGTTAGGGTTAGGGTTTGAGGTAGGGCTAGGGTTAGGGCTAGGGTTGAGGTAGGGGAAGTGGTATGGGTAGGGTTAAGGTTATGGTTAGGATTAAGGGTAAGGTTATGCTTAGGGATTGGTGTAGGGTTAGAGGCAGGGTTAGGGGTAGGCTTAAGGGTAGGTTTGGTTAGTGATAGGTGTAGGATTAACCATAGTAGTTGTAGGTTTAGGGGTAGGGTTGGTGTAGCTTTAGGGCTAGGTGTAGGGCACTGTATTAACAAGATCTTCTGTTGCTGACTTTTCCTCCTGATTTGGAGTCGATCTGATTGCACCAAATACAGCAAATGATATCACTGACAAAAGTCATGTTACATGAGTGTGTGTGTGTGTAGGTGTTTGAGTTTATAAAAGCTGAGTATTGATATAGTATTGACTGAGTGTGGTTTTTTTCTGGACTTCAGACATTGACAGCTGGTAACCCGAGTCTGGGATGGATAGACAAAGCTTGTACCCCTTTCACAAACAATATTATCGTTTGTAAAATCTAATTCCAATTAATACTAATACAGGAAATAACAAAAAGACATTTTTAAATTAATGTTCATTTATCCTGCATGCATTGAATACATGCCTGAACTTTGAGGTAGACTCCGTGTGACACGCCCTCCTTTGTTAAAGTCTGTAGTGGTTTGTGGTTGTAATGCTGCATTCACATGAAGTTCCAAGGTCACATGTGCTGGACCCTGAACTCTGGTGTTTCCTTGCTGTTGTATAAAGCCGTGGTCATCAAGTGGCTTCTCACTCAAAGCACCTGCATGGTGTCAGAGGCTCCGAAGCACAGCGCCAGCTCTCTAGGTCTTTCTTGTAAGGTGTTGAAGGATGGACAGGTTAGAAGGTCCCATCTCTTAGTTAACAGATGAGTGTTACGCATTTGCATCACACAGGGACTCCAACATGAGTTCAAAGGTTTCATTAAAATAAACAGATAAAAAACAAAACAAAGAACAAAACTGTGACTAACAGCTCCAGGAAGTCTCTGCCGAAAGCTCCAGTTGAAGAGTCCATTTTCAGTGCTTGGGTCTTCCTCACTCTGTGCCCATCACACCCCTCCCAAGCATGTGGTCTCTTTAGCCAAGCACCCGTTCGGTTTTTAATGATTCTCTTAAGAGTGATTCACCCAAGATCCTGCCCGAGTCTCTTTTATGCTTGGGTACAGATGTGCATCTAGAACACATTCAGTTCTCCATTTTCAAAGAGGCCCGTCCACTTTGTGCATATGATTAATTCTGCATGCAGCCAATTATACTCGCAATTAGCTAATTGCAGGCCCAATTGGCCACTTGTCCCATAATTTGAAGGTGCAAGTGGACAATTGACGGGACAATTAACTGCATGCAGGGTTTTACATATTTAAAAAGGAGGCTAGCCGAACACCATTGAAAATGTGTCTTGAGTGCAACATAAAACACCCGTATGTGTAAGCCTGTGAGGATGTGTGCTTTCACTGGACCTGTTTCAGTCTCCTTGCTTTGGTTATGCCTAATCTCCACCCAAATAGAGCCAGCTCGTGGCTTCAAGGCGACATTGGAAGTTTAAAAGAAATATACCAAATTTAAGTCACAACGACAGTGACCCAAACCATTCCAAATCTATTTAGTCCCAAAGCAGTGTTATTTTTTTACTATGATTTGCATGAAAGTTTCCAAAACAAACTTTTCTCATTCAACTGTTCATACACGATTTGTTTTAGGACATTAACTGCAATACATCTAATGCAATCACACTTTCCACACGCCCTCTCTGTAATTCACATTTCTATCCATCCGGCCATCCTGTCTTCTGGGCTCTGTCTCCCTGCAAATTCTCCTCTTTTTCTCATACATGATCGGTTGTTCTAAGTGACTATCTGGTATTACTGGTCCCTTACAGATTTGTGTATTTTTTAACTGAAAGTTGAGCCGCGGGGTGAATTTCCCTCCATGATGAAGAGAGGCTCAGGGTCTTGAAGATATTATCAGTCCTCATTGTTTTAAAGGCTAGACTTCCTCTAAATAATTATAAAACTAGCAAGAGTGACATGAAATCCAGGGCTGATATAGCTGAAACTATGCTGAAAACTAGGAAGAATTAACTCCTGAATCACAAAAATCATGAGCTTTTAGTGTGTAAAGCAAATGCGACCACGCTTTTGGCCCAAACCCCTTAACTGTTCTCAAATCTTCTCCAATTATTCTTCATTAAAGCAAAGTTCTGGTTCTGCTGACATCTCTTATTTCCCCCGGTGCTACATTACCTCGGTGACCTAGAACCAACAGAATGCTTCAACTTCCAAATCTAAAGAGCCACATAGTAATAAGCAGATATGGTCACATGTTCAGAAGTGATGCGTATTTTTAGAAACGTTGACTTCAACTAAAGCTTCTGTGCTAACCTTCATACATGTGAATATCCACCCTCTGCATGTGCTTCCTCCACTGGGCTTCGTCTCACACACAAGAAGGGCTGGGTCAACAAGCAAACCCATCGAGTCGATTTCAACTCAGCGGGACCCTGCTTCTAAGGCTGCTGTGTCCGTACCTTCCCCCGAATGGAAGGCTGCTGTGTCCGTACCTTCCCCCGAATGGAGCATCCGGTAGATTCAAGTTTTTATCAGGTTGATAATCCAGGGACTGACTCACCATAGTACAGTGATAGAGAATATGGACACAAAATATCAAGACATGTTAAAACTAGCACATAGTGGGCACTCAGCAGTGATTCAGAGGTGCAACACGGCTTCAGACCAAATAGATCTGGTTGCTTCTGATGTCTTTGTGCAGGAAAATGGATCTGAATAGTGCCGGAACGTCCCTGTTGCCTCTGGATTTCAATCCAAGGACTGCAGCCTTCCAGAAACTGGCCATGTACGTGGAGGGCCACCATGCTGCCATGCATTCACAGCCATTACAAAGCAAAAGCAGTAAAAACACACTAGAAAATTCCACTACGCCCAAGTTCTCCCACCAGTGTCCTGCCAGGCGTGCCGTTCAACGGATTTTATAACAGCAAATCATTTCAAGGTCAGAGACAAATTGGAACACAATTTGCATAAAAAATAGTCAGAAAAGAAAGAAAAAAACTTTCTTGTAACCTAGTGTATTGCAAGAGTAATTGACCATGAGATTCTATTTTTCCCATAATAGTTAATACTATGCTCCTGAATTAGAGGTAAATGGGATACATTTTAGGAAATGTAGCATCAGACTAAGCTTCAGAGTGAAATTGACTAATTTAATATGCTCTTTATCAAACTGGCCTGTTGAAAGTCACTCTTGGGGTGCAGAGATAAACCTAAACCCAAACCACTGCTGTGTGTTGATCTTGGGACACAGAGAGCCCACAGGACAGGGCATAGCTACCCTATGGGGTTTCTGAGATTGTAAATCTCCATGGGTCCAGACTGCATCCTCTCTCCCTCACCAAACGACTGGTGGGCTTGAACAGATAAACCTTTGGTTAACAGCATGTTACTTCCAATCATACAACAGCCCTGAAACGAAAATCGTTCCTCGAATCTATCATACTGACATTCATCAGGAGCAGAAACTGCTGCTTCTCCTGTGTGTGTGATGACAGAGGTGCATTGATGAGCTCCAATGTCCCTCTTGCCTTAGGTCTTGTGATAATAGGTCATAGCCAAGGTGCTCACCAGATAACTCTGTCTCTCCCGCTCACTGCTTAATCTTAAGGACAGGATTTCTAACTCTTAGTCTTCTTCACATGAGTTCATGAGTTTGAAAGTCTCTTAACTATTCCAAACCTCATTTCTCCCAAAGAAAAAATGAAAATAATGATGTATAAACAGGGAAGTTCAATGAGATCCAAGCTGTGAAGAGCATTTGGAAAGTGTAAAGTATTCCCTACTCTTACTGCTATTATTATTATTATTATTATTATTATTATTATATAATATGCTATTGTTTTGGACGGTCATCTGGTGAGATTAAACCTATGGTGACTCCACGGGGCTTTTATTGACTGGTTTTTATAAGTAGATGGCCACACCTTTCCTTCTTGCACATCTTAGTCTGGAAGTTCTACTGGAACCTGGCCATACTCAGAGGAACTCCCAGATCTAACAGATGGATTATGGTTACACTGGGTTGTGTTGGCCAACAGCCGAGCCCAGGCCTCACACACAGGACCTCACACTGAACCCCCACTGCCTCATTTATCACTCTACTAGTCATTTATATTAATAAAGCTAGTTTATAGTATTAACTACCACAACTCACAGATTCAGTGATTATCCACATTAATCGCATTATAACCACCACTAACATGTTCATTGCGATAATGAACTGATGCTGGGCTTGATGCATTTCAGCAGCAGATTTTGTTCTGCTAAACTCGGGGGTTTGCTTGGAGGGGAGCAGAGCAGTGCTGGCCTCCAGGCCGTGCCAGGAAAATGTGTGGGCCAGATGGCAATCCAAGTTGGTCTGATAGAACATTTCTATTTCTGTGGCTTCTCAGGCAGGAAGCAAAGTGGTGACTCAGAGCCTTCAGATTCCTGACGTGCAGCTTCCAAGCTGGGATCTCTCGTTGCCCTGTGCGACTCATGACTGAGCGACACGACCTGGAGCCTTCTACCGCCCTCGTCACCATGGCCATCGTCATCATCGTCATCATCATCATCACAACTACATTAACCACTTGGAGTGTGTCTGGGCCTTTATTATGGTTATGGAAATAGACTATCTTTCAACTCATCTTGAAAGAAGTGGAGTCACTTGAAAGAAACGAGGGTGGAGAGACATTGTGTTACTTCCTTTCCTGTTAGGAGGACGTACTCACTGAAGAAGGACAGCGTGCTTGGTAACGCAGACGGGCAGCAAAAAGACGGAAGGTTCTCAATGAAATGAATTGACATAGAAGCTGCAATGCTGAGCTCAGGCGTATCCGTGATTGTGAGGATGACACAAGACTAGAGGGTGTTCAGTTCCGTTCTACATGAAGTAGCTGAGTTGGAACAATTGACAGCATCTAAGAACAACAATTTCTGTAACTCCCTGTCCTAGGCAGAACCTATTTGTGTGGCTACTCTCCAGGAAAGAACACAGAAGCTCAGAAACATGAAACAATTTCTTCACAACCAGAAAGCTATTGAAAGATGGAGTCAGATTTACAAACTCCTGGAGACTGCTTCTCCTGTGAGCAGCCCTGTATTGTGTGCGGGGGCACATATTTTTAAATTCCATTCTCCAGGAGGGCGAAGGCAATGTTATTTTTGTTTGATATCTTATTTGACGAAAAATCTTCAAAATTGGTCTACAATCATAACACTACAAACAAATAAAATATTAACACCCCCAAAACAAACCCATTACCTTTGATTTGATTCTTAGCCATCATGCCCCTCTAACAGGGTTTTGGGGCTGCAAATCTTAATGTACGGAGACTGTCTCATCTTTTCCCCCATGGAGGTTCTCTGATGGATTGTAAATGTCACTTTTGGGACTAGCATTCCAACATTTAGCCAAGGTTACTAAATAAAACATTGATACTAGACCCGAAATCTTGTTCTACAGATGTGAGTCCTTGAACAGAACGGCCATTGGCAGAACTAAGCTTAGAATCTAGAATGACGTTTTCACAGCAACATTCTACATCTCCCACATCCTGGAATTGGAAAAATGTGTTTGTTCTTGGTCATCATTTCTTTTTTTTGTATGTTTTCATTTTAATGAAAGTTTATAGACACTTTGGATTTCCACTCATTGATTGTTGCACATTTTCCTTCCTTTCCACCCCTTCCCCCCAGTTCAGTTTTTCTCTTTGAAAAAGAAAGAATTCTTTCATTGTTATATAATTCCCCCCCACCCCACACAAACCACTCCACTATGCAGCCTTCATTCTGGACTCCTGTCATGACAATAATACCTAATTATATATTTCTCCTAAACAGTTCTCTCTCCCTCATCTGTTTCAATGCAGTATATATTATTTATTCCCTCTTTGCTAAGTTTCCCCCTAACCCCATTATCAGTCCCACTTTACAACAGTGGCATTATGTAGTATTTGTCCTTTTGTGTCTGAGATATTTCATTAGCATAACGTCCTCCAGCGTCACTCATTTTGTATAATAATTTATAAGTTCCTTGTTTTTCAATGCAGTGTAGCATTCCATTGTGTGAATATACCACAGCTTCTCTAGCCATTTGTTTGTTGATGGGCACTTGGGTTTTTCCAACTCCTTGCTATTGTAAACAAAGCAGCAATAAACATGGGTGTGCATATTTCTGCGTGGGTGGCTATTATGGTTTCTTTAGGGTATATTCTCAGTAGTGGAATTTCTGGGTCAAATGTTATTTCCATTTACAACTTTTCGAGGAAGCGCCATTCAGCCTTCCACAGTGGTTGCACCATTTTACATTCCCACCAACAATGAATAAGGGTTCCAGTTTCTCCACAACCTCGCCAGCAGTTGTTGTTTGCTGTTCTGTTAGATTTTGCTCTTCGTACTGGGGTGAGATGCTATCTCATGGTTGTTTTGATTTGCATCTCTCTCAGAGCTAGGGATTTTGAGCATTTCTTCACGTGTTTATTCCCCATCTCAATGTCTTCTTTGGTGAAGTGTCTGTTCGTAACCTCTGCTCGTTTTCCAATTGGATTGTTCACCTTTATCTTGTTGTGACATTTGAGTATTTTATAAATTCTAGATATAAGTCCCTTATCTGACATGTCATTACCAAGTATTTTTTCCCAGTCTGCAGCTTCTCTTTTACCCTGTTGGAGGAGATTTTGGATGTGCATGGTCATCATTTCTTCTTAGTCTTCTTCTTAGCCTCCTGTTAAAGTTGAACAGTGATGAGATAAATGTTTATCTTGCTATTTCAAACATCTTCAGCATCATAGGACATCAATAACATATGGGGAGTGGCAGAATTCTGCATTTGGGTTCTTCTCACATGCTATTTGGGGATAAAATGAACTGCAACAAAAACCACTCCTTTAATTTGGGTCCATATGGATGTTAGAGCTTTGGTGGGCTTCAGCTTAGAGTGGCTGTCTAGCCCTCAGTTTCAGAAAGACATTGCCCAAGGCCATCCACACAGATGGTGGGATGACCTTCTAGTGCAGTCAATTTGGAAGTAATCTAGTACAACATTATTTTTTGGATGACTTTCTTAGAACTTGTTGACTTTTTATACATCTTTTGAGCTTTCATTACCAAATGATCATTCTATTTTAAAAAAACTATTATCCAATTAATAACATAACAAGTTTTCAGGGGAGTTTTATTAGAGTCAAATATTTTTAAAACTGTCATTTAAATAGTAATAGTTGTTAAAATAAGAAGATAATTAGGTACCTGAAATTAATCAAAGTGTATTTTTTTAAAAAAATAAGATATATATTTGACTTTCTGCAAATATTTCCACCATTGTCCTTGTTGTTTTCTAGCAGCAAGAAGCTGCACTGCAATCCTGAAGGTATGTGGTTTGAATCTGCCAGTTGCTCCACGGAAGAAGGATGGGCAATCTTCTCCCATGTGATTAACTGCTTCTGAAAACCTGTTGGAGGGTCAACTATGGATCTTTTTCAACTCAACGGTACTCAACAACAACAATTCACTAAAAGTCTTGGGACTTTCCAATCCTCTCTTGGACTTTCATGTTGAGTTCTTTCAGACTGAAGACTTTCATGCTGAGTCCTTTGAGGAGGAAAAGAAGGAAGAAAGTCATGAATGAGAAGCTGCTGTCTGTTGGCAGTGGAACCGTGTCATTAATGGTTTCTGTGAGTTTTCATTGTAATTGAGGGGAGAAAGACTATAAACAAAATGAAAAGCAAACATACAGTTGAGTGAGTGAATGGAGAAATGATGGATGGTCACTGTAAGGAGAACCAGCCTAGAAGCACATATAAAAACGAGAGAGGGCAGAGAGCAGGTGGATTGGAGCAACATGTATGCAGACTTGCGGTACAAAGGGAACCCCAGCCCTGGGGCACTGAATGGGGTGTTTTTCATGCGGTATTGTGTGGAGGTGATGAAGAAAGCATATCACACGGATAGCAGGGGTAGAAAATGGAATGAAAATTTGTAATAGCGGTCCCCAGTGTCAAGTGCACTGGACTCAAGGTTAATTCACCTTGAAGGTCAATTCAAGGTTAAGTCGCTCAGGCTTTAACCTGGAAGAAAGTAGAAGACATCCAATATAGAATACATTCATTATGGAAAACATGAATGTCCAACCTCTATCAACCCGGATGTTTGCATGAAGATTTTCTAAAGCCTGTTATTGAAATTGACTGTACCTAAAACACGGCTTGAGGTCATTCTTCCCTTGAAAGAAGGTAAGCCAATCATCTCTTTACTTCCTCAGCCTTGAGGGCTCCTGCTTGAACTCTTCCAATGTCTTGTCTTGTTCTCAAAGTTACATACATACAAGATTTGATGTTAGAGCTTCACTGAGGAGTGGAAAGGTAGCCTGGGCTCCAGTGCTATGCCAAGACCTGGGTCAGGTGCTTTGCCTACTCTTGTGCCATTTCAGCCGTATCAACAACCATGGGAGTCAAGATTGCCCAGATGGTAAAGATGTTGGTGACTCAGTTGAAAGTTGGCAACATTGCCAAAGTCATGGAGTTTTAAATGAAAAGTTCAACACAGAGGTGTGATGGGGTTCTTGGTCTTGAGTCTGGGGTTTCAAGAGAGTCAAATATCTTTAAACAATATAGATTTTTTAGCCCTAGGAATCGAATAGTATGATTATCTACATATAGAAGTGATCTTAGGTTTGTAGAAAATACAGAAAGAAAAAAAGAAAAACAACTATCAGTGGTTCTAATCAAGATTAGGACATTGATTTAATCAAACTACATCTTCTACAATTGTAGAAAGTGAACACTGTGGGCAGGGTTGAAGGATAAGAGAAAGCATAACTCCCAAGACAGATCTAGGGCTAGTCCCTCGTTCTCTGGGCAAACCATTTAATCCTGGACCGCCTTCCATTCCCCCCTCACTCTGCACTTTTGATTCTTATATAGTACTTTTCATAAAAGTCACCCAACTTCCAACTGAAGTGCTGGTTGTTCAAATCCACCAGAAGCTCTGCAGGAGAAACACGTAGCCATCTGCTTTTGTCAAGATTACAGTCTTTGAAATCCAATCGGGCTCTTGTACTCTGTTTTGTATGGTCAATTCGAGTCAGAATTGGCTTATAAGACAGTGGTTTTGTGGCCTCATGGTAAGAAGCTGTGCTGCAATCCTGGAGACACATGGTTCAAATCCATCAGCTGTTCCATGGGATAAAGATGGGCAATTTCTTCCCATGTGATTAACTACCTCAGAAACCCACTGGTAGGTCAGCTACAGGTCAATTCTGACTCAAGGGTATACCACCACTACCACCACAACATAGCACTGTCACCCTCTACAGTGACAGCTCTCGTGCTGGTGGTCTGATCACTGAAAGAATATAAGCTCCAGGGGAGCAGAGAGCTCTGCCTGCTTCTGTTGTATTATTTGTCCCCTGATGGACCCCCAAAACTGAGAGTCACGCTTGGTCACTGGGGGTGTTCTCTAGATCTCTGTTAACTACACTCTCTCCTCCCTCCCAAGGTAAAGCAATTCCACTGTGCACGACCCACTTCCCTTCACTTGGAAATTTTAGCTCCTGCAATGGGATCTCAGTAAGCTCTCTTTTGCTGTTATTGATCGCCGTCGAGTCGAGCACAGCTCACAGTGACACGGAACAAAAGGCCTGAAGCCTTTCTATAACTATCGTCGCTTTTCCAAGTTTATAGTTTCCAGAGGCATGTTGTTTAGGAAGTGGATGCTGTGGATCTAACGGTGATAACCAGTGTCCTGTCTCCATGCTGAAGGACTTGAGATAAAAGAATAGTTTGGAGTGGAGGTGAAGTTGGGTCTCAGTGACTATGGTTCCAAAACCAGGAGTGTTTTCTTCTATTGTTGCAAGGCAGTGGTTAGTGTGCTGAGGGCTGGGTCCACACGGAGGATTGTTGAACATTTGGAAACAGATCCCAGAAGCAGCCATGGCAAGTCAGTTCCCCTCTCTGAGTCACAGTTTTGTCTGTTGTCGGATGAGAAAAACAGAACTTAAGTTAAAAGGACTGAAACAAAGTAAGTCTACAAGACTGACCAATATGCAGAGGTAAATCATTGGGCAATCTGAATTGATTCAACAGCACATGATATCATCAACGGCATTGATATCATCAACAGAAAGGGAGATGATTTAAAAAAAAAAAAAGTGTGTCTCTATCCACCTGGTGGACCTTGGTGTTTCCACGGCTGATTTCTTCCCTCCTGTTCAGGAGATCCAGGATTGACTGTGGCAGAACACTCTTCATGTGCAGAGACCACCTGCCTGTGGTAATCTGTGTGTAGCTAGAATGCTGAGGAGGTTTCAGTGGCTCTTCCAGACTAAGACATAAGAGGAGAAAGGTCATCTGCTCCTGGTTCAGCCAATCAAACTCATAAAGATTCCAGTCGTCCTCCCGTTATACACCTGGGTGACATAGGGTCACCCTGGGTCAGGGGCTGAGTCAACAGCAGCTCACAACAGCAACTTCTATCCACAAGCAATTTTTCTATTCAATCCACTAATTTTAAATCCACATAATTATGTTGATCTCCACTTGCCTGGAATAACAGGAGAAGATGCCAAATGAGCAGTAGGAGTGGAACAATGAATATACGTTTAATTGACTCCTTGAACAAATGCCTTCTTTGCCGTGAGACAAGATGACCAGAGTCGTGCTCAGCACAATTACGTAAGATTTTGGTAAGAGGGTTTATTGAAGCTTTTTTGCCAAAAGTGGGGAGAGATGCAGAACAGGATTTCAAATTATAATGGAATGTAGGCTTTTTGGGAGCCATGGAACGACTGCTGTTATTGCTACAGGCTTTCAAATTGCCTGTAAGACATGACTAGCCTAGAACAATGGTTCTGAATCTCAGGAACCTATCCTGAGCTACTCATACTGTCTCGACACATCTGATCCCATTGCTTTGATCACTGTGCCAGTCCATCTCATCCAAGGTCTCCCTCGCCTGTGCTGTCCCTACATCCGTCCAAAGTATTTGATACTTAAAATATTTGTTGTGGCAGAAACATTGTCTTCCAGTTAATTGCAACTCATGGTGACCCCGTAAAAGAGCACAACCAGCCCACAGGGTTTGCAGGGCTGCACACCTCTGCAGAGCAGACCGCCCACCTTCCTTCTGCGTGTCACCTTCATGGCTAAACCACTGATTTTTTTTTTTATTAATATCCTCACTCTTAATCCACTGCAACACCAAGAATCCTCAGGGTACACTAAATGTCCACAAAAGATGTTTTTGAATGAATGTTGGCAACGTCCTGGCAAGATCCAACATCAGTTAGTAGAGAGTTTGATCCCATCGGTCTGATGTTACAGTGCCCAGAGTTGCTGTAAATCAGTGACTGACAGATGACACATAACAATAGCATTGTTGTTGTTGCTGTTGTTAAGTGCCATCGAGTCGCAGGTGACTCATAGCGACCCTGTGAAGGAGAGGCCTCGACGCTTGGGTGTCTTTCATCCTCTCTCCAGGTTCATAGGGTTTCTGGAGGCAAGCTATTATGGAAGTGGATGCCACTCCTCCTTCCACGCTTGTTTTAATCGGGGAGCTCCACCCCACTCTCTGTCCACATTGGGTGACCAACCATTAACGCATTTGACACATCCGTGTCACACTGTTCAGCCTCACAGCAACCACAAGTGACCGCGGGACGGCAACTTGTACACCAGGGCTATAGATGCAAATATATATACCATTCTAATTGTATGTATTACACATGTTATATTAAATATTAGCAACCACCAAAGTCTCAGTACATTTTTATTTGTCAGATAAAGTCTTTATGAGTTCCATTGACTGGACTGGCAGTAGGACTCCTTGCCTGGATCCAGCCTAACTGGTCCATAGCAATTAAAAGATAAAACCACATCACCTTGGGCAGCATCGGTAAGACTGCTATCAGGAGGACTCCCGATATTATTACCAGCTGCAATAAAAAAGCACTTCTTTGAATGTTTTTTCTACCTAATTGTCAAAACTGAATAATATTATCAGCTTTTTTATCCTTTGAGTATTTTCTAATAAGAAAGCACAGAGATGCATTGCAAATAAAAGCTGAAGATTTGAGGATGCAAAGAAATCGTGCAAAATGACTTTCATATCAGTTTGATAAGCAGCTGAAATTTAATAACTACATCTCTCCTATGGTGCTGGATGAAAGTTTAATACTTTCTGCTGTGGTTTCTTTCTTTGGCAAGATGCTTATTCAGAACTGCAGCTTCTCTCCTTTTACAGCCAGAGAAATGAGAGATGCAATGGATTAATCAAAGCCTTTGAGACTCAGCCCAGCCCAGCCTAGACTAAATCGCAGTGCATTGAAACTGGACCACACCAGAGGCTGCCATGAACCACTGCAGAAATGGGTTAAGCTTTTGAAAAAAAAAAAAAAAAGGTAAAAAATATGACATGGAAAAGCACACACATCATTGGAAAATTTTGAAATAAACAAGCTTTCAAAATTGTTTCAGGCTTAGTTGAGGCAAATCATGCAATTCTCAAAAATAAAGGAAACTTAAAGTTCAAGCAAGATCTCATATCTAAAAATTAAAAAAAAAATAAAACTACACTCCAGCATATGATAATTGACTCTTACAGTCAGACTATGCCTCGTGCACACAAATGCATAGATAATACTGAATGAATTAGTGAGCTATTGCATGTGTGACTTGTTTATTGCTGATACCAGAATGAGTTCTGAGCTTGTATCTAGGTAAAGTTCCTTACTTTACAGACGAGACACTAAGGTACAAAAATCAGAATGCTTGTGTAATCCGCACCGTCCATGAATCGGAGTGAACTGGCCGGCACCGGACGTTTGTGGCATTAGGCTTGAGAACCTTCATCTTCGAAGAGGTCCCCCATGCCTCAAACTGCTTCCAGCGCCCTGGCTGAGAATTTCTCCTGGGCTCCCAGCATCCAGCTGACAACCCCCTATCATCAATGAACCTCTTTGGAATAGAAAACCTCAAAGACAAGGGAGGAGCATTTGATTAGATGTTCCCCAGACTCAACTGGGAGACCTATTCAAAAGCAGTGATGTGCACTAATGTGTCTTCCCGGTTTCGTGTCCAAGCCTGAGCCGGAGGGATGGTCTCCCAGGGCTGATGGACTTGTCCCTCCTTAGACACAGCCAAGAGGAGGGCTGACTTGCTTTTCGACTGCCCCCTACTGGGCAGTGTCTTGCCCAAGGGACAAGAAGGGCTGGCTTTAGACTGCCTTTCTTAACGGGGACAGCTGAAGCGAACAGGGGATTCTCAGCGAGCTGTGGAAACAAGAGAGCCCTTTGAAGCACATACAGCAACCCAGAGGCACACTGGAAGTTGAAGATCTAAGCTGATAAACCCATATGCCCACAAAGACGACTGCGTTACTTCCTAGATGAACTGATCGAAAAAGGCAAGGGTGTGTGCACGCGACATCCTGGGCGTTTCCACACGTATGCACGTGTGCAGACACACCTTGCACATTGGTCTTTTAAAAAAATATGTAGGTAGAAACAGACAGAAATACAATGCAGAAAGACCGGAGCCAGCCGACAGATATGATGGCAGTGTTTTAAAAGGGAATGTAACTCCAGATGTCGTCTTAAGAAAATGAATCAATTAAGCAAATGAGGACTCCTCTCATAAATTTGAGTGTGTGAGGAGAGTCCGGTGGCTGGCTGGAGGCAGGGAGCTGGGGCTCCCAGAGGGCCTGGAGTGAGGTCTGCTTTTCTAAGGCCAGGTAGCCCCTCTGCATGGGGTCTGGCGATGCTGCTTTGATTTGGAAAGAACCAGTCAATGCTCCTCTTCTTTTACCCTGAAGAGAATAATGCCTCAGCCTTCAGGAGAGAGACCCAGCAGAAGCGGGTGTCACTATTCATAAAATAATTGAGTTTACACAAAAAGTGATTTCAGTAATAGCTGCCTTTTTATAAGTATGTACATTTTATTTAAAATTACTGACTCAAAAGGCAAGGTAGAAAAAAAAATCACCTCCAACAACTTCCTGTAATTGCGAATTATTGTGAGGGAAACAGAAGGAAAAGATTTCGAAATTATGAGCCATTATGCTCAAGAGAGAGAGAGAGAGAGGGAGAGAGAGAGAGAGAGAGAGGCAGTGGAGGAAAAAAAAAAAAAGACATCCCAGCTTCATGAAACACAGCTGACAAGCTCGGCTAAATTACCCCCGGACCATTACAAAAATCACTTAATTGCCAAGCATTTTGTTAGGTCAATTGACTCTAATTGAAAAAATAACAAAAAGCTTATTATGCTGCAAATGCGGCCGTGGAAAATGAGTCTTCTGTTAGAAGGAAACAATAATTCTAAATTTCAGCTGCTGCTCACAGTACCAAGTTCAGTGTTGCCTTCGCATGGAGCTTGTGAGGAGGAGAACGTAAACGTGTAGCCAGCAATTTCTTTCCCTTTCAGCCTTCCTACTTCTTGCTCCCCCAAATCTCTCCATTTGTCTGCAGCTTCCACCCCCCATTAGTACCTTCAACCCTAAAGCCTTCCCTTCAGTAAATGAGCGCCCCATTTCCAGCACCCTGTCTTCTAGTGTGAAAGCTTTGGGGAGACAAAGAGAGAGCCAGGCAGCAGAGGGGGGCAGGGTCCTTAGAGTGCAAGGTGGCCCTCCCTGCCCCTCCTGGACCACTGGGTAAAAGGGTCCTGTGCCTTCTCCCCTCCTGCCCACCTCTGCCTGCCTCCCCTTTTTAAATAGAGATAAGAGAACAGAGGGAACAGTGGTGTCCGAAGCCGTTCTCTGAAATCGCCCTCTCCTAGATGTGCCCAGTGATTGACATCAAGTGCGGTCATTAACAGCCCGCCAGCTGACGTAGGTCAAGGTCTATGCATAATTACACACGTTAGGATGCTTCCGCCAGAGTTGGCGCTTTTCAAGTCCTTGTTCTCTGGGACTGTCTCAATTATAGATATGGATAGTGGCTTTATAATGCAGGTGCTTTTGCTCTGGCAAAAATAATTCTTCACCTCTATAGCTGGAGGCCCAGCTAGAGAACTCCGAGGGCACTAGGGAGGAGTGTGTGTGTCTATGTGTGCATGGACGTCAGTGCCCCTGTGCCCAGGGGTGTGTGTATGTGTGCACTCCTATGGTTTGTGGGTGTGCAAGGCTGCCTTCACTGCCCTGTGTGTAGATCACATATGTGGCTATGTGTGCATCCGGGTGTATGTCTACGTCAAGCAGACCGTGGCTTGTGTATGGATGGCAGTGTGTCCTTGTGCATGCGTGAACATGGATCTCTGTGTGCACCTGGCTGTATCTGCCTGTGCCCACGCATTCATCCACAAGTGTGTGTGCCTGTGTGTGTGTGTGTGTGTGTGCTCATGGGTATTTGTGTCCATACGTGGTCATGGGTTTGTACTTGTGACTATTCTTACAGACATGTACATTTGTATGTGGACACAGGTGTGTGGGTCTCTGTGTGCACGTAGAAGCATGTGTGTCCTACGGATGCACATGTGGTTGTGTGTCTGTGTGTGTGCAGTGAGTATATATGCACGTGTCTATGAGCACAGGGTATGAACATCTGTATGCATGGGCATGTGGGTGTCCATGTGTGCACATAGGTGTTTGCGTGTATATATTTATTTATATGTGTGTATATTTCTTTTTTTTAAAAAAAAATTTTCCTTTGGGTTTGTTTGTACAAGAAATTTACAGTATGAAAAATATACAAGTGAAAACGAGGCCATAAACCTGGGTGTGGGTTAGGGCAGATTGGTCACAAACAAACAGGACATTTCATGAGTTTTTCCTTTGGTCTGATATGTGTGTATATTTGTGTGTGTGTGTGTGTGTGTGTGTGTGTGTGTGTGTGTGTGGTATCCATGGTTGTATGAGGTACACGTGTGTGCATGTTTGTATTCTTGAAATACGCATCAAATTTACTTTAAGATGAAAATTCATGGCCACCTACATGGCAGCCTGATCGCTCAGTCCTGGATGTGACTGTACCCCAGTGGGGACCAGCCCAGGATGCCCTCAGCCTGGCTGCCCTGAGCACCTGGACCTGTTTTCTGAGCTTCCTTTCACACCTCAGCCCTGTGGCGGATTGTACAAAACAGGACGTGCATGGTGGCAGGGCAGTGCCCGGGCCCCAGAACCAGCTCCTGCCGGCATCCGTTTCTCATTGTCGCCTGTTGTAGAAGTTGGTGTCACTTACCCAGAGGGCGGCCACTGTATCAGCCAGCGCATCACACGTGTGGTTTCTGGGCCTCGGCTGTAGACAATGGCTGGCCTGCCCCACAGCCCCGTGTGACACCTGGCGGCTTGGCAGGCAGCTGAGCTCAGGAGTAACCGAGCCAGAGATAGCTACAGGTGTCAAAGGCACTGGGCAAGGCTCCAGGGCCCACGGGAGACAGGGGCAGCACCGGAAGCTTTTCTCACGGGGTCCCAGTGGGTTTGAAACAGTGCAGCTCAGGGCTGTGGGGCCCAGAGCAGGACAAGAAGGCAGAATGCAAGATGTACCAGGGCCTGAGGGTCAGAGGGAGACTGGAGGGGCAAGTGAGGCAGAGACTGGCCATGTCATCACCCCAACCCCAGAACCAGCAATCAGGCTACTGCAGAACCAGCAGTCACACTACCCCAGGGCAAAGCAGCCATGACACCCCAGAGTTCAGCAGCTACAGCACCCCAGAACCAGCAGGGACACCATCCCAGAATGAGAAGCCATGCCACCCAAGACTCAATGGAGATGAGAGACTGGGGGAAAAGAAAGTGCCCACCCTATTAGGCATCAGAGAGAGTCCTTCGAGGGGAATGGAAGTGAGGAGCGGAGGATTCCTACCACTTACCAGCCCAATGAGCTTCATCAATTAATCACAGGCAAATAATCACCACCTACATTAAAGAATAATACATGAAAAGGCCAGGGCCTGGCTGTAACTTATTCAGAAAGGGCTGCCTCCCTAATCCCTCTGAGCCCTGACATGTTAACTGGGTAGCGACTAATTAGATGTCAAAAATTCATAAGAGCTCTTTAATATTGCATATATCTGCAGCCGACATTTCAATATGAGACTTGTATACACAGAAGTCACTATAGCATTCAAACACAGCGGGGTGGGAGGAATAAAAGGAACCAATATAAACAATGTCCCTTTAAAACTCCAGAGAGTGCAGGCGTCGGAAGGAGGCACTTTCTTATTCAGAAAAGGTATCACCTTAATAAGAATTATAGGCAGAGGGGCTCCACAGCTCCGCGCTGCTTGGACAGAAGGAGGGAGAGGAGACGGCTTATCAAAGGCATTGCCAGGTAAATAGTAATTTAGTGTGCATGCAGAGGGAACATTACCCGGTGCCCTGACACGGGGTGATAATGAAAGGCATGCTATTGTGGCATCCATCGGGGGATTTCCACGCCCCCCTCCTGCTGGCGCCCCTTGTCTCCCAGGAGCAAAGCCACTGTGATGACTTCTGGCAGGATCTGCCTGTTTCAAGCCATTTCACATAATATAGGAAGCACCTGAAGTTTAGCGGATGCAGTGGGTGAGTTAGTTTGCCGGCTCAGTGAAATATATGTTGCCTGCCTGCAAACTTATATTTCAAATGCTGGGGACTATATTTTTATGAAACAAGCCTTTTCCTGCTGGAAGAATTATATGGACGTGAGACAACACCAGGCAGTGAGATTGAAAACAACGCCTCATTGCAGGGAGAACCGTGAGGCTTTACGGCCTGCCTTCCCTAATTGAACCTCTGAGGAATAAGGAGGCGGCTTCCTAGGACTTGCTGGAGAAGCGGTCCGTTTTGTTGAGTTCTGGGGGTTGGTTTAGGGGTGTGTGTGTGTGTGTGTGTGTGT
>NW_006399752.1:30375179-30383028 GCF_000299155.1 Elephantulus edwardii | reverse complement strand
GGTCCGTTTTGTTGAGTTCTGGGGGTTGGTTTAGGTGTGTGTGTGTGTGTGTGTGTGTGTGTGTGTGTGTGTGTGTGTGTGTGTCACATACCGAACCAGGAAAAGCCACACCGACAGCTCTCGTGTGCTTGCAACCCACAGTAACCGTCCAGCAGGTTTGTGAGGCTGGAAACCCTTGAAGGAGCAGACTACCTTGTCCTGTTATCAGCCCTCCTTGTGCGTCCTCATCAGCTCGGACCACGTGAGCCCATTGCTGCGGTCACCGTGTCAGGCCGTCTCTTCTCTCTTGCGGATCCTCCACGATTCCCCTTTCGCAAGGAATGGCCTCTCCTCGCAACATGTCCAAAGTATGAGAGACGCAGCACCACTGACTTGGCCCAAAGGAGCTCTCTGACTCCACCTTTTCTAACCATTTCTGTTTGGGTTTTTTGGCAGTGGGGGTAGGTGTGTCGGAGACAGCGAGATTGGCACAGGATAGGGCAAAGTTTAGGTCTGCTGTACTTGGGGTCGCTATGAGTTGCAGGCAACTTGATGGCACATAACAACAACAACAACATGGGAAATTCTGCACTCTTCTCCAACCCCACAACTCAGAAACATCAATTTCTTTTCTGTCATCCTTATTTGCTGCTCAGTTCTTAGACGTGTAACAAGTGATTTGAAAAAAAAAACATGACCTGAATCAAGCTCACTTTAGTCTTCGAACTGACATTACTCTTAAGTATTTGGGGGAGGTCCCAGACAGTGTCCTTGCCGGAGGCAACATGTCTCTGGGTCTTCGTATCGCTGGTACCAAGGGTATTAAATGTTGATTCAAGCAAGAAGATATAGTTGACAATTTAAATCGCTTCTCCACCCATCATAATGTTGCCGATTGTCCCTCCTGGTGGCTTCGCCTTAGCACGCTCATACAGTACATATAAGGCTGTAAAAATCCCATTACTAGCTGAAAGTTTGCCAGTGTGAACCCACCAGCTCCTCCAAGAGACATGGAAGTCTCCTGTGAAGATGTCCATTCACTGCTGCTGTGGAGCTGTGACCCCTGACGCTGTCAGTCCCACAGGAGGAGCCTGCCCGTCGTCCTCCTTTGGAAACACAGGTGTGTGTGTGTGTGTGTGTGTGTGTGTGAGCTGGGCAGCTCCCTCGGGGCTGCATGAGCTGGGTTCCTTCTGTGAAGGTGGTTGACCTGAGGTGTACTGTCCTATGAAATGACTCTCGGTGACCCTGTGAACAAGGCGCCTGAGCCTTGTCCTCTGCACCTTCCCCGCCTTCTCTGATCTTGTGGAGAGTCTTTCTCTCTCTCTCTGATCCTCCAGCTTGCCCAACATGATGGCTTTCCCCAGGATTGGTCTCTCCCAACAATAAGGCAGAGTACAGGAGACAATAAGGATGAAAGTCATGCATGCAAGTGTCGAGGACTTTGGTTCATAGAGTCCCTAGGAGTCACCTACGACTCGACGACACTGAACAACACTGAGAGAGACCAGTTGGCCTGGTGGACCGAAAGCGACGTTACCAAGTCAAAGATGGGTGACTCTAATCTTCAGCCATAAGGCCTGCTTTTCATTGTTTTGGTTCAAACATTCTTCTAGGTCGTATAGCCCTGGTGAGTCCACTTGCTGTACAGAGGTAACTTGTGGTCACTGTGAAGCTGAACGCTGTGACACTTATGTGTCAAATGTGAAAACGGTTACCCATGGTGGGCAGTGTTTGGTGGAGCTCCCCGGTTGAAACAAGCTTGGAAGCAGGAGTGGCATCCACTTCCATAAATAGTTTGCTCCAGAAACCCTATGAACCTGGAGAAAGGATGAAAGTCACGCACGCAAGTGTTGAGGACTTTTGTTCATAGGGTTGTTATGAGTCACCTACAATTAGATGGCACTTAACAACAACAACAACAACAACATATGAGATTAAGTTTCACCCTCTGTGCTTCTAAGAAGCATCCAGTTGCATTGTGAGCAGACACACAGACGTACACGCTCGCACATACGGAGAGCCGTGGCTTACATTATACGCTTTGCTTTCTGTGCAAAAAGCATCTTTTTTAAAATAGAGTAAATGTTTTCTTTTACTCTGCCACCATTGGGCAATGTAGGAGCATGGATAAGAGGTGCTGAAAGAGGAAGAGAGGTGATCAGAGTTCGAACTGTCCTTTGGATTCTTGCTAGAAGGCTTCCTGAGTCCCGTTAGTACTGAGGCATTGTGGGAAGTGGGTGAAGCAGCACTTTTCTACTGGATTGGTCAACCGAGTCCAGGTACGATGACGCTATCAGCAATGTCCTCAGACAAAGCCTCTGCAGCTGTTAGGAGCAGAAACTCCTCCACAGGATTTCCTTGGCTGAATCTGGGTTGAAACCTATCACCAGCTCGTTCCTCAACCACACGTCTGGGTGGGTTTGAAGCCCCAACCTTTAGACATTGAAATGTCACCTGTGGATATAGGCCATCAACAGCCAGCCGAACCATCTATGCCATCCAGGGCCCTTTTGGGAATGCCATGCTGTCTTTCCAAGGCCCCAGTGAAGCCCGATGGGGCCCGTAGCAAAGCTGCTCCTGGTCACGCATTAGGATGTGGACACCAGCTTGTTCTGCAAGCTCTCTCTGTTGAATCTGGGGTTTCACTCACCTCCTGCGGAGTTGCAGCCATGCGGACCCCCAGTTGAGATGAACCTTCCGTGTGGTGGTCTGGAGGACATGTCCCTGAAGGACAGAGCAATGTCTGTTTCTGGTTCTTGAATTACAAGGAAAACCGCCCAAAAGTCCTGCCTTTTTCCAGAGTGTCAAATCCACAGCGAGGTTTCGGAGAATGAAGAGTCCTGCGCTGTCGTCCAGCTCCCGCTGCAGACATGGTCAGTCTTTGTCTGCTTACACGCGGCTGATTTAGTACCTACCACTCTGGTCTGCACCAGGCTGCAGGCAAAGCCCTTGCGATCAATATTTAAATTGTAGTTAACTGTATTCATCTGCCGGTTTTGCAACCTGGTACCTTTTTACCACGCTCAGTGGTTTCTCCCCCAGCTTCAGCATTTCCTATTTCTGATACAGGAGTTTCTATCAGTTTTGACTGGTACCAGGAGCGCAGATCTCCCTGCTTCGTCTGGAGAGACCCAGTGGAGACTTTTTCTTTTTCTCCTTCCAGTTAATTGAGCTTAAGCATCAGGTCACGTCACGGTACCCCTAGCCATTTGGTCACTCATTCATCCACTCATTGCTATGCTCAAGTTCCAGATGTTTCTTTTTAGCATGGTTGCTGCTGCCTTACTTTGTGTACTTTCTTGGGGGCACTGTGGAGAATGTCAGTTTTTATCCATCAACATTTGTAGTTCAAAGGTTTGGGGTAATAAACAAAAAGGGGGGTACATAGCTGTATCAGTACCAGATTCAGTTGGCACTTGTAAGAGGAGTGTTAGGACAATAGATGATGGTATTGTTGCTGGGTGATATCAGGTTGAGTAAAGCTCATAGCGACCCTGTAAACAACAGATCTGAACTCTGTCCCGTGCCATCCTCAATGATCACATATGCTCAAACCCATTGTTACCATTTCTACATCAATCCATCTTGTTGAGAGTCTTCCTTTTTCTCTGACCCTCCACCTTTCCAAATACTAAGTCTTTTTCGACCACCTTTGCCTCTATGGAGCATGCTGGGGGAATCTTCTCCAAGACAGACTTGTGTGTTCTCCTGGCAGTCCATTCAGTGCTCCTTTCCAACACCACAACTCAAAGACATCGATACTTCTTCTGTCGTCCTTATTCAATTGTCACACTTTCAGCTACATAGAAAGTAAAGTAGAATGTTATGGTTTGGGTCAGGTGCACCTCGGTCTTTAAACTGACAGCCTGCACGTGAGCACTTTGGAGAGATCCTTGACAGCAAACTTTTCCAATAAAGCATGTCTTCCCCTCCCCAGTTCATGCGTATAGTGGGCTTTGTGTGTGGGTGTTTCACACTTTCCTTCATTCACACTGTGTTTCCTACAATCATTCTCATACTTGTGCTTTATAAACTTGATCGCCACTAGACCCTGCCCACAATTACCCCATCTTCTCAGGTCCCCGCCAGATCTTCCCCACTTCAGATACCCCTTCTCTCCTCTCACCACATTGTGTGACTCTCTGATTTCCTCCCTACTCATCCTCACCCCCTGCTCCCACCCCTGGCCCCTAGGACCTGCATTAACATTTTACTAATGATCTTTCTATTTTTACAATAACAGCCTTAGCAGTATTTTTTCCCTGATAGAATTCCACAACTTGCCTGGTCTTGATGTTTAATACATCAGATGTGTTCTTAAGATGGGTTTTAAATCCATTTGGGATACAATAAAGGTCATATTTTTGTTCTTATGACTTCTTTTCATTTTCTTCGCCTTCAGTCTGAACTTGCGTCTGAGTAGCTGATGAGTTGTTTTTGTGTGATGTCAAGTCAGGACCAACCCATAGCTGATCCAGTAGCGGGTTTTCAGAGGCAGTAAATTGTGTGGGAGGAAATTGCTCGTTCTTCTCCCGTGGATGAGCTGATAGACTCAGCCCACAGGCTTTTGGGATTGTGGCACAGCTTCTCACCTCAAGGCCAACAGAACTCTTATTAAAAAATATAATAAGAAGATTTGTATACTGCAGCTTCAAGGCTAGGTAAGGACTGAAACAGTAGAGTTCATGAGGAGGTCAAAGTAAAAATACGTAGAACATGACCCTGGAGGACACTATGCTGAGTGAAATATCTCAGTCACCAAAGGACAAATACTGCATAGTGCTACTGTTGTAAAACAGGACTGACATCGGGATTGGGGGGGGGAGACTGAGAAAGATGGGATAAATGATGTATGCTGCATTGAAACAGGTGGGGGAGATAACTGTTTAAAAGTAATATATAATTAAATATTATTGTCATGACAAGAGTCGAAAACGAAGGCTGCATAGTAGAGTGGACTTAGGGGTAGAGATTGTATAACAATGAAAGAATTTTTCTTTTACTTTTCAAAGAGGAGAACAAACTGGAAGGGAGAGGTGGGCAGGGAGAAAAGGGTAGCAATGAATGCATGAAAATCTAAACTGTAAACTTTCATTAAAATTAATAATAATAATAATAAATTCAGTTCTTTGCTTATGATGAAGAAGGCATCAACTATCAGTGGCATGCGCAGTTCTAAGTGGTTTACAAGATGCAGACCAAGTGCGTTTTGTTTCATATACGATGATATCCATTGAGCATGTGACTATGGCATGGTTCAAAATTGGGAAGGGTGTACGCCAGGGATGCATCCTACCTCCATACCTTTACAACCTATATGCAGAACAGATTATCTGGGAGGCTGGGCTCTATGAGGACAAATGTGGGGTCAAGATGGTGGACGATTTATCAACAATCTGCGTTATGCAGATGACACAACCCTGCTTGCTGAAACTGAGGAGGACCTGAAGCACCTGCTGCAGAGGGTCAAGGATTGCAGCCTCCAATATGGATTGAGGCTCAATGCCAAGAAGACAAAGATTCTCACCACTGGACCAATTGGCAGCATCAGGATGGATGGTGAAGAGATTGAGATTGTACACAGCTTTAGTTTGCTCGGCTCCACAGTCAATAGTCTTGGCACCAGCAGCCAGTAAATTAAAAGGCGCATTGCCATGGGAAAGTCTGCTGTTAGGGACCTCTCCAAAGTACTGAAGAGCAATGGTGTCTCTCTGGAGACTAAGTTGCGTCTGATATAGGCCATGGTCTTTGCAATCACTTGTTATGCATCAGAGAGTTGGACAATGACCAAGGAGGATAAAAGGAGAATTGATGCCTTTGAGCTGTGGTGCTGGAGAAGAGTATTGAGAATACCATGGACTGCTAGGAAAACAAACAGATTCGTCCTGGAAAGGGTTAAACCGGGTGGCTCCTTGGAGGCAAGGATTCTGAGGCTCTGTCTAACATACTTTGGACATGTGAGGAGAGACCGGTCCTTGGAGAAGGACATTGTGTTTGGAAGGGTGGAGGCATAGTGCAGGAGGGGAAGGCCCTCTATGAGGTGGATTGATTCAGTGACTGGGATATTCGGGTTGGGAGAGTCAGAGACAGTGCTATTGGCACAGGACAGAGCAGAATTTAGGGCTGTTGTACATAGGGTCGCTATGAGTTGCAAGCGACTCAAGGGCACATAACAACAGCAACAACAATGTGACTATGGAGGTTGGGCCCTCCTAGTACAGTAACCCGTTTTACAAGAGTTAAAAGATAGTACAGATTTAACTAAAGCTGATATTAAGAATGCCTAAAAGCTCAGCTTCTAACAGGAAGCTTGGCCATTCAAACCCACCAGCTGCTTCATGAGATAAAGGTCCATCAATCAGTTTCCCTAAAGATTGTAGCCTTGAGAACCCTCCTTTATCGCCTTTAAGTCAGAACCTCCTCATAGCTGACCCTCCAGTGGCTTTTCAAAGGCCAGAAATCACAGGAGGAGATTTCCCATCTTTCCCCCACAGAGCTGTAAGGGATTTTAGGCACTTGCCTCAGGTAGGCCGTGCAATTCCCTATCCATTATGCCACTAGACCATTCTCCTCTGTCTTATAAGCTCCATATTAGCTGGAATCATTTGGACAGAATCTAGAATCAGTTGACTTTGAAATAATCACAAGAGTATGGCCATGGATAGGTTGGGCTTTATGAGTAGAGCTCTTAAAATGGGCAGAGGTCCACTGAAATTAGGGATTGTGATTGTGAGAGGGTCCAAGGGACATTCTGTGACCAAGATGTGAGAACCATCTCTAGGAGCTGGCTCCCTGGCGGCAGTTGGCAAACCAGGAGGACCTCAAAACCACAGAGCAAACAGGATACTGCAGAGCTTCCGCCAACCCATGGCGACACCATGTGTGTCTGAGCAGAACTCTGTAAGGTTTTCAATGACTACATTTTGGAAGTCTGGGTCAACTTGAACCACCAACCTTCCTCTTATCAGCTGAGCATTGATTACTTTTTCACATGATGGTTCTCATTCTGGAATCACAAGCAAAATGAATTCTGCCACCATCTATGTGTATCTGGAAATTGGAAAGATCTGTTTTGAAAAATAATGTATTCGAATTTAGTAAATAAATTAGTATCTAAAATAAAAGGAGTGCTGGTGGTGTAATGGATAAGAGAGAATCTTGTAACTCAAAGGCTGCCTGTTCAGCCCCCATGGGGTAAAGTAGCAGCTGATCAGTTCCCACAGACCCTGCGGCTGAGGAGACACTGTGAGGGTCTTTATGTCAGATAAGGTTGTAATGAGTGGACATTGGCTTGATGGCACCCGGCAAAAGCAGTGCACGTACGTGTGCCTTCACTGAAGCAGAGACCAAAAACTAACCACAGCGTGTTTCCATTCATTCTCTTGGTTTGTGGAAGTAAAGGGATCTTAAAATTTCTTCTCTACATTATGGTTGTGGTTTGTGTAATTTTTTAAATGGAAAAAAAAGTATGAAAATATTGTTATTGTGCTGTTGTTATGTGCCATTGAGTCAACTCATAGTGACCTGATGAACAATAGCTCTGGACTCTGCTCTATCCTGAGCCAGCCTCACTGCTCCCAACACACCGAACCCCACATCCCTAGTTACTGTGTCAATCTCTCTCATCCAGGGTCTGGCTCTCCTGCTCTGTCCCTCCACCCTTCCAATCATGATGTTCTTCTCCAGGGCTGATTTCTCCTGGTAATATGCCCAAACGATTTGAGATGAAGCTTCAAAACTCCTGCCTCCAAGGAGCAACTTTGTTTCTCTCTCTCCAGGATGGACCTATTTGTTCTTCTGGCAGCCCATGGTATGTTCAACACTCTTCTCCAGCACCACAGCTCAAAATAATAATTATTAAATATATAAT
>NW_006399752.1:30364951-30374518 GCF_000299155.1 Elephantulus edwardii | reverse complement strand
CAACCACGAGTTACCTCTGTACAGCAATGCACAGACCAGTGCTATACCACTTAGAAGAATGTTTGACAAAATATTATTTCCCTATGATTTATTGCATATCTATTTGTATGTTTAACTATGGTATACATGTTTTCATATATCTATTCATAACTAGACCAATAAGTGTGTATATACATATACATATACATATACATATTGAGAATAGGGGAGACTGTTATAATATATTCATATTTGAATTAAGTATGTGCTGTATTTACAATAAGGAGTCCTAGTGGAACAATGCTTAAGGAACTAGACTATTAATAGAAAAGTTAGGGGTTCAAAACTTCCCAGTAGATCCACAAAAGAAAAGAACTAGTGTCTGCTTCTATAGAGCTTTCATCCTAGGAAACTCTCTCAGAGTCCTACATTGTCCTCTGGGATTGGCCTGCATCAGAATCAATTAAACAGGAAACAGCTTCTAAATTATCCGAACATGTATATTATCAGTATGGACTACACCTCACCATAAAGAAAACAAAAATCCTCACAATTGGATCAATAAGCAACGTCAAGATGAAAGGAGAAAAGATTAAAGTTGTCAAAGATTTCATTTTACTGGAATCCGTAAAAAAGATCATTTTTCTTTTGGAGGCCCAAGAATATTCTGTAAACTTTTGCTAGGAGACTCTTGTCTGAGATTGTGTTGTCAAATATTTCTTCCTACTCAGAAGATTTCCTTTTCACCCTGTTGGAGAAAGTTTTTGTTGAACACAGAGATTTAATCTTTAGAAGGTCTCATTCATCAATTTGATCCTCTCCAGAATGGGCATTTCTGGCTATATTTGGCAGTCTCTTTATACCATAGACTAGGCCTTCTAAGCTTGGCCCCAGTTTGTCCCTTATGAACTTTATAGTCCAGGTCTTCACTCCCAAGTCTCAGGTCCACGTTGAGTTGAATTTTGTGTATGATGTGAGATGCAGGATAACCAGTAAAACATGTTTGGGGACCTGAGGGGGGAAGGAGTAGGGATGGAGATATGAGGATGGGTAGGGGTAAAACCACAGGGTTGCAGAGTTCGGTGGGCAGAGGGAGGGGGTGAAGGAAATGGGAGGGATCCAGTGGGGACCTGGAAAGACAGGGTAACGATGGGCAAGGTCCCATGGTGATAAATTTATAAAACATAATGCGTAGGAATGATTGTATGAAGCATGACGTGAATGAGGAATAGAGTGAAACACAAAGTATACAAACTTTACAAGCAAATCAATATAAAATTAAAAAAATATTATCATAGTAGCAGCAGTGAAGAAATTCAGTGACAAATTGCATTGTGCAAATCTGTTGCAAAAGGTCTCTTAAATTATTAAAAGACACCACTTTCAGGACTGAGGTGCATATAATCCAAATTGTAGTCACCTCATATGCATAAGAAAACTGATAAATGAAGACAGAAGAAAAACTGAGGCTTTTGAATTATGGTGTTGGTGAAAAATACTAAATATACCATAACTGTTCAGCAGAATAAATCTATTTTCAAAAGAGATGCAGCCAGGATGCCCTCAGAAAAGAAGATGAAGAGAATTCTCACACGCTTGGTATGTTTCCTCAGGGGTAGGATGTGGTCATGGTAGCCACTCAAAAAGGCCTTTCTGCTTGGCAAAATAGAAGGTCAGTAAAAGGTAGGAAAACTCAATAAGATAGATTGGCACAGTGGCTTCCACAAAGGGCTTGAGCACAGCAGAACTGTGAAGTTACAGTACTGAACAGTATTCACTTCTGGTTTTAGGTTCCCTATGAGTCTTACTCGGTGCTGTGTATTTTCAAGTTGAACCAACTCATAGTTGACCCTCCAACAATCTCTAGAGGCAGTAAATTGTACAGGAGGAGACTGCTCTTCTTTTTTCCACACAGCAGCTGGTGGGTTTGAACCATGTGCCTTTGGGATAGCAGTGCCCCTACTTACAGCTCAACATCAAGAAGATAAAAATCCTCACCAGGACCACTAGACAGCATCATGAAAGATGGAGAAAAGAAGATTGATGTCAATGCTTTCCCTCTGATTTGGATCCAGAATCAACACCCTTGGTACTAACAGTCAATATATCCAAAGATATGTTGCATTGGGGGAAACCTCTCCAAGATACTAAGTAGCAATGATGTCAGTTTAAAAAACAAGACATGCCTCATTCAGCCCATGATCTTTTCAATCACTTTCTGTGCATTTGAGAGCCTGACAATGAGTAAGGATGACAGAAAAATCAATAACTTTAAATTGTGATGTTGGAGAAAAGCATTTACTAGCCCATCAATTGCAAAAAGAATAAACAGCTGAGCCTTGGAGAAATGCGGCCCGAGTGCCCCGTGGAGGCAGGGTGGCTAAGCCTCCATCATGCTGCCTGTTGGTCCCATGGTGAGGATGTCTACTTTCTTGATGATGAGATGTAACTCTACTGAAAGATGTAGGCTTTGATCTTCACGTAGGGCTTCAAGTATCTTCATCTTCAGCAAGCAAGGGAATAAGAGAATGAACTTCAAATTGGCTCTCTAGATGAAAAGCAGTTTAGAGTCTCTACCCCACAGACAGAACAGAGCAAGGATAACAGATGCAAATGACAATTCTTCAAGTCACAGCTCACAAGAAAAGATAAAGAAATCCTTCATCTACTAGCAGAATAGTTCAGGGAACCTTAGAGGGTGGGGGCAAGCAACAGCATCACCAGCAGCTGACCAACTCATGAAATGCAATTGAAACATCAAATAGAGAGAACAAGGCCACAGAGAACCCTAAAAAGTGCAGTGGGGCCACAGTGAACAGCTACTGACGTGAGAGGGGAGGTATGAAGGCAGCAGTGTCTATACAGCTCGGAAGGCCCAGTGTCCCTCTTGTCCCTGTGTCAACCACCCCACTAATCAATCACCAGGTAGTGGAAAATTTTCTACCCGCTCCCCCCTTACAGCCTCCTTTCCAACCCCAAGTCCCACCTTGCCAAGCCCCAGTTCTCCCTCAGGCCACACCTATGCCACCTGAAGTCCTCAGAGTTTGGGCCTCTGCCACTTGTGGCCTCCTATCTGTCCCTCGGAACAGATGGCACTTGCTCTCTCTAGGAGGCCCTCATCCCCTGAATTGGCCACGGCACCCTCTAAAGCAGGGTAGATCAGCCTAGGCTCACCTGAAGGCAGCAGGAGGTATGTCACAGCTTGTGCTTCTCATTTCTGGACACTTCAACACACCTTTTCCACAGCATGCGGGTTTGTTTCATGATGGTTTTATGCATACATGTTTCGTGACTTTCTTATGGGTGCAGCACTTATCTGTCAATTCGCTGTGTTGGAGGTACAGGTGTATATGTAGTTGTAGATATATAGATATAGATCTATCTCCACACATACACACACAGACACACACACAAACACATAAACTTATCAGAAAGATATATACTTGTATTTTATTGACTATTGGAAAGGCGTTTCACTGAGTAAATCTTAACAAATTGTAAATGGCATTGAGAAGAATGAGAATGCTACACTTAAATGTGCTCATGATGAACACGTGTGTTAACCAAGAAGCAATCATGAGAATGGAATACGGAGACATTGCATGGCTTACAATCAGAAAAGTTGTATATTAGACTTGTGTGTCCTTTCATACTATCTATTTCATATGTACACAGAGCAAAGAATTTGAAAAGGTGGACTACAAGGAAACAACGTAGGGATCATCAAGAGTGAGGAAGACTTATCAACAACCTGTGTTACACAGATGAAAGAGTCTTAGCTGTTGAAAGTGAAGAGTACTTGAAACACTTTGCAGAAGATCAAAGACTATGCAGCCTTCATTAGGGGCTTACATCTAAATCTAAACCATCATGAAAATAAAAACCTTCATATCTGGATCAAAAGCTACATGCTACATGGAACAAAGATTGAAGTTGCAAACAATTTAATTTTGCTTGGAAATACAATGAACATCCATGGAAGAAATAAGCGAATCAAAAGGCTCCTTTCATTGTGCAAAACTGCTGCAAAGAACCTCTTTTTAAAAAAATAAACTTTTAAAATTATTATTTGTTCATTCATGCACACTTTCCTCACTCCTTCTCCCCATTCCCCAGTTCCCTCATGCAAGAATTTTAATTGTCGTTTGCATGGTTTCTAATCATCCATTTCTTTCAGAATGTCCTTCCTTTCACTAATTCCAGAGTAGCTTTCACTGTGTATCCATTCTTAAAAAGGAGAAAACACTAGGATGACAGTTTAAAGATTAAGATGTGCCTGAATGAAGCCAGGGCATTTTCAATTGTTTCACATGCATGTGAAAGTTGGGCAATAAATGAGAACAAAGCAGAATTGATTGGTGCTTTTCAAATGTGGCATTGGCGAGAGTATTGAATATACCATGGACTGCATAAGGAATGAATATTCCTGCCTTGGAAGCAGCACAGCCACGAGGTAGGTAGAAGAACAATAGTAAGACTGACCTAAAATACTTTGCACACATTATCCAGAGAGACCAGTTTTGGAAGAAGGATTAGGCTACAAAGTAGAGGGTCAGGGAAGGAGAAGAAGCCTTCCAGGGATATGACTTGGTACATGCCCTGCATAATGGTGCCCAGTCCATAGGGTCTCTAGAAGAAACCTCCTTCAGATTTCTGACACTGTAACCTTAACAGGAGGGGACTCTCATCTTGGACTCTGTCCGCATTTCTCCTGTGAAGTTGTTGCTGGATTCAAACCACTGTGGTCATTCAGTGTTTGGGTCGGTTGACAACATGGTGCAAACCACGATACTGGAGCTTTCTCACTCTGTTTCTCTCTTCATCTATCGATCAATCTATTAATCTAATCTGCTGAGTTGAGGCTTATCTGTGCAGTCTTGATTTAACAGAATAGCCCATTCTCAGTGAGAAAACAACAATCAACTTTCAATTTTGACTCTTTTTATATGTATTCTATGCAAAATTGCTTAATATAATGGTATAAGTAACAAATATTCATGTTAAGCTGGCTCTTTCAACCTTGATTTTGTTACGGGGTAAATACAACATGGGATCTTTGATACTATGGATTAAGTAAAGCAATGGTGGGAAAGATCAAGTGTAGTGTTGGATGTGATGAGAGTAATGATAAGCCTTCCTAGGTTTTCCCACCATTCTATTATACTTAATCAGCATTGCTCAGAAGTTCCTATCAAAGTCTAACACAGAGGAGTGAGAACTGAAGCCAAACATAAAATAGCTGTTCAGTAATAGGTCTTTCAGGACAAAAACTTGTTGACATTTTCTGTAATACATGGATATTGACTGTAAAAATTTTAACCTGTTGTGATATAGAATTGTTCCAGGAAAGCGTATTATGTTTTCCCTGTGGCTTTTTATAAGACTGAAGCCACGTCCACAAGCTGGACTTCTATGTAAGATACGTACCTTCAGGAAAAGAAGACCGAGCATTTCTCTCTCGTTCTAGGATTTCTCACAGCATGTCCTTAGCAGAAGAGCAGGATAGAATACCAACATAAGCCTGATGCTGCAAAACCACTAGAAAGAAAGAAAAATAAAATACAGCTATATAAAAATGGGCAGGCAAAAAAAGCCAGAAGGACAAATGACAGATGGACAAACAGAATTAGACAGCAAATGCCAGAGACTACGCGAGGCAGGAGCTGAGTTGGGTAACATTATCAGAAAAGATGACAAAATAGCCAGACTGAGCCGATGGGAACAATTGGAAGGCCCTACCTATAGAGAAGCAACCTGGGGTAACACAAGGGCTTGGCAGACAATATCACTTTCTTATGGAAATATAGCCCTCTGCTTATTGTATTTGCCATCTCATAATGGAGTTCACAAAGATGGGATCCCTATCCTATGAATTGGAGGGAGAAATCAGTCTTGAATAATAACTAGCAGTAGGATTTTCCATGAGGACCTGTGGAAAGTTTTTCTGTCTAAATGTTCATAACAACCTGAAATGAGCCCATATGCAGCTTGTATGGACCTTTGGGAGCCACTGAAGGAAATTCTAGAATTGAGTCAATTGCTACAACATCTCAATCAAAGGCAGCGTTTCTTAACACTGGGATCCAAAGTCTGTGAAGATTTGGAATGTGTTTTGTCAATATTTGTTCATATCAGTGTGCCCTTCCTTCAAGACTGACTTATGTCAGCTGTTATTCACGTGCCCAGTAACAAAGCAAAGTGAACTACTATAAAGAAATGAGAAGGGGGAGGTTACAGCCGATGGCAACCTCCCAGGCCGGGCATCGTTGTGGTTGTTGTTAGGTGCCTTGGCACAATTCCCAGCTCACAGTGGCCCCATGGGATGCAACTGAACTGTCCCATAGGAGTTCCTTGATTGCTAATCTTCAAAGACCAGCAGGTCTGTCTCACCTGGAATCACCGAGCAGGTTCAAAACACCAACCTTTGGGTTAGCAGAGTGCTTGGCTATTGCCCAAATAGGCTCCTCAGAAGAATGAGTAAAAATGCCAATAAATAAACACTCTAGTAAGAAGATGAAGGAGAAAGGGGAGGGGGAAGAAAAGTGGAAAGATTTGGGGGCAGGAAGCTAGAAGGGAAGAGCATGCTTGGTGTTTCCCAATGCCTTTCTGTTTCTGAAAACCTGAGAAATAAATTCAAACCTCCATTCTCAAGACTGAAGGATTTTATGAGAAAATTACTAAGGAATGCAGAAAACATCAAAAGAAGAGGAAAGAACACCAAAAGTTGATTTTTGAACCATTTCAGGAGGTAGAATATGATTAAGAACCAAAGTTACTGAATAAAGATAGCCAAGCTGCACTGAAAGAATTGAAAAAAACAGAAAAACAGAAGGCTTCAGGAATTAATGAAATATCAATTGAGGTATTTCAATAAACAAATGCATCCCTGGATATGATCAGGAGACTAAACCAATTAATTTTGTGGACAGTTACAAGTCACTCAAAGAGATCCATATTTGTTCCCTTTCCCAAAATGGTGATTCAGTAGAATGTGGAATCTATAAAAATATAACACTGATGTCACATGAAAGAAGGTTTTGTGGAAAATTGTTTATAAATGGCTGTGACAAGCCTTTCTATGTCTTTTGCCCACGTTGTAATTGGGTTACCCATCTTCTTCTGGATGCCCAGGAGTATTCTGTAAACTTTTGTTATGAGATCTTTGTCTGAGATGGCATTGCCAAATGTCTCTTTCCAATCAGTAGGTTTTCTTTTCACCTTGCTGGAAAAAAGGTTTTGATGAGCACAGAGAGTTAATCTTTAGAAAGTTCCATTCATGAATTTTATCCTCTCTAGCATTTCTGGCTGTATTTGGCAGTCTCCTGAGACCATAGACTAGGTCTTAAAAGCTTGATCCCAGTTTGTCTTTGATGGGCTTTACTCCCAGGTTCCTGATCCAACTTGAGTTGATTTTTGAGTAAGGCGTCAGGTATGGATCCTGCTTCAGCTTTCTCCATTCAGGAAGCAGTACAGTTTTGCCACCACCATTTGTTGGAGAGGTTGTCATTTCCTCCTTTGAAGGTTTTATTTCTTTGTTTTGTATAAGTTGACCATAGACAGAGAGGTCCATCTCTGGGTGCATTCTCTCTCTCTCTCTCCCTCCCTCCCTCCGGGTCTCTCTCTCTCCCTCCCTCCCTCCCTCCGGGTCTCTCTCTCTCTCTCTCTCATCTATTTATCTTTGCAGTTTTTATGGTTTGGGTTTTTAGCACAAATAAAATATGCAAACAAGCTTTCTATTCATTTTCTTCACTGCGCAGTCTGGCATTGGGATCGGTGACTCTGATGGCCAGCCCAGCTGCGCTTTCCTCAATGTCTTTGCGGTTCTTGGAGGAAACATTGCGCGCCATCTCAGCACAGGAAGATTTGTTGCACATCAGCAGCACCTCCAGCTCCTTGACCTTGTGGACGAGGAATATGAGGAAGCCACTGGGCAACATATGTTTTCTCTTCTCGTTGCTCCTGCAACCAATGCTGGGCATCAAGATCTGGCCCTTAAATCCTCTCTGAACCCTGTTGTCCTGCCTCTGGGCTTGTGTCAATTACGCTTCATTTTGACCTAAGTCAGACCGGGTCTGCCTGGCTGCGGATGACCTTCTTGGTCCTCTTTTTGAGGATCTTTGGCTTCACCAGGGGTCTGAAGGCAGCCATTGTGCCAGTGGGAGATGACAGCCACCTCCGTAGAAAGCGCTGAAGGAGAAATTAATTTCTGGGTTCTCAATTCTTTTCCATTGACCCATGTGCCTTTCATTGTATTAGTACCATGGTGTTTTGGTTACTACCACTGTTTAGTAAGTAGGGAGTGCTATTCCTCCCACTTCATTTTTGTTTTCCACAAGTGCTTTGCTTACTTGAGTTCTGTTCATCTCCAAATAAACTTGATGATTTCCCTTTAGATCTCTATTGAATATGTAGGCTGTTTTTGATATAATTGTCATTGTCACAATATTGAGTATTCCTATGTATGAACTGGGCATGTACATTTTTCCCATATTTTTAGGTCTTTTAATGTATCTTGCAGAAATGTTCTGTAGTTTCATCTGTACAGATCTTTTGTGTCTCTAGTTAGGTTCACTTTGAAGATTTCAGTCTGTGGTTGGCTATTGTAAGTGGTATTGCTTTCTTGGTTTCCTCCTCCGAGTTCTCTTTGTTACTGTAGAGGAATCCCACTGAATTTTGGATATTGGTCTTTTATCCTGTCACCCTACTAGATTGGTCCACTACCACAGTTTTGTGTTAATTTCTTGAAGGTTTCTGTGTATACTTTCATATCATCTGCAAACAGCAACAGTTTAACCATTTCTTTACCAGTCTAGATGTCTTTTATTTCCTTCTCTTGTTGTATTACTCTAGCAAGTGCTTCCAATGCAATACCATATAGAAATAGTGACAGGAAGACATTCAGATGGCCCGCCAGCAGACACATGAAAAAATGCTCAAAATAATTGGCAGTAAGGGAGATACAAATCAAAACCACGATGAGATACCATCTCATCCCCGTACCGGTGGTGAAGTTTAGTAGGGCAGCAAGCAATAAATATTGGAGAAGATGTGGACATGTGGGGATTTTTGTACACTGTTGGTGGATTGTAAAATGGTAAAACCAATCTGGAAGACAGTTTGTCATGTCCTCAAGAAGTTGAACATAAAAACTCCTTACAACCTAGATGTTTCAATACTAGGAATATGTTATTGTTGTTATTGTTGATTGCTGTCAAGTCAAACACGACTCATAGAGATCCTATGAACAAAAGACCTGAAGCCTTTCTACAAAAAACCCTACAAAAACATGCATGGAAGCCCAAGGGGAGAAGGGGTGAGGATGGTTACCGGCAAACCCACAGGTGGCACAGTTCGGTGGGTGGAGGGAGTGAGGGAAGGCAATGGGAGGGTCCAGATGAAATGACAGGGTAATGATGGGCAAAGCTCAATGGTGATTAATTTTGTAAAACATAATGCATGATTGAAACATAATATGAATGAGAAATAGTGTGAAACCAATGTATATGAACTTTGTGAGCAAAACAATGAAAAATAAATAATAAAGCATTATAATGGCCAATTTAAAAAACAAACAAACGAACAAACATG
>NW_006399752.1:30360545-30364813 GCF_000299155.1 Elephantulus edwardii | reverse complement strand
GATCATAAAAAATTATGGCTAACATTGAGAAGAATGGGGATCCCAAAATAATTAATTTTGCTTTTGTGAAACATATAAATAGACTAAGAGACAGTAGTCTCAACAGAATCAGGGAAAATGGCATGATTTTAAATCAAGAAAGGTGGACATCAGGACTTTATCTTTTCTCTGTAGTTATTCAATCTGTTATTCACTCTACATGCTGGAAAAATAATTTCAGAAGCAAGAAGGGAGCTCTGGTGGCCTAGTGGCAAGGAGCTGTGCAGCACTTCTGAAGGCACGCAGTTCGAGGCCACCAGCTGCTCCGTGGGAGAAGGGTGGGCAATCTCCTCCCGTGTGATTAACTACCTCTGAGAACCCACCAGAGGGCCAGCTGTGAATTGGTTCCACCTTTGTGGTACACACAACAATAACAGAGTATATTATCAAAAGTTGATAGAAATCAGAAAGGGTATATGCCAGACCTTTGCTTTTTCTTTTTTAAAAAATTTAATTTTAATGAAAGTTTACAGAGTTAGGGTTTCCATTTATTCATTGTTGCACTTTTCTTCCTGCCCATCCCCTCCTCCCAATTCAATTTTCTTGAAAAGTAAAAGAAAAACTCTTCTATTCTTATGCAATCCCTCCCCCCACAAGTCCACGCCACTGTGCAGCCTTCATTCTGGACTCCTGTCATGACAATAATACCCAATCATATATCCTTTTTAAACAGTTCTCTCCCTCATCTGTTTCAATGCAGTATACATCATTCACCCCCTTCTTCTCTGTCTTTTCAATCTATATGCAAAACAGATCATCCGGAAGTCTGGGCTCTGTAAGGAGAAATGTAGCATCAGGATTGGAGGAAGACTCATTAACAACTTGTGTTATACAGTTGACATAACCCTTTTTGCTGAAACTGAGGAGGACCTGAAGCACTTACTACAGAAGGTCAAAAATTGCAGCCTTAAGTATGGTATGACACTCAGCATCAAGATAAAAAAAATATTCTCACCACTGGGCCGACTGGTAGCATCGTGATAGACAGTGAAGAGATTGAGATTAACAGCTTCAGTTTGTTTGGCTTTACAGTCAACATTCTTGGTCCCAGAAGCCAGGAAATTAAAAGACTAATTGCACTGGGAAAGTGTGCTGTCAGAGATTTCTCCAGAGTGCTGAAGAGCAACAATGTTAGTCTGGAGCCTAGGATGCACCTGATCCAGGCAGCAGTCGTTGCAGTTACTTACTATGCATCAGAAATCTGGACAATGACTAGTCACGATAGAAGGAGAGTAGATGCCTTTGAGATGTGGTGCTGGAGAAGAACATTGAATATGCCATGCACTGCTAGGAGAAAAAACAGGTTCATCTGAGAGAGAAATAAACCAGGATCTTCCTTGGAGGCAAGGATTCTGAAGCTTTGTCTGGCATACTTTGGACATATTGCAAAGAGTGACCAGTCCTTGGAGACGGACATCATACTTGGGAGGGTAGAGGGACAGCACAAGTGAGGAAGACCTTTGATAAGATGGACTGACTCAGTGACTAGGATAATGGGGGTAGATGTGTCAGAGACCATAAGATTGGCATAGGATAGAGCAGGGTTTAGGGCTGTTGTACATAGGATCACTATAAATCGCAAGTGCCTCAATGGCACATAACAACAAGAAGAACAAGACTATATTAAGAAAATTCAGTATCAACACTGGAGGGACACTTGTCAATGACCCATATCATGCAGATGATACAAATTTCCTTGAAGAAGGGAAAGAGGACTTGAAACACTTACTGAAGAAAATAAAAGACCATAACCTTCCACAGCACCAAACAAATAATCCTACCTTATTAGTGGCCCAGGAATAATTTTGATACTAATTAACATATTTGAACAAACAGATGTGCTCTTGATGTGCTCATCAGACTGTTATAATATATATAGAGGATGGCTTCCTAGTAGACTGGAAGAGATCTATATTTGTTCCTATTCTGAAGAAAGGTGATCCAATAGAATATGAAAAGTATCCGGTAATATCATTGTATGCTTCTATTTCATGGAAGAGCTGAGTTAGGTCATTAATTTTACTTCTTTTTTCCTTTTTAATATGTTTGCCTATTGCTATGAACTGTCCTCTAAGGACTGCCTTAGCTGAATCCCAGAGGTTTTGGTATGTTTTCTTTTCATTACCATTTGTTTTGAAGAACTTTTTAAATTTCATTTTTTTATCTCTTCTATAACTTAATAGTTTTTTAAAAGGGTGCTAATTAGCTTCCACATTGATGGTTTTACAACCTTTACCCTCTTGTTAATTTCTAATTTTATGGTATTGTCTGAGAAAATACTTTGTATCATTTCAGTGTTTTTTAATTTGTTAAGGCTTTCTTTTTCATTATATATGATGAATTTTGAAGAATATATCATGTACACCTGAGAAGAAAGTAAATTAATTTTTAGTTGGGTCCAGTGCCCTGAATACATACACAAGGTCAGGCTGGTGATTGTATAGTTTAGATTTCCTGTGTATTTGTTAAGTTTCTTTCAAGTTGACCTATCCCTTGGTGAGAGTGGTATATTAAAGTCTCCTACCTGTGTTTATCCCACCCGAATTTCAAAACCATCTCAGTAACAGATTTGAGGCCTTGGACACTAATGAATGAAGACCATATGAGTTGTGGGAGGATATCAAGAATGAAGCTATCAACAATGTCAATCTGTTCATCATCTATCATGATGCTGTCAATTGGTGCAGTAGTGAGAATATTTTCTTTCTTGTTGTTGAGCTTCAATCCATATTGAAAGCTGCAGGTCTTGACCTTCTGCAGCAAGCACTCCAGGTCCTCCTCAGTTTCAGCAAGCAGGCTTGTATCATGTGCATAATAATACAGGTTGTTGATGAGTCTTCCTCCAATCCTGATGCCACATTTCTCTTCATAGAGCCCAGCCTCCCAGATGATCTGTTTTGTATATAGATCAAAAAGGTATAGAGGTAGGACACATCCCTGGTGTACAACCTTCCCAATTGTTTCTGTTTCTTAGATGTATCTCTAATAGACAACATACTGATGAGCTTTTGGTTTGTTTTGGTTTGGGGGATTTCTTTTTTTTTTCTCTCTCTCCTAGCTTATTTACAAAACTGAAATACAAATTCGAACAAATTCTTTCCATTTCCCTCACCTCCCCCCCCCATCAAATTGTACAACCCAATAGTTAATCCTCTCCTCCCTCTACACATCCACTTCCCTCTGCTTCCCACCCCTCCTGGATCCTTATGTTCATTCTACAATAACGGGTTTGTACAATATTTATCCTTGTGGGACTGAGTTAGTTCACTCAGCATAATACTCTCCAGTCCCTTTTTGGGATTTTTTTTTATCCTTTCTACTACTCTTTTTTGTCTTAATACTTGCATTTAGTCCATTCACATAAGTGTGATTGTTGATGTTCCAGGTGATTTTTCTTTCCTACCATTTAGCTGTGTTTTTCTTTTCCTCTTGTTTCTGGTTACTATGATCCATCCACTTTGCTTTGATGTCTCTGTGTGAAGTATTTCCCTTAGAATTTCTTGTAGAGTTGGTCTTGTTTTCACAAATTCCTTAAGTTCCTGTTTTTCTGCCAATTACCTAATTTCTCCTTTATAATTGATGAACAACCTTGTTGGGTCCAGGATCCTCAGCTGCCAGTTCTTTTCTTTCAACTGTTTGTAAATGTCATTGCATATTCTTCTTGCTATCATGGTTTCCACTAAGAAATCAGAACTTAATCTAATTGGTTCTCCCTTGTAGATGACTCTTTGCTTTTCCCGGCCCCTGCTTTTAGTATTCTATCCTTATCTTTGTTTTTGGTAAATTTTATTGTTATCTCCTGGTATTTTTTTTAATCTAGTTTTATGGGAGTTTGCTGAGCTTCTTGAACATAGATTTCCTCCTTCTTCATAATACCAGGGAAGTTTTCTTCTAGTACCTCTTCAATAATTTTCACAGTGCTTTCCCTGACTGTTTTGTGTTCTGGAATTCCAACCACACTTATGGTGTTCCTTTTGATATTATCCCAACAGATTCTAATGTTTTCTTTTTTTTTCTCCTGTCTCCTTTCTGATTTTTCATCTAGTACACTCCCATTGAGGGTCTTGTTTTCAAACTCATTGACTATCTGCTCTATCTCTTCTGTTATTTTTGTCTCCCCACATGTTGGGAACCTCTATCATTTCAATCTTGATATTCTAGATTGTGCTTTCATGTATTTCTGCTACTTCCAGTATTGTGTTGACTGTGTACCCTCTCTGACTTGGGAT
>NW_006399752.1:30322489-30358980 GCF_000299155.1 Elephantulus edwardii | reverse complement strand
CTCTTCTTTTTTAGGAGAAGACTTATTTTGTTTTTTACAGAATATTTGAAGCTGCCTGTGGCTTTCTTGCCATTATGTGAAGTTTCTCTTGCAATGTGTTAGGCTGTTTATAATATGGCTGCGTAAGTTGTTGACAGTTCTATATCTTCATGATGTAGATTAGTTGCAGACTTAAAGTATTTTCTTTATGGGGGAGGACAACTTGCTATCCCAGGAGTCCTTTCTGGTCTTGTTTAGGAAGAAAGCTCACCTGTCCTAAAGTTCTTCCCCTTCCCTCTGAAAGGGTGCTGAATGCTTTTTTCCTAAAGATTATAGCTGTCCTTGGTGATGCTGATGCTCAGGGCAGCTGGTGACCACCTTCTGCCTGGCTGCTACACTCTTTCGATAGGCTATGGGTGTGATGGGGACAGGCCCAGCATATATTACTGTGCAGCTGCCCTCTCGGTTGTCCAGTAGCATGCTGGGAGTCTCCCCTGCCTGCCTCCACCTCTTTTAACGTTTATAACTGTCCTTGAGGTGATTGTGTGCAGAGCAGCTGAGGATCAGCGTATTCATGGCTGCTGCACTCTCTTGATCTGATGGGGAGATGATGAGAACAGAGCCAGAAAGACCGTTTATGCTGCTCTTTATATAGGAAGGTGCAAGAGAGGCAAATGGCCCAACCTTCTATGCAACTGTCCTCTCAGGTCTCCAATAGCCTGCTGGAAGTCTCTTCCGACTCCATTCTTCTTTTCCAAAGTTGGCAGTTGTCCTAGGGACCTGGTGTACAGGGAATCCAGGAACCTCCTTCTGCTTGCCTTCTGCACTCTCTGTATATGGTGTGGGGGTAGTGGGAGCAGGGCCAGCACATCCTTCTGTGAAGCTGCCTGCTGAGGTCTATAGTAGACCACCCCATAATGCTCCTTAAACAATGCTAGTGAGTCTTCCAAAATAGCTTGCCTCTGGAAACTCTATGAACTTTCAGAAATTATGGAAGTTATACAAGTGTTCAGGTCTTTCATTCATAAGGTCACAATGAGTCATCTACAATTCGATGGTCCTTAACAACAACTACAACAACAACAACAACATAGAGAGAGAGTTGTGGATGTGGTGGATAGAAGTTATGCTACCGAGTCAAAGGAGGGTGATTTTAATCTGTGGCCCTCAGGTCTGATTTTAATTGTTTTTGGTCAAACATTCTTCGAAGTGGTATAGCACTGGTCTGTCCATTTGCTGTACAGAGGTAACTCGTGTTTGCTGTGATGCTAAACACTGTGACATTAATGTGTCAAATGTGATAATGGTTACCCATCGTGGACAGTGTTTGGTGGAGCTCCCTGATTAAAACAAGCTTGGAAACAGGAGTGGCATCCACTCTATAATAGCTTGCCTCTGGAAACTCTGTGAACTTGAGGAGATAATGAAAGTTATAAGTGTTCAGGTCTTTTGTTCCTAGGGTCACTATGAGTTGTCCATGACTCGACTGCACTTAACAACAACAACAACAACAAGAAGTGACTCTTATACTTACTTAATTTGGATGTTGTCTGGAACTGAAAGAGTTCCTTAAGATGAATGTCATACTTAGTGACATAAATAGCAAACAAAAAAAGAAGAAAATCCTTAATAAGCTGGATTGAAAGAAATATAAACACAGAAATGATTAGAAAGACTGGGACATGTCTTGTTCTATTATACAAAAGGTAGTTATGAATTGCAACCAACTCGCAGGGTGTTGTTGCTGTTAGGTGCTGTGAGTCAACTACGATTCACAGTGAATCTGCACTTGAGCCTATTTGTTATAATATCTGTGTTGAACTATCTTGTTGAAAGCCTACCTCTCTTTTATTGACCCTCTGTCTTTCCAAACATGATATCTTTTTTTCCCAAGGACTAACCCCTCCTAACAACATGCCCAAATTGTGTAAGACAAAGTTTCACTATCTTTTTTTTTTTTTTAGATCTGCGTATCAATGAACTTTATTAAGATGGAATGACTACTACTAATTGCATGGAAGTTCCTTGCCAATGCAAAAAATCCATGAAGTTCACACAAACTTAAACAAAACAGATGGCATGTTTAAAACTGTAAGAACATATCCAGATGCCCAGGTGATGAAGGCTGGGGTATATCAGCCTGCACATTTATTTCAAGCCATTGAAGAGTTTGTGGGCCACACAGAGGTCCCTTGCATGCAAGAAGTCAAAGAGCTCCTCTGCGCAATCTTCTTCTGTGTGTGATCGGGAGGACACGCTTTCATCACAGAGCTCTAGTCGCTCCCTAGCCTTTAAACATTTTTCCATCTGCTCACATTGTTCTCTCACTGTTGTTAGGGGATCCACTAGTTCTTCCTCTTCTTCTTCCCCCTCCTTCGGATCTCCGGATCCAGTCAGCATCTTTTGGTCGTCCTCTAGTCCCATAGCTGGCTCGGTTTTAAATTAAAAAACAGCAGCAACAGAGACAGACACTGCACTTCAGGACCAGGAAGGACTTATAAGGGTCACGCAGAGTTTCACTATCTTTAACTTCAAGTAATGTGCTAGTTTCATTTCTTCCAATACATTGATTTTTCTTCTGTCATCTTTATTCATTGTCCAGTGTTGCAGACTGAGGGTAAAGTATTTTTATAATTATTAATAACAAGACAGACAACCAAGAAAGAGATAGAGTAGAGAGTATAAAAAACAGGGGACCAGGGAGGGAGTCTTTCTTTTACTTTTGAAAGAGAGGAGCAAAGTGGGGGGCGGGGGAGAGGGCTGGGCGGGTAGAGAAGTGCAGCAATGAATGAATGGAAATCCAAATTCTCTGTAAATGTTCATTAAAATTATTAAAAAACAAACAAACAAACGAACAAAAAAAATATTATTGAATACAGAAAACAAACAAACAAACAAACAAAACAAAACAGAGGGCCAGCAGTTCTCAACTGAAAACTCCCATTCCAGCTTCCCTGTATCTTTATTGAAAATTATCAGGAAGTAAATCACAAAGAGAATTCAATGCAAATGACTCCAAGCTCTTTCTATTGAAAACCTTCCCCAGGACTCAGGAGGGAGGGGTCAGCAAATACAAAGCAAGAACTGAGTAAACCTTTAAGGATTGCCTTGGTACCTCAGGGTGAACTCCAGGTTGGAGCAGGCCTCCCCCACATCCTGAAATAGCAGACTTTCTCAATGAAATACATTTTTTTAATGTTTTTGACTACTAGTGTCAAGTCTATTGATTGTGGATCCAAGTAAATTGAAGTCATTGATGATTTAAATCTCCCCCCCCATCTACCATGATGTTGTGGTGAAGGATTTATCTTCTTTATGTTGATATGTAATCCATATTGAAGGCTGTAGTCAAGTCTTCCTCACTTTTTCTAAGCAGATTGTACCATCTGTGTGACACAGTTATTGATGAGTCTCTCTCCTATCCTGATATCACCTTTTTCATCATAAAGTCCAAGTTCTCAAGTGATTCGCTTAACAAAGACTGAATTATTGTTGTTGTTTTGTTCTGTAGAGTCAAAACTGACTCATAGCCGACCCTCTGGTGGGTTTTCAGAGGCAGTTAATCACACCAGAGGAAATTACGCAGTCTTCTCCCATGGAACAGCAGGTGACCTTGAACCACGTGCCTTTGGGGTTGCAGCACAGGTTCTAGCTGCTAGTCCACCAAAGCTATGGAGAAAAGATACCATCCTGGCACATACCCTGCTTGATTTTAAAATTTACAGCATTTTCTTGTTCTATTCATAAAGCAGCTTCCTGGTCTAAGTACAGTTTTTTGTTTGTTTGTTTGTTTTTAAATTAATTTTAATTAAAGTTTACAGAGACTTTGGATTTCCATTCATTCATTGTTGCTTTTTTCTCTCTGCCCAACCTCCCCTACCCCAGTTTGCCCTTCTCTTTGAAAAGTAAAAGAAAAATTATTTCATTGTTATACATCCCTCCCTGAAAGTCCACTCCACTATGCAGCCTTCATTTTGAAAAGCCAAAGAAAAATTGTTTCATTGTTACAGGGATAGTATAGGTTTTATAAGAGCACAAGTTAATGCTCTGGGATTCTCATTCTTCTCAAGGTTAACCATAGTTTGTTATGATCCACACAGTCAAATGTCTTTGCATAGTCAATAATACATAAATAGATATCTTTCTGGTATTTTCTGCTTTTAGCCAAGATCCATCTGACATTAGCAATGATACCTCTGATGCCACTGCCTCTTCTAAAGTCAGTCTGAACTCTGCAAGTTCTCTGTCAATGTACTGTTCTAGCCAATTTTTTTTGTTAATGATCTTCAGCTATATTTTGCTTGAATGTGATGGTAATGTTGCTACTGGGTATTTTCCACATTCTATTGTCTACCCTTTCTTGGGAATGGAAATAAATAGAGATCTCTTCCAGTTAGTTGATTAAGTAGCTGTCTTTCAAATATCTTGGTACAAACTTGTGAGCATATCCAGGACTGTGTCTCTTAGTTGAAACATGTCGATAGTTATAATTCCTGAGGACATCAGTAAGGTATGCTTATTTGTTATTGTTCTTGGAGGTTATACTGTTACTATTGTTAGGTGCCATCGAGTCAAGTATGATATATAGCAACCCAATGAACAGAAGATCTGAACCCTGTTCTATTGTGAACCATCCTCACACTTCCTGACACACAAGAGCCCACTGCAGCAGTCACCATGTCAGTCCACCTAACTGAGAGTATTTCTCCCCTCCATCCTTCTTGCATCATGTCCTTCTCCAAGGAATAACCCCTCCTAGCAAAATGCCCAAAGTGTGTGAGGTGAAGCTTCATCATTCTTGCCTCCAAAGAGAACTCTGGCTGCACCTTCTCCAAGACGTATCTGTTCTTTCTCTTGGCCATCCTTGGGATTCTCAGTGATCTTCCCCAACACCACATCTCAAAGGCATCAATTCTTCTGCCATTCCTAGTCATTGTCCAGCTCTCTGATGCATAGCAAGTAATCAGAAAGACCATGGCCTGGCTCAGACACACCATAGTCCTCAAACAGACATCATTACTCCTTAATAATTTGCAGAAGTCCCTAACTACAGATTTGTTCCAGTGCAATTCATCTCATTATTCCCCTGACTGCTTGTATCAAGGATGTTTATTGTGGATCCAAGCAAGATGAAGCTATATATAGTTTCAATCTCTTCTCCATCCATTATGACACTGCTTATTAGTTCAATGGTAAGAATCTTTGTTTTCTTTGTTGGATTGAGATACAATCAATATTCTGCAGTAAATATTTCAAGTCTACTTATCTTCCTGAAATAAAATTGTATCATCTGCATAATGCAGTTTATTGATGAGATTTTCTACAATGATGCCCCATTTCTTCATATATCCTAACTTCTGATGTATTTGTTAATTGCTCAACTTTCAGATGAATAGCATCTGATTCCAAAGACTATGGCTCGGATCAGGTGAACCTTAGTGTTTAAACTGACGTTGTTACCTCTTAGAATTTTAGAGAGATTCTTGGCAGTAGATTTTTGCAATGTAACACATCTCTTATCTCTTGATTTCTGGTACCATTGATGTTGAGTGTGTATCCAAGCAAAATGAAATAATTGATAATTACAATCTTTCCTCCATCTATCTTGATGTTGTCTATTGGTTCAGCAGTAAAAATTTTTGTTTTCTTGATGTTGGGATTTAATCTATATTGGTTGTAGTCTTTTATTCTTCTACAGCAAGTGTTTCAAGTTTAGTCCCTTTTAGCAAGAAATAATATCATTTGCATAATGCAAGTTATGATGAATCTTCCTCCTATCTTGATGCCACAGTTTTCATTACAGAGTCCAGCATCTCAAATTATTTGCTCTGCATGCACATTGAATAGGCATGGAAGCCCTTTCTTGATTTCAAACCATAATGTTTCCTTGCTCTTTTCAGATAATAGCTTCTTGGTATAGGTTGCATATGGACACAAGTAAGTGTTCTGGGATTCCCATTCTTCCTAATGTTAGCCATACTTCGTTAAGATTCAAACAGTCAGATGTCTTTGCATAATCCATAGAGCACAAAAAGACATCCTTCTGGTATTCTCTGTTTTCAACCAAGATTCATCTAAGGACAACAATAATATCTTTGGTGACATGATCCTTGAAATCGAGTTTGAATTTCTGGGGTTTCTCTGTCAATGTATATTTCTTGTGCTTTTGGATAATCTTCAGCCAAATTTCACTCGTTTGTGATATTCTTGATGTTGTTCAGTAATTGCTATATTCTGTTGGATCAACCTTTTAGGGGTAGGATCAAATACGGATTATTTCAAATAATTGTGCCAGGAGCTGTCTTCCAATTTCTTGACACAGTCTGGTGAACACGTCCATGTTTATGTTTGTTGAATCACATCAACTGGTATCTCACCAATTCCTGTAGCCTTATCTTTTGCCAGTGCCGTCAGTGCAACTTGGACTTCTTCCTACAGTACCATTGATTCTTGGCCATTTGTTACTTGCTGAAATGGTTCCATGTCAATAAATTCTTTTCAGCACTGTGACACTGTATATTCCCTCCATCTTCTTTTGATGTTTCCTGGATCATTTAAGATTTTGTCCAGGACATCTTTTAACATTGCTAATTGAGTATTAATTTGTTTTTGTTTTAGTTTTTTCAGCTTGATAAATACTGAACAAGTTCTTTTCTTTTTATATCCTAACTAGTTCTTTCCTTTTTATATCCTAACTAGTTCTTTGCACACTTCATTCTAGTACTTTGCTTTGTCTTTTCAAGTTACATTTGGAATCTTCTGTCCTCTTTTACTTCTAAATTTGTTCCCTTTGTTTTGTTTTTTTCAACATTCTAATAAAATTTTCAGTTTCTTCTGACATTTATTTGGTCCTTTCTTCTCCCTTGTCTTGATAATGATCTTTTGCTTTCTTCATGGATGATATTCTTGATATCATCAAAGCTATTCTTGACATTATCTTAAATTCAGGTGAGATAGACTCAAGATAATATTGTCTTTCTTTTGAACTTGGCTTGATTTTATTCATCTTCAATTTGAACTTGCACACAAGTAATTGATGGTCTATTCCAGTCAGCACATGGTCTGGACTTGAACATTGATAGTGATCTTCTCCAATGATTTTTTTTCTCCCAACAGATGTAGTCAATCGTCTTTCCATGTAGTCCATCAGGTGAGGTTATATGTATATAATTGCCATATATGTTAATAAAGTATTTACAAAGAATAAGTCATTGATTGTACAAATTGATTCTATCCTAGCCTTATTTCTACTACCAAGTCCATAATTTCTGACTAGTAGTCCTTCTTTGTTTCCAAAGTTTGCATTTCAATGACCAACTATTATTAATGCATCTTGATTGCATGTTCTGTCAATTTCACACTGCAAAAGTTGGAAGAAATTAAAAATTTCCTATTCCTTGCCTTTAACTGTTGGTGTGTATATGTGAACAATACTTACAAAGAAAAAGTCTTCTACTAGAAATATTTCTGAGTGTTTTTTAGGTTATAGTTCAATTGGTTATAATTTATAGATAAAAATACATATATACAATATAACAGTAACAGTACGTTAATATACACCACAACCACAATATTTTCCAAACCTCCAGTGACTTTTGACAGAAAAAATTAATTTCTGTTTATGTTGTGTGTCCAGAGTTCATTGACTGTAGCTTTGTTGTAATTGTTCTTGCCTTTAGGACTCAGCTTAAAGGTACAGAGTTTTGCTGCTTTAATAGAACTATTTCAAGTGAGTGTCTTTAAATAGAAATTTATTATTTCATAGTTCAGAAGGCTAGAAATCTGAATGCAAGTCACCTGCTCTGTTGACTCTGAGGAGGTCCTCGGCCTCAGCTTCTGTGGCCCCCGTGTTCCTCAGCCCCTCAGAGATCTCCATGTTGCACCTGTCTTCTGTTTCAGTGTCTATCTTCCTTCTTATAACTCAGCAGTGAGGGCAGTTAGGACAACCCCTGAACTGATAGGACTTAATTAGCATAATTTAGAAAACCTTATTCCAATCCATTTAATCCACTGATGTAAAGAAGACACAATCCAGTGTATTACACATCAGTTACAATAGAGAACATCGTGACATGTTGTTGTTGTTTTTGTTTGACGCTGTCAAGTTGAGTATGACTCATAGCTGTCTTATGAACAACAGACTGGAGCTTTGCCCTAACCTGTGCCATTGTCACGATTTTCGTTATGCTCAAACCCATTGTCGTAGGCACTGTGTGACTCTATCTCATTGAGGGTCTGCCTCTATTTTACTGAGCTTGCCATGCATCATGTCCTTTTCCAACGTTAGACTTCTCCTGCTAAGGATCTCTGGATCTCTGGTGGTGCCCTTAGTAGGCAATGGCACTGTTAACTCAAAGACAGCCTCTTGCTGGCGGATCAAACCATCGACATCTCCAAGGAATAAAGAGGTGGACAATCTGCTACCATTCAGCTGACAGCTTCTTAAGTCTTGCTGAAGGTTCATCCATAAGTCAGCTCTAATTATATAGCAACAAGCTGGGTTACACCCACTAGAGGGTTTTTAGCATTGTTGTTGTTACGTGCTGTCAAGTCAAAGACAACTCATAGTGACCCTATGAATGAAAGACCTGAACACTTGTATAACTTTCAGCCCCTTTCTCCAGGTTTACAAGGTTTCCAGAGGCAAGCTATTTCAGAAGTGGGTACCACTAATAAGAAAACTTTGGAGAAATCTCATGCTGGCTGTTAAAGCTTGGGGATAGTATGTGGGTTTTTAGTTATAGTCTTATTTTCTATTCAGTGATGTTTCAAATATCCAATACTCAAGTCTGTGGGACAGGGGAGCATCCTTCTACACCTGTGAGGTTAGTGAGTGTATCATAGAGCACCATGGAGGCTCCCAATCAGTGTCACAGTACCTTAGAGGTTTGTCAAGAAGCTCTCCACTGCACTGCAATCCCCAAAGCACACAGTTCTAATCTACCAGCTTCTGTGAGGGAGAAGATGGGCAATCTCCTCCAGTGTGATTAACTTCCTTTGAAAACCTGCTGGAAGGTCAATTATACATCAATCCCCACTTGACAATACACAACAACAACATGTTGTTGTTGTTATGTGCTGTCGAGTCGTTTGCGACTCATAGCGACCCTATGTACAACAGCCCTAAACCCTGCTCTATCCTGTGTCAATCGCATTGCCTCTGACACACCCATCTCGATTATCCCAGTCACTGAATCAATCCACCTCATAGAGGGCCTTCCCCTCCTGTGCTGTCCCTCCACCCTCCCAAGCATGATGTCCCTCTCCAAAGACCTGTCTCTCCTTGCAACATGTTCAAAGTATGTCAGATGAAGCCCCAGAATCTTTGCCTCCAAGGAGTAGCCTGGTTTAACCCTCTCTAGGACGAACCTGTTTGTTTTCTTGGCAGTCCATGGTACATTCAATACTCTTCTCCAGCACCACAGCTCAAAGGCCTCAATTCTCCTTCTGTCCTCTCTAGTCATTGTCCAGCTCTCTGATGCATAACAAGTGATTGCAAAGACTATGGCCTGTATCAGGTGCACCTTTGTCTCCAAGGAGACACCGTTGCTCTTGATTACTTTAGAGAGGTCCCTAACAGCAGACTTTCCCATCAACAACAACATAGACAACAATAATCTACCCTTAGAACGAAGAATACTGATTCCTGAATGCTCTTTATAAACAAAGATATTTAGAGTTCCTTCCATGTGCTTTCTGTGTGTCAACAGAAGAGACTAGTTCTTGGGAAAGGATATCACACTTGATAAAGTACAAGGTCAGTGCCAAAAGGAAAACCCTCAACGTGATGTACTGACATACTAACTATAGCAATGAACTCGTACAGAGCAACAATTGTGAGGATGGCATAAGAATATGAAATGTTGTATTCTGTTGTACTTGGTGTCGTTATGGATCAACCATATGGCCAACTCATGGGAAGAGATCCATATTTATTCTGATTTCAAAACCAGGTGATCCAACAGTGTGGAAATTATTGAACAATATCACTAATAACACACACAAGCAAAATCCTGCTGCAGATTATCCAAAACCAACTGGAACCAGAAATACAAGCTGGGGTTTAGAAAAGGCTGTAGAACTAGGGACATCACTGCCAATGTCAGATGCATCTGGGCTAAAAGCAGAGAGTTCTAGAGGCATGTTTTCTGTGTTTTATTGACTGCACAAAGCACTTAACTGTGTGGATCATAACAAATTATGACTATTCTTGAGAAGAATAGAAGTCCTAGAACACTTGATTGTGCTCATGTGAAACCAATACTTGGCCCAGACAGCAATCATTAGAACAGAGTAAGGAAGCACTGTATGATTTAAAGTCAGGAAAGAAGTGGTTAGGGATGTGTCTTGTCTCTATACCTTTTCAATCTATATGCTGAACAGATTATTTGGGAGCCTGGACTTTATGAAAAGGAATGTGGCATCAGGATTAGAGGAAGACTCATCAACAACCTGCATTATGCAGGTGACACAACCTTGCTAGGTGAAATGGAAGAGGACCTGAAATGTTTGCTGCAGAAGGTCAGGGTCTGTAGTATTCAATATGGATTGAAACTCAACATCAAGAAGACAAAGATTCTGGCCACTGGCCCAATTGGCAGTGCCATGATAAATGGAGAAGAGGTTGTTAACAATTTCAGCCTACTTGATTCCATGATCAATATTTATATCCTTGTTCTTCAGCAAGGATGGGAGAGATCCCTAGGGTATTGTTTATAGGTCCAAAAATGATGAAACCATTGACAAATTATCTTTTCTCCATTTATTATGATTTTGTCTACTGGCCCAGTGGTGAAGATTTTGGGTTTTTGATGCAGGAACTCCTAATTCCTTATAAGGAACTACTCTTAACAACTGTTTAAGAATTATGCTTCAAAAAAAATAAAAAAAAAAGAATTATGCTTCAATATAAAAGTTCTTTCCCATCTCTCATATCACCTTCAGATATCTTAGTGCTTAATAATAGTGAACTTGACATTAGTTGGGGTGATAAATGAACTCTCTAATCTCTTAATGGCTCTAATGTACTGCACTTTCATATATTAACATATAGCATCCAAAGTAAATGTTTTTGAATCCTGAATGATTCTTCTCCACACAGCGACATGAAGACCTGGGATACTTCCATCAGTGGCTCCACTTTCTTTAACACAAACCTTCCAAAATCACTGTGTTTGTATGAAGACATTGGAAGAAGAAAAAGAAATTGCTTGTGGGTATCATTTATGGACGAGGCAGATTACCTATGAAATATATTCATACTTATATGTTTAATCCAACTTGAATTTCTGAAAGATCAATGTTAATGTACTGTTCTACTAATTTTTAATACTCTTCAGTAAAACTTAACTTGCATGTGATATTAGTGATATTATTCATTAATGTCCGCATTCTGTTGGATCACTTTTCTTAGGAATGGAAACAAATATGAATTTGTTGCAGTCAATTGTCTAGGTATCTGTTTTCCAAATTTCTTGGAAATAGACTAGTTAGAATACCCAGGGCTGCATCTGTTAGTTGAAATGTCACTTGATATTCTATCAATCCATGCGATTTATGTTTTGCTCATGCCGTCAATGCAGCTTGAACTTCCTTCTTCATAATCACTATTTCTTTATTATGTACTATTCCTGAAATGGTTCACTATCAGCCAACTTTTGTTGTTAGAGTTATTCTGTCGTATCTTCTTATCACTTTGATGTTTCTTATATAACATAACATATAACATATAACATAGACAGGATGATCAGTAATAACGTATTACGTAATTCTTTATCATAGTTTTTCCCCTTGTAAATTGAAAAGCATTCTGTTTGTGATGTGAGGAGTCAATAACACTGTGGTAATGAGACTATTCTGATGCAGAACAAATGCCCAAGATTTCTGTTTTATTTTAAGCAGTTGGAAAAAAGTCTTACCTCTAAAAAAGGTTGGCAAGCCCAACGACACATTCCCTTCATTGGTTTTAGGAGGAAAAGAGTTAAATATGTCAAGCTAAAACATCTGCATGTTCTTAAAATTCCTCTCTAACGTGTCTCTGAACATCTTTATGGTGAAAACCTCCCAAACTGAGTAACACACCTCAGAAACCAACTCATCTTTGTTGAAACGGGTTTCATTTCTTACTGACCCTGTCAACAGCTCTGCAAAGCTAATTTTCTAGTTCAGTGGTTCATCATCAGTTCCTCTTACATGAAACTGACAAAGGTCAACCGTGTAAAAAATATTTTATTTCAGTCCTTAATCCAAAGAGTTGCAATATTTCTCTGCTTCTCTGATTGAATTAACAAGAAACTCACCTAATTGCTTATTATGCATGGATGAGGTAGGTTGTCTCTGCTAGTCCATCTCCCTGTCTGATTCTTTGTAAATGACACTGGAGGCCCTATTTAAGTTAATTTGATGAGTTAGCTCCAATGATGTGTCTAGGAAGCAAACCTAGCTTTTGGTTAAGGAATTCAAGAAGCCACATATCACCTGCCAACTTAGTCATTTTTGAAGAAGTGGAGTAATATTATTATGAACAAATAAGAAACTTTTAAGTCAAAATACTTGGCTTCAGCCATTGTTTCTACCATTTACTAATTTGGCACAATTAAGAAAGTAACTTAAATTTGCTAAGCCCCAGTTTATATGTCTGTAAAATGAATCTATCCTGTCTGCTTCCCATAGAATGTTAAATAACAAACATATAGCAAAGTTCTTGACCACCTATTTTTCCCCCCCAATAACTTCTAAGTCTTCTTTTGTCTTACTTAGGTGAGGATCAGTGGGTCTTTATTCCATTTCTATGAATGTAGAAAATGATCAACACAGGCTAGGTTTAAAAAAAATTCATATATAAGTTTAAAGTCAAATCTCCCCGAATCCTAGCAAAGGAATCGTTCAGTCCTTGGAGCAGAATCTGTGTACAAAAACTTAAGGAATGGATCTTGCATGTAAGATTTGTAGTTTCTCTTTGTCCAGTATGATAGCTCCTCTTAAATCAGCAAATCTGCCTTCCTGTTTAGTTTAACCAGTAGAAGAGCGTCTAAGATTCTTCACAGTCTAGTATCTTGAGTAATTCGTTCAGTGTGCAGATTGAATAGCTATGGAGAAAGAATACAATCCTGATTTTAAGCTATGTAGTGTTTCCTTGCTCTGTTCAAACAACAGTTTCTTTTTCTAGGTATAGGTTTCATATAAACATAATTAAGTGTTCTGTAATTTCCATTCTTTTTAATGTTAGCCACAGTTTGTTAGGATTCACACAGTCCAATGCCTTTGCATAGTCAATGAAACATGGGTAAACATTGTTCAGGTATTCTCTGCTTTCAGTCAGGATTCATCTGACGTCAGAAATTATATCCCTGGTGTCACGGCCTCTTCTAAATCCATGTTGAACTTCTGGGGTTTCTCTCTCAAGACACTGTTCTAGTAAGTTTTGGATGATTTCCAGTAATAGTTTACTTGCACGTGATACTGTTTGATAATTACCACATTCTGTTGGACTTCCTTTCTTGCGAATGGGAATAAATACGGATTTCCCCCCTTCCAGTCAGTTGGCCAAGTAGCTGTCCTCTAAATTTCTTGATATAAATTACTGAATACACTGAGGGCTGCTTCTGTTAGAAACATTTTACTTGGCATCCCATCAATTCCTGGGTCCTCATTTCTGTCGATTCTTTCAGCTCAGCTTGCATTTCTTCAGTGTGGATTGCTTGCCAATATCAAGAAGACATACATTCTCACTACTGGCCTGACAAGTGATAAGCTCACTCATGACAGATGGAGAAAAGAGTGAAGCTGTCAATGATTTGATCTTACTTGGATTCACAATCAACACCTGTGGTACTAGCAGTCAGGAGATCAGGAGACACATTCCACTGGGCAAGTCTGCCATCAGAGCATGCTCCAAATTACTGAGGAACAGTGATTTCAGTTTGAGGGGAAAAGTGCACCTGATATAAGCCATGGTCTTCTCAATGAGTTGGTATACATCTGAAAGCTGGACAATAAATAAGGATGACAGAAGAACCGATGACTTTTGAGTTGTGGTGTTAGATAAGAGTGCTAAATATCCCATGGACTACTAAAAGAATAACTATGTCTTATAAAAAGTGCAGCCAGAATGCTCCTTGGAGGCAAGAATGACAAACTTTGGACGTATTGCTAAGAGAGGTTATTCCTTGAAAAGTGGCATCATGCTTAGAAATATAGAGGATCAATGAAAAAGTGACAGGCCCTCAATGAGATACCTTAGTACAGTGACTACAGCAACAGATTCAAATGTGTCAGAGATGATGAGGTTGATACATGATGGAGCAAAGTTCAGATCCTTTGTTCATAGTGTTTCTGTGAGTCATGCTCAACTCAGTGGCTCTTGACAACGACAACAACAATCTAATATTGATGAAGATATCACTCTTATTACAATATGGGGTCACTGATGAAGAGGAAGACCCTCGACAAGGCAGACGGATGCGAGGACACCAACAACAGGCTCAGACAAAATTGTGAGTGTGACGATGGTCCAAGGATGCACAGTGATTCATTTCATGGTACACTGGTTAGCTGTGAACCAAAACTGATTTGAAGCACTTAATACCATGTATCATCTAGTCTTAAATATCTGATGAATTCCAATCATGAATGTGGTTAGATCAGCTTATGTCAGCTGTCTACAGTTGGTTCAATTCACTGGCGTCATTATGGAAGTATAGAAGCTGACTTCCTCCCCTCTGTAGACATGGGAGGCAGTTAGAGAATTCAGTTCTACCGGGAGGGTCAGAAAGATTTTGCTTTCTTTCAAGAGCAAATAGACATAAATAAAGTACAATTTTCTCTCCTTCTATCTCCTACCACTCCTCTATTTGATTATGTGTTGTGACCAGAGTGTGGTGAAAATATTAGAAGCTATTCATTCTGGAAAGGGTTAAACCAGGCTGCTCCTTGGAGGCGAGGGTTCTGGGGCTTCGTCTGACATACTTTGGACATGTAAGGAGGGACAGGTCCTTGGGGAGGGACATCATGCTTGGGAGGGCGGAGGGACAGCACAGGAGGGGAAGACCCTCTATGAGGTGGGTTGATTCAGTGACTGGGTTAATCAGGATGGGTGTGTCAGAGGCAGTGTGATTGGCACAGGATAGGGCAGGGTTTAGGGCTGTTGTTCTTAGGGTTTATGAGTCGCAAACGACTCGACGGCACATAACAACAACAACATGCTACAGCTACTTCAAATATTAGCAGGACCATCCTTTGCAAACAGAGCACAGCAAAGCTTCCAGAAAGAAGAACTGGGAAGAATAGCCTAGTGATCCTCAAAATTTACCCGTGAAAACTATGAATCACAACAAAAAGTATCTAATAGACTTGTGATGCACATATGACATTGGATCAGTCACTGAAGGATGACATCATATAGTGAGCAGTACTCAAGAGTAAAAGAAGTTGACGGAGGTTCTCAGTGAGTTGGATATGCACAGTTTCCACAGAAGGCCTTGATCATGTGTGTGATTTTGGAGATGGCTTTAGACTGAACACCTATTGTTTTGTTATTCACGGAGCTGCTAAGAAATTGGTTCACTTGGCAACACCTGTCTGTCTGTCTATCTATCTATTATCTATCTATCTATCTATCTATCTATCTATCTATCTATCTATCTACCTACCATCTTTCTATCTATCTTTTTTCCCTAGGAGTTCATATGTAAGAAGCAGAGAATCTGCTTTTTGTTGCCGGTTGGTAAAAAATGAGCAATCCAGGAGAGATATAGTTAAGAAAACATCATGAGGCTTCAGGAAGAGTAACCACCAGTACCAGCTGAAGGATGCTTCCTTAGCACCAAGCGCACTGTAGCAGACCATGAGCACACTGTCTGCCTCTCAAGCTGGCTCTCAAGTGCGTTAGAGGCCAAGGAGGTGTGTCAGAGTCGGTGAGACCGGCTCAGAACAGGCAGGCTTCAGAGCTGTTGTACATTAGGTCGCTATGAGTCACAAGCAATTTGATGGCCCATAGCAACAACAGGCAGGTGACAATGTAAGAAAACAGATACAGATCTTTCACACTGCTCTCAAGATTTAACTGACCCGTAGGTGACCCTCCAGTGAGCTTTCAGATACTGTAAACTGTGCAAGAGGAGATGGCCATATTCTTTTCACTTAGAGAAGCTAGTGGAATCGAACCACTTGTCTTTGAGTGGGCGGTGCAACTCTACCAACGATGTCACTACAGCTCAGATATAGATAAAAATGAAAGATGTCATAGATGATAGGCAGATAATAATTATGTTGTAACTGACTTTGATAGGATAATTCACCGTTTAAAAAAATAAGAATTTTAGTTTCCTTAATTGGACAACCCTTTGCTGAGTACCTCTTATGACTAAAGCTTTGTACATAAGTAATTTAATTGAAGAACTGGAAATCCATTAAAATGCATATAGAATCCTCATTTTAAAGACACAATAAAAAGTAAGGTACAGAGAGGTCATGTGATCTGTCTGAGGTCCTGTAGCTTGAGTAAGAGTTAGTTCAAAGAGACAAGCTCCCTCTGTTAAGGAAGTGTGCACCCGTGATCTCACCAGAGCATCTGCATGTGTTACTGGCAGTAAAAACCATCCACACTCTTCTCAACGTTTCCAACACAGAAGTGACTTTACAGTAGAACATGAATCCCAAACTTAGCTTATGATCAGGAGGAAGTAATAAGGGCAAAGTGCGCCTGCACTACTCAAACAAATAAACAAGAAAAAAAAAAAGAAATACTAGTTTTTAATACATTGGACACGAAGTAGTGAAGGGATGAGAAAAGGAGGGGAAATGAGACAAATTCCCCAACTGTCCCAGTTTATTGTTTAGACATTTTCAAACTGCAATGAAAAGAGAAGGAACCCAAGTGGAGGTTGGTGGACTGAGTTGAGAGAATGAAACCAGAGTGCAGGGAAGTCAAGGTGTTTAAAGGTCCCCACAGGCGCTGGAAGAAGAGAGCTGCCCACAGGGAGATTGACAAAGGTTTCCTTTAGTTCTTGAGCTAATGTTGACATTCTCATGTGAGGAATCTACTCAAGACTGAGAAGGAACCATCTGGAAGGCTTACAGAAATAATCTGTGGAGCTCAGGCCAGGCCAGGAAGTTTCTGTTCTCACTACCAAAGTTGGAGACGTTATGATTCATAGGATATCAGGTAGAGCTCCACAAGAGTTTTTTTCCCTTCTAGCAGGGGAAAAATCAAACATAAAGCAAATGCCACTCTGGTCCTTTCTAATAAAGCTTAAAAACAAGACCTAAAATAAGCAAATTGTTCCCAAGGAACTTATCTGCATCCCAGAATCATTTATAGTAGTATTTGTGGGAATATAAAATATCCAACACCCAGCAAGGTAAAGTCATAATTCTGGAACCTAATAAAAATTGCCAGGAACTGAAATGAAAATGGAAATGTGAGTCATAATGGGGGGAAATCAGCCAATTATAATGAACTCAGAAATGACACTGCTGATAGAATTAGTAGACAAGGATATTAAAACAATTGCAACTGTTTTCCATATATTTCAAATATTCAACAATCCAGAAGCCTGCATGAGCATTGTAAGTAAAGACATGTGATATTAAAACAAACTAAAGCCCGTCTAATTTCTAACAAGAAGAACGCCGGGGATGAAAAATACACCGTGTGAAGTATCAGCAGGTTAGAATTTTCAGGGGATAGAGTTACCGTCAAAGTAAAGTTGTAAAAAAGAACCTAAAATAAGATGTAGAGAGAAAGGAGACCTGCACACATGAATGCCCTGTCGGTGCCCTCTGAGTAACTACAAGTGATCAAAAGTACACACAACAAGGGCCATCGATGAGGGAAAGAACGGAAAAATATTTTAGTAATTCATGGCTGTGCTGCAATCCCAAAGGCACATCGTCAGGTCCACCAGCTGTCAGGTCGGAGAAGGACGGACAGTCTTCTCCTGGGTGATTAAATGCCTCTGAAACGCACTGGAGGGCCAGCTCAGGGTTGATTCCAAGTCGATGGCACACAGCGACAAAAGTATTACAAGAATGAAAAGCACAGTGGTGGCTCAAGCAGAAAAAGGTGTTACCACATGGTTAAAAATCAGGAAAGATCTCAGGATCGTACAACATAACTGTTGGATCTGTTGGAAATTCTAGTGGCCTATTGGTAAAGAGCTGTTCTGCCAACCCAAAGGTACAGGGTTTGAATCCACCAGTTGCTCCGGGGAGAAAGGTGACAATTTCCTTTACAGCCTCTGAAAACCCAGTGGAGGGTCAGCTGTGAGTCCTTGCCACCTGGGTGACAAATAACAAGAACAAACTGGGTGCTGAGCCAATCTGAGAATCTAGAGTATGAGGAAGAATATGCTGTCTGCAGTGGAGCAAGGGTCATCAGTACCTTTTGCAACAAGTAAGCAGGCAATTCAAAACTTACACTTCTTAAACACTGTTTTAAAAGGAAGAAATGTTTAGTAGGACAATTAAAGTGACCTTCTAATCAGACTCAAACACTTCAGTAGCCTGTTGTTAGGGGCTGACTACAGCTCATAGTCTCACCATGAGCAACAAATCTGAACCTCAGCCTATCTTGTGCCATCTTCAAAATATCTGACATACTTGAGGCCATTGTTAGAATCACTGGGTCAATCTACCTCCTACAGGGTCTTCTTCTTTTTGTCTGATGCTCTACCGTTCCCTGGTTGATGTCTTTTCCCACGGCCTGGTCCCTCCTGACAATATACCCAAAGTTTGTGAGATGAAGTTTCACGCAACTTGCTTCTAAGAAGCACCCTGTCTGTACTTCCTCAAAAACAGATTTCTTTGTTCTTTTAAGACAAGAATATTCCACACCGTTCCCCAAAACCACAATGAAAAGGTGTAGCTTGTTCTTCTGTCTTCCAGTTTCATTGTCCATCTTTCAGATACACAGGGAACAAGTGAAAGTGCGATTAGAGTTATTAGGTTTAACTCCTTTGCTGATTGGCAGCCTCCCACTCTGTCATCTACAGCTGAGAATCTCTCCTCTTTCCAAAATGATAAAGAAAGAAAGAAATATTTGAATTACGTTGGCTAGGATTTGTTAAGGATTTTTGAGTCATTCGTGAGAGATACTGGTCAAAGGTTTTTTTTCCTTATCTTGGTAGTGAGTTTTCCTGACATTGATATCAGGGTTGTTTCATAGAATGAATCAGAGAGTATTCCATTTCTCTCAATTTTCTGAAATACTTCATGTCGACTCAGTGACATTTCTCTGAATGTTTGGTAAATTTCTCTGGTAAAGCTGTGTGATCCAGGAAGGCTTTTTGGTTTTAAGGTGGGGGTTGTGTTTTGGGGGGGTTGTATGACTTGTCCGATTTCAGGTGCCGTGCAAGTGACCCCCCATATGACTTTCTGGAAGACAGTCATGTTTTTTAAAAAATTTTATTTTTTATTGATGTATTAACAAAAGTTTACAGAAAACTTGGATTTCCATTCATTCATTGTTGTGCATTTTGCTCCCTACCCACCCCAACCCCAGTTTGTTTTTCTCTTCAAAGAGAAAAATTGGGCATTGTTGCACAATTTCCTCTCTCCCCTCAACATTTTGTTGTGAACCTCTTATTCTGGACTGCAAATGATACCTAATCTAATATTTCTTTTAAACAGTTCTTTCCCTCATCTGTTTTAATGCAGTGTTCATTATTTATTCCTTCTTTTATTAGTTTCCCCCAACCCTCATGTCAGTCCTGTTTTATAATAGTGGCGTTATGAAGTATTTGTCCTTTTGTGACTGAGATATTTCACTTAGCATAATGTCCTCCAGGGTCACCCATCCTGTATAATATTTTATGAGTTCCTTGTTTTTTGAAGCTGCATAGTTTTCCATTGTGTGAATATACCACAGCTTCTCTATCCAATCATTTTGTTGATGGACACTTGGGTTCCTTCCATCTCTTTGCTATTATGAACAATGTAACAATAAGCATGGATGTGCATATTTCTGCTTGGGTGGCAGTTCTTGTTTCTTTAGGGTATAATCCTAATAGTGGGTTGAATGTTATTTCTATTTCCAACATTTTGAGAAAGTGCCATACAGTTATCCATAGTGGTTGAACCATTTTACACTTCCACCGATAGTGAATAAGAGTTCCCATTCTCCACAACCTCGCCAACATTTGTTGTTTGCTGTTCTGTTAAATTTTGCTGTTCTTACTGGGCTGAGATGATATCTCATAGTTGTTCATTTCTCTTAAAGCTAGGGATTTTGAACATTTCTTCATGAATTTGTTTGCCATCTGAATGTCTTCTTTGGTGAAGTGTCTTTTCATATCCTGTGCCATTTTGAGATGCTGAGAACCCAAAAAATCAGCCCATCTACCTATGGTCAACTGATTTTTGACAAGGAGATGGTATCAGTTAAGTTGGGAAATGACGGCCTCTTTAACAAATGGTATTGGCAAAATTGGAAAAGTATCTGTAGAACACTCAAGCAAGATCCACACCTCACACCATACACAAAAACCAACTCAAAGTGGATCAAGGATCTGAGAGTAGAACCAAGGATTATAAATTTCATCTCAGAAAAGCTTGAAAGAACTCTAGAAGCGCTAATCCACAACAGGCACCGTCTCCCAGGCATCCTGAAAAACCTAGAACCAAAAGAGAATAAAATAGATGAATTGGACCTTCTATAAATCAAATCCCTATGCACATCAAAAAACTTCTCCAAAAAGAAAAGGAAGAACACCCCCACAGACTGAGGGAAAAAATATTTGCTAATGATACATCCTGATGTATAGAATTTCTAGAATACTTCAGCACCTCAACGAGACAGCCATCTTGAAGGAGCGTGCTCTGTGATGAACCAGCACCCGGCCAGATAGATGTCACCTGGAGAGAAGGATCCCTAAAAGCACATCTCCTGTGGGGACTAAGCTGCTAACTAAAAAAGTGCTGTCATGGAATTCAACCTCAATCGTCTACTGATTTGCACAAATGCATCTTTTTCTAGAGATAACGCAGCCTTTGCCTCCTAAAAGTGCTGAATAAACATAAGCTTTCCCCCACATGCTTAAACTAGCTTTCAAATCGTCCCTCAGAACCCTCCTTTCTTGAGACAAATTTGGGAAGCTCATATTCCCTGTGTCATATATGCTGTCTGTGTGTGTGTATGTCATCAGATCAGAACTGACACACACTGTTGACCTTCCAGTGAGTTTTCAGAGGCTCTGGGCCCCCTGGGAGGAGATTTCTCATCTTCTCTCAGAGCACCTGGGAGTTTCAAACCCCTTGCCTTTGGGTGGACAGCACAACTCCTTACCCACTCGGCCACTAGAGCCCACATCTCTTATGCTAGCGTACGTAATTAAACTCCTGCTTTTCCACGCCAACCTCCGTCTCCAAGATTAGCAGGTTTGTTTAAGGGATGTTATGTGTTTGTTTATGGATTTTTTTTTTTGGAAGCAGGTGGCAGAACCCTGGTGTTCCTGTAATGCTGTGACATGCAAATGGCCTAACGTGGCTAGTAGAAAATGAAGAAGACTAGAAGCACTGTTGAAGTTCAAGACTGACCTGGGGGAACCCAGCCAGCATGAAGATCGTAGAGAGGTCCCCTTGGACATACCCTTGGATACTCATCTGCAGAGAGCCATGCTTCCCAAGGACCTAGATATGGTTTTCAGGTAATTCAACTCACACGCTTCAACTAGTTATCAAGTTAACACCGTTTACAAGGTGAATGAAAGGTTAAATAATATTGTTCCACAAATTTTCATGAGGAAAAACCATAAGTTCATTTGTTTGTTTGTATTATAAATTAGTTCATGCCAATTCATTATACAGGTGCATTGACTAAATTAATTATTCATCATAACTTTTAAAACTTGGACCATGGAGTTTTTAAAAACCACAAACTCCTCAAATGTGGATTTCTTTCTTGGAAGGACTCTTCATGTGCTTTCTGAATATTTCCCTCTTTCTTTCCTTTTGGTCTGGTTTGTTGTGTTCTGAATGAAGACTACAGCTATAACGTTTCAGAGGAAACACCACCATTGCATCCTGTGGCACAGACTCTAGTGCGAGGTGCATAGGAAGTGGAAGTGGCGTGCTCAGCGGGCCATCACTTGGACGGGAATCCAGTTAAGTGCAGCTGAGATGTCAAACATTCACCTGTCTCCATGCTTTGTGAAGAAAGTGACAAATGCCCATCCTGGCCACTGGAGCACAAAATTAGTCCAGTGCTTCAGGGAAAGAGTAACACAGGAGGAAAAAAGAAGAGGTCAGGGACCTTGACTTACGTGGGAAATAGCAAAAAAAAAAAAAAAAGAGCTGAAAACAAAATGACTCATTTGAAATGGAGATTGTGGTGTCTCTGAGGCTGACCCAGCGGATTCCATTCAGGTCTCAGAACTTCGTCCCGTGCTGGATTCACAGACACAGCAGGGCTGCTGAGAATCTGGACATCAGTGGCACAGAGCCATTAGTTGATTTTAGGTCATCGGGAGGGAATTGAGCTTGATGAGTTTTCCACGCTCAGAAGTCAGCTTTTCTGAATGACTCAATTAAAATGAAACCTCATCCTGCAGCACTGTTCAGATACTGAGTTGCTAATAAATTGAAGGTTTGTGTGGCCCTCGCATCAAGCTAATCTATCAGTGCCATTGCCCCCATTTGCTTTGTCTCTCGAGGCTACGTTTTTGGTTATTCTTATAATATTTGCAACTTTATTCTAGTGCTATTGCACTTAACACGCAATGGTACAGTATGAGTATAACTTTTATATGTGTTAGGAAATCAAGGATTCTCTTTGACCTGCTTTATGGCAATCCTCACTTTACTGACGTGGTTAGGGACCAAGAACACCGTATTTCTGAGGTAGTCATGGACTGGAGAGGTCCATGGCCCTGCGCTCTGCTTTCAGTGCAGTGTGCTCTAAGAGTCAAGTGCGGTAATTGACTGGAAGTAGCGGAGACTTCAAACTATAGTGACTTCAGGAAGTTCAGGACCATCTCTTCTCAGTGTGAAAGAGGTCCAGAGGCAAGCAGTCTTGGCAGGATAGGACACCCCCAACATCAACAGTGGTCTAGTTACCTCTATCACTCCTCTCCGTCATTCTTTGCATTGACTTCTATCTGCAAGCTCACCAAGGGCGGGATTACTGGTGAAGTGATGTCTTTGATGGCAGCATCTTAAGGAGAAGGAAAGGAGAACAAAGGCCTTACTACCCTACAGGATGGAGTTTCTTGAGGACACATTGAACCTCTTCTTCCTCTTATTCATGGAACGGACTCATTTAGTCACATGCAGGATGAACATAGTCTCGAGCTCCCCTTTCTCCATGTAGAACTTCTGTGAGACTCTTCTCAGGAAGAAGGAAAGGACTAGATCTTCAGTGGAGAACAAGAAGTTCATTTTCTGACTTGGTTTTTTTGTTTGTTTTTTAAGTGATGATTAATTTTTTTTTTCCATTTCAATGAACATCTACAGAGATTTCGGAATTCCATTCATTCATTGTTTAGAAGCCCCTGTGTGTGGTTATAACACAATTTTCTCGTGGGCAAAATTAATTCTTTTATTTAAAAAAAAATAAGAATAAAGGGAGAACAAAAAGGGGGGAAAGAAAATATCATAGTTCATCATATGAAATTGCCACCATTACATTTTGTTTTTACGTTTTTTCCTTTTCAGTCTGTTAAAAACAAAAACGAAGTCAATTGAACAACAGGCATGCAAAAACATTGTAGTTTTGGGAATTAAAAAATGCTTTTCTTATGATATTGTCATTGTTGTTGTGCATCAAAGAATCGCCACCAACCTGCAGCTGACCCTCCAGTGGGTTTTGAGAGGCAGTAAATCGGAGGAGAGGAAGTTGCCCCTCCCCCTCCCGCAGAGCCGCGATGGTCTCTAACCGCGGGCCTGCAGGATTGCAGCCCAGCTTCTTGCCACTAGGCCACCACGGTAACATTGAAAATGAAAATGCAGAAATGAAATCCAACTATTCTTAACATCCAGAGATTGTCATCATTAGAAATATTCTAAAGAGCCCAAACGTGTCTCAAAGGTTAAGCCCTCAGATGCCAGCCTGCTTCATAGGTGGAAGATACTGTGATCTGTTTCTGTAGAGATAGCTGTTCTTGTCTCATGTCCCTTCAAGTCAGGACCAACACGTACTTGACCTTCCAATGGGTTTTCAGACGTAATAAATTACATGGGAGGAGACTACCCATCCTTCTCCCTCGGAGAAGCTGATGGATTCAAACTCCTAGTCTTTGGGATTGCAGGGAAGCTTCTTACCACAGGCCACCAGAGCTCCCTGAAAAGATTAGGGCCTTGGAAACACAGATGTTCAGTTCACTTCTGCCTTTCAGGGTCGTTAAGAGGTGACATTGACTTTGTTTGAATGGATATATCTAGAATGCGTTAATGCTGATCTAACTTTTTGTGTTCTACAACAAAAATTGGTCTTAAATTACAGTTAGTACTAGATTGTATATGAATAAAGATATAATGGTTACTTTATCTCCACATTATAGCATCAATGAACTTGAGATGCATTCTATAATTAATAGCAGACCATAGTTTAATGACTTTTTTTTTCTTTCCTTTTCGGCACAGGAAATACCAATACTTCTACAAGTGGTATTGAATTAGAGTTGATGAAAGCAGTGCTATCTATTCTGGGTACTTTATTCATGATTAAATCTAACTCAGCTTGTTATTCGTGGCGTTTAAAGAAACTGAAGTTCATTTAGGAAATTCCTAGCCCCTTCCCCCACCCCGAAAATGTGGCCATTCTGTTACACTAATTTGTTTGGGGTTTTGTTTATATTAGTTTTCTTTTGTTATTAAGAGAGAGGGAAACTCATCAGCAGAGTTTGGGAACACGACACAACTGAGTAAAAACTGAAGTTTCAAAGAGCTTGAGCGTTCCCATAGTTCATCCAGCATAGAGATTCCCATTATTTCCCCCTCTTTCATTTGTATGGCATTCTCAGTAAATGTCTTCTCCTACCGATAAGAGGGTCAGACGGCTTCAATCAATGGAGCATAACTTGGAGCCTCTCCCTAAAGAAGGTGGGCATTTCCCTGGCCCATTGATGGGGAGTGCAGGCCATGGGAAAAAATGACGTGTGAGTGGACAACATACACCAGAGTCTAACAGATGCTGTGGTAATCACAATCGTTGTGGTTAGTGATGCCGTCGAGTCGAATCTGATTCCTAACAACCCTCTGAACAGAAGACCTGAACCTCGTCCTATTCTGTGCCATCTTTACATTTCCTGACACACTAGAGCCCATTGTGGCAGTCATCCAATCAGTCCACCTGGTTGAGGATCCTCCTTTCCTTTGCCGACCCTCTACCCTTCCAAGCGTCACATCTTTTCCAAGTAATAGCCCCTCTTAGCAACATGCCTCAAGTTTGAGAGGTGAAGCTTCACAAACTTTGCCTCCAAAGAGCACTCAGGCTGCACCCTCTCTAAGACATATTTATTTGTTTTCTTGGCTGTCCATGGGATGGTCAGTGCTCTTCTCCAACACCACAGCTCAAAGGTATCAATTCTTCTTATCATCCCAACTCTTTGTTCAACTCTCAGATGCATAGTAAGTGATTGGAAAGACCATGGCCTGAATCAGACTCACCTTGGTCCTCAAACTGACATCATTATTCCTCACTAATTTGGAAAGGTTCCTAACTGCAAACTTTCCTAATGTAATACATCTCCTGATTTCCTGACTGCTGGTACCTAGGATGTTATTTGTGGATCGAAGCAAGATGTAGTTGTTGACAATTTCAATCTCTTCTCCACTCACCCTGATGTTGCCTATTGGTCTAGGGGTAAGAATCTTTGTTTTCTTGACATTGAGATGGAATCCGTTATGAAGGCTGCAATCCTTGATCTTCTGCACTAAGTGCTTCAAGTTCTCCTCACTTTCAGCAAGCAAGGTTGTGTCATCTGCATAATGCAGGTTATTGATGGGTCTTGCTCCAATCCTGATGCCACATTGCTCTTCTTAGAGTCCAGCTTCTAGAATAATTTGCTCAGCAAACAGACTGATTAGCTATGGAGAAAGAACGCAACCCTGATGCAACCCCTTAATTTTAAACAATGCTTTCTTTCCCTGCTCTGTTTGCATGACAACCTCCTGGTCTAGGTATAGGTTCCTCATGAGCACAGGTAAGTGCTCTGGGACTGTCATTCTTCTCAATGTCAGCCACAACTTTGTTAATCCACACAGTCAAACGCCTTTGCATAGTCAAGAAAGCGCAGATAGACATTCTTTTGATAGTCTCTACTTTTACCCAGGACCTACTGACATCAACAATGATATTCCTGGTGCCGTGGCCTCTTCTAAACCCTGCTTGAACTTCCCTATCTGTGAACTGTTCTGGCCGGTTTTGACTGATCTTGGGCAGTAACTTGCATGCACGTGATATTAATGATGTTGTTCAGTAGTTTCCACATTTTCTTGAATCACGTTTCTTGGAAATGGTGATAAATATGGGTGTCTGACGGCCCTTACCTTTACTATCCTAAAGATGGCTTTCAGTTCCCAGATACACCCTAAACAAACCCACTGGTGCTCCTTTACGGCACACGCCAACCCGGTTTAAACAGGCGAATGATCATTTCTTAACAATCAAGATTCTTAGCAGTTGACTTGGAGGAAAATTCCTTACTGCCCAGTCAGTTCTGACCCCCTTCCAGCTGTTAGGACTGAGCAGAGCTGCCGTACAGGGCTCCAAGGCTGTGAGCATTTGCAGGAGCAGACTGCCTCACCCCTCTTTCAAGGATCAGCTCGTGGCCTGCTCACCTACGGGTCTGTAGCCTAGTTAATCCCTTATACCCCAGGGCTTCTTGACCAGAAGGAATCAGATTGACTTTCCACATGCGATGAGAGTCCGGTTTGTATCATTGTCTCCACTCAGAGTCCTAACAACATTTGTATAAGGAGAGTCCTCTCTCTGGGATTAAGAATTACTTTTTAGTACCAATTTGTGGCAAAAAAATAAATAAAATAAAATAGATAAATAAAAATCATAAAATGACTGTAAATTAAGATGATATGAAAATATAGGAAGTTTTCATTCTATCAAGCAAGCATCATTTTATTATTAATTTTATGCATTATTTACAGTGAGAGTTAAACATATTGATCTTGGCAAAAGCAAGAAGTGTTGTTACACCAACAACTACATTTGACTAAGAAAAAGGTAATAATTATCAATTAGTGGGAATTGCTGCTAATAAGGTGGGGGAAGCAGAGGGAATCCCTGATCGGGAAGAACTGACACTTTCAGAGTGTTGTGTAAATTGCCAGGATTTTAAAAATACATCTGCCTCGTATGATATTTAAAAAGGAGGAAAAAAAGTGTCAGGCATATAATTACTAGATGCATCCAAGATGCAAACCTTTTTTGTTGTTCTTTTAATCATTTGGAAGAAGAGGAGTCATTGCTTAGAAGGCTTTGGCCCTTTCTGGCAGATAACAAGTAAAATTAACTAACAGCTCAATTATTCTGTTAATGAGGCAATTCCCTCCCTACTTGCATAAATTTAATTTCTTTTTCTTTCCAATGTCCTCTCTTCTTCCATCAATCAAATACCCTTCCGGAGGGGGGAAATATACACTACAGAAGGCTCCGCCGCCCGCCTGTCACTGTGCCCCATCGTGGTGCTTACATGCTGCTGTGAGCTGGAAGCTATGACAGTGGTGCTTCATATACCAGCAGAGCCACTCACAGTGGACAGCTTTAAGAGGGCCTTCCAGCCTACGAAAAGAGATCTGGAAATTTAATTGCAAATATTAGCCCTTGAAAACTCTAAGGGTCAGAACACATTCCTGCCGCAGCGCTGGGAAATGAGGCCCTGGTGAGATGCTGTTAAGTGCTGTCTCACTGGTTCCAGCTCGGCGTGGCTGGTAGGTGCCCTGGTGCCCTTGAGTGCACACTGACCATAATAAAAGCACCTGCCCAGGACTGCACCACCCTCACCTCTACACCGTGCTTATGTCTACTTTTGGATTCACTGCAGTTTTCAAGATGGATTGTAGGTCAACATCAAGAGCACAAATATTCTCACCACCAGGCCAACTGGTATCATGACACATGGAGAAGACATTGTGGTTGTTAACAGCTTCACATTGTTTGGGTCCACAGCAAACACTCTAAGCACCAGCAGTAAGGAAACAAAAAAAGATGAGTGGCTTAGAGCAACTCTATTGCCAAAGATCTTTCCAGAGTGCTAGGGAGCAACAATGTCAGTCTAGAGACTAAGGTGCTCCTAATCCAGGCCATGGTCTTTGCAATTACTTGCTGTGCATCAGAGAGCTGAACAATGACTAAGGATGACAGAAGAAGAGCCAATGTCTTCAAGTTGTGGTGCTAAAGAAGAATCTTGAATATACCAAGGACTGCCAAGAAAACAAATAGGTCTGTCTTGGAGAGAGTGAAACCAAGTTTCTCCTTGGAGGCTAGGATTTTGGAGCTCCGTCTCATATACGTTGGGCACATGGGCAGAAGGAACCTGTCCTTGGAGAAGGACATCATGCTCAGGAGGATGGATGGACAGTGCAAGAAAGGAAGACCTGGATGACACGGATTGATACATTAACTGGGGCAGCAGGGGTTTGTGTGTCAGAATCAGTGAGACTGGCTCAGAACAGGTCAGGGTTCAGAGCTGCTGTACCTAGGATTTCAATGGGTCACAGGCAACTTGACAGCACTTAACAACAATGACATGTTAATGGTGTGCTCCAAAATTCATGTCTACTGGGAACAATAGAATGTTGCTTTATTTGGAAATCTAAACAAACACATACATAAATAAATATACCCTCAGATGTAGTTAACATGATACCTTATGTAGGTGAGTCCTGTGTCTAATGTAATTAATGTTCTCATAAAAACAGGTGAAGACACAGAAACGCATGCAAGTGAGGAGGCTCTGTCAAGACAGGGAAAGGATTTGAGTCATCACCTCCAAACCAAAGAATGCGAAGGATTCTTCTCTAGATTCTTCAGTCAGATTGGAGTCATACCAACATGTTGATTTTGGATTTCTAATCTCTGAAATGACAAGAGAATAAATTTATATTGTTTCTAAGCTCTCCATTGTATGATACTTGATTATGGAGACAGAGCTTAAATAAAATATCCCTTCAGCTTCTATCTCCCCCACTGCTCTGATCTCAGTTGTCCATTTCTATTTCCTAAGTATAACTCCACCAAAAATAATGCCAAGCACATGTTTGCTCAGAATTCAATTGTTTTTCCACATTTTCCATTACTTATCTATTTTAACAGTGCTGTCATCACCCTGTCACTTACCAAACCAACTCTGGGCATATTTATTGACAGGTTTTCTGCCCTGTTTGATAACTGAGTTGTCTGGAATTTTCTTTCTCAGCATTTCTTGACTCAAGCTCCTGTTCTCTAAACTTCACTCTCTCTGGTAAGCCCCACATCCAACTCAGTGGTGGTTGCCTGTGTCCTGCAGTGTTCTGCTTCTCAGGTTAGGGGCTCTGTCTTCTCTCCTCTTCCTCCTCACCCTCGAATCTGTCGTCACTGTTTCCAGAATTTCCTGGCTTTAAAATTACCTTTGTGTTTTGCTTTCTTTTCAGATCATACAGAGTAAATAAAAAATGCATTCTTAATGCACAAAGTCAGAAAAATAAATAACAAAGAACTGAATGTAACAGTGTAAAATGTGCAGACTAAAGCATCCTCAAATTATGCTCCTTTCCTCTTTAAAGGTTCCCAGGCCATTCTATGTTCAATGATAAATGTTTGTATGTGTATCATATTTTTCTATTATTCAGTTAGGTGGAAGAATTTGTATCGTTCGTTCGTTTGCTTATTTTTCCTTCTTTTAAAGACTCCTTTAAGATCATTCTGAAACATTTCATAGCTGTTGGTGGTGTTATGTACTATCAAGTCAAAAACAACCCAAAACTGATTCTCCCACAGGTTTTCATAAACAATAAATCATACGACATACTTGGGGCTTGTGGCCAGGAGGGGCCAGTTTTCGGATAAGGACATCATGTTTGAAAGGGTGGAGGGACAGTGCAAGAGAGGAAGACCCTCAATGAGATGGATTGACGCAGTAACTGGGGTAAAGGGAGTAAGTGTTTTGGAGACAGTGAGATTGACTCAGGATATGGCAGAGTTCAGAGCCAGTGTCCAGAGGGTCACTATGACACAGGCCACTTGATGGCACATAAAACAATGACAACAACATCAGATCACATGGGAGGAGACTGCTCTTCCTCCTCCTGAAAGCAAGTACCTGGTGGATCCGAATCACTTACCTTCGGGTTGGCAGTGCAGCTTCTTACCACCCTGCCAGCAAAATGTCCTCACATTTAATAGGATTTTAAAAATAGTTTTCAAGAACTGTTTGCTCTGCCTGAGTTTTAGAGATTTAATTTTTCACCTGCTTATAGTCATTGATTTGATATTGTCAGAACCATAAGTAGTTGTTGTTGTTGTTGTTGTTAGGTGCCATTGAGTCACTTGCGACTCATAGTGACTCTATTTACAACAGCCCTAAATCCTGCTCTATCTTGTCCAATTGCACTGTCTCCGACACTCCCATCCCGATTACCCCAGTCACTGAATCAATCCACCTCATAGAGGGCCTTCCCCTCCTGCGCTGCCCCTCCACCCTCCCAAGCACGACTTCCCTCTCCAAAGCCCAGTCCTTCCTTACATAAGTAGTAATGTAATAAATCCCTCTGTACATACATGTTGTTGGGACACACAGCGTCTTTAAAAGATTTGAGAATTAACTGTCCAATTGTTCATCAAAAGACTGCCAGCAAAGAGAAAGTTCTGCATGTCAGTCTGTGGAGCAGACTTTCCCCTTCCATCCTCAGTTTAGAATTATTATCATTTCTTAAAAGAAAAATATTGTGATAGCTCAACAATGTTATCTTACTGCTGTGATTTGCATTTCTCTGAGTACTAGTGGCTATTTATATTTCTCCTTTTGTGAAGTGATATTTTATTCTTCTATGAATTTGTTAAATTTCCCATTGAATTAAAGCACAACATTAATATTATTCTAGATAAATTGTAAATATGTTCTCTCAGTCTAATAACTTTATACATGGTTTCTTCTAGCAAATTTTAATATTTTATATATCTGAGTATGCTATTCTTCTTCTTTCTGGTTTCAAGGTCTATATTTTGTTGTAAGACTTGGTTCACTGCAAGATATTTCCTAGCTGTTTGTTTATCTATATCATCTGTCTATCTACTTATCTATCTATTTATCTATCTGTCTATCATCTATATTATTTATCTGGAAGATAAAAGTCAGTAGAGAGTTGTGTTGACAACCCAAAGGCCAGTAGTTCAAAATCACTACCTCCTCTGTAGAGGAAGGATGGACAATGTCGTCTAATGCAATTTAAAGCCTCTGAAAACTTGATGGAAAGTCAGCTATGAGTCAGTCTTGGCTCAATCACAATGAAGGCTACACATCTAAGTGTCTATATTTTCTACCTACCTATTATCTCTATCTATCTATCTATCTATCTATCTATCTATCTATCTATTATCTATCTATCTATTTATCATCTATCTATTTCTATCTGTCTATCTATCTATTCCTATCACCTACCCATAATCTTAACCATAAGTGTGAATCATATATAGCTATCGTCAATCCATCCCTCCTGCATTCATTAGTCATCTAATTAACTATTTGACTCAACTTTCTTATATTCATTAATATTTACTCTGTAACTAATAATTTTAAAATACAAATATAATATATTATTTTTAATATTCATTTTATTCTATTTTGTCTCATCTTCTATTGTCTTCATCTTCAGCATACAGTGCAGTGGCCCAGGTAAGTGCCTCATCTCATCTTCTTGTGTTATGTCTCACCTTGTACCATCATGTTCTACTTTACCCTTTTAATCAATTATAACATGGTGTAATCTTCAGATGTAATCTGATCTGATCAACAGGTACATTTTAAGAGTACTATCTTGTGATGAGCCTTCACGTTGAGAAAGGTACAGAGTAAGTAAAAGAGAGGAAGACCTTCAAGGAGGTGAGTCGACACAGTGGCGATCACAGTGGGATTGGGCAGGACAGAGGCCATGAGGATGATGCTGATGATGGTTCCGGTTCACAGGGTGTCCGTGAGTCAAAATTGACTTGACGGCCCTTAACAACAACAACCACCGTATTGTGGAGTGTAGAGGGAGCTCTGTGTCCTGGTAGGAAGGAATCGTACTGGGAACTCAAAGACAGATGGTTTGAATTCACTCAAGTGTTGAGCTCGAGAAAGATGGGCAGTTAAAACCTCTGAAACCTACTAAGGGATCATGAGTCCATTCCATCTAAATTGGAAACAACATTATCAGTAATAACAACATTGTATGCAGGGAACTCTGGTAGCCTGGTGGTAAGAAATTATACTGCCAACCCAAAGGCAGGTAGTTCAAATCCACCAGATGCTCCTCAGGAAAAAGATGGGTAGTCTCATTCCATGAGATTTGCCGTGTCTGAGGGTCTATTGATGGACTACATATGACTTGGTTCTAACTGGATGACACATAACAACATCAACATCATCAACCTCATGGGATGCAACAACCTGAATCTCATCCTAATCAGCCTGATCTGATGAGTTACTCTACGTGCTGACTACAACACTTTGTATCTTGTAAAAGATGAATCCAACAGTGAGAAGGGACCTATTATCACCAAGAAAGAATAGCTCGGAAAAGAGCACATCCTTTGGACCAGCAGGTCTCTGCTCTGAGAAGCTCTTTGATGCAGAAAAAACTTGATGCCAAGACACATGGAAATATTCAAGCAGCTTTTCCCACAAATGTTAAAAGGTGAAAAATACTTTCCCCTAGAGCCACAAGAGAGAAAGTCTTCTTCTTCTTTTGGAGAAGTTATATTGACTTAGGATTTCTAGTATTCTAAACTTAAAAATGTTTTTTGTTATTAGGTGTTGTTAACTCAAGTATGACTTATAGCAACTTTATAAATGACAGATCTGAACCCTATCCTAGATTGTGTCATCCTTATTCTTGACCCAATTGAGCCCATTGCCACAGTCACTCTATCAATCCATCTGATTGGAGATCTTTCTCTCTTTTGCTGATTCTCCACATTTCCAAGCATAATGTACCTTTCAAAGAAATACTTCTACTAGCAACATGCCCAAAGCATGTGATAGGAAATTTCCACCACCCTTCAATTAACAAGCACTCTGGTTGCACTATGTCCATGATATATCTATTTGTTCTTTTGCCAGTCTACCAGATATTCATTAATCTTTTTCAACACCATGACTCCAAGATCTCAATCCTCACCCCCCACCAGTTATCCTTATTCATTGTTTACCTCTCAGACACATAGCAGGTGCTTAGAAATACCATGGCTTGAATCAGGCACACTTTTTTCTTTAAACTGGCATCATTGCTCTTCAGGACATTGGTAAAATCCCTGACAGCAGATTTTCCCAATGCTATATTATTCCCTATTTCCTGACTGCTGGTACCAAAGGTGATGATTGTGAATCCAAGTAAAATCAAATCATTGATCATTTTAATCTTTTCTCCATCAATTATGATGTTGCCTACTGGTCTAGTCAAGATGCATCAACAATAATTGGTGACTGGAATGTAAAAGTTGGAAACAAAGTAGGAGGAATGGTTGCTGGAAAGTATGCATTTGAGGACAGAAATGTGACTGGAGATTGAATGATTTAATTTTGAGATTGAATTTTGTGCATCCAATGATTTATTCGTTGCAAATATTTTTTGGAAGAACCACATAAAGCAACTATACAAATGAACTTCACCTAAGGAACTGCACAGGAGTCAGATTGACTATATCTGCAGAAACAATCGTTGTTGTTGTTGTTGTTATATGCTGTTGAGTGCTTGTGACATAGTGTCCCAGTGAATGAATATACAACAGCTCCGAACTCTATTCTGTCCTAATCCAGTCTCACTGATTGCAACACATCTAATCCTATTGCCCCAGTTACTGTTGATTGTGGCATACCTAATCCCGTTGCCCCAGTTACTGTATCAATCCATCTCATCTGAGGTCTTCCTCTCCTGCACTGTCCCTCCACCTTTCAAAGTATGATGTCTTTCTCCAGGGACTGGTACCTTCTGGCCACATTCCAAAAGTACGTGAGAAGGTGCTTTAAAATCCTTGCCTCCAGCTTGGTTTCACCCTCTTCAAGACAGATCTCTTTGTTCTCCTGGTGGTCCACGTATGTTCAATACTCTTCTCCAAAACCATGGTTCAAAGGCATCCATTCTTCTTCTGTCATCCTTAGTCATTGTCAAGCCATCTGACGAATCGATGGAGAAGGACAATATATAGGCAGTCAAGACCAGGCCAAGTGCTGACTGTGAAAGAGACCATTAATTACTAATGTCCAACGTGAAGAATATGAAAACAAGTACTCAAGAACTAAAACATGACCAGGGTCTATAACTAACTAAATCTAAATTCTATTTCAAGAGTAGGTTTGAAGCAATTCATATCAATGATTAAAGACCAGAGGAGTTGTGAGATGGCATTTGTAAAAAGAACAAGGGCTGCATGGAGATAACCATATCTGACCTTTACCAACTTCACCAAGAAGAACTGTCCTCATCAACAACATCAACAAAACAAAACCAATTCTTATGAGATCATATATGTACACCATGTTCCCACACCTCTTTCTACTCAACAACACTCGCATTATTTTTACTGGATCCAAAATCCAATGTATTATCTCACAGACCACAGAGAACCATATTGAGGAAGCAAAAAGCTGTAATTCAGATTAGTGGCAGAATACAGTGAGGACAGCTTCTGAAATGTGCTCATGGGAGCCTCAGCCTTGAGGCTTCAGGCCAGTGTTACAAAGTTCTCAGTGCTGCCAATTATGGCCCTCCCTTCCCCTAGTCCACCAATATACTTAGGCAAAGGCTCTTTTCCAGAGAAAACTAAGTTCAGCTCTGTCTCACGTCAGATCTCAGGTCTCGAAGGTTGTCTGCCCACTGCATGCCTGTTTCTCCTTTGCTGGTGGTAAGACTCTCTTATTCTGCTATTGGATCTTCTCAATTTAATGAGGAGACTAGCCAATCCCTTTGTGAATAGGCTAACACATTCCAGTCAAATACTCCCACCTACCCACCATGGGACAGTAAGTTCATGGATAGGCAAGGCGCTTTGAACAATAAGCCCTTATCACTACAATATTAAAGTCATCCATGAAGAGAGCAAAATGTCATTACAAAGACAGAAGAGGAAGAAAAGACCAAAATGAATGTCAGAAGAGACTCTGTATTAAAAGAAAAATTATTAGAAAAGTGAAACGTCAGCTCAGGAGAAGAAAACTTCAAGGAGTTCGATTGACATAGTAACTACAACAATGAGATTAAGCACAGTGGAGGTTTTTATGATGATTTAGGATTGGGCAGGATTTCAATGTATTGCACATGATAAACAACATGGACACAGTTAGAGATGACGTAAAGTCACCTAAAAGCAAGAATAAACTGGGGGGGGGGGGAAGACACCAAAAAAGCCCAACATAAATTTCTAACATTAGAGAATGTACTTTCTATATTCCTGTTCTAAAATCACTCGAAGAGAGAAGAAACAGAAAAGAGGAGAAACAAAGTTCAGAAAGACTAGTCAGAAATTCATGTTTAACATTAAATGATGCTGAAATCATTCCACATTTTGATAGGAAAAGAGGAGGAGTAGACAGTTCAACAAAGCAGCTGACCACACACTGGACTTTTCTGAACTTACTACTCAGAGTTCATTGTTTTCTGGAGAGTGGCTTCCAATATTCTATTACTCTGTGCTGTTGGACTTACCTATAGGCATCTCCATGAATCAGTTGGCAAGGAACCCACAGGAAATCAAGAGACAATAGTTGGAAGTGTGTGTTGATGACATGTCATTCCCTGGCTTAACACCATCTTACTCTCCATAATTTCCAGGTTAAACGTATATTTTACCGTAGTTCTAAGGTCTTAGTTCCTGACTCTCACTAATACTGAAGTGCAACGACGTCAGACTGGAGGCTAAGGTGCACCTGGTCCAGGCTATAGTCTTCACAATTACGTGCTATGCATCGGAGAGTTGGACAGTGAATAGGGTTGATAGAAAGAAAATTGATACCTTTGAGCTGTGGTGCTGGAGAAGAGTGTTGAATAAATATACCATGGACTGCTAGGAGAACAAACAGGTTTGTCCTGGAGAAGGTGAAGCCAGAATGCTCCATGGAGTCAAGGATTCTGAAGCTTCATCTGACATACTTTGGGCATGTTGCAAGGAGGGACTGACTTGGAGAGGAACATTATGTTTGGGAGAGTAGAGACCCTCGATGAGATGGATCAATTCTGTGAGTGGAGTGGTGGGAATGAGTGTGTCGGAGATCGCGAGGTCGGCACAGGATAGAACGGCATTTAGGGCTCTTGTACATAGGTTCACTATGAGTCGTAAGTGACTCGATGGCACATAACAACAACAACAACAACAATTTTATATATAT
>NW_006399752.1:30318272-30322389 GCF_000299155.1 Elephantulus edwardii | reverse complement strand
ATACACACACACATAAGAAATCAATGTGTGAGGAAGTTGGGGGGAAGAAATAATAGTGTATGCACTGTTTGCATAATAATGCGACACACATATTTTAATCTTTTTCTTTCATTATGAGGACGAGCGCCTCTTCTTGAATCAAAAGGGAAATGACCTCATTCCAGCCGTGACTTCTCATGTCCTCCAGGTTTGTTTGGTTTTTTTATTTAGAAAAGAGGTGTCTCCCCTTCTCCAGTCATTATCTTTAGGGGGGAAAAACAAATTCCACTTTCCTCTTTATTTAGCATGAAATTCGTTGCTCTGGGAGTGAAACTAGTTGACTTTGAGATGGCTATAGGAAGGCACAGTTGTTGGGGTTTCTTTGGTGGTGGTGGTGGTTGTTTTGTTTTTTTTTTTTTTCAAATGTCCATGCCACGGAGGCCCAGGGGGAGGTGAAAATGAGGAACTTGCTACTGCTTCTGCCTTCCACTCAAGAGCCATGGAAGATCCCAGTCCTGAGCTGATAAAGGCGCCGGTGGTGATCTGAAGCCTGAAGACTGCTGGGAAGCCCATAGTCCTGCTATTTCAGAAACCTCCAAAGCGAAATTGCTCAGCTATCTCTCAGCAGCTGTTGGCCTCGAAGCTCTTAGCTTTGGATTCCAAGCCTTTGAAAATCCACAGTACACTGCATCTTTCCATGTGGTCCTCCTCAGCCTTGTAGCTGCAGGTGGCTTGGGCTTTGGAGGAGGTAGTTACAAGGTGACTGGGCACAAGTGGCAACCTCCACTGACTGACTGCCTTGTTCCCTGAGCCCACCAGTTGCTGAGTCTCAGAGCCATTAACACTGTTTCTTGGTTTAACTCTAGGCCTCAGATTAGCTCAAGTGCTGGTTCTAACCTTCAGCAAGGCTTTGAGGTACAGAAAACATTGATGCAAGGGACACAACAACTCCAAATATCTAGGCTCTGGGGCCTCTTTGTACCTTCCTCTTCCTGTATGTGAAATACTGAATTTGCATAATGATCTAGTCTTTGTGACCTAACGATGCTGATAAGAGTGTGATAAGTGAGAGTATTTTAAAGAAAATGCTTTTGCTGTTATCCCTTGATTTTCCTTTTTCAAATGTTATTTTTTGGCTTCTTTGTAGAAAAGGAAAACATTGTTAAATTTCTGATCTGGTATACAAACAGCTTGGAAGTCATCACTTCCAACCCAGCCACAATGTAAAAATTAAAACACTGAAAATCAACAGCTTTCCTTACATCCATCAAGAACTTCATTCCCAGGGCAATATGCCATCCTAAAAACTGAAGATACAAGAAATATAAAGAATCACTTCCTAACACCAATAAAAAGCTACACTTCTGAAGCAAGCCTACTTAAGATTACAAATAATTAGCTTCTTGTTAGAAACTTAGCCTGGACTAGATTAAGAGATAGCACTTCCTGGATGCCCAGAATTTGTCAGCTGCAAATTGCACTGTTAATCCAAAGATGGTCTCAGAGACATAGTAGAGGTTGCTTTGACTTGAAACTGGTCAATATCAATGATCTTGAGTTTACTGAGTTTTTTTATTGAGTTTTGTCCTAAAAGTTCTGCCAAGATCTCATTGTGAAGCACGAAAAAAAACTCCCTCACGAATTTGGCAGGAAGAAGTAAAAAAAAAATAAGATAAAACAACAAACAGAAAACAATAAGAGAAAATTTTTACAAAGTCCTTGCCCAAGGGAAATAACTTCACCAGAAACCTAACCAAACTGGGGTTGATGGGCTCAGATATGTTGGAGATGATGAGAGCAGCACAGGATAAGGCAGAGTTTATAGATGGGGGTTCATAGAATCACTATGAGTCATACTTGACACAACAGCACGTAACAACAATAACATCTAACAAAAAGATTCCAAATTCACTAAAGGAGTAAAAATTCTACAGAAGGTCAAGGACTGTAGTCTTCAATATGGATTGAAGCTCAACATCAGGAAGACAAAGATTCTCCCCACTGGGCCAACTGGCAGCACCATCATAGATGGTAAAGAGATCGAGATTGTAAACAATTTCAGCTTGCTTGGCTCCACAACAAACACTTGGCACCAGCAGCCAGGAAATCAAAAGACAAATTGCAATGGGGAAATCTCCTATCAGGGACCTCTCCTAAGTCTGAAAGCATAATGATGTCAGTCTAGAGACTAAGATGCTCCTGATCCAGGCCATGGTTTTCTCAATCACTTGCTGTTCATCAGAGAGCTGGACAATGACCAAAGATGATAGATGGATTGATGACTTTGAGTTGAACACACCATGGACCACCAAGAGAAAACAAACATGTCTCATTTGGGGAAAGTGAAACCAAGCTTCTCCTTGAAGGCAAAGATTTTGAAGCTCCATCTCACATAATTTGGGCAGTGGGCCAGAAGGGACCAGTCCTTGGAGAAGGACATCATGCTTGGAAGTGTGGAGCGACAGTGCATGAGAGGAAGACCTTGGATGGGATGAATTAACACAGTAACTAGGGTAATGTGGGTAGGTGTGTCAGAGTTAGTGAGACTGGCTCAGAACACGGCAGGGTTCAGAGCTATTGTTCACATGAGTTGAAGGCAACTTGATGTCACATAACAAAAAAAACCAACATGTTTAAAAGTCTAGTGCAAAAAATGAGAGAAACAGCATGAAAATGACTTAAGTAGAAAAGTAGAAATGTGAAATAAGTAAAAGACCTAGAAAGTAAAGTGAACAAATAATCATGAAGAAAAATATATGAGAATTTGGATACAATTTAAAAGGTTTGCTGGTTTTAGGTGATATCAAGTCAGCTCTGACTTACAGCGACCCTAAGAGCAAATCGTTGCAGAAGCTGGATTCTATGAGGAGGAATGTGGCATCAAGAATGGAGGAAGACTCAAATCGTCGGCTTCACGCAGAGGATATATTAAGAGTATAGTCTAACATAAGTATCATAATTTCAAAAAAGGAAAAGAACAGAGGAAATACTTGAAATAATGATGGCTGGAAATTTTCCAAAATTGTGGGCAGGTAGCAAACCAAAGAATCAGAAGGCTCAATGAACATCAAGAGAAATAAATTCCCCACAAAACTACATCTGGACTTACTAGTTTCAAACTACGGAAAATTAAAGACAAAGAGAAAATCTTAGGAAGAGAACAACCAGAGGAGAACAAACAAAACTCTACCCATAAAGAATCTAGAGAATAATTACATGAACTTCCTCATCAGAAGTAATGCATCTGTGAGTCAAAATGTTAACACACAAAAACTTGCACATGAATGTTCACTGACTCATTGGTTGGTTGTAGCACTTTCATTACGCAATTGCCAAGCGCTGGAAGCAATCAAGTTGTCCTTCAATAAGTAAGGAGATATTCAAGCTGTGGTACATCCATATAGAGGTATTTTATTCACTGTAACAAGAAATGACTTATCAGACCTAGAAAAGACATTTGGGGACCTTAACTGCATAGCACTAAGTAAGAGAAGCCTATCTGAAAACGAGATAGTGAACACATTATTAATTTGGCAGAGTGTATAATGTACCAACTGGTAACCCAAATACTGGCCACTCTTCAGGATAAAGATGAAAAATCTACTTCACCAAGATTTATTGTCACAGAAATGCAATGGAGGGACATCAGGACTTGAACCAACTCTTTGACAGTGAGCAAATAGATTAAAGGAAAAGGAATAAAAGGGATACACTTAGGTCAATGAAATTTTTTTTAAGTCAATGGAATTTTTTCATATCATGTATGTGATACAGTAACTGTCATCATATGACAATAAGCATTTGTTCAGATTTTATAGGACTCTAAAACACAAAGTGTTCACACTTAGTAGACTTCAGTGAGAAATAATAACAATCATTAAAAGAAATGTACCACAGGAATTCAGGCTGCTTTTAACCTGACAGACAATGTGTAGTGGATTTTCTGCATGTCTGCCGTTATTTTGTGTGTGTGTGTGTGTGTGTGTGTGTGTGTGTGTGTGTGTGTAAGACGGAAACTACTCTAAAATAAGGTCAATTTTTTTTGTTGTTGTTGTTATGTGCCGTCGAGTCGTTTCCGACTCATAGTGACCCTATGCACAACAGCCCTAAACCCTGCTCTATCCTGCGCCAACCGCAC
>NW_006399752.1:30279602-30315604 GCF_000299155.1 Elephantulus edwardii | reverse complement strand
TGTTTTAATTTGCATCTCTCTTAGGGCTAGGGATTTTGAGCATTTCTTCATGTGTTTGTTAGCCATCTGAATGTCGTCTTTGGTGAAGTGCCTGTTCATATCCTGTGCCCATCTTTCTATTGGATTATTTATCTTTTTTTAGGTATGCTAAAATGTTGGGTATTTTTCTCTAAGCATTTGAGAGCCCATGGAAATAAGCCTAATAATAAATCCAATAACATATCGTCCTAGACTCTGGCAAAGGGGAGTCACAAAGTTAAAGAAAAGGCTGAGTAAGTTCTCCCGTCGTATGTGTTGAGATCCTAGAGGACTCTGGGGAGGTGTCAGAAATAGAAGACGTGTAAACAACTCATGTGACATGTGATCTTAAGGACGACATGAAGCAGAATAAGAAAGGGATGGAAAAGCCAGCTTCAGACAATCAACCTTCTCTAGGACTTCTCCCCTTTCTTCCTTTCTTTTGCCTACCTGGCACACAACTTGAAATCAGTCTTTGTGTCTATCGGTGAGACTACAACCATTCCAACACTAAGTCCTTCTTAAAAGGTGTAGGTGGCATGGGGGTGGCAACCGTTAATTTGACCTCTATTAATTTCCCAAGAGAATAGTATCCATGGCAATAATCCAATACCATTCCAAGACCAATTTCCATAAGGTCAGGCGTGGTCATCATGTACAGCCTCCTACTTCTACTAATTCCAACACCAATCCTGTGGCTCTCCTTTAGGGTCTGAAATCCATTATCATGGCCACACAGATCTCATGGTCATGCATTTACCAAGAATGCTAACAGGTTGGCAACAGGATACAATTCTTCACCCAGGACAGCTTCTCAAACACACGCAGAGGCTCTTTGACCTTCAGCCTCACCGCTTAGGGTCAGTGTCACCAAGTTTCCTTGGCCATGGTGACTCCCCTCAGTCTTCCACAAGCTGGGCTGAAGGCTCCATGGAGCAGCAGTCCCCAGTTGCTCTGTCACACACTGGTCATTGGTTCTCAGTTGAGGCTGCAGCTGCTCAAAGGTCGGTCCCAGTTCAAGTGGTGCAGGAAACCTCTGGGTCCCAGAATAATATACAGCCTCCCCAGCTCTGTCTTTGTCTTTGCTCGTAGTAAGATACTTCTCTGCTGCTCTACTGGGTTGATGGTGGGATAAGGAAAACCAACCAATTCCATAATTATTAATTTATTCTCGTTCTAGTTCAAGTTTCCACCAAGTCACGTGGTGAAAGTCAAAGCCAATGCCAGGGAAAGTCATTTTGTGTAATAAACTCATTACACTATAACCGTATATTTATATCGTTATATCTCAATGGTTAAAAGAAAGAAAGTTGGCCATAATCTTTTCTGCTTCTGTATCCTTATTTGTCTTTGTTTTAAGAACAAAGAGTTAAAGACTCCACTATCAGCACTGGAAGATCTCTGTCTGAAGTACCAGGCATAGCGCCAGGAGATAAAGTCTGTCAGGTTGAAATTCCAAAACTTAATTCTCTGCGCTTCAATCTCTGATCTTTCTCTGAATCTCTCCACTGTCTCATGTCTTGCCTTCCCTTTTTCCATCTCCTATATATTTCAGGAATATTTTTGGTCTGATTTTCCCCTTTATCTAGTTCAAACTCAAACAGCAGATGAACACTGTGATCCACTTCTCTTCACTCAAGTAGTGAATATTGTTAGAGGCAATTTCTCAGGAAGGCACATTGAATTCATGTTAATCTTAAAAAAAAATTGAGAAGAGGCGGTTCTCCTTTTCTCACGATCCTTCAAGGTTATGGTCTCACTGCAAATATTTTCTCTCTTCTCTCCTTGTAAAGCATTTTTATTATTATTTGACTGACAATTTGGTGCCCTACTCAGCCATTCATATTTATTTTAGGACACAGATTGTATTTGCCACACTGTGCAAAAGGTGAGGGACAGTGAAGTAGAGGAGGACCGTCAACCAGGTGGACTTACACAGTGACGGCAGCAATGAGCTCCAGTGTGTCAGAGACTCTGAGGCTAGAACAGAGTTCAGATCTGTTGTTCCTGGGGTCACTGTGAGTCGCACCTCACTCGAGGGCATCCAACAACGACAACAATAGGAGGCCATAGGTCATTTGACTTTATCAGTAAGTTCTTCAAATCTTCTTCATTTTCTGCAAGCAAGGTTGTCATCTGCCTACCACAAGCTGTTAGTGATTCTTCTTGCAATCCAGAAGCTAGACTATTATTTATGCATTGCTGTTCAGAAGTATTTCTTTTAGTTACTATACCTATGTGATTACATTCTCCATGCTATTTCTTCCTGTGGACCTGAGTTAGTACGGTTATGTGCTAGCAACACATGCACTTATTCTTTGCTTATTTGGGTAGTTCTTTACTCAGTATGTATTTGTGAATTATTGAATTTCATCCACTTCCTGAACAACATGCCTCTGGAAACTCTATGAACTTTGATAAATGATGATAGCTATAGAAAGGCTTCAGGCCTTGTGTTCAGAGGGTCGCTATGAATTGTGCTCTACTCGATGGCAATCAACAACAGCAGCAACAGATCAAAGAAGCATTAAAAGAAGATGGAAGGAGTATAGAGTCACTGTTCTGAAAGGAACTGGCTGACACAGAAGAATTTCATGAAACAACGTATGAGCAAGAGCCTGTGGTGATGAAGGAGGAAGTTCAATCTGTTCTGAACGAATTGGAAAAAAACTAGGCTCCAGGAGTTTACGGCATACTGATAGACATATTTCAACAAACAGATGCTGCCCTGGATGTGCTCACCACGTTGTGCCAAATCTGGAGGCCAACCAAATGGCCAGCTGACTTGAAGAGTTTTTTCCCATTCCAAAGAAAGGTAGCCTGACAGAGTATGGAAATTATTAAACAATATCATTAACATCACATGCAAGCGAGATCCTGCTGAAAATTATCCAAAAATGACTGGAGCAGCACATCAGCAGAGAACTGCCAGATGTGCAGCCTGGTTTTAGAAGAGGTTGTGGTACTAGGGATAGTAAGGCTAATATTAGACGGATCTTGGCTGAAAGCAGAGTGTACCAGAAGAATGTCTATCTGTGTTTCATTGACTATGTAAAGGTGTGGATCACAACAAGCTGTGGCTGACTCTGAGAGAAATGGGAATCCCAGAATATTTGATCGTGCTTATGTGAAAACTATACTTGGACCAGGAGACAGTCAGCAAAACAGAGCAAAGAGACACTGCATGGTTCAAAATTGGGAAGGGTGTACACCAGGGATGTATTCCGTCACCATACCCTTTCAGTCCATATACAGAACAGATCATCTGGGAGGCTGAGTTTTATGGGGAGAAATGTGGCATCAGGCTTAGAGGAAGATTCATCAGCAACCTGCATTATGAAGATGACCCAACCTTGCTTGCTGAAACTGAAGAGGACATTAACCACTAGCTGTAGAAGGTTAAGGACTGTAGCCTTCAATATGGATTGAAGCTCAACATCAAGAAAACAAAGATTCTTACCACTGGACCTATTGGCAGCATCAGGATGGATGGTGAAGATTGAGCTTGCTAACAGCTTTAGTTAGTTTGGCTCCACAATCAACACTCTTGTTACCAGAAGCCAGGAAATCAAGAGACGATTTGCATTGAGATATTCAGATGTCTGGGACCTCGCCAGAGTACAGAAGAACAATGACGTCAGTCTGGAGACTAACATGTGCCTGATCCAGGCCATAGTCTTCACAATTGTTTGCTATGTGTCAGAGAGCTAGACAGTGACTAGGGATGATAGATAGAGAATTGATGCCTTTGAGCTGTGGTGCTTCAGAAGAGTGTTGAATATATTATGGACTGCAAGGAGAATAAACAAGTTTGTCCTAGAGAGGGTGAAACCAGGCTGCTCCTTGGAGGCAAGAATTCTGAGGCTTCATCTGACAACATTTGGCATGTTGAAAGAAGGGTCCAGTCCTTGGAGAGGGACATCATGCGTGGAAGGGTAAAAGGACAGTGCAAGAGAGGGAGACTATTAATGAGACAGATTGATTCAGAGATTGGGGTAATGAGGGTAAGTGTGTCAGAGACAGTAAAGTTGGCAAAGGATAGAACAGGTCTCAGGGCTCATGTACATAGGGTCACTGTGAGTCGCAAGTGATTCGACGACATTCAACAACACAACAACAACAGTTTGATTTAATTCTGGGAGGGTTTGATTACTATCGTAATTTTGGTAAAGTTGCCAAAACAGTTTCATCTTTGCTTTGGGGCCAGAGACTTCAATGTAGAAAACATGGTCTGAGGTCATTTTCAAACCTCTGATTCTGAAATAACTTTTCTCCCACTGACCCAGGAATCTCACAATATCCATTATTTCTTCTCTACTTCCGGGATATGTTGCTTTAGTCTTCACATTGATGTTCAGTGATTTAATCAGGATCTTCCCAAACTTAGAAACAAAGAGTGAGAAACCTGACGACAACTAAACGTTTAGTGGCTAAAACTTTATTTCTTTTCACAGACATCTCCTGGAGGGGGTCAGTTTACCTCTGCAGTTCTTACCATTCACTCTTTCACTTACTCCCACTTGCTCTCCGTATGTCTTTATCCTGTAGATCAATTATCCCTTAGGTCATCTTGATTTCAGCTGTCTTCTGGACTTTTTTCAAGATCTCATGAAATAGTACTTTGAAACTTTGTTTTCCCTTCTTTATCTCAGTTCCTCTTTGTCACCTCACCATCCCGTGCATCTCCTTCTATAAAGTTGAAGCTCTGTAATCTTGACTCTCATTTTCTTTTCAATTTCTACTTTTACTCTAACTGTAGTTTTTGTTGTTAGGGACTATCAAATCAACTATGACTCATAAAAACCCAATGAGCAACAGACCTGAACCTTGGAACTATGCTGCTCCATTCTCATGATATCTGCCATGGTCAAATCCATTTTCGAAGTGACTGTGTCAGTCTGTCTCTTTGAGGATTTGTCATTGATCTCTACCTTTCTCAGCATGACGTTTCTCTCTTAAGGCTAATTTCTCCTGAAAACATGTCCAAAGTAAATTAGATGAAGTTTCACCATACTTGCTCGGAAGGAATATTGATTGCACTTCCACCCCTCAAAATACTTATCAGTCTGTTGGCAATCGATTGTACATTCTATACTCTCTTTAATACCACATTTCAAAGGCATAAATTATTTTTCCATCTTCCTTACTCATTGTACAACTTTCAGATGCATAGAAAACAATTGAAAAGGCCATGGAATGGACCAGGTACACCTAAGTCTTCAAAACTGATATGCTCACTCATTAGCATTTTGGAGAAATCCTTAACAGAAGTTCTCCTTAAAGCAATACATCCTTTTTTTCCCCTGCTGCTACTGTGATTGTTCATTATGTATAAAAAAATTTTGATAATTTCTATATTTTCTCCATTTATCATGATGGGTTGCGAAGAGGTTGAGATTGTTCGCAGCTTCAGTTTGCTCAGCTCCACAGTCAACACGCTTGGCACCAGCAGCCAGGAAATAAAAAAACGTATTGCTATGGGAAAGTCTGCTGTTAGGGACCTCTCTAAAGTACTCAAGAGCAACGGTGTCTCTCTGGAGACTAAGGTGCGCTTGATACAGGCCATGGTCTTTGCACTCAATGACCAAGGAGGATAGAAGGAGAATTGATGCCTTTGAGCTGTGGTGCTGGAGAAGAGTATTGAATATACCATGGACTGCCAAGAAAACAAACAGATTCATCCTGGAGAGGGTTAAACCAGGCTACTACTCCTTGGAGACAAGGATTCTGGGGCTTCGTCTGACATACTTTGGACATGTTGTAAGGAGAGACACGTCCTTGGAGAGGGACATCATGCTCGGTAGGGTGGAGGGACAGTGCAGGAGGGGAAAGCTCTCTATGAGATGGATTGACTCAATGACTGGGGTAATTGGGATGAGTGTGTCAGAGGCAATGCGATTGGCACAGAAAAGAGCAGGGTTTAGGGTTGTTGTGCATAGGGTTGCTATGAGTCGCAAACGACTCAATGGCACGTAACAACAACAACATCATGATGTCTATTGGTTCAGTGGTGAGAATTTTTATTCCTTTGATATTGAGATATAACCAATATTGAAGGTTGTAATCACTCCTCTTCTGTAATACATGCTTCAAGTCATCTTCACTTTATAAAATCAAAACAAAACAAAATAAAACAGACAACAACAGCAACTCTGTCGTGTGCATAGGCAGATTGCTGCAGTCTTCTTTATAGAGTCTCATTTCCTCCACATACAGATTGAATAGGTATAAAGAAAAGACTCAACCTTAGCTAGGCTTCATTTCTCATTTTGATATTGCCAACTTTCAACTTGATGTATAGAGTTGAACTTCTTCCTCTTGAGTTCCAGCTTCGAACATGTAGTCACTTTCTGATCATCTCCACTTTGAAATTTGAAAATTGTTTTAGAGCGAAGGTCCAAAGTAATGATGACTGACTTTCTAATCCTCTGACTAGAATTGTTCTCGTCTCCTTTTGTGGTGTGTGAATAAATAGCATCATGGTTAATTATTGTTGTCTTCATTGAGCTAGAGTTAGCTCTAATCACAACACAGCAGAGTTTTGCACAGCTCTGCACCATTGCTATGTCTGCTGTGTAGTGTCTCCCCACCTGGCAACTCGTCTTCCAGCATTGCAGCAGACAATAAGCTGTTGTGATCTGCAGGGGTCCCACTGGCTGATTTTCAGAAGGAGATTGTTAGAATTCCTCCTAGCATGTCTTCGTCTGGAGTCTCCACTGAAACTTTTTCATCATGGATGACTGTACTTGTGTTTGAAATATAGGTGGCATAGATTTTAGTATCACAAAAAATATAAGTACAACATACTGACAGATAAGTGGTAAATTTACCCAACACATGTCCTAAAGACGCATCCTTAGTTAAGCTGTGCCAAACTCAAGTTAATTATGCCCTCTAAAAATGTTTTCAATCTCTTCAATACTATTAATGCTGTTCACTGCCATGCTAATCCAAGACACTATCATTTCTTGCTCAGACGATTTAATATCCTCTAAGGTAGCATTTACATTATGCAGATGACACAACCTTGCTTGTCGAAACCAAGTAGGACGTGAAGTGTTTGTTGCAGAAGGTCAAGGACTATTGTCTTCAATAAGAATTGAAGCTCAACCTCAGGAATATAAACATTCTCACCACTGGGCCAGTTGGCAACACCATGACAACTGGAGAAGAGATGAAGATAGTTAATAATTACAGCTTGCCCGACTCCACAATCAACTCTCTTGGCATTAGCAGTCAGGAAATCAAAAGATGATTTGCACTGGTAAAGTCTGCTGTGAGGGACTTCTCCAGAGTGCTGTGAAACAATGATGTTAGTCTAGAGACTAAGGTGCGCCTGATTCAGGCCATAGTCTTTGCAAATACCTGCTATGCATCAGAAAGCTGGGCAATGACTGATGATGACAGAGAATAATTGATGCCTTTGACTTGTGATGCTGGAGAAGAGTCTTGAACCTACCATGGACCACCGAGAAAACCAATAGGTCTGTCTTGGAGAGGGTGAAACCAAGTTCATTTTTGGCTGCTAGGATTTTGAAGCTCCATCTCACATACTCCAGGCACATGGGCAGGAGTGACTGATTCTTGGAAGAGAACATCAAGCTTGGAAAGGTGGAGGGACAGCACAGGAGAAGACAACTCCAGATGACATGGATTGATACCGTAACTAGGGCAATGAAGGCAGCTGTGTTGGAGTCAGTGAGGTTGTCTCAGGACAGGGCTGGCTTCAGAGCAATTGTGCATAGGGTCACTATGAGTCACAGGTAACTCAACGGCACATACAACAACAAAGACAAGGTAGCATCACCATGCTGGTCCAGGCTTATTTCAGTTGTTCACTCCTCACAGTGTAATCGGCGAGATCTTTCAACACTCGACTTTATTCCAGCTAAAACTCTTTAGTCTTTTTTCAGGCACCAATAATAGTGAGAAAAGTGCTCAATATGACCTCAGGAGTGAAATGGTGTCCAGAGAAAACCTCCAGCCTCACTCACTTTCCTACCAGGCCCTGCGAGCTAAGCTTCAGTCACACCACACTAGTAACCATTTTCGATTGCAGAGAACCAAAATGTCCTGTGTTTAGATGAACCGAATCATCATCATCATCTCACACTCAGGAACCCTATGATCTGAACATTTAGAAGGGACTCAGAGAGGTTGGCCCTTGTCTCTCCTGAGTTTTGCAGAGAAGCAGAGGCCACAAATAAGCACAGCTGGGTTTGAAGAAGTCTATCCAATGTGATGCCCCCATTGCCATCCCTGTTGTCCAGGTTTGGGAGGCTGAAGACAAGCTCAACTGGGACTATCAGTTAGAGAAGCTATACAGGCCGCTCCACGCGTTTGGTTCCTCAAAGGAGAGAAACAAATGGGCTCTGAATGGGAGTGAATGGTAGTCTTATTCGAGAACATTCAAAGAAAACCTTCTAGAAAGTGAAAGGTTTTTCATGATCTAGCCTCAGACATTCAAACAGCATCTTGTCCCATGTTGTAGACACCCAGTCATCTCCCCAGTTTTGTGGAGTATGCTCCTCCTGCCTTGAGAAAACTAAGAAATTGGGGATGGACGTGTTGTAAAAGCACTTCCTCTCCTTCTTCTGTTCTTCAAGAACCATTGACTCCAACCAGTTTTATATCTTCAGCCCTCCCTTTGTCCCCATTCCTCTGGATTCATCTTACTTAACCTCCAGTAGCGACCTAACCAGTGAGATGAAGTGGCACAGTGACTGCAGCGATGGGCGTGAGTAGGGCAGGAATCGTGAAGCTGATGCAAGAAAAGGACGTTTTCATCTGCTCTTTTATGGAGTTGCTATGAGTGGGAGTTGACTTGACTGCACCTGATGATAACAGTGTCTTCTGAGCCCCAGTCCATTCTTTGTCCTCAAAGTTTTCCCCAAACTCCAGACTTGATCAGCTCCTTCTCATACAGCCCTGCCTCTCCGTGGTGGTCTTCTTAGCGGTTGGCACCAGGGTCATTTTAATTCATAATGATTTTATCGATACTTCATTTTCTATCATTATATAGAAACTCTCAGAAGCAAGGATCCTTAGTGCGAGTGTGGAAATGATGTGAGAGGGCGAACTGAAACGTGGTGTTAGTGAAACACAGAGCTGTTGGGGCGGCATTTGCTTTCTCGCCACTGAACAGCAGAACGTTCTGGTATATGAGGCAGGAAAGGTGAGATCTGTCTTCAGAGAACAGTGATGGGATCTCTTGGAGGGAAGGTGGATGGAAAGAACTCTCTTGCCCTACTTTCTGCCGAATGGACCAACTCCTTCCTGGCCTCCCTGGCATTCTTGAGCTCATATACACAGCACAGGTGAGTGTGTGACTGACACACTTGCTGAAGACCATTCAGGGGTGGGCAGGGGAGCACAGCTGGGGAGGCGGCAGCAAGAAGCTGGTATTGCAGTTACACCTGGATAAGCACCTCTTTCTAGTGAGCTCCGGGGACACATGGATACTTCCCAAGAAGGGAACACCTGGGCCCCTGCAGCCTGGATGGCTGCCATACGCCTTTGCTTCCTGCAGAAATAGGGGGCAGAGCAGCCAACACTGAGAAATACCCAGACCCCAAAGCAGGAGGTGGGTTCAGTGAAGGTGGGAAGGGGTGAGCTGTAGCACCTATCTTGTCAATCTAGTCCAATCCTCTTGCTCCTACATAAGCTTATTCTGTCCTCTAAGGCTGGTTTTCAGCACTTCCATTCACACATGCACACTCACAGCTGTGTAATTACACAGACTCACACATGTGCACAATACACACATGCACACAGCACGCATGGACACGCGTGTGCACACTTACACACACAGAGTATTGATGCCAGTGGATAGGGTGGGGATATAGCTAACAAAATATCCTAATCTGGAAATGAGAAGACAAGGTTGTATTTTTACATTTTTACTCTGATCCAAGTTCTAAAGCATCATGTTCTCCAGAAGGAGAGAAGAGTGTCCGTTTCTCTCCCTCTCTCTCTCTGCACGCGCGCACGTGCGCATGCATGTGCATGTGTATGTGTAGAGCGAAGTAGCTACCTCTCTCTGTATTATAATTTACACGCAGAGATGAAGGTGTATCTGATTCAAGTCATAGTCTTTCCAGTCACCTGCTATACTTCTAGGAGCTGGACAACGAATAAGGATGGTCGGAGAAGAATTGACGCATTGGTGTTAAGGGTGAGAGAAGAGGGCTGCATATCCCGTGGACGGCCAAAAGCACAAACTGATAGATCATAGGAAAAGTGCAGCCAGAGTGCTCCTTGGAAGCAAAGATGGCGACGTTTCATCTGAACATTTGGGGCACGTTGTTAGGAAAGGCTATCGCTTGGAAGGAGACCTCATGCTTTAAAAGGGGGAGCATGAGTGAAGGAGAGGAAGACCCTCAACGATGAATATGGTGTCTGAGGCAATGAGCTCAAACGCGTCGGGATGTTAAGGAGGGTGCAGGGGAGGACAGGGTTTAGGTTTGGTATTCATAGTCTCTATGAGTTGTACTTCACTCGATGAAACTTAACAGTACAGTGTGTGTGCACGTGTGTCTCCTTGACTAACAAAAATGAGGATGAGTTGAAAAAGTTGCTGAAGAAGATCAAAGACCACAGCCTTCAATATGGATTGCATGTCAACATCAAGAAGACAAAAATCCTCACCAGTGGACCAATTAGCAACATCATGACAAGTGGCGAAAAGGTTAAAATTGTCAAAAACTTAATCTTACTTGTACTCACTTTCAGCACTTTCACCAAAGGTGCCCGCGGTCAAGAGATCAGCAGATGTATCACATTGGGTCTGGCCACTGTCAGGGCACAGAGGTGCAATGATGTCAGTGTGAAGACTGACGCGTGCTTGATTCAGGCCGTGGTCTTTTTCATCACTTGTTATGCATCTGACAGGTAGACAATGACTAAGGAGAACAGAAGAACGCTCAATGCCTTTCAACTGTAGTGTGGGAGAAGAAGGCTGACTTTTCCGTGGACCACTGAAAGAATAAACAGATATGTCTCGGGAACAGAGCAGCCAGAGTGCTTCATGGAGATAGAAGCAAAGTTTCATGTCACGTGCTTTGGAATATGGCTAGAAGAGGTTGTTCTGTGGAAAGGGACAACATGCTCGGAAAGTTTGAGAGTCAGTGAAAGAAAGGAAGACTTTCAATGAGGTGGAGCCACACGTGGGCTCAAGTATGTGAGACATGATGGGGATGACACAGGACAGGACAGGGCTTAGATCCATTGTTTGTAGGGTTGCTTTGAGTCATACTTGGCTCAACGGCACCTAATAACAACAACTACATGTATACAGTTAAGAAATATATTTCATCTCAAGCCCCTAATACAATCTGATTTTGTGTTAACTTTTCAAAATTGCTTTCTTTCCTTGTATTTTGCTTTAGACTAATGTATACACACTCTGATAATCTTGGGAGAATTCAGGAAACAGGCTTGTTATAGGGACAGTGGTGGTTCAGTAGGGAAATTCCCTCTGTCCGTGCCAGAGGCCTGCATTCGATCCTAAGCTGACACATCTCCTGTGCAGCCACGTGTCATCAAGAGACAGGCGTGTTGCTCTGAAATAAAACAAGTGTCAATGGAGCTTCTGGTCTGAAATAGGCCAGGAGGAAAGGCTGGAGATCTGTTAAAAACCAGCCAACAGAGCCCCAAGGATCACAAGACTTCAGTCCACACCGGCCCCGTGGACATGGCAGCCCCAGGCAGTCTCCCTCACTGTGCAGAGGGTGGGAACGCCTCCGTGGAAGCAGCAATAACAGTTATAAAAGTTAGTTATTAAAGTTAGTGCAGTTATTAAAGCCGCATCACCACCATTAATTAGGGAACCCATGACTAAAAGTCATCTCTGTCACTGTAAGGTATTTTACATACCTACTGTCAGAGCCATGACCCAATGGTCACCCTAATTTTGGCTAGGATTAGACACAACACCACAGTTTCCAAAGGAGTATTTTGGGGGGGGGGGTTGGGGGTGAGACTGGACGACTTCAGCCTCACTGGGGAGAAGGGACAGAGGCAGGAGGACCTGTGCTGTCTCACCCCCTGCCAGTGGGCTGAGGTTTATTTTCATAAGCTATTTCGCTGGAGAATGTATTTCAGATTGTTGTTGACATGTGCCGTGGAGTCAGAACCGACTCACAGCTGACTCTAGCAGGTTTTCAGAGGCAGGAAATCTCATGGGAGGAGATTGCCTATCTTCTTCCCAATGGAGTAGCTGATAGATTCAAACCACATGTCTTTGGAATTGCAACACACTGTCTGATCATTAGGCCACCAGACCTTCCTACATCTCTGATAGCCCAATTAAAAATTATTGTAAAGTTAAAAACACAACTTGTGTTTTCTGAGTGAATGATTACTTTGTTAGCATCTTGAAATCAATAAAAAGCAGACTTTTAAAGACCATACTTTTATGGCAGAGAACAGAAATGAACACCAAAACCAAACAAAACACAGAGAGCCCAATCACTGAAGTCTGTGGCCACCCTCATGTGTCTGGAGACGGTTTTCAAAGGGTGATTCTTGGTAAGTAAATAGCCCGGGCTTTCCTCTGACGGTTTTCTGGGTGTATTTGAAGACCATTTTTCAGTTAGCAATAGTGTTCTTAAGAAAGTCCAGGGACTAAACCCAAATTATCATTATTAATAAACCTGATTAAGTCAGACTAGGAAGCAGGATGGGCCATCCACTCCCTAAATAATAGACCTTTGGAAACCCTATGAAGACTAAACAAAGAGGAGAATTATAGTAGTGAATGGTAGAACCCAGATTGGAAGTCAGCTGAAATGAGGAAAATCAATAACAGACATCATTTAACAATTAGAACATGGAATGTATGTAGCTTGAATGTTGGAAAACTAGAAATTGTTGGAAATACAAATGGAACGCATAAACATCGTCGTTAGTAAGATGAGATGGACAAGCTTTGGCCACTTAGATAATCACATGATATGCTATGCAGGGAATGAAAAACAAAGCAAGAATGGTTTTGCATTCATAGTCAAAAAGTCAGTTTCAAGTTCTATCCAGAAATACAGTGTTGTGAGTGATGGGATAATATCCATACGCGTACAAGAAAGACCCATTAACATGACCCTCAGGATGGGTTAATGGTACTTAGTGACCGGAATGCAAAAGCAGGAAACAGTAACGAAGGAACAGAAGTCGGAAAATATGGACCTGATGACAGAAATGAAGCTGGACACAGAACAATGAAATTGTGTATTTAAATGATGTATTCATTCTAAATCCCTTTTCTAGAGTGAGGATGGCATAGGGTAGAACAGGGGGTCAGAGCTTCGGCTCATAGGGTCGCTATGAGTCATACACGACTCGACATCACCACCACCGCCACCAAACAGTAAATACTCACAGGATCTCCTATATTGATATGCGACTGAAACAGTACCCCCGGAGTTTGGAGCTGCGTTTTTACATTGGCAATATGACCTCTACCTCTTGAAGAAGAAATACCTTTCCCTCCACCCTCCGGACTGACCATCCAGACTTAGAGGAGTGGGGACCTGTCTGTAATCAATGTGTATTCCACTCCGTGTAAGCATCACCGCTGTTGATGGAAATAACTAAGGGTGTACGAGGAACCCATTCTGTGTGTCAGCCGACCTGGGCTCCGCAGTGACAGGTCATGAAGAGGCAGCTGTTGGTGGGAAATGACCTTCAGAACACGCTGACCTCGCCAAAGGTCTCCTTTCTCCAGCAAGGACCATTCAAATTGCAGTCATATTCACGTCTCCACTTCAAAAAGAATATGTATTTCTCCCACTCGCCTGAATTGGCATCCTACATATTTTAAATAAAGATATACAGTGTCCGAGCTCTCCTGGGCCACGCACAGCTGATTTATTCCTGTCTGAATCCACTCGTCCAGCGAAGCTGCTCTTTTTAATTCCTCAAGAGGCCCATTGGAAGTCCATTTTATTGCTGTTTTAGCTGAATGTTTTACTACTCTATCTGTGTTTAATACTTCCACTGTGGCTTCATTTTTGGAATTTTTTTAAACCCCCCAAGTCCCTCAGGCGTCCTTGTTTTCAGGGAAAAGATACGTTTGATCAATGGGCTCATCAAACTCTGGGATGGGGTCTGAAGAAACGTCCACATTCAGCAGCGTCCATGGGAGCACGCCTGGGACAGGCCCGGGCTCGTGATGCGACCGGAGGAGCCACCCACGTCACAGGCTGTTTGAGAAAAAGGAACTACTCCACCCTCCCTGGCTCTTCAGTGGCTCATTTTTCATCGATCTGCTTTTCAAAGCCTTGTCTTATAAACTGCATGAATGTCTTTTCCCCCCTAAACATTGATTCTATCTGACATGAAGAGTCATAGCCCTCCGTGTTCACCTGCTGTCTCAATCATCCAGGGCTGCTATCGCAGAAATGCCACGAGAGGACAGGTTTAACAACAGAAACGAGTCCTCCTGCCAGGCAGGGACCACAAGTTCTAATTCAGAGATTCAAGTCCAGGGAGGCTCTCTGCCTTCAGGCTCTGGGAGAAGGCCCTTATCCTGCAGCATCTGTGAAGCCACATCCCTTGTAGAGTTCTATAGGTCTCAGTTTCAGTCTTGCCCTGGGTCTAGGAGGTTCTCAGTCCAGAACCCTGGATTCAAAGGATAGATATTGACCCACTCTTGGCTTTTCTTTCTCTGTAGTAGACAGGACTCTCCATCTATGTTGATTTTTTAACTCTCCAATCTTATGAGTTGTACCCTTTCTCATTAACATAGTTGCCTCTGTGGTATTAAGAAATGATTAGAAACATTTAGGATACAATATTCAAAAGAGACAAAGATATAGCCTTGTTCGCTGAAACTGAGGAGAACATGAAGCGCTTGCTGCAGAAGGTCCAGGACTTTAGTCTTCAATATGGATTGAATCTTAACATCAAGAAGACAAAGATACTCACCACTGGGCCAATTGGCAGCACCATGATAGACAGAGAAGAGATTGAGGTTGTTAACAATTTCAGTTTGCTTGGCTCTACAATCAACTCTCTTGGCGCTAACAGTCAGGAAATTAAGACAAATTGCATTTGGGAAGTCAGCTGTCAGAGACCTCTCCAGAGTACAGAGAAGCAATGATGTCAATCTAGAGACTAAGGTGTGCCTGATTCAGGCCATGGTCTTTTCAATTACTTGCCACACATCAGAGAACTGGAAAATGACTACAGATGAGAGAAGAATCAATGCCTTTAAGTTGCGGTGTTGAAGAAGAGTCTTGAACATACCATGGATTGCCAGGAGAACAAATAGGTCTGTCTTGGAGAGGGCTAAATCTAGTTTCTCCTTGGAGGCTCAGATTTTGAAGCTCCATCTCACACATTTTAGGCATATGGCCAGGAGGGAATGGTCTTTGGAGAAGGATATCATACTTAGAAGGGTGGAGAGACATGGAAGAGAGGAAGACCCTATATAAGATGGATTGACTAACTAGGCCAATGGGACTAAGGTGTGTTGGAGTCCGTGAGAATGACTCAGGATAGGGCAGGCTTCAGAGCTATTGCACATAAGGTTACCAAGAGTCACAGATGACTCAATGACACATAACAACAGCAACAACATTCAGAAAAGTTTTGCTCAGTGATTGTGATTTAAATGGAATTTTCTGTATTAATTTAGAATCGTATCATTATGAAGCAGTTCTTCTCTGGGGCTCAACATTTGCATTATATACTTTGAAAATATTAAATGTGAAAGTAAAATGCAATTGTATCTTCTTGATAAATTTACAACTGTCCTCAGTGGCTAAGCATTCAGCTGTTAACTGGACAGGTTGAGGGGTTCAAGTTCACCTGCCCTCCCTGTGGTCTGTTGCCGTCATGGGAAGAGCTCTGAGGCAGTTATCTTCTGTCATAGAAGGTTATTCTGAAGCAGATTTGACTAAATAGCAGTGGCTTTTTCTGATTTATCCCTCTGAGCAGAGTACTTTTGTTCATAATAATCTCTTGTGTTTAAATTGTATTTGTCAAATGTAAGTATTGCTAATATTTATCTTGCACACTGAAAGTGAGGAAGACATGAATCTCTTGCTGCAGAAGATCAAAAACTACAGCTTTCAATGTGGATTACACTTTAACATCAAGAAAACAAAAATCTCCACCACTATATGCAGTATTCCCATAGATGGGCAAAGGATTAAATTATTAATGATTTCGTTTCACTTGAATTCAGAACCAACACTTGAGGTCCTGACAGTCAAGAAATCAAGAGACGTATGGCATTGGGAGAATCTGTTGCTGAGGAACTCTGCAAAGATTTAAAGAGTAATGATATCAGTTTAAAGACTAAGGTACACTTGATCCAATCCTTTGTTTTTCAACTACTTGCTATGCATCTGAATAATGCTGCTAGAAGAAGAAATAATGTCTTTGGATTGTAGTGTTGGAGAAGAGTAAAGAACAAACAAATGTCTTCGAGAAAGTGCAATTACAGTGCTCCTCCAAGTCAAAGAGGTCAATACTTCATCTCACGAACTTTGGACATGCTTGGTCACAGGGAGGGTCATCAAAAGAGAGGAAGCTTTTCAGTCAGGCAGATGGCAAAGCGACTGCAGCAATGAGCTCAGATATACCTGAGATAAAGAGGATGAGACAAAACAGGACAGCGTTCAGATGCGTCATTCATAGGGACACTATGGGTGTGGTAGGCTGGCCGCACCTAACATCAGTACCACAATACTTGTTTGCTGTACCTTTTTATTATATTTCTTTTCCATCTTCCCATGTCATTAAAGCTTTGCAAAGTATATCTATCTATCTATCTATCTATCTATCTATCTATCATCTATCTATCTATCTATCTATCTATCTATCTATCTATCTATCTATCTATCATTTGTTGATTAGCCAATTAGAGACAAGAACTGATTGAGGTCAGTCCATTGCTATTCCTTGTGATATTGTGATTATTATCTTTAGGTTTCTTCCTTGTAACTTGTGTCCTGCCTTCATTGTTGTTGTTAGATGCCATTAAATCAGCCTTGAATCTTACTGACCTCCTGCGTCGTGGAAGGAGACACTGAGCCTGCACCACCCTCACTCTCTCCGCTGGTCTAAGCCCATTGTTGCAGTTACTGATGACCCCTCTCCCCAAAGCTCTTCCTCTTTGTGTTGTGCTAACCTCTACTTTCCCAAGAACGATGTTCTTCTCAGGGACTAGCCCATCCTGATAATATTTTCAAAATAAATGGGACAAAGTCTTGTACTCATGTCCTACAAAGACCATTCTGATTATATGTCTTCCAAGACAGTTTCGAATTCTTCTGACTGTCCATCAATACTCTTCACCAAACCGTCGCTCAGATTTATCAAATCTTCTCAGACCCTTGTTCGTTGTAAAGATTTAGCAAGCAAGTAAGTTGATTGACACCATCATTGCTTCAGGCAGGCCCATCTCAGTCCTGAAGGTAGCATCTTTGTTTTGTCACATTTATAAGAAATCCTTTTAACTGAGTTGCCCAATGCTTTCTATCATTTGATTTTTAATACCTTTTATAAGAAACAGAAACAGCGACTAGACACATGGATTTCATCTGATGGTCAACACAGGAATCAGACTTGTTGTATTAGTGGAAAAAATTGCTGGAGAAGCTCAATATCAGCTATGAAATCTAAACCAGGTGATTATTGTGGAACAGACCATCAGCTAGTCATATGCAAGTTCAAACGAAAGCTAAAGAAAATCAATTGAATCCACAAGAACCAAAATTTGACGTCAAGTCTATCCCACCAGAATTTAAGATCATCTCAGGAACAGCCTTGAGGCTTTGAACACTAGTAAGTGAAGACCGGAGGAGCTGTGGGAGAATATCAAGAATATCATTTATTTGGCAGTCTCTTTATACCTTGGGCTAGCACTTCTAAGCTTGATCCCAGTTTGTCTCTTATGAATGTTATGGTTTTGGGCTTTCCTCCCAGGTCTCTGATTCACCTTGAGTTGATTTTTGTGTCTGGTGTGAGATGTGGATCCTGTTTCAGCTTTCTGAGGTGCAACTCCGGTTTTGCCAGCACCACTTGTTGAAGAAGTTATCATTTCCCCATTTGATAGGTTTGATTTTCTTGTTGAATGTGAGTTGACCATAGATAGCTGGGTCTATTTCTGGGTTCTCAATTATGTTCCATTGGTCTATGTGCCTGTCATTGTACCAGTACCATGCTGTTTTGGTTAATACTTCTGTGTAGTAGGTTATGTGATCAGGAGTGCTATGCCTCCAACCTCATTTTTGCTTCTCAGAAGTATTTTGCTTATTCGAGGTAATTTGAATTGCATTGAACATGTAGATCATTTTTGGTAGAATTGTCATTTTCAAAATACTGAGTCTTTGTATCCATAAACAGGGCACATTTTCCCATTTATTGAGATCTTTTTTTGTGTCTTGAAGAAATGCTCTGTAGTTTGCTTTGTATAGCTCTTTTGTATCTCTAGTTAGATTCACTCCCAAACATCTCTATTTGTTGTTGGCTATTGTAAATAGCATTACTTTCTTGATTTCCTTCTCTGCCAAATACAACCAGAAATGCACAATCTAAAGAGAATAACATCGATGAATGGGACCTTATAAAGATTAAATCTCCATGCACATTAAAAACTTTTTCCAACAGGGTGGGGGGGGAATCTACAAACTGGGAGCAAACATTTGATAATACCATCACAGTCAAGAGTCTTAGAACAAAAGTTTATAGAATACCCCTGAGCCTCCACAAGAAAGACTGATAATCCAATTACAAAATGGGCAAAAGACCTGGAAAGAATTTTCACACAGGAAAATATTCGAATGGCAAACAGACACATGAAGAAACGCTCCAAATCACTGGCAATAAGAGATGCAAATCAAAACCACAATGAGGTACCATTTCACTCCAATAAGAGTGGCAAAGTTTAACAGGACAACAAGTAATAGATGTTGGAGAGGATGTGGTGAGAAAGGAACTCTTATACATTGTTGATGGGATTGTAAAACAGTACAACCATTCTGGAAGGCAGTTTGTCGCTTCCTCAAAAAGCTAAACATAGAAATTTCATATGATCCAGCTATTCCACTACTTGGGATATATTCTGAGAAAATGAGAACTGAGGCACAAAGGGAGATTTGTACATCAATGTTCATAGCAGCATTATTCTCCATCACAAGAACACGGAAACATCCCAGATGTCCAACCACAAATTAATGGATTAAGAAATTATGGTACATTCACACAACAGAATACTATACAGCACGCAGGAGCAATGCTTTTCTAAATTATTACCTAACTTGGGAGGGACTGGAGAGCATTATGCTGAGTGAACTAACTCAGTCCCACTAGGATAAATATTGTATAAAACAATTATTGTAGAATGAGTATAAGGATCCAGGAGGGGTGGGAGAAATTGGAAGCAGAGGGATGAGGGTGTGCAGGGAGAGAGAGGGAATAATCATGGGGTTGTACAATTTGATGAGTAGAGGGTGAGGGAAAGTGTAAGAATTTGTTCTTAAAAACAATGTATTAGAATTCTGTAAGTAAACTAGTAGAAAAACTTTTAAAAAGAGTATCATTCGTTAAGAATGAAAAAAGTCGTTACAAAGAGAGAGGAGAAAGAGAGGATCAAGATGCTTATCAGAGGGGAGCTCTGGTGGCCTAGTGGCAAGAAGCTGCAACTACAATCCCAGAGGTGCACCAGATGCTCTGCCGGGGAGGGAGGGGCAATCTCCTCCTGTACCAGTCAGATCTGATTTGATGGTACACACACACAAAAATAATAAAATAAAAAAAGAAACTCTGAATATTGCATTACAACGATGAGAAGCCAAAGCAAAGGGAAGAAATCAAGAAGTTAAGGAGCTGAACAGATGTCAAAGTCCACATGAGTAAACAAAACACTTATAATGAAATGTGCAAGGAGCTGGAGTCAGAAATCAAAAGGGATGAACTCGTTCAGCATTTCTTAAACTCAAGGAACTGAAGAATACATTTAAGCCTTGAGTTGCAGTACTTAAGAATGCTGAAGGTGAAATGTTTAACAGCCCAGGAACCATAAAAAAAATAGATGGCAAGAGTACACAGAGTCACTACACCAAACATAGTTGGCTGATACAGAAGAATTTAATTAAACAGCATTTGATCAAGATGCACTGGTGATGAAGAAGGAAGTTCAACCTGCTCTGAAGAAACTGACAAAAAAAAGACCCCAAGAATTGATGGAAACCAATTAACATATTTCAGCAAACAGATTTTGCCCTGGGTGCATTCACCATGTTATGTCAACAAATCTGGAGGACAACTACCTGGCCAACTGGCTGGAAGAGATCTATACTTATTCCTATTCTAAAAAATGGTGACCCACTAAAGTGTGGAAACTACTGAACAATATCATTAATACCACATGCAAGCAAGATCCACTGACAATTATCCTAAAATGACTGGAACACAGAATGCTTCAGCAGAGAATGGCCAGATGTGCAAGCTGGGTTTAAAAGAGGCCATGGTCCTAGGGACATCATAGACAGCTTTAGATGGATCTTGGCCAAAAGCAGAGAGTACCAGAGGAATATCTATCTGTGTTTCACTAATGATGCAAAGTCATTTGACTGGGTGGATCACAGCAAATTGCAGCTAACCTTGAGGAGAATGGGGATCCCAGAACACTTAACTGTGCTCATATGAAACTTATATTTGGACCACGAAGCAGTAGTCAGACCAGAACAAGGATACACTGCTTGGTTCAGGACCACAAAAGTTGTGTATCATGGATCTCCATATCTTTTCAATCTGTATGCAGAACAGATCATTTAGGAGGTTGGATTTTATGAGAAGGAATTGGATTGGAAGAAGACTCGCTAACAACCTGTGTTATGCAGATGACACAACCTTGCTTGCTGAAACTGAGGAGGACATGAGGGTCTTGGTGCAGAAGGTCAAGGACTGTAGTCTTCAATATGAATTAAAGCTTAATATCAAGCAAACAAAGATTCTCCCCACTGGGCCATTGGCAGCTTCATGGCAGACAGAGAAGAGGTTGAGATTGCTAAGAGCTTCAGCTTATTAGATTCCATAATCAACAGTCTTGGCACCAGCAACTAGGAAATCAAAAGATGAATTGCACTGGAAAAGTCTACTGTCAGGGACCACTCTAGAGTACTGAAAAGCAACGATGTCAATTTGGAGACTAAGGTGCACCTGATCCAGCACTTGGTCTTTGCAATTACTTGCTATGCATCAGAAAGCTGGTCAGTTACTAAGGATGATGGAAGACGGATTGATTCATACCTTTGAGCAGTGGTGCTGGAGAAGAGTATTGAACATGGGGACTGCCAGGGAAACAAACAAGTCTGTTCTGGAGAGAGGGAAACCACACTTCTCTCTGGAGGCAAGGACTTTGAGATTCCATCTCACATACTTTGGGCACATGGCCAGGAGGGACCAGTCCTTGGAGAAGGACATCACGCTTGGAAGAGTGGAAGGACAGGGTAGGAGAGGAAGACCCAGGATGAGATGGATTGACTCAGTGACTGGAGAAATGGAATTAGGTCTATTGGAGATTGTAAGATTGGCTCAGGATAGGGCCGGATTCAGAGCTAGTGCACATCAGGTCATTTTGAGTCATGGGTGACTCGATTTCATGTAACAACATTAATTTACTTTATGTGCCTTGATTTTGTTGTTGTTGTGTACCATAGAGTTGGAACAGACCCATACCTGACCCTCTGGTGGGTTGTAAGAGGCAGTTAATCATAGAGAGGAGATTGTCCATCCTTCTCCCAAGGAGCAGCTGATGGCCTTGAACAGCGTGCCTTCAGGATGACAGCACAGTTTCTTACCAGTAGGCCACCAGGACTCTATACCCCTTAATGAATATATTTAATAATAATGCTATTCCTAGGAGTCTTAGTTTTCTTTCCTAGAAATTATACGTTATTTGTTGTTACGTGTCATTTAGTGCACTACAACTCAAAACAAACCTATGAGCAGTGGATCTAAACGTCTTATGTCAGTCTCATTATCTCTGACACACTCATGCCCACTACAGTCACCGTGCTAATACATTTTGTTCAGTGCCTTCCTTTTCTTGGCTGACCCTTCACTTTTCCAAGCATGGTGTCCTTCTCCAAGGATTTATCCCTACAAGCAATATGTCCAAAGTATGTCAGACAAAGTGTCAATATTTTTTCATCCAAAGAATACCCCAGCTGCATCTTTTCTAAGACATATCTGGGTCTTTTATCAGTCCATGATATTCAGTACTCTTCTCCACCACAACAACTCAAAGGCATTTATTCTTCTTCTGTCATCCTTATTCATTGCTCAACTCTTAGATGCACAGCAAGTGATTGAAAAGACTGATTTGAATCAGGTGCACCTTAGTCTTCTCCTGATATCTTTGCTCTTCAACACTTTGCAGAGGACCCTTACAGCACACCTTCCCCATGGCAATACGTCTTTTTATTTCCTTGTTTTTGGTGCCAACCATGTTGACTGTGGATTCAAGCAAGTAATTGGCAATTTGTATCTCTTCTCCATCTATAATTGTGTTACCTGTTTCCCTGGAGGTTAGGACTTTTGTTTTGATGTTGAGATGTGATTAATATTGAAGGCTTTAGTCATTCTTCAGCAAGCACTTCAAGTCCTCTCTTTCAACAAGCGAAGTTGTGTCATAATAAAGGTTGTTGATGAGTCTTCCTCTGATCCTGATGCCACATTCTTCTTCATAGGGTCCAGCTTCTCTAATGATTTGTTCTGCATACAAATGAAATAGGTGTATATAAAGGACACAAACTGGATGCACTCCTTTTTTAATGCCAAACCATGCAGTGCTTCCTTACTCTGTTCATACCGGAGCTTCTTGGTCTTTGCAGAGGTTTTGAATGAGTGCAAGTAAGTGGCTGGTATTCCCATCCTTCTCGATGTCAGCCATAATCTGTTATGAGCCACACAGTCAAATGTCTTTGCAAAATCAGTAAAACACAAACAGACATTCTTCTGGTATTGCATGCTTTCAGCCAAGACCCATCCAACAGCAGTAATAATATCCCTGGTGCCTTAGCTTTTTCTAAATCTAGCTTAAATTTCTGGCAGTTCTCTGTCAGTACACTGCTGTAGCTGTTTTTGGAATAATCTTCAGCGAGATTTTACTTGCATGTGATATTAATGGTATTGTTTAGTAATTGTAATAAAGTAGTTGTGAGGAATTCCTCTGCCAGCCCAAGGGTACATGGTTCGAATCCACCAGCTCCTCTGTGGGAAAAAGAGGGACGATCTCCTCCCGTGTGATTTTCTGCCTCTGAAAACCCACTGAAGGGTCAGCTACAGGTCACTTCTGACTCAAACATAAACAACACCACCGCCAGCGCCTGTTTCATTGATTTCTTTATTTCTTTTGAAAAGTCTGTTCTCTGTTTTGGATTGTAGACCCTCCCTTGCCTGCTCCTGTTTGGTTCAAGGATCTTACGTTAAGTTTGATAAGATTGGACGTGGTTGCAAAGTTCCGTGTGTGTGTGTGTGTGTGTGTGTGTGTATGTGTGTGTGCGCGCGCGTGTGCTGCTTTGTCTTTTGTAATCTTGCTCACACTTCCTTTGTGGATGTGAGTCTCTCATTAGTTCCAAAAGAAACCTCATTGATAGTTTTTTCTATTCTTCAGTAACCCTTTATTTTCATTATTAATTTTTGTGTACCAAAAATATTGGCTCTTGATTGTATTTTAAATCTTTTTTACTTTCTTTCAAATGCCCTGATTTTTTTTTTCTGATTTAGCTTTGCGACCACCAATTCTCAATACATTTGAGTCTTATCTAAGGTTTAACCCATCTGTTATGTTTTAAATTTCAGTTATTTTATCCTACGATGTCTAATTTGTTCTTTTGGGTTTTTTTTTTCTTCTGTATGTTTGATCAACTCTTGTTCTATCCTATTTTTTGGATGACATCTGCTATTCCATTAAATATCTCATGTACATTTATTTGTATTGCCTCTATAACTATAAATATGTACATGATAACACCTCCTATTTATCTAGAGAGAGACATGACCTATTTCTAACAATAAACTTTCTATGAATAATCATGCCTTCATATCACCCATGTCACTCAGAATGTTTTAGAAAAATATAAAGGTCAGCTTAGACAACAACGGTTACTACAATTGCTTTTCTTTTCTTGCTAGTCACAAGGTCCTAGTTTTACGTGTATGGCAATTTGTGTGCACTGTATTTTTGCTTATTGAAAATTATACCAACTGAGCTGATACTAAAGTAAATAAAAGCTGAGCATTGAAAATTGTCTTGCAGAAATGTCTCAAGACACTCAGATTATTTTGTCAATACATACATAGCATTCTAAAGCACCAAAGGTTCACATCATGACATATTTTAGTTTTCTTTTTGGAAGCCTAATCCCTTGTAGACAAAAAGGCAACAACAAGACAATATTATTGGCATGACACTTTCTGGTGAACAGTAGATCCTTTGCCAGGCTTTTTGTTCAGTTTTTCAACTCAGAGTATTCTTTTCTGGGTTGGTTGGGTTCCGAGCATTTGTAAGTTTAAATAAATGGAGGTACATGAGTCTTTAGCTTGCTAAAAATTGACAAATAAAAAAATCTAGATGAACTATCTATCTGTATTAAATGTCTCTTTATCTTACTTCCTGAGGATTGAACTATGTCTCCAACAAACAAACAAGCAAACAAAAACCTCCAAAAATTATAATAAGCCAAAGAAGATAAGCTAAAGTCCTCACCTCTGTACCTGTGAACATGACCTTTTTTGGAAATAGGGTTTTCAACAATATAATCAGTTCAATTACTGTAAAATCTTAGAGCAGAGCCAAATTTTCCTGTAGGCTTCCAAGGTTTTGAATCAACAGGAACAGATAACTTTTTCTTTTTCTCATGGAATGGCTGGCGGGTGTGAACAACTGACTTCCTTGTTAACAGTCAAATGTCTTGAATACAATTCCTCCAGCATTCTTGACTGGGATGGAGTAATACCATTCCTATACAGTTGACATCCTTATGGAATATAAGTAAAAGCACAGAAGCAGACACAGGAAGACAGCCATGGGAAGACATAGTTCAAAGTTAAGGAAACTTTGGGAGACACACTAAGAGCTCTCCAGGGGGAACTTGGCTTGGACAACAGGCTGATTTGGACGTGGAGCCACCAGCACTGGGAAGCCCTCCCCATTGTTACATGCACTCACTCAGTGTATGAAATTCTGTCATGCGGTCCTAGAAAGCAAATACACATACTATATTGTTTAAATGAATGATGTTTATTTCCTCACGTCCAACTTTCCAGGAGAAAAAGATAAGTCACTGCTTTCCTTTGCTCCCAGGCCCTTGAGTGCCCCAGAGAGAAGCTAGGTTCTAACCTGTGTGCGCACAGCATCTGCCAGATTCCCCCTCGTCTCCAAGGTCACATGATTATAGGGAGGTCTCTCAGTCTGCCTCCCCAGCAGTCTGCTTCTCCTGCCTTAATGGGGTCTCTGCCCTTGGAAGACACCATTGTTGGTGTTGTTATTGTTTTTGTTATGTGCCTTCAAATCGCTTGTGACTCATAGCGACCCTATTTACAAGAGCCCCGTACCCTGCTCTATCCTGTGCCAATCTTAACTGTCTCTGACACACCTACCTCCATTACCCTAGTCACAGAATCAATCCATCTCATCGAGGGTCTTCCTCTCTTGCGCTGTCCCTCACCCTCCCAAGCATGATGTCCTTCCCCAAGGATTGGTCCCTACTTGCAACATGTCTAAATTTTGTGACACTGAGCTTCAGAATCCTTGCCTCCAAGGAGCAGCCTGGCTTTACCCTCTCCAGGACGAACTTGTTTGTTCTCCTAGGAGTCCATGGTGCACTCTTCTCCGGCAGCACAGCTCAAAGGCATCAACTCTCCTTCTATCATCCCTAGTCATCGTCCAGCTTTCTGATGCATAGCAAGTGATTGCAAAGACCATGAAGACCCCACTAGATTTCTAAAATATTTGTCCCAGACAAGCAAATAAATCTTTTTTTTCCCTCTCCACAAAGCCTGTATTTATACATAATATCTCTAACTGAAAATGGACAATAAAGGCCCACTACACATGTGTTTATGACAGTGAATTTACCTCTTAGGATTTTGTCTCTCTCACATGTGAGTGTTAGAACTCTACGTTCTGGGAGAAAGCTGGATAACTGAAAAAACAAACAAACAAACAAACAAACAAAAAACAACCCCAGACTAGCCATTCCCTGGGAATCTAGAGGAAGAAAGGCGCTGTTGACACTAGAAGATCACTCGACTCTTTCTCCTACGTTTAGGGAAACAGAGGACCATAACTGACGAGTCACTTGCTCGGGACACAGAGGCAATTTTCACCTGAACATTAAGGGGTGATATTTTGTCTTGAAGTTTCCCAACTAACAAACACGCTAGCACAGTCACAGCAGATTACAAGGTCTGGGAGTGCAGGTAGAATGTCTTTTTAATTCACATTCTTCAGTGGCAATGTCAACAGCAGACATTAACCCTCAAAATACGGCTTTCACACATCAAAGGAAGGTAGCATTATACAATATTCAGAAAACCTACTGCAGGTTGGAAATTTCTGTTTCAAAAACCATCGGAGCTTATTTATTTTCAGTACCCTGCTGTTGGTGGTTGCTATCAAGTCAATTATTGACTCAAATCAAGCTCGTGTGACAGGGAGAACTGCCCAAGGGGTTCCTTGGCTGTGAGATTTGCATGAGAGCTGGTGAGATCTTCCCCAGTGCCATGCACTATATTCAAATTCTCAACCTTTTGGCTAGTAGCCAGACGCTCAGCCCTTGGACAACCAGGCACTTTTTGATTGGCCATCCAAAGTAGGTCCACAATGCTTCTGCTCTTCTATGTTAATAAAACCGAGGCCAGAGAGGCAGTGTGTCCCATCAAAGACTTCAGAGGAAAAGCTTGGGATGACATTCTTAATACTTAGAAAAAATAAGTTTGTTGTTATTGATATGTGTCATCAAGTCAGACCTGACTCATAGCTAACCCACCACAGAATTTTCAGAGCCTATAAAGTGCATGGAAAGATTGTTCATCTTTTTTCTGCAGAGCAGCTTGTGAGCTTGAACTTCTTGCCTTTGGATTAGCAGAACAACTCCTTACCGTTAGGCTACTAGAACTGTCTAGCAAACATGACAGAGCACAAAGTCCCTAATGTCTGCCCATTTTACCCATAAGAAAGTGTCACATGTGGGTAATGCATAAAACTCATCTGATTTTGTGTTTTCTCTAAGCTTTAAGTCCAAATTTCATATTGTTCTCTGTGCTTGTCTGTGTTTAATTTAATTACAGCCACGGTCATTTTCAGAAATTAGCAAGCTTTTATTTGTTTGCTTTCTAAATTCCCTGCATCCTTTTAAACAAGTACGTGTCAGCTGGGTAGATGGATGGATGGATGGATGGATGGATGGCTGGATGAGCAGAAGGGTAAGTAATCACTAATCACTTACTTGTTCACTCACTCACTTGCCTTGAGTCAATTCCTACTCATAGTTCTCTCTGTTACATTATGAGGCTGAACTTGGCAGTGAAGGGTCATTGCTCGTCTTGTTACCTGAAGAGTAACTGTTGGGTAGAACAACCAGAGACTTGCACATTTGGGTCTACAGTGAGCAGCACCGCTCTCTACTGATCTCCCTGGAGGCATGAATGTTGCGTGTCTTCGAGTTGGAAGTGACCCATAGCTAACTCTCCAGTGGGTTTTCAGAGGCAGTAAATTGCACGGAGGAGACTGATAATCCTCCTGTGGAGCAGCTGGTGGTTTCTAACTGGCAGCCTTTGGGATTGCAATGAAGGTTCTTGCCACGAGGCCACAGCTTCCTTGATGTATTAATATATAATATATCTCACCTGAATTTCAAAACCATCTCAGGAACAGGTTTGAGGCCTTAGACATTAGTGAACTAAGACTGGATGAAATGTGGGTGGATATCAAGGATATCATCCAGGAAGAATGCAAAAGGTCATTACAAAAGCAGAGAAAGAAGAAAAGACCAAGATAGGTTTCAGAAGAAGCTCTAAATATTACACTGGAGCTCTGAGAAACAAAACCAAAGGGAAGAAATCAAAATACCAAAGAGTTGAACAGAAGATTTCAGAGAGCAGCGAGGGAAGATAAAGTATTGCAATGAATTGTACAAGGAGCTAGTCAGAAAATCGAAAAGCCCGAGCTCACTCAGCATTTCTTAAGCTGAAGAAATTGAAGAACAAACTCAAACCTCAAGTTGCACTACTTAAGGATGCTTTGGTCAGAATATTTAAGTGATGCAGGAAGCATTAAAAGTAGAAAGAGTACACAGAGTTATTGAACCAAAAGGAATTGGTGGACACAAAAGAATTTCATGAAACAACACTGATTGACATATTTCAGCAAACGGCTGCCCTGGATGTGCTCACCAAGCTGTGCAAAGAAATCTGGAGGACAACCACCTGGCCTACTGACTGGAAGAGATCTATATTTGTTTCCATTCAAAAAAAAGATGATCTGACAGAGCATGGAAATTATCAAACTATATCATTAATACCACATGCAAGAAAGATTCTGCTGAAGATCATCCAAAAACGACTGGAACAGCACATCAACAGAGAATTGTCTGAAGTGCAGGCTTGATTTAGAAGAGGCCATGGCACTAGGGATATTATAGCTAATATCAGATTGATCTTGGCTGAAAGCAAGAATACCAGAGGAATGCCTATCTGTGTTTCACTAATTACGCAAAAACATTTGACGGTGTGGATCATAACAAACCGTGGCTGACTCAGAGATGAATGGGAGTCCCAGAACTCTTGATTGTGCTTATGCGAAACTTTTACTTGGACCAGGAGGCATTCATCAAAACAGATCAAGAAAACACTGCATGGTTCAAAATCGGAAAGGGTGTGCATCAAGGATGTGTCCTATTTTCATAGCTTTACAATCTACATGCAGAACACATTATCTGGGAGGCTGAGCTCTATGAAAAGTGTGGCATCAGGATTAGAGGTAGAATCATCAACAATCTGCATTATGCACAAGACACAACCCTGCTTGCTGAAACTGAGGAGGACCTGAAGCACTTGCTGCAGAGGGTCAAGGACTGCAGCCTTCAATATGGATTGAAGCTCAACATTAAGAAAACAAAGATTCTCACCACTGGGCTGATTGGCAGCTTCATGACAGATGGTGAAGAGATTGAGGTTGTTGACAGCTTCAGTTTGTTTGGTTCTATAATCAACATTCTTGGTACCAACAACCAGGAAATTAAAAGACAAATTGCATTGGGAAAGTCTGCTGTCAGAGACCTCTCCAAGGTACTGAGGAGCAATGATGTCAGTCTGGAGACTAAGGTGCGCCTGAAACAGGCCATTGTCTTTGCCATTACTTGTTATGCATCAGAGAGCCGGACAATGACTAGGGATGATAGAAGGAGAGTTGATGCCTTTGAGCTGTGGTGCTGGGGAAGAGTATTGACTATACCCTGGACTGTTAGGAGAACGAAAAAGTTCATCCTGGAGAGGGTGAAGCTGACCTGCTCCTTAAAGGCAACGATTCTGAAGCTCCATCTGACACACTTTGGACATGTTGCAAGGTGGTGTGATCAGTCCTTGGAGAGGGACATCATGCTTGGGAGGGTAGAGGGACAGCAAGGAGAGGAAGACCCTTGATGAGATGGATTGATTCCGTCACTGGGGTTATGGAGATAGGTGTGTCAGAGACAATACGATTGGCAAGAAATAGAGCAGGGTTTAGGGCTATTGTACATAGGGTTGCTATGAGTCGTAAGTGACTTGATCGCACATGAGAACAACAGCATATCTCAAATGCAAAATCTAACATTTCATATTCGTCATCTCATTTAATTATCACTTATCCACAAAGATGTTGTTACATGTGATCAAGTTAGTCTAACCTACAGCAGCAGCCCCATGAATGGCAGAAGAGAATGTGAGCAGACCACGTGCCCGCCTCATCACGCCCATGGCGGTTGAGCTTGTCGTTGCCACCGCTGCACTGAGCCATCTCACTGTGTGTCTTCTTTTTAGCTGATGCTTTGTTCTACCAAAAGTGATATTTTGGTTCTGGAACCTGGCTCTTCTGCTAACAGTTTTGGCTGCATGGATTCCAAGATAGACCTTTTGACTGTCCAGGGTATCTATGGCATAATTAGTACTCTTCAAAACCACCACAACGTCGAAACACCCATTCGTCATCAATCTTCTTATTATCCAATTTTCATATGCACACAAAACGACAACAACAACAAGCAAACTCATTACTGTTGAGTCAGCCCTGACTCACAGCTGCTGATTTTCAGGAGTTAGGCTTCACTAACCCAAGCTAGATGGTTGTTGTTGTTGTTGTGTACTGTAGAGTTGGAACTGACACATAGCTGAGCCACTGGCAGGTTCTCAGAGACAATTAATTGCAAAGGAGGAAACTCGCCATCTTTCTCCAGTGAAGCAGCTGGTGGGTTTGAACCACTTGCCTTTGGGATTGCAGTGCAGGTTCTTACCACTAGGCCACCAGAGTTCCCCAGATTCAAGCCATGGTCTTTTCAATTACTTGTTATACATCACAGAGTTGGATAGTGAATGAAGATGAGAGAAGAACCAAGGTCCTTGAGTTACGGTGCTAGAGAAGAACACTAAATGTGTCATGGACTGCCAAGAGAATAAATATGGCAAAAAGAAAAGTGAATTATCTTGTAAAAGATAACCCGTTTTCTCTCACCGTCTCTTATAGCGACCAATAGACATGGATCTCTCTGCATTTTTAAAAAGGTAAAATGATCGGTTTGTCCTTTACTTATTTATTTCTTTTACTCAATATTGCCATTCAGATTAAAACACACATACACACACACACATCTCTGTATGATCCAGCTATTCCACTACTAGGAATATGTTGTTGTTGTTGTTTGGTGCCGTTGAGTCGTAGACAACTCTAGCGACCCTATGAACGAAAGGCCTGAGCACTGTTCATAGAGTTTCTGGAGGCAAGCCATTTCAGAAGTGGATGCCACTCCTGCTTCCAAGATTGTTTTAATCAGGGAACACCACCAATCACTGTCTACCATGGGTAACCATTATCACATTTGGCACATCAGTGTCACAGTGTTTAGCATCACAGAAACCAAGAGTTATCTCTGCAGGTAAGTTTTAAAAAATAGAGAATATAAATATAGGATTGTTATTTTAAAACATAGATTTGTTATTTCAATTATGTAAAAACAGGCATGCATATGACAGAAGAGAAAGAAATATATACAAGCAAATAAAGTCACAGTTCTAATACTGAAGGGACATTATTGCTTTTTTTTTAAAAAAAAATCCTGAATAGTGTTTCTTTTACAAAACATAGCAAAGCTCTTTGATTTGCACTGTATTTCTTTTCTAATAAAAAATAAATTAGCCCATCAAAGGTAAAACAACCAAGCAAAGTCAGAAGCAACATTTCTAACATGCAAACCAAACCAACCGCGTCCATTTCACTTCAGGGCGGGCCTCCATCAGCTCTCTGAAGCCACAAATCCCCAGAAGAGTTTTCTCCTGCCTCCTCTTTCTCTGGTAGAGGAGCCCGCACGTTCAATGCGCTTATTTTTCTGGGTTGGCAGTCCAACGTGAAATGGAACCAAACACCAAGACTCTTTGACTTCTATGAAATAAGTGTCTTCTTTTTAAGACTTAGTTGATTTAATCTCCATGATATCCTATTGGTTATAACCTCTTGTTCCTGTTTGTGAGATGGAAAAGCTGATGTATGTGGATGCTTTATAATTTGTTCAATGATACACAACTGATAAACTACATAGTCAAGTTTCAAACGTGTCTTCTTGTTCTGGTTAACTCTTTGGCAACAGTTTTTCCAGAGACATATAAGGACAAATAACCCCTAATAGGGCAAGGAAACCCATGTTAGCTTTCCTTCCTTCTTTCCTTCCTTCCTTCCTTCCTTCCTTCCTTCCTTCCTTCCTTCCTTCCTTCCTTCCTTCCATCTTTCCACCCTCCACCCCAAGGAAATTAGAACTGAGATGCAAAAGGAAATCTATATGCCAAGGTTTAAAGCAGCGTTATTCACCATCACAAGATCATGGAAATAGCTCATTTGTCCAACTACACTGAATGGATTGAGGAATTGTGGTACATTCACACAATGGAATACTATGCAGCCAGCATGGAGGAGCAATGATTTTGAAAAATATGTGTCAAATATGAGAAAGGTTACCCATGGTGGACAGTGTTTTGTGGAGCTCCCAATAAAGCAAGCCTGGAAGCAGGAACCGCATCTACTTCTGAAATAGTTTGCCTCTGAAAATGCTATGAATGTGGAGCAATGATGAAAGTTATACAAGGGTTCAAGTCTTTGATCACAGGGTCGCTATGAGTTGACTGCAACTTGATGGCACTTAACAACAACAACAACAACAATTACATAACTTGGCAAAGCCTGGAGAGCATTATGCTGAGTGAACTAAGTCAGTCTCATACAGAAAAATACAGCATAAGACCATTATTGTAAAAATAGAAGGATAACTAGTAAAACATGTATGGGAGGGCAAAGGGGGCGGGGTGGAAGAGGAGCGAGCATGGGCAGGGGCGGGACCACTAGGTTGCACAGTTGGGCGGGTGAAGGACGGACAGGGGTGAAGGAAAGGGGAAGAATCAGCGGGGACCTGAAAAGAAAGGGGATTGATGGGTGAGGTGCTATGGTGACTGTTTTATAAAACATAATGCGTGGAAATGATTGTATGAAACACAGTATGAATGAAGAATAGTGCGAAACACATTAAAAAAAAGAAGCAACCTAAAACCCTTAATATAAAAAAACCCCAGCCGATCACTTGAAACTCCCTCCCCTGAGCCCCTTCCCTGTTTTGGGGGTCAGCAATTTGCCCTTCTTCACAGTGTGAGTACATGGTGGCGTCCGGAGTAAACCCAAGGTGGAGAGGACTCTGGAGTCTACATTTAACCCATTGCAAAGGAGGATTTCTCAGCTTCTGAATCTGGCCTCTTGCTGATATTGAATGCGGATTTCCTGGCTTCAGCTGTGGGGTTCCTGACCCAGGCAGTCAGCGCAGGGGCGCAAGAAATTGCAGCTATCACAATGCCTCCATGTGGTTCCAATGCATTTGACCCATGGAATGTGGCTTGAGAGCCTCCTCTCTTAACAGTGCCCCTTGTCTATCAAGAGTGACCCACATGGGTGCACTAGGAGATTCCATTCCTGCAAGCGGTCCTGTGTGTGGGTGTGTGTTGTTGCATGTGGAGGACAGGCGAGTGCAAGTAAACAGGGGGAGGAAGAATCGATTGGGGGATTTTATTATTTTGCTCCCCCTCCCTGATATTTATAGCTCAAAGACCGCCACAAAGGGACCCCTTGCCTCTAAACTCATAACGTGTCTGCCTGGGAGTCAGACTGTAATTTACTTTTCTAAAGATGCCTCAATTATATCCAAGGAACAAGCCTGGTTCCATTTTTAAAGCTCAGGAGCAGCAGCTTTTAAATTTATTCAGACTAATGAGCGCGTATAAATGTGGCGAATGCAAATTCACAGGAGTCAGTGGCTGTGGTGGGAGAAACACAAAACAAGGTGTCAGCGCCAGGGAACAAAGTGAAGGGCTGATATGACTGACAGTAAAGATTTCTTTAAACATCACTAAAAGGCGGCTGCGGTGACAGGGAAGAGGACGGGCGCAGAATCCTGCGGCACCAGGAGACTTTGTGTACCATCAGGAAGGGACGCTGCGACTTGATACCAACTTAATAAGTTCAGCAGAGACCGCTGAACGTGTGGGAGGATGGAGGCAGAAAGAGGGGGCGGGGAGTGGGGGCAGCCTCTCTGCTTGCCTGGGAGGTGGGAGGGCCTGGCCGGCGCTCCTGGAGAAGGCAGTGGCCCTTGGCAGGGAGGTCATCTGTCCTGCAAATTCCACCAGAGTCCGATGTGTGGTTTTAATCCATTTGCACAGCTCTGAGATAGAGTCAGTGTCCTCTGGGGACAGTCTCCACTTAGGATCCTCTCGAAAGAAATGAAATACTAAATCAAAACCCATCAGTGTACACCTGGATTTCGAGAGAGTCCATGCCTAATCAGAGCTGCCACAGGCTTCTGAAGTTGGAAGCCTCCAGCTCAGGGAGGAAGCAGAACTTTGAAACCTTAATAAGCAGGGCTTTGTAGCCTTCCATTATGATTTCCACTCTGAGGGGCTGAAGACAAGGCAAACGCCAAAGCCTCCACCATCACACCAGCGCGGTGTCTGCTGGAGGTGGGACCTTCCCACACGGGTGTGCAAGACTGGCCCTGGGGGCAGCCTGAGCTCTCTGTCTTTCCAGTTTCCCGGATTACCCCTGCTCGCATCCTGGTCCAGTGTCGGCTCTGGAAGCCTTTTCCAGTCTTAGAACAAATCCGTTGCCTCTGCCCTGGCATTCTCTGTCCCCTTTTGTCTTGAAAGTTCCTCATTACATATTTGATGATCAAATAACATGCAGCCAAGGTTGAAAGGCTATCTCTTCTCATGCTTTTAGTAACCAGACTTTAATCTGCGGCCCTCAGGCCTGTTTCTGTTTTTGGTCAAACATTCTTCTAGGTAGTATAGTCCTGGTCCACTTGCCGTACAGAGATAACTCATGGTTGCTGTGAAGTTGAACACTGTGACACTGATGTGTCAAATGTGATAATGGTCACCCATGGTGGACAGTGTTTGGTGGAGCTCCCCGATTAAAGCAAGCTTGGAAGCAGGAGTGGCATCCACTTCCGAAATAGCTTGTCTCTGGAAACCTTATGAACCTGGAGAAAGGACAAAAGTTATATAAGTGTTCAGGTCTTTCATTCATAGGGTGGCTGACTCAACATACCAACAACAACAACCTGTTCTTTTGTTACATGGAGCCAACTGCCTTGAAAAAAGGTGACTTTACTTGAATTTCTTCTCAAGTCATCTCTAAACTTTAAGATTGTGAACTTGAACTTCATTTTCTGGTTTAGCCAGTATCCCTCAGAAATAAAAGTCTCCTTCACTGCTTGTGGAGGAGACAGATTGACAGAATATATAAGTGAATAAACGAGCAGATGGATGAATAGATAGAGAAAATAGATAGATATACAGATCACTGAGTAAATGGACAGTTAGATAACTGGATGAATGGATGAAATGAACAGCTACCTGAGTGGATGAATAAAGCAATGGACAGATAAAAAGAAAATAAACTGGTTAATCAAAGAATGAGTTATGTATAGGTGGACAGATAGATGGACAATGGATGAGTGAAGAATGGATGGAAAGAATGGATAAATGAGACACTGACGATTCAGAGAATGGTGCGTCAATGGGTGAATGAAGTGGATAGATGAATGAGTGGACGGGCAGATAAATGGTGGGAGGGAAATGGATGGACAGAAGATGGAGTGACTAATAAAATCTATTGGTTTAGGGGAGAAGGTGATAAAGATCTCAATGGGCAGGGGCAATTGCTTTCTTAATGCTTGTTGTTATTGTTGTTGTTGTGTGACTTCGAGCTGGAACCAACCCCCTGCTGACCCTCCCTTGGGTTTTCAGAGGCAGCGAATCACCTGGGAAAGATATCCGTCCTTCTCCTCCTCCTCATGCATCCACTCTTTATCAAGCATCGAAACTAGAATTTTCTTACCTGCTTCCTTTAGGAACCCATCAGACTCTTCCTTTATTTGGGGTATTATTTGTTTTAGTTGATTCCAGTTCCACAAAAATAGAGTTTGCAGAAGGAGCTCTGGTGGCAGAGTGCATCATGTGTTGGACTACGAGCTGGAAGGTCGGCAGTTTGAGACAGTTAGCCACATCCTGGGAGAAAACGGACAGTTTCCTCCAGCAAAGTATTACAGCCTCAAAATTCCATGCAAACTCCTCATGAGTTTGCTATTCTGTTCTGATTTAGTTTTAGAATCTGCAGAGGGACACACAGCAATAACAGGTATGAACTTTAAAAATGCCCTCCCATTTGTTGTTGTTGTGGTGGT
>NW_006399752.1:30262314-30278712 GCF_000299155.1 Elephantulus edwardii | reverse complement strand
GTGGTGGTGGTGGTGGTGGTGGTGGTTAGGCGCCATCAAAGTGATCCTATGAATGACAGATCAGAACCTCGTATGCTCCGGCATCCTCCTCACAATCTGCGCCATGATCCAAGGTCTACCAAGGATGTCATTCCACCTAGTTGAGGGTCCTCGTTGTTCCTGTTGGTGCATGCCCTCAAGTCAGTGACTCGGAGCTGAGCGTCCCGCGGGTTGGAGCAGCGGTGGAGTCATACCTCGTCCCCTGGGCTGACAGCACAACTCCTCGCCCAGGAGGTACGCAGAGCCCCTGAGCTGCTGCAGGTGCCATGAAGGCAGTGCTTTCTCACAGAGACCGCACACACAACAGAACGGAGCCCTCTCCAATCCTGCACTGCCCTCAATGATTGCTGCGTTTGAGACTGTTGTTACAGGTTCTGTGTCAATCCACTTCTCTGAGGATCTCATTTAACCATCTCATTTAATCCTTCCAATTAAACTCTTGGAAGTCAGTATCATTACCTGTAAGATAAGACTGGAAACTGGGATGCACAGTTATGGGCTGAAAAGCAAGATTCAAATTGCATCTTTGCAGTCCCAGCCCCACGTCACAAGTTGAATGAGCGTCCCCACTGCCCCGAGTTTTCTTAAAAATGGACACCCAGCACTCTCTGGAATTGCACCTGAGTTTTCTGCAGGAGGGATTAGGCTGAGAGACATATTTCTCTTTGAAATAATTTTACTAGGAAAAATTTCCTACTGTGCTGAAAGCTGACCTCTTGGACAAACACAGTGTCATAAAAATGTGCTATTTGCTACGAGTACATTGGGAGTTTTAAATCATCAAACTAAAGTACCCCAGGCTCTGACAGTAAAATTTTCATTCAAAGAAGGACTCAGCTTCACAACATAATAAATTATATATGACTGGGACACATAAAACATTTAAAGATATACAGAATTCCGCTGCATTTGTGTTCGGCGGGAGAACGCAGTACTTTTTATGTCAATCCTTCCGATTCATAAGAAGAAAAGAAGGCTCTCCAGCCACAGTTTTTTTCTACAATGAGAAGCCACAAAGCAAGTTTTCTCACTCTAACATCCTGAAGTCCAAATTTCATGTGTTATTTTTCTCTCTTTTCCACCAGTCCTGTGTCAGAAGGAAGCAAGACCACCACGGACAATGGGCAATTAGAGGGGCTATTGTGTTTCTTCTATTGAGTTGGAACCAGCTGGTAGATGACCCTCTATCAGATTTTCAGAGACATTAAATTTAAAAATTAAAAAAAAAGGAAAGACTGATGCTGCAATGACCACAGGCTGCTCTTGTAAGGAGGCTGGGTTGGAGCTAGATGTTAAAATGCTTGAAACAAGAAAGCGTTCCAGATCCAAGGTGTCACGCACGCACAGGGATAGCACAGAGTAGGCAGGTGGCTTTGCCTTCGGGGAAAGAAAGCTGATCTCAGGTGTAATGGCAGCTCGCGCCTGTGTATTTACTCGTCAGCCACCCTGCATGAATGGTGTGCAACACACCCCGAAACTCAGCACCTACAACAGCAATCAGGCTTACGCTCACACCATCTGAATGAAGAAGATTTCCGTCGAAGTGATGCTGGCATGCTCCTGTGTTAGCTGGTGATGCTGTGTGTATGCTGGGCACACTAACCGGCAAACATCCCCACGCTGCCCAGGCTGCTGGCCGGTCTGGACCACACTGCGCTTGGCAGCGCAGACTTCAGGAACCGGGGCACTGCCACCAGTTTGAGAGTAAAGTTCAGGCCACGATGTAAGTGTCCATCGTCTCTTTGGGTTAAGGTTGTCTAGGCCATTGCCTTATCTAGAAAAATACAAAGTATTCAAGAGTGTCAACCCAGGCAATGCCTGCGGATACTCCAGTTCACAGGTTCTACCACATTCCTGGAGAAAGACATGGTGTTGAGATCAGAGGTCGAGGATAAGAGAAAGACAGAAACTCTCAGTTGTATAGATCAGCACTGTGGCTACAAGAATGAGCTTACAGACAGCTGAGACTGGAAGGATGGGATGGGATCAAGGCCTGTTTCTTCATGTGGTTCATGGGTGTCCATGAGTCAGGGTCAACTCCACAGCACCTAAAACCAACCATCTCATTCCTTTAATCCAAGCAAGGTAAACATGCTCTCAAGTATCAACAAGCCAGGGAAATACTGCATTTAGGTCTTCACAATCACTTGTTATGCATCAGAGAGTTGGACAATGACCAAGGAGGATAGAAGGAGAATCGATGCCTTTGAGCTGTGGTGCTGGAAAAGAGTATTGAGAATACCATGGACTGCTAGAAAAACAAACAGATTCGTCCTGGAAAGGGTTAAACCGGGTGGCTCCTTGGAGGCAAGGATTCTGAGGCTCTGTCTAACATACTTTTGGACATGTTGTGAGGAGAGACCGGTCCTTGGAGAAGGACATCATGCTTGGGAGGGTGGAGGGACAGCGCAGGAGGGGAAGGCCCTCTATGAGGTGGATTGATTCAGTGACTGGGATAATAGGGATGGGATTGTCAGAGACAGTGCGATTGGCAGAGGACAGAGCATAGTTGAGTTTGGGGCTGTTGTACATAGGGTCGCTATGAGTCGCAAGCGACTCGATGGCACATAACAACAACAGGTGGTGCCAAAAAGTCATGGCATGGATGGGTTAAAATGCAAGCATAGCATGGCAAATAATGGTTTAGTTTGTTCGTTTTGCCCCTGCCCTGTGTCTACTTGCTGAAGAACACTGAGTAAACTCACTTTTCTTTCCATCTCATCTAGTCGTGGTGGTCCCAGTTCACAGAATGAGCATCAACTGGGGATTGGAGAGAAATGCGGAATCTTGACCCCCACCGAGTCAGAAACCAGGGTTGAGGAAGGTGGAGTCCAGGCCAGAGCCCATGTGGTTCTCAGTGACAGCCCCAAAGTCACTCTCCTTCCCACCACGTACCGTTGTCTACTGAGAAGAAAAGAGAAAGGAGGGAGATGAAAGCAGAGGTGACAGAAAACATTTCTTTGATTGAAAATGAGAGTTAAAAGCACTTCCAGGTATGTGGAGGGCGGGATCAGGTGCTTTCACCAGGTGCCAAACCAGCATTCCAGCGGGGCGCTCAGTTAATCACCATTTGCACAGAAACTTTATCCAAACCCTTAGGTGGCTGCCTGTGATTTATTCTAGTTCTGTTGTCTGAAATCTCATCGGCCCCAAGGCCCACCCAGCGCTGGAAGGGGAACGTGAGTGAGCTCAGGTAAAAGCCCGGTGCCAGCCGATGGTGTTAGTCTAAAGTGGTGTCTCCTACCAACTGCTGCCAAGGAGCTCTGCTGGGAGCACTGAAGAACACCAACAAAGACTCAGAAAGTGGGTTGGGGGAGCAACAGAGGGGTTCTCTAACACCAAGGGAGTCCCTTGCTGGAAGGCAGCTCACAGCACTGTAGCCTGGTAGAAGGCATTCAGACCGAGGACTTAGCTTGTGGTTCATTCTGAGGCTTCATCTGACACACCTTGGGACCAATCCTTGAAGAGGGACATCATACTTGGGAGAGTGGAGGGACAGAGAAAGAGAGAGAGACCATCAATGAGATGGACTGATTCAGTGACTGGGGTAATGAGGGGAGCTGTGTCAGAGACAGTAACGTTGGCACAGGACAGAGCAGGTTTCAGAGCTACTGTACACAGGGTTGCTATGAGTTGCAAGGGATTCGATGACAAAGTTTCGTCCCCCTTGCTTTTAAGGAGCAACCTGAGCACACCTCCCCCAGTATAGACAAATCTGTTCTTTAAAGGGTTGGGGTACTCTGTACGCCTCTCCAGCACTGCGGTTCAGTCTGGTTCCTCGCTTTTTTCTCTCGCATACAGACTCTTCCTGTGTCACCAGTATGTCCTACTGAGACTGAGCTGAGGTTCCTCCCACAGTGAGGAGGGAGATGGCGCTTAATAGTGTCTCCAGCATGCACAGTCAAGGTTGGGGTTTCTCCAAAATGCAGGATTGGGGTTCAGGAAAGTCTTTCAATACAGTGGCTCCATGAGACCTGCGTAAGATTCAAGGAGCAAGAGTCCAGAATCAGAGAGCGTTATGAAGCTGAGATTTCTGAAGCCTGAGAGTACGAGACTCTTAGAGTCTCAGCTGTTGGGTGTTGCTGTCTATGGGAGAACTGACAGGTCCTCAGGCAGCTTCTGGAATGGCCGGTCATGTTTTTGTATCCAGACATAACGAAGTGATGGAAGCCTTACTGTTTCCATGGCCATGGATGCTGTTGTTAGCTGCGTCTAGTTGGCCGCTGACTTATGATGACCTCCTGCACAAAGAGTGACATTCTTCTCAGCCCTGTGCCATCTGGTTGAGGGCTGCTGAGATATGTATGGTTTGTGATGTCATTACTTCCCAGTCTGTCTCAGTGTAGAAGACCCTCTGAGTTCTGTTCAACAGTATAGAAATGCCCAGCCCTCCCTGACTGACAGGCGATGGCTGCCCGGAAGGCTGTTGGCTGCAAATCAAACCTGGGTCTCCCGGATAGAAGGTAAGAATTTGGTTATTGAGCAACTGCTTGCCTTAGGGTGGATCTTTGCTTATAGGGTTTTCAGTGGCCATTTGTTCAGATCTGGGCCAGCAGGCCTTTCTTCCTAGTCCGTCTTAGCTTGGCAGTTCCCTTGAAGCCCATTGAACATCACAGCAACACCTCAGCCTCCACTGACGGGCGTTTGGTGGCCGTGCACATGTGCGTCAGTCAGGAAAGAAACCCAGGCCTTCCAGCACAGAAGGTGGGCGTTCTGCCACGGAGCCCCGCTGCCCCTGCTGTGGAAGGGTCAAGGCCTGTTAATGGGGAGAGGAAGCTGTGTTTGCGGGTGAGGGGATGGCAATTCAGTCCTTAGTGATCTGCCTGAGGTGGGTTTAGGGGATGGTGGGCTCCGTTCCAAAGAACCACGGTGCAGGCGTCCCTCACCTGTGACCACTCGGCTCCTTGGATCAGGACGGCTTCTCCTTCCTGCATATGGGCGCAGATGGTAGAAATGAGTGCTTGCCCGTTGGATGGGCCCCTGGAAGGAGAGGAGGGGGTGCCAAAAGCTGGTTTTCCCTGTCTTTCACAGCATATACAAAATAAGCTCTTAATTTGAGTGCTTTAAAAAAAAACCAAACGACAGCCGATTTCTGATCTATTAAAGTGTTATATATGCACAATATAAATACACATCAATCAATATTTTATTCAATTGTCTTTCTCCCTTTGAGTCACCTTCAAGGCAGGGGGCTGTTCCAAGCATTCATAATTACCGAGGCAGGTTTGCAGCTAGTACTTAGTGACTTAATTTTATTCCGCGAAATATTGAAGGCGGGTGGAAAGGTGCTATTCTCTTTCAGCAAAGTAATCTTGGGGATGAATGCTAGCTGGGATATTAAGGCTAATGTAACATGTTAATAATACAGCAGGTTAACACTGCCCGGGTTTGGTACAATGAGGCTGCCAGGCAGGGGAATGGGTTGCTGACAGAGCCGTCCCTGCAGCATTGCCACTTGGGAAGACTTCCTCGCTGAGCCAGGTGGCCGAGCCTCAGCCCTGCCTCCACAGCAACACCACAACGTGATGCCCACAGCTCTTCCTCTTCCCGCCTTGAAGTCCATCTTCTACGTGTGATTCATTTCTGCAAATTTGTGTTGACTTCTCCCCATCCCCAGGTGCGAGGAATGGAACGACACTTGCTGGGGTTCTCACACAGCCTCAATTCCAAAGGCAAGGCCCTGTCTACACTGCAAGGTTGATTCCTGGGCACATGGATTTTGGGAAGCATTGTATCATCATGCCGTTATCTAGTATACTGAGATGTTAGTGTGACCCATCTGTATATCATGTTTCTGTATCACCTATAAGGGAGTCCTTGTGGTAAGAAGCTCTGCTGCGATCCTGAGGCATGTGATTCGAATCTACCAGCTGCGCCCTAGGAGAAGCAGATCCCTGTCAGACACCTGCTATCTGTAGGCGTGCTGATGGAGCTGAGCATCTCTGAGTCAGATCAACTCATAGCTGAACCTCCAGCCAGTTTTCAGACAGTAAACTGTGTGGGAGAAGATTGCGCATTTGTCCCCAGAGCAGCTGGCGGATTCAAACCACATTCCTTTGGGTTCACAGTACAATTCTTTACCACTATTACCTCTATCCTTGGAGGCTAAGATTTCGAAGCTCCACCTCATGTACATTGGCCACCTGGCCAGGAGGGACCAGTTCTTGGAGAATGACATCACGCTTAGAAAGGTGGAGGGACGAGGGACAGCGCTGGGGAGGAGGACCTCGAATAAGATGGATTGATACAGTAACTGGGACAATAGGAATAAGTGTGTCAGAGCAGTGAGACTGGCTCAGGACAGGGCAGGCTTCAGAGGTGTTGTACATAGGGTCGCTATGAGTAACAGGAGACTCGGCGGCACATAACAACAACAACAACAACAACAACAACAATATATTGTCTATGTTTCCTGTGTTTATATCATCTGTATCATCGACAATTATATCATGTGTAGGTCTATAAATCTATTATATGTATATATACATATGTTGTTGTTGTTATGTGCCGTGGAGTCACTTGCAACTCATAGCGACCATATATATAACCCTATATATGTAAAACTATATATGTATATGTATATGTGTATATATGTGTAACTATGTATGTATATATATATGTATAACTATATATATAACTATATACATAACTATATATATATGTTGTTATTGATTGCTGTCAAGTTGAGGTCAACTCATAGCAACTCGATGAACAAAAGACCTAAAGCCTTTCCATAGCTATCATTGTTTCTCCAAGTTCATAGAGTTTTCAGAAGCATGTGGTTTAGGAAGTGGATGCCACTCCTGCTTCCCAACCTGTTTTACAACGGGGAGCTCCACCAAACACTGTCCTCAGTCGGAAACCATTCTGGTATTTGATATCTCCATGGCTAAAGGTTCAGCATCACAGAAAACCCAGGTTACCTCATACAGCGCATTGACAGAGTGATGTGCAAAGTGGAAGAATGTTCCTCCAGAGATAACAGCACTAGTCTCATTGGTTAGGTGTTGTTGAGTTGAATATGAGTCAGAGTAAGCTTTGCGTAAAAGATCTGCATGCTATTCTATAATTAACATCATTTCTGTACATTTATAAGAGAGTTTGTAGTTTTCAGAGGCATCTAGTTTAGGAAGTGGCTGCCACTCCGCTTCCCAGCATGAATCAATCTGGAAGCTCATCCAACTATTGTACATAATGGGTAACAATTATGGTCTTTGACAAGATTATGGAATAGTGTTCAGCATCACAGCAACTTCAAGTTGTTCAGTACAGCAAATAGACTAATGATTGCTGTGTTTTTTAAAGAATATTCTTCTAAAATTAATACATTTGGATCTTAAGTCCACACCCTTGAGCAGGGCTCCACTCTTACCCTTAGTTAAGGCTCAAGGGCCACCCACTTTTTAGGGGAAAAAGGAACAATAACGCACCACAAAAAAAGACCCCAGAAACTCCTCTTGCCTGACTGTCATCAAGACGAAATCACCATCGAGACGACCGCCAGCCCCCGAGCCAACTTCCAGATATACTGTCAAGTCTATTACAATTCATAACAAGACTATGAACAATAGCTCCAAACCCTGCTGCCCTCTCCTAAGCCAACCTCACGGTCTCGGACACACCTGACCCCATTGCCACAGTCGCTGTGTCATTCCATCTCATTCAGGGTCTTTCTCTCCTGGGCTCCTGTGCTGACCCTCTTCCTTTCCAAGAGGGATATCCTTCATAAATGTGTATATCTGGTAGTATAGTCCACAGGGAGTTGTACTGCTAAGCAAAAGGGTGCACCAGTTTAGAAGTTCGAATCCACCAGCAACTCTATAAGCAAAAGGTGTCTTCTCCATGTGATTTACAGCATCCCAAAAAACCTACTCGAGTGTCAGCTCTGAGTTGGTTCTGATCCTACAGAAATGAGTTATGTGTCTGTATATATCTGTGTATCTAAATCTAGCAGTTTGATTCCACCAGAGGCTGGGAAGGAGAAACTTTCCACATGGGAAACCCAGTGGAGGGTCAGCTAAGAGACAATTCCAGCTCAGCAGCGGTGACGCTGAGGTTTGGGTATCATCGTTGCACTTGTTAATGTGATTGTTGCAGCCATGACACATTTAACTGAGAGCTTTCTGTCTTTTGTGTTGACCAGTGGTTTAGTAGTTTCATAAGACCCTCAACACTTGCTCAGGACGGCAGAGAGTTTGTCTCAATAAAGTCTTCCCCTTAGTCAAGGCTATCTCTAATATTTGGAGCATTGACAAATCAAGCCTCTTCCCACCCTGAACACTGTGCACACCAACCCACAATGTCTGCACAGGACTGCTGGCCTTGACTGCCGACGCTGCCTGAAAAGGATGCTGTATCAGTCTCTACATCACCTGTTTTGGTCTCAAAAGCCATACTTATATTGACACACCAATATCTAGGAAGGGGCCTTGGTAGCTTAGTTGCTTTTTGGTGACCTATTGTTGCTACATGCCATCAGGCCACCCGTGATTCTTAGTGACCCTATGTACAATAGCTCTGAGTCCTGTCCTACCCTGAGCCAGCCTCACTGACTCCAAAACACCTATCCCTATTGCCCCAGTTACTGTATAAATCCATCTAATCTGAGGTCTTCCTCTCCTGCACTGTCTTTCCACCATTCCAAGCATGATGTCCTTCTTTAAGAACTTGGCCCTCCTAGCCATGTGCCCAAAGTACGTGAGATGGAGCTTTAAAACCTTTGCCTACAAGGTGAAACTTGGTTTCACACTCTCCAAAACAGATCTGTTTATTCTTTTGGTGAACCAGGGTATGTTCAATATTCAGTCCCACAACTCAAAGGCATAGATTCTTCCGTCATTCTTAGTCATGTTCAACTCTTTGATGCACAAGTAATTGTGAAGACAATGCCTAGATCAGGTGCACCTTAGTCTCTAGATTGACTTCATTATTCTTTAGAACTTTGGAGAGGTCCCTGAGGGTAGACTTTCCCAATGTAATTTGTCTTTTGATTTCCTGATTGCTGGTGCCAAGTGTATTGATTGTGGAGCCGAGTAAACTGAAATCATTAGCAATCTCAATCTCTTCTCCACATATCATGGTTTTAATGTTGATTTCGATGTTGATTTTCAAACCGTATTGAAGCTCACCGTATAGTGGGCTACTAGCCAAATGTGTGTGTGTGTATGTACATGTATGTATACACACACACACACACACACATTGTTTTTATTGTAGTTGATTGTCCTTGAGTTGAGCATGACTCATAGCGACCCTATGTACAAATGATCTGAAGACTTTCTATTACTATTGTCATTTTATGTGCGCGCGTGCACACACGCACAGACGAGATGCTGGGCTCTGTGAATAAGAATATAGCATCAGGATTGGAAGAAGACTTGTTAATAACCTACTTTATGCTGATGGGATAAACTTGCTTACTGAAAGTGAGGAGGTTCTGCAGAAGATCAAAGAATATAGCTTTCAAAATGAAATGCATCTCAACGTCAAGAAAATAAAAATTCTCATCACTGGACAGCACGATAGATGGAGAAAAGACTGATACTGCTGACAACTTCGTCTTACTTGAATCCACAGTCAACACCCTTGGTACCAGCAGTCAGGAGATCAGGGGATGTTACACTTGGAAAGTCCACAGTCAGGGATCTCATCAAATTATTGAGGGACAATGATGTCAGTTTAAAGATGACAGTATGGCTGGTTCAGGCCATGGCATTTCTGATCCCTTGCTGTGCATCTGAGAGCTGGACAAGGAATAAAGATGACAGAAGAACGTGGATGCCTTTGAGCTGTGGTTTGGAAAGAGTACCGAATGAACAACCCACGGACTGCCAGAAGAACCAACAGACAGATCTTAGAGAGGGTGGAGCCAGAGTGCTTCTTGGAGACAAAGATAACAAAGCTTCATCTCGCACACTTTGAGCATGATGCCAGGAGAGGCTAGTCCTCGGAAGAGAACATGATGCTCGGAAAGGTGGAGCATCAGCAAAAGGTCGAAGATCCTCAACCACGTGATTTGAAACATTGACTGCAGTAATGGGCTTAAGTGTGTTTGAGATTTTCAGGGTGGCACAGGATAGGACAGGGTTCACATCTGTCATTCATAGGGTCTCCACAGGTCCTACTGAACTCGACAGCACCTAACAACAACAGCCTCTGAAAGGTGGGTGATTCAAATCTCTCAGCCATATCATCAGAGAAAGGGTTAAACCGGGTGGCTCCTTGGAGGCAAGGATTCTGGGGCTCCGTCTAACATACTTTGGACATGTTGTGAGGAGAGACTAGTCCTTGGAGAAGGACATCATGCTTGGGAGGGTGGAGGGACAGCGCAGGAGAGGAAGGCCCTCTATGAGGTGGATTGATTCAGTGACTGGGATAATCGGGATGGGAATGTCAGAGACAGTGCGATTGGCAGAGGACAGAGCAGAGTTTAGGGCTGTTGTACATAGGGTCACTATGAGTCGCAAGGGACTCGACGGCACATAACAACAACAACAACAACAACAACCTCCTGTCTGATAGGCAGCCCCCTCCTGTCTGTTGGGCGGCCCCCTCCTGTCTGTTGGGTGGCCTCAGGACCCAGTGGAGGTGGCCATGACTTGAGATTGCCTCAGTGGCAGTGGGCTTGGCCTTCGCCTTATACCTGATGGCACACCGGTCACGTGACTGACTGCTAACCGAGAAGTCAGTGGTTTAAGTCTCTATGCTGCTCCACAGGAGAAAGACGTGACAGTGTGCTTCCATAGCTGTTCACACACCCTGATATTCTGTGGGGGCAGTTTTCATGTATGTTGCCTGTCCGATAGTGATTTGGTTTTTTGTTTTGTTTTGTTTTGTTCAGTTTTGTTTGTTTTTCTCATATCTATACTCGTCCTGTCCCTGTGCTTATACCTACAGCTACATCCATGTAGTAACCTCCTCAAGCTTCTCCAACAAAGTACCGCAAAGGAGCCTACAACCCGGAGGAGTCTCGCGTAAGCCATGAAATTATGATCAGAGCTCTTGAAAAGCCTTCTGGGGGCTTGGGTGTCAGAAGAGTGACCTGGAATGCACAGGTCCACTTACCTGGGCCAGTTCCTTTGACTCTCTGAAGTCCAGACCTTGTGGGAAGTAGAGCTGTGAAGGGTCCTGTGCAGTGGAGACCCGAGTGCTGCTGCCCACGGCCTGGGGTGGAGGTGGCAAGGCTCTGTGGTCTGCAGTCATCACTGCAACATGACATGCACCCGGGATACCTTGGCTGGAAAAGCGAATGAACAGTGCTGACCATTTTATGGCATCCCCAGTCCCTAGATGGACTCAAACACTAAGGCAAAACTTGTCTATTAAGTTTTCTCTATGAATTTCAGAGATGAGAAAACTGATACATGAAGCTGTAGTGGGCACTGTTGAGGAGAGCCTGGTGCCCTGTGTTTACTTCAAGTCAAGACATTGCTGGTGAGTTGGAACCGACTCACAGCTGACCTTCCAGCGGGTATTCAGACACTGTGAATCACACAGAAGGAAGTAGGCCGTCTTTCTTCCAAACAGCAACTGGTGAATTGAAGTGTCTGACTTTGAGTTGGCAGCAAACTCTTTACCCACTAGGCCACCAAAGTAAATCCCAGTCCTTACCAAAAGGTGCCCTTCTTTCTGCGTTCACGCTGTCTCTATTTAATATAGTGGCTTCAACTCTCTTCCTTCAAATTCCTATCAATTATGATACATGGTCAGAGTCATCAGCCAATGTGAAGTTCAATGGCATCAGCCATCAGTGCAATGTGAAGTGTGTCTTTGGATGAGACGTTTAACCACAGGAGGCTGGGTTGAGGCGACAAGCAGATGTCTCAACGTTAGGGAATGTGGTGGAATTCAGGAGGAATAATAATAAAACAACCTGCCTGAAGAAGCCTCAGAACGCTCTTTTCACAGCGTTGTAAGTTATGAGGGGTGAGTGGATCCTGGAGGGAAGTTGTTCATCACTCTGCCTGGATCAGTACAGACACGCCTCGGCTGGTTCCCTTTAGCCTTGTAGTGTGAAAGCAAGTGCCTTAAAGGACACAGAGAGGGGCCAACTGGTGCTTTCTGTGAATTCATTGGCGATGACGTGAAAATGTTGTTTAGATGCTTTATTAGGTGTGGAAGGGTCATAAAACCCAGACCACTACTAGAAAGGAAGCACGGTGGGAGAAAGGGTGAGCGTGGAGTGACTGCATTGCAATGGAATCTGAAAACCACTCAGGGCAAACCTTCAGCATCTAACACCAGTAGACAAACTACATTGTCTGAACTGTGGACTTAGGGACATCTCATCATTTTAAGGTCTAGGCCAGGTGAAAAGTGTTACCATTTATTATATATTCCTATTTCCAACATTGGTAATTAAAACTTTAAAAAAAAGTCATGTTCAGACTGACGGTGTGAACCTGGGGGCCCTACAGATAAGTTCGCTTTTAAGAAATGAGACCCATGGTGTCTGTCATCTCTCATTTACAACATGTTAGTATGTGCGATTCCAGCCACAAAGGACCATCTGAATGCCAGGCAGGCACTTACTTGCTCATTCGCTGTGCAGGTCATTACTAAGTGCCCCCTAAGATGATGATGAGTACTGTCCAGTCACCACCAAGCCATTACCAAACGTCCATCTGGGTTTCAGAGGCAGTTACTCACACAGGAGATTGCCCATTGTTCATCTTTCTTCTTCCCAGGAGCTGTGGAGCACCTAGTAGATTTGAACCACATGCCTGTGGGTTACAGCACAATTTCTTACTACTAGGCCACCAGCAATATGGATTGAAGCTCAACATTAAGAAAAAGATTCTCACCACTAAGCCAGTTGGCACCACCACTATGACAGACAGAGGAGAGATTGAGAACGTTCACAATTTCAGCTTGCGCAGGTCCACAATCAACACTCTTGGCCCCAGCAGCCAGGAAATCAAAAGGTGAAATGCATTAGGAAAATCTGCTCACAGGGACCTCTCCAAAGTGCTGAAGACCAATAATGTCAGTCTAGAGACTAAGGCACAGCTGATCCAGGCTGTGGTGTTCTCAATCATTTCCTATGCATCAGAGAGCTGGATAATGACCAAAGACGGCAGAAGACTTGATGCTTTCGAATTTTGTTGTTGGAGAAGAGTATTGAACACATATATCATGGAGTCCCAAGAGAACAAGCAGGTCTGTCTTGGAGAGAGTGAAACCAAACTGCTCTTTGGAGGCAAGGACTTTGAAGTTCTGTCTTCCATGCTTTGAGCATGTTGCCGTGAGGGACCTGTCCTTAGAGAAGGGCATCAGCTTGGAAGGATGTGGCCATGAAGGACCTGTCCTTAGAGAAGGGCATCAGCTTGGAAAGGTAGAGGGACAGTGAAGGAGAAGACCCCAGATGGGATGGACTGACATAGTAAGTGGGGAGAGGTATCAGAGAAGCATCAGAGACAGAGAAATTGGCTCAGGATATAACAAGATTAAGAGCCTGTGCATAGGTTAGCTATGAGTCGCAGGTGACTTGGCACATAACAATAACAACAAAAACCATGGTAATATTAAGGATCAGTGTCAGTTTAAAGCTTTATGTGCACCAGATGAAAGGCCACGGTCTGTTCATTACTTACTATGCTTATGAGAGCTGGCCAATGAGGAAGGATAACAGAAGAATGGACGCATTTAAGTTGTAGTGTTGGAGAAGAATGCTGACTCTCCCATGGTCTGCAAAAGAACAAACAGGCACAGCTTGGAGAGGTTGTAACCAGAGTCCTCACTGGATGCAAGGATAGTGCAATTTCATCTCTCATACTTTGGACACGTTGATAGGAGACACTATTCCTTGAAGGGCCTTATTCTTGGAAAGGTGAGGGTCAACAAAAGAGGGGTACACGTCCATCAAGATGATTGACATGCTGACTGCAGCAATGGGCTCACGTGGATCAGAGATGACGAGGATGGCGCAGGATAGGACAGGACTCAGGTCTGTTGTTCAGAGGGTCATACTTGACTCAATAGCACCTAATAACAACAACGTAAGGTTAAGGATGTCAGTTGAATGCATAAGGTGCACTTGATCTAAGCTGTGGGCTTTCGGTTCCTTGGTATGTATCTGAAAGTTGGACAATGAAGTGGATGACAAAAGAAGAATGAATTGTAGCATTGTGGAAGAACACTGCATATGCCGTGGATTGTCAAAAGAAATATGTCCTGGAGAAGGTGTGTCCGGGGGCTCTTTGGGGACAAGATGGTGAAGCTTTGTCCCACTTATCTGAGCACTTTGCGGGGGGGGGGGGTGGAGTCCTTGACCAAGAACACAGCGCTTGACAAGGAGGACGGGTAGTGAAAGAGGAGACGACACGACACGGGGCTAATCGATCGAGTCACTCCAACAATTGGCTCAAGTGTATCACAGATGGTGAGGATGGCACAGGAGAGGCCATGGTTCTGATTCCACATTGCTGGGGTCAGTATGAGTCATGGTCACCTTGAAGTGGAGCCTGACAACCGCATGACCCAAGCCCTGGACTAGAGGCTGAGGATGGTGATTAAAGGACATGGACTTGATCCTACAGGAGTTTTCAAATACGGAAGAAGGACTGACTGCCCGCTCCCTCCTCTGCCAGGTGTGACTACAGGCTGAAGTTCCGCAGACACACTGCTCTCACCCCACTCTCCTTTCACGAAGCACACAGTCCTCCATTTAGAGGGTCTCCTCACCTGTTCCTTTCCTCTATTTCCTTCACATGAAATCCCCCTGGCAAACATCTTATTCTTCAAATGTCCAGCTAGAAACACAAAAGGGCTCTCTGCTGGAGCTGAAGCATGGCCGCCTCCCAGCTCCTCTCGCGTGCTTCTCCTGCAGAGCTGCGTTCAGAACCGTCCTGCTGGTGTTACAGCGCTATTGCCATTTGCGACTTCTGTCTCCTAGGAACCCTGTGCACACAGAAGAAAACGTTCCCTGGCCTTCAACAGCCTCCCAAGCACTCCTGTATCATTCTCCGTTGCCACATTCACCTTGTCTTGTTGAGGATCTGCCTTTGCCACTGGTCCTCGTCTTAGCAAACATGATGTCCTTCTCCAGACACTAGTCTCTCCATAAGATGCCCGGATGAGACAAAATCTCACTGTCCTTATCTCCAAGGAGCTGTGCTTTTTCTAAGAGATTTGCTTGGTCTTTTGACAGTCCGTGGAATATGGGATACTCTTTGCCGATGCCACATTTCAAAGGCATTCGTTCTTTGGTCCTCTTTATTCATTGTCCAACTGTCACACACCTGTGAGCAATGGAAAACCCCATGGACTGGGTCAGGTACAGCTTCATCTTCGCAATGGCACGTCATCCTAGTAATACCTGACCTTGATCATGGGGAAAGTATTTACACCATAGAAATTGGCAAATGCTGCAAATCAAGAATGTTTATCCCTGAAACTTGAGCTAGGCATTTATGAGCTCATCGGTGTTTCATATCTTACTGTATCATAGATTCCTGGAAACTCTTGTCCACCTCCCCAAGGTAGTAGCAACTCAGAGCCGCCATAATACTTCTTTGCCATTAATCTCCCATCAACTTTTCTCCTGATACAGGATATTTCATATTCCAAGATATCCCTGATATTTTATGTCCTAAGAGTTGATCATGGAAGCACAAATTCACTTGCTTGCAGACAAAAGTTTCTACAAATGTTTCCTATCATCCCCGGGAAGTAAAATCTCTCTAGTAGCCAACAACATTCTATAATTCCATAATCAATAAGCGACAGTACTGACAAGGAAGCAATTACAATAAGTCAAATTCAAAATTATATACTCCATATATAATCTCCTCCACCCTCCAACACACAGGCTATTTTTTTTATTTGAATGAATCTCAAAAGACTCAAAGAGATCATTTGTATTCATAATGGATAAAAATGTACAGGTATGCATGATTTATTTACATCTTGGTGTGATATGAAATAATCAACATGCAAAGGAGAAAGACGGAAAGAAAGTAAAAAAGGAAAGACGGAGGGAAGAACAGAAGACGGTGGAGAGGAAAGGAGGGAGGACGGGGGAGGGACGAGACGCAGGAGGGAAATAACCAGATGGAAGAAGGAGTAGAAAGAGTTTGGCTTCCGGTAACAATGTTCCTCAAGGCTTGACTAGAAGGCGAGTGAGGGGACACTCTCTAACGACCTTGTACTTGCCACCCCACCCGCTGAAGCAAACAGCACAGGGTTGCTGCTCCCTCAGACGTAGTGCTTTTATTCTGCATTTTCTTCACGGCTCAGTGAGCCACTGACAAAAGGCCCAATGAGTGCTTTTAAAATGAGACTTAGTGGACTTTTGGTGTAGATCTAAACACTTGCGTTAAAGGATTTTAACTTATGCCTTATTAGCAAACTACAAAATGG
>NW_006399752.1:30250321-30262214 GCF_000299155.1 Elephantulus edwardii | reverse complement strand
ATCTAAACACTTGCGTTAAAGGATTTTAACTTATGCCTTATTAGCAAACTACAAAATGGTTTCATAAAACTAATATTGTCATGTGGTGAGTGGGCAACGGCAATACACACACATATTTTATAATAAAATGGTTTAATAATACTAATATTATAACGCAGTGAGCGAACTCAACAGCAACACACACACACACACACACACACACACACACGTGCCCTGCCATGTTCCCTACTTACCGAGAGAACATAGAGATTACAGCACCAACATCCCTTGCTCGGCATGGGGAATTCTGGGTGTGAGTCTGCTTTCTGTTGTCTCCTTAAGTTAATGCCAAAGCATCAGACACTGAAAAACGAATTGATCCACAAACGTGTATTCCTCACTTGCCGGCTATTTCACTACCTGACATATAGCATTTAGCACAGTTTTGGAAAAATCTCCCAGCAGTATACAGGCAGGTTTCTGGTGCTCTCGGACCACGGTGCAGTGGGTTCTGGGAAGGACAGACACTAATCACTCACTCATGGGATAGCTATGACATTCGACGTGACAGCAAAACACTGTGAGATGATGTGAAACCACGTGCTGACAGGGGATCCCAGGCTGGCAGAGGCTCCGGGTACAGGATGGAGGTGGGGTTCGGTCATTGGAGGTAGGAAGAAATGGAGAGGAAGGGGGCCAGTGTGTAGATGTGGGACCAGGAAGGTGGACTACCATCCTGGTTCCTGGCTAAGCTGGGCAGCCAGAGACATTGGACGGTGGACAACACCGGACCCCTCCTCTCAACCCCAGGGGGCTCCACAGTGGTGAGAATGGTGTGGTGGGGAAGGGAGCTCGCCGTGACACATGCATCCAGAGATGCGTCAGGGCTATTGATGGACGTTTAATAACTTGAGGGCTACCAGTGTTTAAGATAAAGCAGAGCTTCACTGCTCATTTCATGCCAATGTTACCCAACGACCCAGTCTTCAGAGCCTAGTCATGTTGGTAAGTGAGGGTGGGCATCTATAGATCTATTTATCTGTTCATCTAGTAAGCATCTGGAGAAGGGGCATTTGTTCCCCACCGGCTTCCTTGGTTACTCGGGAATAGAGAGACCACAGCGCCCGCATCTCTTCGCTGGGCACACCCATTATTAACTAAGAGAGACTGCTTTCTGGTGTTCGGTAAGTGAACGCTAATGCATTAAAAGTTGAAAAGAAATAAAACAGGTAGACAAAGAGGCAAGGCAGAATCCACTGTGAAAATCTCTCTCTTTAGACCTTGTAAACCTGGAGCATGGCCGCACGTGTGTGTGTGTGTGCGCGCGCGCGTGTGTGTGTGCGTGTGTGTGCGCGCGTGCGTGTCTTCGGGAAGCAGAGATTCCGTTTTGGAATAGGGGAGACTCCAGGCTGACTCACGTGCACGTTGTGTGATGAGTCGGTGAGGAGGAAATGACCTTTCAGCCACCACTCCTGACGCCCTAACACGGCGCTCCGGACTCCAGGGTCTCCAAGCCCTGCAGCTTTCTCCACCTAGTTTTTCCATGAACACCAAATAAGGGCAGGAGAGTGCAAGTCGGGAGGTTGCCTGACAAATTGCCTGGATTTATTTTTCATCATGTATACTATATTACAGAGACTTGGAAAGCAACTCAAAGGACGGGCCACCTAACAGTCCACGCATTTAATACGGCTTCTGCTACAGGCAAAATAGTCTCTGAGAAAGCATTTCTATCTTAATGATGGGTAAATAATCCCGCAGTGTCACGGATGAACATGCGACAGGCAGGCTTTCTCTATTCAGGAAAACACCTTTATTCCCCTGCCCCGTTACAGTGGAGCTATTGCTCCTTCTCTGGCTAGACTCCCACACTGCTAGACAGAATAAACAATCCACAACCCCCAACCAGCACGGTAATGGCCGTGTAGTCAAACAGTAATAGCTCCCTTCCTGAAGCTAAGGAATTCCCTTCTCTGTTTTCCTACTGTGTATGAAGCGCGTCAATAGAACGGAGAGAAAGTCAAGCTCTGGAAGCCCAGGAGACCAGAGTTCAAAACCCGAGGAACCAGTTGAGCAAACTCTTGTGTGCACAGAAGCAGCCTGTGGCCACGGGCAAAGATGCTTATGATTCTCAGGTCTGGGTGGGGGGCCTGAGGTGCTGTAAGTCTCGGGGAGACCCCACCCACTGTTCGCATGGCTGCTGCCGGCCCTTGATTCTGAAGAGATACAGTTATTGTTAGGTGGCATCTAACTGGTTAGGACTCGCAACAGCACATCTAGTCTGTGCCCTGTACTGAACCACTAGCAGGACATTCACAATGTTCGAGTCGATTGTTGGTTTCTATGTCACCCCATCTCGCTGAGGGTCTCCCTCTCCTATGCTGGACGTCTTCCTCTCCCCAGCATGCTATCTTCTTCCAGGGACTGACCTCTCCTGAAAGAATGAGCCAATATGCGAGAGGACATTTCACCAACCTTGCCGTGAAGGAGTACTCCGGCTGGACTTTGTTCAAGGTTGATTTGGCACTTTTGGGGAAACTCAGTCCTCTTCTCCATCCCCTCAGTTCACGTGCACTGGTCCCTCTTCTGTCATCCTTATCCATGGTCCAGTTTTCAGGTGCGTAGAAAGCAACTGAAAATCTCAAGGCTGCATGAGACAAATCTTAGAATTGAAGCTGATAGCCTTGCTCTTTAGCCTCTCAGAGAAATCCTTGCAGCAGATTTTCCCGATTCAGTATCTTTTTAGATTTCCAAACTGGTATTAGTTGTGAGTGCTAACTGTGGGTCCAAAGATAAAACCAATGGCAATGTTAACCTTCTCCAGCGCGCTCTCTCTCTCTCTGTCTCTCTGTCTTTCTGTCTCTCTCTCTCTCTCTCTCTCTCTCTCACACACACACACACACACACACACATACACATACACAAACACAAAACTCTAATCCCAAAACACTTGACAGTAATCATGTAAAACCTATACATATCTCAGGAAGCAGCTCTCTAGCTAGAACAAGCGGCATGCATAGGTAGGCCACCCCAAAACCATCAAACTCAACACACTGTTTTTTAAGTCAATTCCCTCTCATGGAAACTCTGCATCAGTGATCACACTCTGTAAATCTTTACAGAAGGAGACTTCCCGCCCTCCTCCCACAGAGAGACGAGGACTGTCAGCCTTTAGGTCACTCACTCTGCACATCATGTATGATGCCACCAAACCCACAAGACGACTTCCCCAAGGAAGCTGAAGATGTGTCCACTGCGAGGGGGCCGCGGAGGGTCAGGGCCTCAGGAGGACACCTCCTTGCATCGTCCCAAGAGAGCAAGAGCTCGCCTAAGCTTCGTAAGAGTCTCTGGCCTGGTGGGGCCTTACATTATGTGTGGGGACACTAACTGGGAGGGGAACAGATCAGAGACACTAGTCGGTGTGCAGGATTACAAGGCAGTCTGCTCTTGGTAGCTTTGCAGCCTTGGAAACCTGACGCAGGGTCTCAAGTCAGAAGGGACCTGACGCTAGTGTTGCTGTGGTCCCTGTGTGCTTGGCTCTGTTTTCATTTGCTTGTTTGCTGAGCCCTGGCAAAGCAGAACAGGTGGGCCACGCAGCTGCCCGTCCCTTCGCGGGGGTGGAAACGTCCAGGACACTGGAAGGGCGTGAGCACCTGTGAAGGTGGCAGAGTGAGGGGCAGCCTGTGCCTCTCACCCACGGATTGAAGAGGGCACGTGGTGCTCAAGCTGGAAGTCAAGTAGGACACCGCAGGCCCAGTGCACTTAAGGGTATCCGCCCTGAGCCCTCGCTATGAGGCTGCCCACAATGAGAACAGTTTGTTTTCGCAGAAGACAGTCATGGTTTTGTTCACAATAGTAAGGGCTGGAAACAGCCCAGGTGCCCATCAACAAGCGAATGGCTAGAGAAGCTGTGGTATATTCACACAATGGAATACTATGCTGCATTGAAAAACAAGGAACTCATGTAATATTATTAAAAATGGGTGACCCTGGAGGACATTATGCTGAGTGAAGTATCTCAGTCACAAAAGGACAAACACCGCATAGTGCCACTGTTGTAGAATCGGACTGACATCGGGGTTGGGATAAGACTGAGAAAAACTGGATAAGTTATGTATACTGTATTGAAACAGGTGAGGGAGAGAACAGGTTAAAAGTGATATATAATAGGGTATTACGGTTATCACAGGAGTCCAGAATGACTGGTGCCTAGTGGAGTGTATTGGGGGTGGGTGGAGGGGAGGGATGTGCAGGGATTGTATACCAATGAAGGAATTTTTCTACTACTTTTCAAAGAGAAGAGCGAACTTGAGGGGCAGAGGTGGGCAGGGAGAAAAGTGCAACAACGAATGAATGGAAATCCAAAATCTCTGTAAATGTTCATCAAAATTAATTAAAAACCAATCAAACAAACAAAAACCAAACAAACCAACCTCTGAAAAGATAGGTTTCCTCCGTCAGAGCCCGCCTGGCCCTGGAAAGCCACCTCGGGACACAGCCTGGGTTTGGAGCTTCGTTAGCTGTAGGGGCCTTGGCCCAAGCGGACACAGGGTTTTCCTTTTTATTTATTGTTTGAGGAAACCTTGGTGGATGAGGCTTAGCGCTGAGCTCCGCTGACAACCTCAGGCCTGCAGAGGGCACAGGGCAGGGCGCCTGCACTGTGTGCTTCTCAGCAGGGCCTCCGGGAGGCTGTAATCTGTATCCCACTGGAGGCTGTGATGAGGTTTGGAAGTGGGACCCACAGGGGGAAGGAGAGGCAGCACAGGCTGCCCGGGGCTCCTGGGCAAACCAGACTAGGCAGAGAGCTAAGTGTCTGGCTTTGTCCTGGAAACGGCGCCGTGCATCACCAGCCAGAACACACTCTCTGTGGAATTAGATCCTGCTCCACGTCACTACTTCTTCTCCTGACAAGCAGTCAAGATTCTGGGCACATGCTTATAAAGGAAGGCTGTTGGGCAAGCAGTGAACAGGTGAGGGGTCAGCAGGGGCTTTGGAAGGACTGTGCGCACAGCCAAGGGGGCTGCCTTCCATCTACTCAGGGGCACGAGTGTGTCTATAGCTGTCCACTTGGAGTCAATGCCAACAGAGGAATCCACAGGGCTTCCAGGAGGTGACCCTGCAGAAGCAGATTGGCTCATCTTTGTCTTGTAAAGGGGCTGGCAGTTTGAATCCACCGGCTTGCAAGACAGGGCTCTACCACCTCATTACCTGGGCTTCTGCATGAAAAATAGAAGCACGTGTTTAATACAGGCTGTGAAAAGTTTGAGGAAGAGTAAAAATATAGGACCCAGGAATTTATGTCATATCAATGGACATATTTCAATGAACAGAAGCTGCCCTGGATGTGCTCACCAAGTGGTGCCAAGATATCTGGAGAACAACCACTTGGCCAACTGACTGGAAGAGATCTATATGAGCTCCCATTCCAAAGAAAGGTGACCCAACAAAGTGTGGAAATTATCGAACAGTATCATTGATATCATATGCAAGCAAGATTCTGCTGACGATTATCCAAAAACGAATGGAACAGCACATCAACAGAGAACTGTCTGAAGTGCAGGCTGGGTTTAGAAGAGGCCATTGCACTAGGGATATTATAGCTAATGCCAGATAGATCTTGGATCAAAACATTGAGTACCAGAGGAATGTCGATCTGTGTTTCATTGACTATGCAAAGGCATTTGACTGTGTGGATCACAACAAACTGTGGCTGACTATAAAAAAAAAAGGGAATTCCAGAACACTTGATTGTACTTATGTGAAACCTATACCTGAACTAAGAGACAGTCATCAGAACAGAGCAAGGAAACACTGCATGGTTCAAAATTGGGAAGGGCGTATGCCAGGGTTGTGTCCTGTCTCCATACCTTTTCAATCTATATGTGGAACAGATTATTTGGGAGGCTGGGCTCTATGAGGAGAAGCGTCAAGATTGGAGGTAGACTCATCAACAATCTGGATTATGAAGATGACATAACCCTGCTTGCTGAAAGTGAAGAGCACCTGAAGCGTGTGCTGCAGAAGATCAAAGACTGCAGCTGTCAATATGGATTGAAGCTCAACATCAAGAAAACAAAGATTCTCACCACTGGGCCGATTGACAGTGTCATAATGGATTATGAAGAGATTGAGATTGTTGACAGCTTCAGTTTGCTTGGCTCCACAATCAACACTCTTGGTACCAGCAACCAGGAAATTAAAAGACAAATTGCACTGGGAAAGTCTGCTGTCAGAGACCTCTCAAGAGTACTGAAGAGCAATGATGTCAGTCTGGAGACTAAGGTGTGCCTGATCCAGGCCATGGTCTTTGCAATTACTTGCTATGTATTAGAGAACTGGACAATGACTACGGATGATAGAAGGAGAGTTAATGCCTTTGAGCTGTGGTGCTGGAGAAGAGTGTTGAATACACTATGGACTCCAAGGAAAACAAACAAGTTCAGCCTAGAGAGGGTGAAACCAGGCTGCTCCTTGGAGGCAAGGACTCTGAAGCTTCCTCTGACATACTTTGGACTTGTTGCAAAGCAGGGTCAGTCCTTGGCGAGGGATGTCATGCTTGGCAGGGTGGAAGGACAGCATAGGAGAGGAAGACCTTCGATGAGAGGAACTGATTCAGTCACAGGGGTAATGGGGATGGGCGTGTTGGAGACAATAAAACTGGCAAGAGATAGAGCAGGATTTGGGGCTATTATAGTGCATAGGTCACTATGAGTTGCAGGCAACGTGACAACAACTTGCTAATTAGGAGCAATTACATGTGATGGAATCAGTTGATATCAAATAAAACTGATGGCCTTCCTCAGTGTGGGCGGGCCTCAGCAACTGACCAATGTGGTCACACCTGCCCAAGGGCGTGAAGGTGGTGCGGACCCTGGTGTTTGATTGTGCCCTGCACAGACTTGCCATGGCTGTGAGTCAACTTGACAGTAACCAATGGCACCCCGTTCTCGAAGGGCAGAGTCCTCGGTGTGGGTCTCCACGTGCCTAAGGTCCAACTGCCCATGTGCCACGTGCCAGCTGTGTCAGTACAGGGACCCTCACTCAAAGATGCGTGGGAAGAGTAGAACAAGGTGGAAGGAAATAAGATGGTGTGGCTGCCCTCGAGGTCTTGAGATTCCATTAATTTCTGATTTGGCCTTTATTACTAGACCTGTGGGAGCCTTAGTGGCCTTGTAAGGAGCAAAGCTGCCAACCCAGAGGTACGCAGTTCAAATCATCTGCTGTGTGGAAGAAAAATGGGAAATCTCCTCCTGTGCAATTACTGCCTCTGAAAACCCACTGAACGGTCAGCTACGCTTCAGATGTGTCTCAATGTACCAAGCAACAAGAGATCTACTTCAGAGGTTGTACAACTCTCTCAACTCTTAGTAGTCTTTGTTTTTAGAGCTCAGATCTGCAAGGAGCCATACCTATCCCCCCAGATTCTGAAACAGTACAAGGAAATTCTGCAGACACGTGTCCTACCCAGGTCTCCTGGAGCCCCCCCAGACCTCATTTCAACCCAGTTCTTCAGACCTACGCTCACCCCACTGCCACCTCATGCTCACGTTTCCTGTGGCTCAACATCAGCGTGTCCTGGGTAGATGCTCCAGACTCGGGGAGGTTCATCTCTATGAGCCTCGCATCTCCAGGAACATGTGTCTAACAAGATATTGCCATCAAGGCCTGCTGCACTTGAGCAGCTAACACCGGGCGATGTTAACCTCTGCTCTGGAAAACCCTTCCTGCCTGCAGCCAGGAGCACCAGGCAGCCAGGCTTATCTCTCCCAGGCGCCTCTGAGCTCACAGGCAGAAACTCCTCTTCCGAGTCAGGCCTGCCACACCCCAGTAAGTGTGATCAACCCGGGAGAAGGCACAGCTCTTTATTGATTTCTTTTCCCAGGATAGCCAACCTGTGAGTCTACATCCCCACAGCTTCATAATCTTCCAATTACACACTCAGCTGAAGGTAAAGCACTTTGCCAGTCAGCTTTGTGGAGGGATTTTCTTTTCTTTTTTAAAAAATTTTTTAATTTTATTATTTGTGTGCATGTACCATCAAATCAGATCTGACTGGTACAGGAGGAGATTGTCCCTCCTTCCTTGGCAGAGCATCTGGTGGATTCGAACCATGCGCCTCTGGGATTGCAGTGCAGCTTCTTGCCACTAGGCCACCAGAGCTCCCCGGGATTTTCTTCCTTTTTTAAGTCTTTACAAACAAGAGGTCTCATCAGCTCAATCTGACCCTTTGTCATTAATGACATTGACTCTTTTCACTCGTGATTCAGAGAAGTTCCTCATCATCTGTGCCTGCTGGTGGGAGCAGGGAGCGGAAGGAGGGCTGGTGAGAATGTGTTTATATGAGAAATAACAGTAAAGTAGTTTCTCTAATGCCTAGTGAGAGAGAATATTATTTTCACCATTTAAACTCAATTATCTGCACAGTGGTTTTGCTTTTCTCTTAAACATTAAAATGGTTCTATAGAGTCTGACATGTAGAGATCATTTAAATATAGGTGTGTGTACATACATTCACTTAAATATGCGTATTTATGTGTATATTATTCACTTCAAAAAGATGTTATGTGCCATCGAATCACCTCCAATTCAGAGTGCCCCGTGTTCCACAGCTCTGAATGCTGCCCTGTCCTGAGCCACTCTCACCGTCTCTGACATACTTACCTTCGATTACCCCAGTCACTGAGTCAGTCCACTTCATCCAGGGTCTTCCTCCCTTGCACTGCCCCTCCATCCTTCTTAGCATAATGTCCTTCTTTAAGAACTGAAGCCTCCTCGGAACATGTCTACAATATATGAGCTGGAGCTTCAAAATCTTTGCTTTCAAGGAGTAGACTGGTTTCACTCTCTTCGAGATATACCTGTTTGCTCTCATAGTGGTCCATGGTATGTTCATTACTCTCCAACATCACAGCTAAAAGGCATTGATGTTCTTGTTATCCCAGGTCATTGTCCAGCTGTCTGATGCTTAGTAAGTAACGGCAAAGACCAAGTCCTGAGTCACGCACACACTAGTTACCTGGTCTCTCAACTGACGTTGTTGACCCTTATAACTTGGGAATGAGGTTGGAGACAGCATGATAGAATTTCATTCAATCAATCATTTATTCTTTGCAAATACCTTTTATAAGAAACATAAACAGCAACTATATACATGAACATCACGTAACGATACACACAGGAAGAAGATTGACTGTATCTGTGGAAAGAATCTCTGGACAAGCTCAATATCAGCTGTGAAAAGTAGGCCAAGTGCTGATTGCAGATAAGATCATCAACTACTCATATGCAAGTTCAAACTAAATCTAAAGAAAATGAAATCCACAAGAAGCAAAATTTGACAGCGAGTCTATCCCATCTGAATTTAAAAACCATCTCAAGAACAGGTTTGAGGCCTTGAACACTAATGAATAAAGATAAGATGAGCTTTGGGAGGATATAAAGAATATAATTCATGGAGAATGTGAAAGGTTTGCGAAGACAGAGGAGGAAGAAAAGACCGAGATAGATGTCAGAAGGGACCCTGAATATTACACTAACGTGCTGAGAAGCCAAAGGAAAAAGAAGAATTTGGGAGGTTAAGGAGCTAAACAAGACATTTCAAAGTGCAGATTGGGAAGACAAAACAAAGTATCATAAAAAAAAATGGATCTCGGCTGAAAGCAGAGAGTACTAGAGGTATGTCTATTTATGTTTCATTGACTATGCAAAGGCATTTGAGTGTGTGGATCACAACAAACTGTGGCTGACTCTGAGAAGAATGGGAATCCTAGAACACTTGATCGTGCTAATGCGAAACCTATACTTGGACCAGGAGGCAGTTGTCAGAACACAGTTAGGGAACAATGCATGGTTCAAAATTGGGAAGGGTGTATTCAAGGCATGCAGACTCTCTCCATATCTTTTCAACCTATATGCAGAACAGATTATCCAGGAGGCTGGACTCAAAGAGGAGAAATGTGGCCTCAGGATTGGAAGAAGACTCATCGACAACCTGGGTTATGCAGATGACACAACCCTGCTTGCTGAAACTGAGTAAGACCTAAAGTACTTGCTGCAGAAGGTGGAGGACTACAGGATTCAATATGGACTGAAGCTCCACATCAAGAAAACAGATTCTCACTGCTGGACCAGTTGGCAGCATCATGATAGATGGTGAAGAGATTGAGATTGTCAACAGATTCAGTTTGCTTGGCTCCACAGTCAACACTCTTGGTACCAGCAGCCAGGAAATTAAAAGATGTACTGAGTTGGGAAAGTCTGCTATCAGAAAACTCTCCAGAGTACTAAAGAGCAACGATGTCAGTCTGGAGACTAAGGTGTTCCAGATCCAGGCCTTGGCCTTTGCAATTACTTGCTATGCATCAGAAAGCTGGTTGATAGAAGGAGAATTGATGATTTTGAGCTGTGGTGCTTGAGCAGAGTATTGAACATACCATGGACTGCTAGGAGAACAAATAGGTTCATCCTAGAGAGGGTGAGAGACCAGGTTGTTCCTTGAAGGCAAGGATTCTGAAGTTTTGTCTGACATACTTTGGGCATGTTGCAAGAAGGGACTAATCTTTGGAGAGGGATGTCGTGTTTGGGAGGGTGGAGGGACAGAGCAGGCGAGCGAGACTATCGATGAGATGTATTAATTCAGTGTCTGGGGTAATGGAGATAGGTGTGTCAGGACAGTAAGGGTGACACAGGATAATGCAGTGTTTAGACTGTTGTACGTAGGGTCACTTTGAGTCACAAGTAACTCAATGGCACATAACAACAACAACAACATTTAGTGATTTCACAAATATATGTGATATTGTGTTGGTATGTTCTGTTGAGTCACAACCAACTCATGGCTGATTCTTCAGTGAGTTTTCAGAAGCTGAAAATCCCATGAAAGGAGATTGCCCAGTTTCTTCTGGTGGATCAGCTGGTGGATTCAAACCTCAGGCCTTTGGGTTAGAAGCACAATTCCTTGTCCAGAAGGCCACCAAAGTCCACTCAAAATTACAAACTATGTGTAAACAATGGGAGCGCAGAGCTACAGTCGATGGGCTTCACCCCTCACAGTTGACTCCACCTGCATCTCTCGAGAGTGAGGGCTTACTCCACTCCCATCCCATTTCCAGCCTTAGAATCCAGGTGGAGGGTCAGTGATGTGTTGGGTTTGAGTCCATGGCAATAAGTATGAGTTATTGTTGGGTGCCAACAAGTCAACCATGATCCTTAGTGACCCTGCATACCACAGATCTGAACCCTCTCTATCCTGTGCCATCCTTGTGCGTTCTGTCAGGATCAAGTGCATTGTTACAGACATCGTGTCAGCCCATCTCATGAGAAACTTCCTTCCTCTTTATGACCTTCTACCTTCCCCAGCAGGCGGTTTCTCTCCAAGGACTGGTTCCTCTTGAGAAGGTGCCCAAAATAAATGAGACAAGAAAGGGGTGTGTGTGTGTGTGTGTGTGTGTGTGTGTGTGTCCTTCTTGTCATTGGATGGAAGAGAATAGAACCAGTAAGTGTTTTTCTTTGTGAGTATATTTTTTAACACTCTTTGATGCCTACAAAGAAATCTTTTGAGAATGATAGTATATATACATCCAATGAATTTTGTATGGAAGGATTATATGGTATACATATATTCTGGATTAATTGTTTTTAGGTTTTAATATCCTTTTCTCTTTTTACTGGATACATTTCAATCACTTTGTGCATTTTCTTTTTCCTATTTTAGGAATATTTCTTTTTAAGTCGATTTTTTTGACATTTCATTGCATAGTACACAGTGTGATGACACATCCCCGTGCACACATCTTGGGGAGCCTGTGCCCTTGCTCTGAAAGCAGGTCCTGTCGCAGGAATCTGTCCTAGCTCTACTTACTTGACTCTATTAATGCTCCTGTTTCTATTTAGAAACAAAGGGGGGGAGAGA
>NW_006399752.1:30190834-30250198 GCF_000299155.1 Elephantulus edwardii | reverse complement strand
AGAGTCTCTGAACAACAGATCAGAACCGTGTGCTATCCTGCGCCAACCTCATGTTCTCCGCCAAACTCACTGAAGCAGTTACTGTGTCAATCTGTCTTCTGAAGTCACAGTTAGCACCCATGCCTCCTCTGATTTGAGTCTGAATGGAACACTGTCAGTGTTGCTAGATGGCTTAAAGGGGGCTTGGAGTTGGCCGGGTTGGCAGGGGTGCCCAGAGTAGGAATCAGAACTCTAACTGGGACAAGCATTTCCTCTGACCTCCAGAGGAGCTGAGCTCCAATCCCAGGGCTCCTTGTTACCAGGTCTATGAAGGTGATGAACGATGGAACCTCGTTAAGCTTTTGTTTCCCCCTTGGAAATGGAGGATTCCAACACCTACCAGAAGAGCTCAGGCTCCATCTGTCCATGCTATGTCTGGTGGCTTTGTCAGCCTTGTGGACAAAGAAGCCTTGGCATTTAGTGCTAGAAATTGTGGTATTGCCCCCCAGTGTGTGAACATAGACAGAAATACAGCCCCTCATGAGCCTCAGTTTCTTCCTCTGAAAAGATAGAGATGCAGTATTTATTCCTGCGAGCCCTTCTATCAAATGAGATAATGCATTTGGAGAGCCTGGCATATGCCAGGAGCTTGATACATATTCATTTCTTCTCACCCTCCTTCTCCTTCCTAATGCCATCTTGGATTTCAGCACAAGGCATTTGACCAGGCAGAGTGGGTCGTGGAGGCCTCTCGGGCAGTGTGCAGCCGCACCTTCCCGGCTGCTTAGGGAATGATTGAAGCCTAAACTGGGCCGGGAGTCTGGTGACGTTTGGGTGAGAGACAGAGTTAAATTAAGGTTTAATCTTAGCCCTTTCCATGTGTTACCCAGGCTGCACAAAGTGAGGCATCTCAAAGAGATCCGAGGCTGAATTTTCTCACTAATCTGATGAGGAGAGAGAGACACGGAAAGAAAGCAAACAGGGAAAAGAGACAGACAGAGAACCAGAGTTCAGATGGCTAATTTCTAGCCAGCAGCTACTGGGGTGTTTCTATCAAGAGATATGAGATGAGACAAAGAGAAATAATAACTGAAGACAGGCTTTGTTGGTGAGGAAAAAGTTATCACTCTGCCGGGGTGGAGGGCAGTGGGCTGGAGCATGGAGGGGGCAGCCGCTCCAGGGACAGATTTCATTTTAATGCAGTCACTTTGGTACCTCTCCATCTGCACATTCAATTAGCTTTGAAGGGAAAAAGAAAAGTTCTCCCCATGCCAGCCTTCTCTCAGAGCTCGGGGGACAGAACTGGGCGGACAAGGCGGCCTCCCCCAGGGAGCACTTGCAATCTTTGTGCTGGCCTCCGATGTTCAAGAAGAGCAATATCATTTTTTCCCATTTTCTGTCTCCTTCAGGAAACAAAAGGCTTCAGAGTAATTTTAAATGAAAGCTGTTGAGTAAATGTCTTTGTCATGGTTTTTCTCCTGTCCCTGAGCGTCGGGAGAGGGGTTCCTGTGTTCCTGGTCCTTCTTCTCTAGGTCTCTCGAGTGTCTGCTCACACCACACTGAGCACCATCTCCAAAGCTTTGAGTGGAGCGTTCACAGCACTCTGGGAACAACCTTCTCTGGACTTCCTCTGCATTCGATCCAATAAATCCCAAAGAAACCCTCCCATTGTCCCCATGAGGACCTGTGTTTCCGTGAATCATTCCTTCAGCTCATGAGGTCTTAGAAAGTCCTTCACTTTTGGCTTTTGAAGTTCTACTAGAGCTCTAGTGGCCTAGTGGCAAGAAGCCACGTGGCAATCCCGAAGGCACATGGTTCGAGGCCACCAGCTGCTCTGTGGGAGAAGGACAGGCAATCTCGTTCCATGTGATTAACTGCCTCTGAAAACCCGCCAGAGGGTCAGTTATGAGTCCTTCCTACCCTAACTAAGGTACACAACAACAACAACTAGCTCCTCAATCTCCTGATAAAGCTACTTCCAAGACTAGCCTCCCTCAAGCCTCTCTCAAGGTCTCCTGAAATCACCTAGGTCTGCACAAACTGCAGGTGGGGGAGGTACAACTGAGAATCAAGCACACCTTTAGATTGTTGTTCTAAATGGCCACAATAAGCTTTTGGTCCCCAGCACTCTTTTAAAATGTTATCATCTCCCATTTAAAGCAGAGTATATTCCTCTATTCCTCATTCTCTTGAACCTTGGTGGCATCTCTGACAGCCACTTCAACAGACAGAAGGGGTACTTCCTGACTTCCAACACTAATCAGTGAAGAAAGTCATTCTTAACTGGTTCTTTTTCCTGTATGGGTGAGGTTGATGCCTGGTCTCTAGGTCCTGAGAAAGCCCAGGTCAATGAAGAGGCTTCATGAAAGTATTGATCCCAGCAGAGGTAGGAATAAGATCCATCCATTCACCCATCCACATAAAAGGCATTCATCATTAGCTCACTGTGTGTCACAGACTATATGCACAGAGGACACAAGAGGAAAAATTGAAGGTGCCCAATCCAGAACTCTTATTTATGCTCATATGAAGCCTAGACCTATACTATCTATCGTGATGCTGCCAAACAGCCCAGTGGTGAGAATCTTTTGTTTTCTTGATGTTGAGCTTCAATCCATATTGAAGACTGCAGTCCTTGACCTTCTGCAGCAAGTGCTTCAGGTCCCCCTCAGTTTCATGAAACAGGGTTGTTTCATCATCATACTGCAGATTGTTGATGAATCCTCCTCCAATCCTGGTGCCACATTCCTCCTCATAGAGCCCAGCTTCCCAGATAATCTGTTCCACATATACGTTGAATAGGTATGGAGATAGCACACATCCATGGCATATGCCCTTCCTGATTTTGAACCATGCAGTGAAGTTCAACATCAAGAAGATAAAGATTCTTACCATGAGGCCAATTAGTAACATCATGATAGACAATGAAGAGATTGAGATTGTTGACAGCTTCAGTTTACTTGGTTCCACAATCAACACTCTTGGTACTACCAGTCAGAAAATTAAAAGGCATATTGTATTGGAAAGTCTGTTGTCAGGGACCTCTCCAGAAAACTGAAGGTCCATGATGTCAGTCTAGAAACTAAAGCGCACTTGATCCAGGCCATAGACTTCACAATTACTTGTTATGCATCAGAAAGTTGGACAACCACTAGGGATGATAGAGGAATTGATGTCTGAGCTGTGGTGTTGGAGAAGAGTATTGAATATACCATGGACTGCTAAGAGAATGAACAGGTTTGTCCTGGAGAGGGTTAAAACAGGCTGCTCCTCAGAAGCAAAGATTCTGAGGCTTCGTCTGACATACTTTGGACATGTTGAAGAAGGGACTGGTCCTTGGAGAGGGATGTCATACTTGGGAGGGTGGAGGGACAATGCAAGAAAATGAGACCCTTGATGAGATGGGCTGATTCAGTGACTAGGCTAATGAAAGTAGATATGTCAGAGACAAAAAGGTTGGCACAGGAGAGAGCAGGGCATTGCTATGAGTTGCAAGAGACTCAAAGACACATAACAATGACAACAACAACATACCTAGACAAAGAAACTGTTATCCAAACAGCAAGGAAGGGAACAATGCATGGTTTAAAATGAGGAAAACTGGGAGCCAGGGATGTATCTTTTCTCCATACCTAATAAATTTGTATGTTGAGCAATTATTTGAGAACCTTGGGTCTGTGGCACCAGAATTGGGGGAAGACTTATCAAAAGTCTTTGTTATGCAAATGACTCAAACTTGCTTGCTGACATTGAGGAGGGCTTGAAGCACTTGCTGCAGAAGATCAAATAACTTCTTTAGGCCTTTAATATGTATTACATCTCAACATCAAGAAGGCAAAATTTCTTACCACTGGACTGTAGATGGAGAAAAGATTGAAATTATTGACAAATTCATCTTACTTCAATCCACAACCAACACCCTTGATATTAACAGTCAAGAGATCAGGAGACACATTACACTGGGAAAGTCTGCTGTCAGGCCCTCTCCAAACTACAGAGGGGAGATTATGTCAGTTTGAGAAGTAAGATGTGCCTGATTCAGGCCATAATCATTTCAATCACGTGCTATGTATCTGAGAGCAAGCCAATGAACAAAGATGACAGAAGAAGAATCAATGCCTTTGGGTTATGGTACAGGAGAAGAGTACTGAGAATCCCACAGATTGTCAAAAACAAAGGCACATGTCTTAGAAAAGTGCAGCCAGGTTGTCCCTTCTCAGCAATGACAGCCAAACTCCATCTCACAGACTGAGCATTTTGCTAGGAGAGGTCATTCCCTGGAAAGGGACATCATGATTGGAAAAGCGGAGGGTCAATGAAAGAGAGGAAGACACTCGAGGAGATGGACTAGCACAGTGATTATAGCAATGGGCTCCAGGGTGTCAGAGATGTTGGAAACGGCGCAGGAGAGGATAGGGTTCAGATCTGTTGCCCATGGGGTCACTGTCAGGCATACTTGACTTGACGACACAACAGTAGCCTAGAGGAGCCCACAGACATGCCAGCCATTCAGCTATCGATACAGTAATCTTAAATAGCCAGAGACAACCCTCTTCATGTCCCATGTCAGAGCCCCACAGTCACCTGCATTTGCATGTGTGTCTGTACTAATTCCTTTAGAATAAGGACTAATTTTAAATTTCCCATGATACATAGGACAGTTTTATAAGCCTAAGAAATGGTGGACACAAATTTGTTAATAAAATTATTCAATCTATCTACTTTTGGTGAGACTTCCTCTTGCATAAATTTGATATGTTTCTAGGAAAGGCTATTCCTTGGACAACGAATACTTGAAAAGTTGCAGAGGATGGGGGCATTAAGGAGAGGAAGACCCTTAATCAGGTGGAATGACAGAGTGACTGCAGCAGTGGGTTCATTTGTGTCAGAGATCAGATGACACAGGACAGTACAGGGTTCAGATCTATTGTTCATAGGGTCAGTCTAAGTCATGCTTAACTCAACTGCACCTAACAACAACAACAGAAGCATCAGCAGCACCTATTGGTGTTAGACTTTAAAGACGCTAAATAGGAAAATCCATTGGTTCCATTTCGGAAAAAGATGTTAGTGAAATAAAATATTCCACGAATAGAAGGAAGTCACTAACAGCTCTCTGATCTCCACTGTAAGTAAGGCATCTGCTTGCTGCCTCTTTTAATCCTCAGAGAAATCCCAGGAGAATATTATGATCCTCTTCATATTTCAAATTGAGACTTGAAGCCAGACCAGTTAAGTCGTATGGTGACTGAGTGTGACACTAGGAACGTGGCCAATACCATCACACCCTCCCCAGCCACGATGTGCCTCCCACACTTGAAGACAAGATGCAGATGACATTTGTCTCAAGACCTTTGAGTAGAATAGCTTTGGGGGGGTCCGTTTTCTGGTGCTCTTGTACCTCCTTCACGTACCTTTCCTAGCTCCGTCATGCCAGACGTCTCAGAGAAGCATTAGCAGCTACTATCCCCATGACAGACATAAGAACAAAGTACAGACCTTAGGACACACCAATTTCAAAGTCTCAGGAAGTCTAAAAATATAAAACCAAAGAAAGAAGAATGGTCATCCAAAAGTGCTACACTTAATTCCACCCCTTTTTGTGGAGTTCCTGGGCAGAGAAAACTGTTAATAATCTCAGGTTCTAACCAAAATTTTGAAATCTAAATTCATACAGGGAGCTCTGGTGGCCTGGTGCTGAGATGCAGCGTTGCCATCCTGAAGTCAACACCTTCTGAGTCCACCAGCTGCTCCACGGGGGCAGGACAGACACTCGCCCCGTGCAGTTTACCGCGCTGAAAACCGCTGCAAGGTCGGCTCTGCGCTACGACTCAATGACGCAGAACAACACCAAGTTCATCCAGAGGTTCTTTAGAAGAAAGATTTGCGACCTACTGCTGAAAACTCACCCCTTGAGAACCGGGTAGAGAATATTACTCTGAAACACACAGGGTCACTATTAGTTGAAATCAACTTGACAACAACGGGTATACAATTAGCGAGCAGGAATAGAGAGAAAAACTGTGACATCTATGACAGTTGACAGAGAGTGGAACTCAGGACTACAGAACCTCCTCCTTCAAACACTCAGAGCTCATCTCGTCTCTCTGCTTTGCTCTGGGCACAGCAGCCTGGGTCTGAGTTGATAGGCTGCATCTCAGAAGCTCCACTGTGACAACGTGGTGAGGCTGTGTGTGGTGGTGTCTAGGAAGATGATGTAACCGCTGACTAAGAGAAACCAAGGACTTGGGCACACTTCTGTTGAGAGGAAACTTCTTAAGAGAACTTCCAAGAACTCCAGAAGCTTCTGGGTAGCATATGTGGGTCTATAAATGAAGAAATAACTTTTCTTCTGACAGATTGCGTCTCTGCCTCTTGAGAGCTGTGTCCTTGGAATCAGAGCACCAGAAGGCGGCCCAGGGGTGCCACTGTCTCCCAGCATCATTGTTAAATGAAGGCACTGACATCACTTTGTTGTTGTTGTTGTTATGTGCCATCGAGCCGCCTGAGACTCATTGACCCTATGGACGACATCTCTGAACCCTGCCCTGTCCTGAGCCAGTCCTACTGACTCTGACACAATAACCTCCATTGTCCCAGTCACTGGATCAATACATCTCATCTGGGATCTTCCTCTCCTGAGCTGTCCCTCCACCTTCACGTACACAGAATATGTAAGACAGAGCTTTCAAAAATCCTAACTTCCAAGGAGAGACTTGGTTTCACCGTCTCCAAGACAGATCTATTTATTTTCTTGACATCAGCTTACATGACATTGAATTTTGGAAGCTGAGAAAGGTGGTGATTAACCAAGGCCAACGAGTGTCCAAGGACTGTGTGGTCAGACGTTGACTGATTCTGGGAAGCTGGCATGCCTGGCTTCCCCAGACATCCACGCTGACAGCAGGGGGAGCAGCACAGTCTAACGCCAGTGTGTATTCTCCCGTCACTTGGTTCACTTACCTTCTTTCCTCCTCTTTCCTCCTGATTTCATTGAGTATCTCTAGGTGCAGCTCTCTGGCTTCCAGAAGGTCAGGCAGGTAAATACATTTCTAAGTGAGATGAAAGTCACACAGGGACTGATGAGGACAGTCATAGAGCGCAAGAAGACCGTTCATATTCAGTTATGTAGACGGCTCTGGCCAAACAATAGATTTGCCATTAGTCCTGGATAGAGCTGGCCCCATGCATTGCAATCAATTTGAACCGCATTGTGGATCATGAATCAGGCCTGTCGTTTTGTTTGACGGATGGATCTCAGTGACCACTGAGAGAGCTTCATCTCCCAGAATGCTACTTCTTCACAACTCAGGCGGAAGGTCATAAGCTTCTTGCTGTTGAACTGATTCCACAGTGACCCCATATCACAGTGCGTGACTACACAGAGTTTTCTTGACTATAATCTTTATGGAATCAGTCTGCCACATCTTTCTCCCATGAAGCTACTTGCGGGCCGGCTCAGCCTAGTGCGCTCTCTATTAGTAGCAAGTTCTTTTTATTTTTTAAATGTTAAAATTATTTTAATGAGAGTTTACAGAGAAACACTTTAGATTTCCATTCATTGATTGTTGTACTTTTCTCCCTGCCTCCCTCTCCCCCCAGTTCCCTTTTCTTTTTGAAAAGTAAAAGAAAAAAAATTCTTTTATTGTTATTCAATCCCTCCCCCAAGTCCACTCCACTACGCAGCCTTCGTTCTGAACTCCTGTCATAACATAATATCTAATCACATATCCCTTTTAAACAGTTCTCTCCCTCATTTGTTTCAATGCAGTAAACATTTATCCCATCTTTCTCAGTCTCCCCCCAACTCCTATGTCAGTCCTCTTTTATAACAGTGGCTTTATGCAGTATTTGTCTTTTTGTGACTGGGATATTTCACTCAGCATAATGTTCTCCAGAGTCAACCATTTTGTGTAGTATTTCATGAGTTCCTTGTTTTTCAATGTCACATAGTATTCCAATGTGTGAATATACCAGAGTTTCTCTATCCATTCATTTGTGGATGGACACTTGGGTTGTTTGCAAGTCTTTGCTATTGTGAACAAAGCTGAAATAAACATGGGTGTGCATATATCTACTTGGGTGGCAGTTTTAGTTTCTTTAGGGTTTATTCCCAGTCGTGGACTTGCTGGATCAAATGGTATGTCTATTTCCAACTTTTTGAGAAAGCGCCATACTGCCTTCCATAGTAGTTGTACCATTTTCCACTCCCACCAACAGTGGTTAAGGGTTCCGGTTTCTCCACAACCTTGCCAGCATTTGTTGTTTGCTGTTCTGTTACATTTTGCTATTCTGTCTGGGGTGAGCAATCACTGAGCCACTGGGTTACTTGGTCCCAAATGATTACCACATCAAAGCCATTTTTCACTCCCCCTCTCCCTAGGATAGAGCTATCCTTTTTCCCCACTTTGTGTATCCCACATTCATAGTGCTTTAAAAAACAGTAGCAATGATGTTGACAAGAATAGTTTTTATTGAATAGACCACGTACCAGGTCAAATATTAAATGCTTAATTTACTTACAAGCTAAAGCTGACTTCTGAGGTAGAAATGATTCTAATGTCATTTACAGTCTAAGAAAGTGAGGCACAAAAATGTTAAATAATCTGTCAAAGTCCAGAAAATGGTAATGCCATGCTCGAATGTCATGCCTTTTTTATCCCAGCATCTGTGTTCTTCATCACTGGGCTCTGAATCGTTCATTCACAATTCCAGGAAGACCCCCGCATTCTCTCTTCTGGCTGTTTTTTTGTTTACCAATCTCTTCTCTGGCTTGACCCTCAGCTCCTGAAGGACAAACACACCTCTTTCACACGCAGATAGAGCTCTGCATATTTGTGAATGGGACAGCCAAACTCTTTAAAGGCTGGAGATATTATTATTGTATGTTGACATCCTCATGGATTTTGTGTTGCTGATGGGACAAATGCAGAGCCTTGCTCATGGCCAAGTAATTTCCTGATCCTTTGTACTCTATGTTATTGTTTTTCATTCACAACTGCCCATTTTAATCACAGCTATCCCATCAGAAAGGGCTTTTCCTAAAACGGGATACTTCATTCTGATCACTTCAAATTACACCCTCGCTTGATGTGAATCAAATCAAGGCTTTGCTGCCTAACATCCCTGTGATCTCATCTCAACAAAAACCCGTGAATATGTGATTAAGTCTGACAGTGAGGGAGACAAGACCCCAAGTGTCCCATCTCTGCAGGGAGTGGAGGGCTCCCGAGATGATCAAGAGCCCTGCAGGTGTAGACAGAGGGAGGAGCAGAAGAGAGTGATTCTGGATTCCTCTCAAGGACTCAGGGAGAGAGAGGGACCCTGATCCAGGTAAAAGGGGGGCCTTGTCTTAAGAGAGGACAGATGAGATCATTACAAACTGTGGTAGTCAAAGTTACTTCTTAGATTAGTAGCTTCATGAGTTATTGTTCCGAGAATAACACCTATAATCAAATTCATGAGTCGATACAGCCCATGTCAGAAGTATCACAATGCACATTTACTCTTACAAATCTCTGAAAATACAGGATGAAAACTACTCAGTTTTGACAGTTTATTACACCCCTTCTGTGGCTTCTATAAGTAGTAGTGGTACAGTGCTTTGAGTCAGTAGTTCAACTCTGCTCACTACTCTTCCTGGAGGAAGACAAGTCACTCTGCTTCCTCAAAGGTTTCCTTGGAAGCCTTTTGGAGTGGTTTTCCTCTGTCCCTTCTGGTCACTATGAGTTGAGATTGGTTGGATGATGGGGGTTTGGTTTCTAGTTGGGTTGGTCGCCGTCACGAACTGAGTTGTGCCCCTTGAATACATGTATGTGATGATACAGTGTGGACACTATGATCGGAGAACCTCATAGTTAATAGTGATTGAGGATGGAACGTAACCTCCCTTAAGTCCACCCCAGGCCTGGTCCCTGCAACAGAAGTGCCCCTTGGGCATGGCCTGTCACACCTCTTCTCACACAAAGTGAAAAGGGAAGGAGGCCAAGAGTGAACACCTCAGTCACACCAAGAGCTCCTTCCCAGGGTGGAGCGCATCTGTCCAGACCCAAGCCTCTACACTAGGAGGCTCCGTGTCCCTGAGCAAGTCCGAGGTATGTGGAGATGTCCAAGGAACAAACACCTGGGCTGACTGGTGCTAAAGAAACAAGGGCTTTTCTCCAGAACTGATCGAGAAGGCTTTATCCCAGCCCCAGACCCTTGAATTTGAATGTTTTAGACTCCTAACTGTAACAGATGACGCTTAACAACTACAACAGCATAGAGAGAGCTCAGTTGGCCTAGTGGACAGAAAGTGAGGCTCCCAAGCCAGAGGTGGCTGACTCTAATCCACAGCCCTCAAGCCTGTTTTTAACATTCAAACATCCTTCTAGGTTGTACAGCCCTGGTGTGTCCACTTGCTGTACAGAGGTAAATCATGCTTGCTGTGAAGCTGAACACTGAGACACTGATGAGTCAAATGCACTAATGGTTACCCCTGGTGGACAGTGTTTGGTGGAGTCCCGGATTAAAACAAGCTTGGAAGCAGGAGTGGCATCCACTTCCGTAACAGCTTGCCTCCGGAAACCCTACGAACCTGGAGAGAGGATGAAAGTCATGCAAGTGTCCAGCTCCTTTGTTCATAGGGTCGCTATGAGTCATCTACAACAGCACTTAACAACAACAACAACTGTAACAGAAGTTCAAAATCACCAGCTAGTCTCTTGGAGACTAAAGGTCAATCTCCTTGCCATTAACGGACTCTGAAAACCTGCCGGAGGGTCAGCTTCGGGTGGATTCCAACTCGACAGCAAACAGCAACAATACATAACAGAATCAATTTCTATTTGTTAAACTTACCCACCTTGATATCTCTGTTAAAGCAGCACTAAGTAACTAAAATATCTACTACAGCAGAAGAAGAAGTCGTTGATGATTTCATTTTACTTGGATCCACAAACAACACTCATGGTAGCAGAGTCAAGAAGCCAAAGGACGTACTGCGTTGGGGAAGTCTGCTGTCAAGGACCTTTCCAAAGGTTTTAAAGAGCAAGGATAGCAATTTAGAGACCAGTGTGAACCTAATACAAGCCTTGGTATTATCAGTCGCTTCCTCTGTATCTGAATGCTAGACAGGGCTTACGAAAGACCAAAGGGGTTTGATACTTCTGAAATTTTGTGTTGGTCAAGAGTATTGACTATCCCGTGGGCTCCCGAAGGAACAAACAACAGTAACTTGAAGGTACTACAGACAGAGTCCTCCTTGGAGACAAGGATAGTGGAACTTCATCTCATGAACTTCGGGAATATTTTCAGGAGGAACAAGTTCTTGATGAAAAAGTGTGCTGGGAAAGGTAAAGAAGTGAGCTCGTGAGAGGAAGTTCCACAATGAGATGACTAACACAGCGACTACTCCACGGACTTGACCATGACAGAGATCATGAAGATAGTACAGGATTGTTGTTATGTGCAATCAAGTCACTTGTGACTTTATAGTGACCCCATGTGCAACAGCTCTGAACTCTACTTTATCATGAGCAAATTTCACTGTTTCTGACACAACTACACTCATTACCCCAGTCACTGAGTCCATCTGTCTCATCCAGGGTCTTCCTTTCTTGCACTGTCCTTCTACCCTTCCAAACACGAAGTGCCTCCCCAAGAATGGTTCTCTCCTGGCAACATGCCCAAAGTATGTGAGACAGAGCTTGAAAATCCTTACCTCCAAGGAGGAGCCTGGTTTCACCCTCTCCAGGAATTCTGTTTGTTCTCTTAGCAGCCCATGATATATTCAATACTCTTCTCCAGCACCACAGCTCAAAGGCATCGATTCTTTTTCTATCATCCTTGGTCATTGCCCAGCTCTCTGATGCATAGCAAGTGACTGCAAAGGCCAGGGCCTGGATCAGGCACACTTTAGTCTCTAGACTGACATTATTGCTCTTTAGTACTCTGGAGAGGTCCCTGACAGCGGACTTGCCCAGTGCAACTTATCTTTTGATTTCTTGGCTGCTGGTGCCAGGTGTTGATTGTGGAGCCAAGCAAGGTGAAGCTATAAATCTAATCTCTTCTCCATCTATTATAATGCTGCCAATTGGCCCAGTGGTGAGAATCTTTGTCTTCTTGATGTTGAGTTTCAATCCATATTGAAGGCTGTAGTCCTTTACTTTCTGCAGCAAATACCTTAGGTCCTCCTCAGTTTCAGCAAGGAAGGTTAACATCTGCATAACACAGGTTGTTGATGAGTTCCTTCAATCCTGATGCCACGTTCCTCCTCCAAAAGCCCAGCCTCCTGGGTAATCTGTTCCACATATAGACTGAAAGGATATAGAGGCAGAATGCATCCCTTACATATACCTTTTCTGATTTTGAACCATGCAGTGTTTCCTTGCTCTGTTCTGACAACTGCCTCCTGGTCCAAGTATAGGTTTTGCCTAAGGACAATCAAGTATTCTCAGAGTCCCATTCTCCTCAGAGTCAGCCACAGTTTGTTGTTATCTACACAATCAAATGCCTTTGCACAGTCAATAATACACAGATAGACTCCTCTGGTGCTCTCTGCTTTCAGCAAAGATCCATCTAACATGGGCTATATTGTCCCTAGTGCCACGACCTCTTCTAAACTCAGCCTGCATGTCTGGAAGTTCTCTGTTGATGTGCTGTTCCAGTTGTTTTCTGATAATTGAAAGCAGGATCTCACTGGCATGTAATATTAATGATATTGTTTGGTAATTTCCACACTCTGTTGGGTCACCTTTTTAAAAAAAAAATAGAAATAAATATTGATCTCTTCCAGTCAGTTGGCCAAGGGATTGTCCTCCAGATTTCTCAGCACAACCGGTGAGCATGTCCAGGGAAGCATCTGTTTGTTGAAATATGTCAATTGGGATGCCGCCAATTCCGGGGGCCCCGATTTTTTCTAATTCCTTCAGAGCAGCTTGAACTTCCTCCTTGGTCACCACAGGCTCTTGATCAAATGTTAGTTCTTGAAAGGCTTCTGTGTCAGCCCATTCTTTTTATAAACTTTTATTTTGTTAATTTTAATGAACATTTACAGAGATTTTGTATTTTCATTCATTCATTGTTGCATTTTTCTCCCTGCCCCACCCCTCCATCCCAGTTTGCTCCTCTCTTTGAAAAGGAAAAGAAAAACTCCTTCATTGGTACACAACCCCCCCGAGCCCATTCTTTTTATATGTTGGTACATTGACTGTATTGATTGCTAAAATACTGCAATGTCTATCTCTTGGAGCTAGATGTAGTCACACAACTGTTACAGAAGGTGGGGTTCTCCCTTCTAATGTCAGGATACCGGAAATTTCCTGGGGTGATTGAGTGGTAGAAGCTGCTCTGCCAACCCAAGGGCACGTGGTTCCAATCTAGTCTCTGCTCCTCAGAAGGATGGACAATCACCTCCCATGCAATTTTCTGCCTGTAAAAACCCACTGGAGAGTCAGCTATGGGTTGGTTCTGACTGGACAGTATAGGCTCATAACAAGAACAACAACGTTGGGACACTGGTGTTTCTCCTGGGCCTGGTTCATTAGTCTGTCTAGATAGAGTGCCTCCCAAAGGTGAATGGAGCTGAGTTAAAAAGAACACGCAACAGAGACAGAAGAATGGTTAAAGACAGGGTGAACGTTATTAAGAAGGAAAGATACACAAAATAAATTTGGTTAAGTAAGATAAACACAGAGACTAGATTAGAACCACGTGCCCTTGGGTTAGCAGAGCAGCTTCTACCACTCGATTGTTCACAGCTTCAGTTTGCTCGGCTCCACAGTCAACACTCTTGGCACCAGCAGCCAGGAAATCAAAAAACGTATTGCGATGGGAAAGTCTGCGGTTGGGGACCTCTCTAAAGTACTCAAGAGCAACGGTGTCTCTTTGGAGACGAAGGTGCGCCTGATACAGGCCATGGTCTTTGCAATCACTTGTTATTCATCAGAGAGTTGGACAATGACTAGGGAGGATAGAAGGAGAATTGACGCCTTTGAGCTGTGGTGCTGGTGAAGAGTATTGATTGTACCATGGACTGCCAAGAAAACAAACAGATTCATCCTAGAGAGGGTTAAACCAGGCTACTCCTTGGAGGCAAAGATTCTGGGGCTTCGCCTGACATACTTTGGACATGTTGCAAGGAGGTCTTTGGAGAGGGACATCATGCTGGGCAGAGTAGAGGGACAGCGCAGGAGGGGAAGACCCTCTATGAGGTGGATTGATTCAGTGACTGGGTTAATCGGGATGGGTGTGTCAGAGGCAATGAGATTGGCACAGAATAGAGCAGGGTTTAGGGCTGTTGTACATAGGGTCGCTATGAGTCGCAAACAATTTGACGGCACATAACAACAACAACAACACCAATAACAACAACAAGAGAAACACTGTCAGGAGAGGAAGGTGGGTCTGTCCTTGAGAGGGAGAGGCAGAAACAGACACCCTCTTCTTCCTGGTGTCCTCGTCATGTCCTCATCATGTAGCCTTGACATCTCCTGGGCTCCTCACTGTCCCCGTTCTCCCTGCCCACAGGCCTCTGGCAGAACTGCACTGGTCACCGCCAGAGGGTGACATCTATTGATTGATCTGCTGTTTGGATTCTATCCCCTCCTGTTCCCCTCATACCTTTGGGGACATATTTTCCTTGTTTTCTCTTACCCTAACACAATTGCATCTTGATTTGTGATATGAAAATAGGTGTCAAAACCCAGTACAGAAAAACCTGTTCAATGAGAACTCACCTAGCTGTTAAAAAGACCATTTTGTTCACAATGCTTCCTGTTTTCTCCTCTCTGCTTCTTGGAATGCAGATATGATGGCTGGAGTTCTAGCAACCATTTTGAACTAAAAAAGGACTTTGTGCTAAAGTCACATTTCTTTTTTTTTAGTCAAATAAATCACCAAAAAGGACAATGAAGAAGAAAAACAGCAGGATTCTGGATTCCTTGTCATACCAGTCCGAAATTATTTACCTCGGAACCTCTTTTCCTTGAGATGAAAATAGCTATCCACCTTGTCTAAGCTAGTATCCTTTCTAGTTTCTTTAACAAAGACCGAAATGTAATCCTAATTAGATGATCCACTGAAACTCCTTCCACACAGTTTCCCTCGTCTTTTAGAAGGCACTGCTTGGGTACATCCTTGAATATCTGCAACTGCAGTAGGACAGTGAGGCCCAGGGGAGTGACTTGGTTGTAGCTAGTTTCTAAGACCATTAGCTGCACACTGAGACACTGACTCACCTTCCTGGGCAGCCAGTCCCTCGCTTTGAGCACCGTCATACAGAGGCCAATAACTCTAAATCGTGTCAGACTCATGGTACAAATGACCCAGAACAGGAATTCTGGGTAATTAAGTGGCTCAGACGAAGAGAAATGAAGCCAGTCCTTGGAGAAGAACATTATCTTGGTTAAGGAGAATGCTGAGGAAGAAGAGGAAGAGGAAACTGCTGCTGGGAGCTCACAGTGAATTCAAGGGTAGCAGCATCGTGAGGCAGGTGCAGGCAGGGCAGGATCCGGCTGTCCGGGGCGACAGTACGAGGCAGAGCGGTGTCAATGGCATCTAAGCACAGCAGCAGGCTGTACTCGTGACCTTAGCCTGGAATTCTTAGCACAGGTCATCTGAAATCCACGTGTCATGGGGCTGAAGGAACGTCTCTCCAAGGAAAGGCAATGAATGGGCAGCCAGCGGCAATGTTACTTCTGTCTTCTCTCCTTTCAAAGCCAAATAAATCAGGCCGCCCTTCCGCCCAGCCTGTGGGAATGTGGCTGACGATGGGCTGCCTGACTGGTACTTGTCTCAAGCTCCACAGCCCTAGCGGGCACCCTCGCAGAACTCTGCAAGTTGCAACAGAGGCAAAAATGTGGCCCCTGTTTGGGGATGGATCTTAGGTAAATAAACCACTTTTCAAGACTTTCAGCGATGCTCCCTCGCCCCCTCCCCTCACAGCCCAGTACGAGCACGCACTTTGCACACACATGTACACTCACCCACACACATTACGCTTGGCCAGCATGGAAGCAGGGCGTCATTAATTCCTGTCCACTTTGGGATACTTTCCAATTATGATGTCCTTACGTGAGTCCTTGCTGACTGATTTCCCCAGGTCCCCTCCACTTGGCCGCAATCCAAGGCTTTTCTTCCTCTCTCTTTTCTTTAGAATCCTGGAATGCAGACAGCAGATTTTTCCTTCAGCAAACCAACTTGTTTAAACTCCTATTATTACTTCATGTCACGAAAGGAGGCCGTTAGCTGTCAATCTGCTCCATTTTTAAGTGGTGACATACTGTCCTGGTGGTATTTACAGGTGTGTCCTCCAAGAGTTCACTGGACATTTGTGGAGTCTTTGGTTGCAAATTCCCAGTCATATTTCTTTATGAAAGAATGTGATATGCATCAAAGTTCACCAAACTAATTCAGTTTTCATTCAGTTATCTACGCACCTTTTGCTTTATAATATTAATAATTACAACACTGCCACTGTGATTGCAATTGCCCTTTGGTCCAGGAAAGCTACTTTCCATGAATCCTTCTATCTTGCCCCTTTCTGCCTTGTGGGACTCAGCCTTGGGTAAGTGCTGGTCTTGACTGAGTAGAGATGGTAGAATTGCCAAGGCTGTGACTCTCAGTCCTCCTCACAAGCTGTCACACAGCTCCCCACCAGGGTTCAGCTCTGTCACAACAGACAGGTCTAGGGGACCAGTAACCCCAGGGAGACACCGATCCTTATATTACCCCACTGTGTTGTTAGGACTGGGTCGCCAGGGAAAGGAGCCGAGTCAATGCCAGAGAATTCTGTACTGTGGCATACATTGCTGTTGTTGTTGTTGTGTACTGTCAAGTTGGAATCAACCCATAGCTGACCCTCCGGTGGGTTTTCAGAGGCAATTAATTACACAGGAGGAGATTGCTCATCCTTCTCCCATGGAGCGGATGGTGGCCTCGAACCGTGTGCCTTTGGGATTGCAGCATGGCATCTTGCCACTAGGCCACCAGAGCTCTCTGTGGCGTATAGGATATTAATAAGGATGTTAAACAAGCCACTAAAAATGAACCAATTAGCCTCAATCATTGTTTATTATACTTCATTCATGTACATTGCTTTCGCTCCCTCCCTCCACCCACCGAACTCTCTGACCCATGATGCCCCTCCCCCTTCTCAGCCCCTGTCCCCTCCCCTTCTCTGTATATCCACACACATCTCACTGGTTACGCTTCTGTGTTCACAAAAATCCACTCAGCATAATGTTCTCCAGCCTCTTACATGTTCTATGTAGTAGTTTTCAAAACCTTTGTTCCTGAGTGCATCATAGCATTCCATTGTGTGAATATACCACAGTTTCTCAATCCAGTCATTTGCTGACGGACATTTGGGCTGTTTCTATGTTCTGGCCATTGTGAATAATGCCGCTGTGAACATTAGTGTACAATTCTCCACTTGCATCTCAGTTCTGCTTTCCTCGAGTATATTCCTAGCAGTGGGAATAGCTGAGTCACATGGAATCTCTTTGTTCTGCTGTTTGAGGAAACGTCAAACTGCCTTCCAGAGTAATCGTACATTTTACAATCCCACCAACAGTGTTTGCGAGTTCCAATCTCTCCACAGCCTCTACCAATTGTTGCTTACTGCCTTTCTAAACTTTGCCACTACTACATCAAAAACTTTGTCTAATAGGATGAAAAGAAAACCAGTGGACTGGGGAAAAAACATTGGCCAATGACATCTCAGATAAGGGTTTCATGATGAAAATTTACAGAATCCTCCAGGGCCTCCACAAGAAAAAGGCTGGTAAGCCATTATAAAATGGATAAAAGATATGGAAAGACCTTGCACAGAGGAAGATGTGCAGGTGGCCAACAAGACATGACGGAATGCGCATATTGTCAACAGAGAGATAGATACACCCTAGACCTGCAGCGAGATGGGCTCATTCTCATTCATTAAGGGGTTATTAAAACATCTATTAACATCTTATTTCATATGCCACACTCTAAAATCACTACCTTGGACTTCGTTCTCTTTCACAAGGATCCCGTAGAACACAGTAGAGCTGTCACTCTATGAATTCCAAGACAAAATAGCTGTGGGAGGAGAATGCATCCTTTCTCCCATGAGAGCTGGTGGGCTTGAACTACTAACATTTTAGCTAACGGAGTGGTTAACTCCTGTACCACCAGGGCTCTCACATGCCACAGCACTCTCATTCTCACTGGAACTTGGCCGAATTTGATCAGCTTTTTTTCTGTTCTCTTTCATAATCAATGCTAGCTTTTTTTTTTTTTAACTTACATAACTTTTCTTTGCTGTGAGTAATAAAATTACATTTTCTCACACACTGACATGATATTGATAGAAGAAAAGATATGGCATAGCGAGGCCTGATGTTTGAGTTATTAAAAACTTGACTACTGTCAGTGTTCCAAACATTCTAACCACACCCACCAAATCTTCAGGGTAGTTATAATCTGTCCTACCTGAAAACCCAATGTGAGCAGTTTACTCTGTTCTGTAGCATATCAGGTATTACTTGGGTTTGATTTTTGTTTGTTTTCTTTTTTAAATTTTTTTTTATTGATTTCAATGAACATTTACAGAGATTTTGGATTTCCATTCATTCATTATTGCACTTTTCTCCCCACCCAACCCACTCCCAGTTCACTCTTCCCCTTGAAAAGCAAAAGAAAAACTCCTTCATTGGTACACAATCCCCCCACACCCCGCCACCCCCACCCCAAGTATATTCCACTCTGCAACCCTCATTCCGAACTCTTAGGATAATAATAATGGCCTAAAATATATTACGTTTAAACTGTTCTCTCCCTCATCAGCTTCAATGCAGTATACATGATTTATCCAGTTTTTCTCAGTCTTACCCCCACCCTGATGTCTGCCTCTTTCTACAACAGTGGCACCATGCAGTATTTGTCCTTTTGTAACTGAGATATTTCACTCAGCATAATGTCCTCCAGGGTCACCCATTTTGAATAATATTGCATGAGTTCCTTGTTTTTCAATGCAGCATAGTATTCCATTGTGTACCACAGCTTCTCTATCCATTCGTTTGTTGATGGGCATCTGGGTTGTTTCCAACTCCTTGCTGTTGTGAACAAAGGCGCGATAAACATGAGTGTGCATATATCTGCTTGGATGTCGGTTATGGTCTCTCTGGGGTATATTGCCAGTAGTGGAATTGCTGGGTCAAATGGTATCTCTATTTGCAACTTTTTGAGAAAGCACCACATCCATAGTGGTTGCACCATTTTACACTCCCACCAACAGTGAATAAGGGTTCTAGTTTCCCCACAACTTCACCAGCATTTGTTGCTTGCTGTTCTGTTAAATTTTGCTAGTCTTACTGGGGTGAGATCATATCTCATAGTTGTCTTGATTTGTATCTCTTAGAGCTAGGGATTTTGAACATTTCTTCATGCGTTTGTTGGTCAGAGTCTAATAAATACAAGTGAAATTTCTCAGCTCTCTTTCAAAATCGAATGAGGTCAGTGGCCACATGTCTGTTGGAGTGTCAGACTGTGGCTTGGGTGTTGTTGTGGTGCCAGAACCCACACTGCCTGTATTTCAAATACCAGCAGGGACACCCACGCTAGAGAGGCTTATGCAGTTTCTAGACTAAGACAGGCTCGGAAGAAGGATCTGAAAATCTACTTAAATTGTTGTTGTTGTTGTTAGGTGCCATCAAGTTGAGTATAACCCATGTTGAGCCTGTGAAGAACAGATCTGAACCCCGTCCTAGTCTGCATCATCCTCTCTGACACACTAGAGCCCGTTGCAGCAGTCACTGTGTCAATCCACCTGGTTGAGGGTCTTCCCCTCCTTTGCCGGCCCTCCACCTTTCAGAGCATCGTGTCCCTCTCCTAGGACTAGCTCCTCCTAACAGCATGTCCGAAGTATGTGAGGTGAAGCCATTTAAATGACCAGCTGAAATCGTCTGCATCACAGTCGAACTCGGCCTGCCTGGTTTGCTTTGGACATTTCTCCAGGAGGGATCAATTTCTAGAGTAGGACACCAAGTGTGGTGACAGAGATAGCTAGTGAGACCGGTGCAAGACTTTACATGCGATTCCTTTTCGCAGCTCCAGAGAGAAAGGGGAGCAGGCTGGTGATCATGAGCTCCGCACGGGCGCAAGCAGCCCTTCATTCCATCCTGCATACCCCGTCTACTCAGGAGCAGCGATCTCGTCGATGGCTAAAAAGGGCTTTGTCTTTGGCCCAGGATCAGCAAATTCAGACTCCTGGATCCTAGCCAGCCAACTACTTGCCTTTGTAAATAAAGTTTTATTGGAATAAGACCATGCCCACTCATCTGACTGTCATCTGCGGCTATTTTGCAGCTCAGAGTTGGGTGCCTGTGACAGTGACTTTGTGCTCCCAGAACCTAAAGCGTTTGCTCTCTGCGTCTTTAGTCGGCTCCTGTCTGGTAACTTCACGTCTTAGTCACTAAAGTTTCTTCTGTCTTCTGGGAGATGCTGAATGAGAGTCTGGGTCCCAGGTGGAAGGTTTGTTGGGAGATAGGAATGCAGGCAGGGATGCAGACATTTCTGCATGTTCTGCTGTCTGGCGCTCAGTCACATGACTAGTGTTAAGTCACAGAGGTGATGAAAGATAGGGTTCATCCACCCCTACTCGGAGAAGTGCCACACTGGTGAACACCTGCAGCATCTCTCTCAACGTCCTGGCTACAAGCAGGAATCAGCGTGGGCTCCCGTCTCCCTAGTCTTTCTCCACACTTCCCCTTATTACTCACCATATATGCCCTTGACCTGGGTCATAGCTTGGCATGTCTTACGTCCGTTAGTTGACCTGCATCCTTTCTGCCATTGCAGCTCCAGTCTCCATCTTTCTGTCCTCTGACAGCCAACACCCTAGAATTTTTTCCCATGCGGGTTTTTTTTGTTTGTTTTGGGGGGGTGTTTTGTGTGTGTGTGTGTGTGTGTGTGTGTGTGTGTGTGTGTGTGCTTTTCTTTTTTTGCTGAAATATGAGAAGCTCTAATTCTTCAATTCTTATTCAGACAATCATGATTGTCAGGCTCTTTGAATTGACACTCAGGTTCCTCCTGGACCTGACCAATCTTGGCTCATATCTCTCCATGCACAGATCTGGATATTTTTTTCTGATTTAATAGATTTTTTTTTTTTACCCTTGTGCATAACTTCACCTCACGGTGTGTATTCACATTGTTCTTTCTCCCTCAAATGCCCTCATCTCCCCACATCTCAACCAGCTAATCAGATTCCATATGCTCATCCAGTAGGGTAATCTCACCAGACTGTGGCATCTTAACAGAGAAGGTACTAACTGCTTTTAGCTACCCACCGCTTAGCTAATGGTGAAGCATCTCCTAACAGTTGTTGTTATGTACCTTTGGAACCAACTCACAGCTGATCCTCGGGTGGAGATTTTCCATTTTTCTTCCAGGGAAGAACAGCTGATGGGTTGAAGTTCTGTGACTCTGGGTTGATAATTACAATTTCTTTTAATGAATGGATGGACTAAAACCCGTGGAATGCCATAGACATGTGCACTGATCCGAGAACTTTCCTTTCCCTGCACGTCTTTCTTTCTTTCTTTCTTTCTTTCTTTCTTTCTTTCTTTCTTTCTTTCTTTCTTTCTTTCTTTCTTTCTTTCTTTCTTTTAAGGTAAATTGCTGTTCTCGACCTTGTGCTCTCAACACATGTGCACTGTGTAGCATCTTCAAGAGTTTGTGCACTTCTTAAAAAGTATTAGTTGGTGCTCTTCTTCTGGGCAAGAGCCATTGCTGTTCTTCATTGTCAAATTGCAATGTCAAGCCCATGGTAGGTACTCCATGAATGCATACTGCTGCTGTTGTTAGGTGCTGTTGAGTCATAGACAACTATAGTGACCCTATGAATGAAAGACCTGAGCACTGTTCATAGAGTTTTCGGAGGTAAGCCATTTCAGAAGTGGATGCCACTCCTGCTTCCAAGCTTGTTTTAATTAGGAAGTTCCGCCAAGCACTGTCCACCACAGGTAACCATTATTGAATCTGGCACATCAGTGTCACAGTTTTAAGCATCACAGCAACCATGAGTTACCTCTGTACAGCAAATAGACAGGCCAGTGCTGTACCACTTAGAAGAATGTTTGACAAAAAAAAAATCAAACCAGGCCCGAGGCCCTCAAATTAAAATCATCCACCTTGGGCTTGGTAGCATAACTTTCTGTCTACTAGTTGTTATTGTTGTTAAGTACTGCCGAGTTATAGACAATTCATAGTGACCCTATGAATGAAAGTCTGAATGCATACTAGATAAACAAACAAATGAATGAGTGATGATTATTCTAGCCCAGACACAAGTTCTCAACTTCAGAAGGCTCTTTCAGGTGGAAATGCAGGGTGAGGATATTCATTTTAGAGTAATAAATGTCTTTTCCCCTTAAAAAAGGGTTTAAAAGGCTTTAAATCAAGAGACAAGAAGATTCAAGGTTAAGTAACAGCTTAAACCTCTGAGCAGTGTACCTCTTGCAGCTCTTTTATGTGCAGGCAGGAATGAAAGCTCTAATACCCACATGAATAACTCCGGACTTAGCTGTAACCTGAAGAAACAAGGAATAAAGAGAAAGAAGTGGACTCTGCACAGCGAGCTATTGGAATGTTGTATTGGTTACCACAGGAACTGTGTGTAGTTGGCTGGAAGTGACTAGCTCTGAATCTATCCATGCAAGGGGCATCTCATCATTGAGCAAAGATTAGCTTCTAGTTAAAGAGGATAGGTGTGATCTCAAAGTCTCATTACGTGGAAGATTCAGATATAAAACTCCAAGGGCTGATTTACAGAAACCACAGGCTTTTCCATTCTATTTCAATTCTGTGTGTAGAGAGAGATGGCCAGCAGGCACACTCTTCCTTCTAGGAAGTTTGTGGGGAGCTCTCTGTCGGATGGTGCAGCCTCAAACATCCCCTGTGCTCCTCTACGCCTCTTACTATACACCCTCACACAGACAGACTGGGGGTTCTTGCACTGCCCTTTATTAGGCTTCCCAGATTCTGCCTTTCTTAGAGAGTGAAGGTTTGTTGCAAGCCTCATTAACCACGTCTACCAGTGCTCTTTCCCCCAAATCATGTACTTGATCATTGTGTACCTCTCTGTCACATTTTGATGATTCTTGAAATATTTCATACTATTTTTATCATGTCACAGCACACGTAATACCCTAAAAAAGAAAATAAAAACCCAGAAAAAAATCAGAACTCAACAGCAAAATTTGACAGAACAGCAAACAACAAATGCTGGTGAGGTTGTGGAGAAACTGGAACCCTTATTCACTGTTGGTGAGGGTGTAAAGTGGTGCAGCCACTGTGGAAGGCAGTATAGTACTTTCTCAAAAAGCTGCAAATAGAAATATCATTTAACCCAGCAATTCCACTATTTGGAACATACCCCAAAGAAACCATAACTGCCACCCAAGCAGATATATGCACACCCATGTTTGTCGCAGCTTTGTTCATAATAGCAAGGAGTTGGAAACAACCTAAGTGCCCATCAACAAACAAATGGATAGAGAGGTTGTGGTATATTCACACAATGGAATACTATGCTGCATTGAAAAACAAGGAACTCACGCAATATTATTCAAAATGGGTGACCCTGGAGGACATTATGCTGAGTGAAATATCTCAGTTACAAAAGGACAAATACTGCATAGTGCCACTGTTGTAAAACAGGACTGACATAGGGGTTGGAGGGGAGACTGAGAAAGATGGGGTAAATTATGTATACTGCATTGAAGCAGATGAGAGAGAAAACTGTTTAAAAGGGATATGTGATTAGGTATTATAGTCATGACAGGAGTCCAGAATGAAGGCTGCATAGTAGCATGGACTTGGGGGGAGGGATTGTAAAACAATGAAAGAATTTTACTTTTCAAAGGGGAGAACAAACTGGAGGGGAGGGGTAGGCAGGGAGAAAAGTGCAACAATGAATGAATGGAAATTCAAAATCTCTGTAAATTTTCACTAAAATTAATAATAATAACAAACTTTAAAAAAACCCCAAAACCCACTGCTATCAAGCAAATCAGCCCATATGGCAGCAGCCCCTCTATAGACACTCCCAGGCCGTTAGTTCTTCCGGGAGGAGCGTGCTTAGCTTTCTCCCACGGATCTGCTGGTGAATTTGAACCACCACTGTTTGGATTAGCTAAGCCACTCAGGGCCCTTGGATGAACTACAATGGAGCATAAACGTAACCTGCATACACACAGGGAGAACAAAGGACTTGTGCCACTTACTGTATCGTGATAGTTATTATATTCTTGTTCTCTGTAGCCCATTCCTCAGGATTTTTGAGGCATGCCTGTGGTTGGATGTTTTGTGGTGCTGATGTTCCAGAAAGACCCTGAGTAAGGAGTACTGTGTTGGTGGGATGTTAAGGAGCTATGCTTGGTAACCCTAGGAGGACGAGAGAAAGGGGGTGGCAGCAATGTTAAGCCAGTCTCCACTTCAGTAAGGTGGAGCATAAGCCCCTCTAGTTCTGCAGAGAACCAGCACAGAGCAAGTATTCTGGTCACCCTGACAGCAGATGAGGTAGGTGAGGTATTCCCCCACCTCTTCTCTTTCCATCCACAGCCCAGAGCTGTCTTCAGAGCTTGGTGCTGTCTCACCTTCACCGCTTGACCCCACCTTCAGGACTCTGAAGCTGTCAGGTCAAAGCAGTGTGGAGTCAGGGGCCATCCCCCACCTTGGACTCTTGCCCGCTGCCTCCATTGGTCAGGGTTAGCTGTGTGGTGGCGTGCATGTCACTGTGGTGCTGGATGCTAGGCTGTCAGTATTTCCAACAGGCATGGGGGCGAGTTTCAGTCAAGGTTTTACTCAGAGAAACTAGGAAAGAAGGCCAAGTGATCTGCCTCCTAAACTGTCATCGTTTTGTCCCCTGGAGTTGGGAAAGACTCCAGGCTGACCCACCAGGTGGTTTTCAGAGCCTGGATTCAAACTATCAAACTACGAAATAACACGGAGGAGACTGCCCATCTTTCCACAGTGGAGCAGCTGGTGAGTTGGCAGCACAAGGAAATCCATACGGATCACAAGCAAACATTCAACAATTCATTTGCTTTGGACACGTTACGAAAGTTGCCGGAGGGGGACATCCTGTTTGGTGAAGTGAAACGTGAAGAGAGCTTCCTGAGATGAATTGGCACAAATGCCACAGCTTTGGAGTCCAACATACTGAGCACTGCTGGGGGTGGGGGCGGTGCAGGATGAGGCAGAGCTTCCTTCTAACGTACTTATGGACACCGGGAGCGTGAGTTTACTCAAAGGCAGAGAAGGAAGACGACCACACTCTTCCATTTTCACAAAAGCACCATGGGCACTTTTAGAAAGATCAGCTGTATGACGGCTGGGCCTCCACTAGCTTGCTCCACCACCCACACAGCCCACCTCGGGGGAGATCTAAGATGCTGCGGCTGCCTTACCAGTTCCCTCCTTGTCCCCTTCTCTTGTTCTAGATCTACATGTTTGATCTTAACTGCTGTGTTGCCCCACTCAGAGGGCCTATCGTTGTCAGTAGCCAGTGAATCAGCGTCCACGTCCTAGAGCCCTGAGTGGTGACCCACGGGGTTTACGCCGGCTGGTTTCTCTGGTGGTCTAGTGGGCAGACAGTTGTGTTGTTAACACAGACGTGGTGGCTCTCTGGTAGTTTGAATCTGGTAGCAGGTCTTTGTGAGAAAGAAGAGGAATCTCCTCTAATGGAATTTGCAGCCTCTGAAAACTCGGTGGAGTGTCAGCTTGACTTGATGGCAGTGAGTCTGAGTGAGATCAGTGAGGTCCAGACAGCAGGGGGTCAGGTTTCACAGTAGTCTGCCTTTCGTCTGGAAAATCTGCGGAAGCCTTTTCTGGATCCCAGAACCACGAACACTTCCTCTGACAGATGATTTACCATTGAGGTGCTCTGACTGGAAATCAAAACTACTTCTATTGGACGGAAGATAAGACTCTAACCCTCACCCACCGTGGCCCGCCATCGTAAGTTCCCAACTAAATTCAAAGCTTCCCAACTCTCAAGTGGGTGCACCGAGAAATGACTCTGTTCTCACAGGAATCTAAGTATCAGTGTAGACATAATCCCCGGGAAACAGAAGTTGATGCAAGTCCTTCAAGGCTAGTGGAGACCACAACTCAAAGCTCTTCAGATTTTCAAAAACCAAGGTTGCCGGGGCACTTGCTGCCTCCAAATGCCAAAAGCTTGGGGGCTTGTCATTTGCCCAGGAATGAAAATTACTGAAACACAGTTGGAGAGACCTATCTGAATGTTAAAAGCAAAGAGTTAAATACCTGCTTGATATAACTTATTCGTTTCTACAATATTGGAGGCATTTTAGCTCTGCTCCTGGTTTCAAGCTTAGAGCCATAATTCACAATTTTTTTTTAACAACTGCAATGATCCCCGCACTTCCTGACAGAATGTTCTGATCCAATGAGCAGATCACACATCCAGAAATAACCCAGAGTGTGTCCAGCACTCACGCTTTCTTCTCCAATTCTAATCCTCTCCATGTTTGAAGAGAGGTCTCCAGGGAGAGTCAGCTAACGCACCTCACTGCTGATGGGCAGAGCTTTGGTGAAGACAAGCCTAAAAGTAAAGATTCCCACAAAAATGAGGAAAGCTCAAAGGAGGGAGGGGTGACCCCCTTGTGATCATAACTTGTTTCATCAGTGACTCTTTAGTAGCAGTTTTGTGTCATGAAAATTTCTATCCTTTGAAGACACCTGATATTTGAAAAATAGAGGAAAAGGCCAAATAGCATAAAAACCACCTCAGCGATTTCTATTTGCTCATACAGTTCTAAGGCTGAGGGTCGATCAAGCCACTTTCTAAAGAAGGTGTCAGTCACCGTATCCAAGAGTTGGCCCCTTCTTGCCTTGTTCTGACTCTGGACTTTGAAGTTCCCTTGGGATTGGATTTCTCTCAAGGTCTATGGTTGCCTACTTGCATGTCCCATTCAGTGGTCTTACAGATACTAGAAGGAAAACGAAGACTACTTAGTCAAATCTGATACTGAATTTGCATAAAGCTCATATTATCTCAACATTTAGTGTATGAAGTACAGTGGATGGAGCAATGGAAGGGTGAATGGATGTGATGGGTGGATGGATGAGCGGATGGTTGGATTGACGGAAGAAAGAAGGAATGAATTAAAAAACTGATGGGAATATGGATAGATGAGAAGATGAACAGTTAGACAAACACAAAGATGGAAAGTTTGAAAGTCTGGAATCTTCCTTAGTGGATGAGCTCCTGAATAAATGATGGCTGAGTGAAAGAGTGAGTCGATGGTTTTCAATATATTAGTAGTTCCACATTCTCTGTCTCCATAGAAGATCTGTCTGGTGAAAAAAGTGATTTATTGCAAGTGTTATTTAGTAATAGAAAGCAGAGATTCTCAGCAATTAAACAAAAAAAATAATTTTTAGCATTTTTATTGTATTCTTCAAAACATTCTGAAAATGCTTATCTAGCAGATATCATTCTAGAGTTGAGCATCCAAATTAAGACAGACTAGGAAAAAGGATTGGCTGTCCACTTCCAAAATAGTAAGCTTTTGGAAACCCTGTGTACAACAGAGTACAACAGAGCAAACTGAGAGTGGACCAGCAGATATGGCATCTGAAGCACCTGCAGATGCATTAACAAAAACTATTACAAAAATAAAAGCTATTAATATTTGCAAAGCGATGAGTTTGAAGCAGAGCAAAGAAGACTTAATCTCAAAATTACATTTTATTTTATATTATCTCCCTCTCTTTTTTTCCTTTCACCAAATCATTGTTACAAATTCCCATAGAATCTTTTTACAAGCTAACTCTGGGGGAAAATACCCCTGTGATACACTTTTTTTGTATTCCTGCCTCTGTCATCCTCTGACTTACATCATTTTGGAGGAGACCTTTGGTCTGGCCCCTTCCTGCCATGCAGTGCCCCCTCTCTCTTCTATTCTAATGGGATCAGCTTTCCCAGGCCACCTGCTGCTGTTCTAATGAAGACAGCTGGTGATCAAGGACTTCAGAGCCCCACTGTCCGGTCAATAGCCCAGACCTGCATTTCTGTGTCTGTGTATGGAAATAGTGCCTACCTTACCACTCTGGATGTGTTACATCTCCACATAAGGAAAACAAAAACACTCACTACTGGACTGACAAACCCCATCATGACAAATAGAGAAAACAAGCTTATCAAAGATTTTATTTTACTTGGATCCACAATCAATGCCTATGGAAACAGCAGTCCAGATACCAAGTGTCATGTTTCATTGGGCAAAATGTCAGGAAAAGACCTCTTTGAAGTGTTAAAGAGCGAAGGCGTCACTTTGATTATGAAGATACACCTGATCCAAGCCTACTCATTTTCATGTGTTTCAGATGCACTTGAAGGCTGTACATTGAACAAGGAAAGTTAAAGAAGAATGTTTTTAAGTCTTCAGTTGTCAAATAATATTACTGGAAGAGCAAACAATGAGTTCTGGAGGAAAGACAGCCAGTATGGGACTTAGAGGCAAGGGTGCTGAGATAGTTTGCGTAAGTGAGACAATAGTACAAAGACAAATCAGGTCCCTGGAGAAAATCATTTTGCTCGTTAAAGCAGAGAGACAGTGAAAAAGAGAAAGGCCTTTGACACAGTAGACTGACACAGTGACTGCAACAATGGAATCGCCCAGAGCAATGATTCTGAGCATAGTTCATGCCTGGGCAATACTCCGTTTTCCTCATTAACCGGACAGCATCTAATGGCAACAGCGATGGCACGTTTGTTGTAAGAACTGATATTCAGTCCTTTTGAGGTAAGTTGGAGGCTTCCTCCTACCTTTTGGGGAAAGGTGACTCCTCTCTACGAACATTCTTGTTATGTTGTGTGTGCTGGAGAGTCAGAACCGACCCATCGTTGATCCTCCTGCAGGTTTTCAGAGACAGTTAATTCGAAGCGAGTCGACTGCTCATCATTCTCCCCTGTAGATGGTGGATCTGAACCACGTGCCGGTTATTAGAACATCCTTACGTCTCTAAATCGTTGACGGCCGATTAGCTTCACTCGTCTCCTAGCTCCACGAGTGTCTCCAGTGACGATTTACCACACTCTGATACAACCATTTCCTCATGCAGTGCCCCCCGGCACTAACACAGAGTAATAAGAGTTTCAGCTCAACAACCTGGGTTATGCAGATGACACAACCGTGCTTGCTGAAACTGAGGAGCGGCTGAAGCATTTGCTGCAAAGGTCAAGGACTGTAGTCTGGGACAGGGATTGAAGCTCAACATTAAGAAAACATAGATTCACACCACTGGATCATTTGGCAGCACCATGATAGATGGAGAAGACATTGAGATTATTAACAATTTTAGCTTGCTCGGTTCCACAATCAACACTCTTGGCACCAGCAGTTAGTTAGGAAAACAAAAGACAAATTGCATTGGGGAAGTCTGCTGTCAGAGATCTCTCCAACACGATGAAGAGCAAGGATGTCATTCTGGAGACTAAGGTCCACCTGACCCAGGCCATGATCTTTGCAATTACTTGCTATGCTTCAGAAAGCAGGACAATGACTAAAGATGATAGAAGAAGAACCAGTGCCTTTGCTTTGTGGTGCTGGAGAAGAATATTGAATATACACACCATCGACTGCCAAGAGAACAAATAGGTCTGTCTTGGAGACGGTGAAACCAAGCTACTCCCTGGCAGTTAGGATGTTGGGGCTCCATTGTACATACTCCGGACATGTTGTTAAGAGGAACCAGTCCTTGGAGAAAAACATCATGCTCAGAAGGGTGGAGGGACAGCACAGGAGAAGAAGACCCTGGAGAAGGTGGATTAACACAGTAACTGAGGTAATGAGGGCAGGTGTGTCAGAGACAGTGAGAGGCTCCGGATAGAGCAGAGTTCAGAGCTGTTGTGTATAGCGTCACTATCTGTCATAGTCAACTCAATGGCACATAGCAACAACATCGCAAGGCTTATTCAGTACTTAATATGTACTAAGCTTTGTTTTAAGAGCGTTAAGTATATGGATTGAGCTTCACATTCACAAAACCTCTATTATGTAAATAGCACCATTATTCCCATTTTAAAGGTGAGAAACATGAGACTAAGAGAAGCTATTCAGTGGCTTTAGGCTCCTCAAACCAGAGTGGAGGCTGCTCCCCACAGTGCTGGGCGTGCAGTGGGTGGTGGATAAACATCGGTTAAATGGGTGTCTGTTGGTCTCCAGCCCCCCTCCCTGAGCTGAGGCCTGCATGAAGAATCACCATCGTTTCATGTCATTTTCTGTGCGATATTAAACCAATCTCCGCAAATTCCCATTTATTAAATTTTTCATATTTTTACTTTTGATTCATTCCTCCAGGACTATTCCAGCATTTTTAAGCTGGAAGTAGGACATTGTTTTAGCAGACAGTGATTGAGAATTTGCTTGAAGATTGAGCCGCAAGGTCACCTGGAGACTGCAGCCCCCTGAGAAGGAGCCATGTCTTCGTAGCGTTTCGGTGGGTCGGGAGCAACTCTGTGTCCTGGGACGACAGTCAAAGTCTTCCTTCAGCGAATCCTATTTTCAGAAGGGAAACTAGCATCCCCAAGGCCAGCGTAACTGTGTGTGGAAGAATCACAGCCTTGTTCCGTCAAGCATTGCACTGGCCAGATCTGTCTATGTGTCTTATTACCACACACCCCATCCATGAAGTTGGAAGGCAGAGGTCTGATGTTTGAACTTGACATCCTCGGGGTCTAGGAGCGGGCCTGGCACAGAGAAGATGCTCAATGACTGCTTGAGATAGGACATTTGGAACTTCTACTTCATAGCTTAGAACTTGAATGTCATCTGCCACGTAGGCATCTAAGAGCGAGTACACCGAAGTCTGGAAAACTGCTTAGTGGACCTTGTAACCAGCACACAGGTAGTAATTGTTGTCAGGTGGTTCCAACTCAGCCCAACTCCCAGCAACCCCTTATACAACAGAAAAAATGCCACCGACCTGCCCCGTCCTCACAATGTGGCTGTCAGACCCCATTGCTGTAGCTATTCGGTTAATACAGCGCCTTAAGGGTCTTCCTTTAATTTCTTTTTGTTGTTGTTGCTGTTATTCTTTGAGCCTCTCTTATACCAGTCATGGCAGAGAGAAGTGGAGAATGGAGAGAGAAGCAACTCTGGAATAAACAGGATTAAGGTCCGACGTAAATCCCAGCTTGGCCCTGACCGTGGATAAATAAATCTCTTAACTCCTTTAAAATTGCCTTGTAAAATGTACATGATAATGAAACTCTCTCTGCATTTGTTGTTGCTGTTGTTATCTCTGCATTTAGAAAACAAAAATAGAGACGTCCAGCTAAATTTGAACTTTAAGTAACAAATAATGTTCTGTATAACTGTGTCCCGTGCAATAGTTGAAACATACATATCCAAAAATAGAATGCATGCAATTGGAAATCAACAGTCAGTAGGTGTCCAGTAGATTATCTGACAGCCTGAAACCAGACTGTTCTGGAGATTAGGTAAAATATAGCGGTAACCTAGGTGCCCGTGGTGTGTGCTCAGGAAGTCTCACCACTATTTCAGAACGCCAGCTCAATAAATACTGACTCTCGGTCTTGCTTCTCTTTTAAAATAATCTGCATTATTACTTCCACCACTGCCTTCCCTCCCCTCTCCCCACCCCTTTCTCAGCCTCTTAACATACAGTGAGATGTCGGAAGGGGTCTTGGATGTAAAAACGGAGCAAACAGCTGCCATAAAAAGACGTTGCTGTCAGTTCAAATGAATGCTGGGCTAATAGGCCCATTAATAATGGGCTTTATAATCGGAGGCCACTTACGCTAATAATTCTCTGTGTTTGGTATTTGACGCTGTGACATTTATACTGAGCTGAATGGGGTGTGTGTGTGTGTGTGTGTGTGTGTGTGTGTGTGTGTTTAAAGCCACTTAGCTCACTTGTACTCTGAATACAGCTGCAGCATTGGGAAGCTAGAGTGTTTTATTTAAGTACACAAACCACACGCATGTCGTAGGAGGTTCTATTTTTTTTGGGGGGTGACTCTTGCCTTGAGGGCTTTCGAACCCCCAGAAGACTCAATTGGGACCAGAGGGAGCTTGGAGATGAGCATGGAATTGGAGATGTGACCCTTCCTCCTGGTTCCCTCCACCCCTGAGTGGTTTAGAGCGTACAAGACGGCCCCACACACTGTGACTTCTCACAACAGCCCCTGGAATTGTGACAGGGCCCAATTAGCATTGCCACCCCCTCTCTGCCTCTCTTCTATTTGAGGACAAGTGCCAGAACAGCAGGGAAGTTTAACTCAACCTGGATTAAGGAGTAGTGCTCTTTCTGGAAGTTAGAAACCTCAATCATCCTTGATAGGGAAGGAGTCTGGGAAGAGGGGGTTTTATTTAGGTGGAGGTGGCTCTGGGGGAAGTGGCAGATCAAATACATGTGCTTCAAAGGACCCACTGAAGAAGCTTGGGGTGCAGACTCAGCTTCCCAAGTGCCCCACAATCTAATACACCCGGAGGTCTCAGGATGGCCTCTCAAAGCCAGAGTTGAGGGGTTTTCTCAAGTGGGCTAAACATTTTCTCCTGAACCACACAACTAGCTGCTGAGAGCCCTTAGGCTCTGATCAGGATGGTCTTGGCTGTAACAGGGTTTGCAAGCCTGGTGTTACAGTAGGAACCACCACTCTGGTCCAGGTGAGCAAGACAAGAGCTTCACAGCCCTGTGAATCCAGGAGCAGTCAGCAGGAGGTGGCTGCAAAGGCATGACTGAACCAGTCCACCCCATCCTGCCATCCCCCCTCTCCCAACACCCCTCCCCCAGGTGATGCATTGACAGCTGACATCTGAGAACATCGCCCCTACTCCTCCCCCAACACCCCCCTCATCCTTCATGGACCCTTTCAGATCCAACAAGCACTGGTTGCCTTCTCCTCCTCCTTTCTTTTCTCTTTCTCATCTTTCTCCTTCACTTCATTCTTCTCCTTTAACAGGTCATTGTGATTTGGGCAGAAGTCTGCAGAGAAGAGTGGCGCTCCATCCAATCACTCACATACGTTTTATTTTAAGATGTTGATGGTGACCCACCTGAGTAAGTCTTCCCACTTCCTCCCTGTGATTCTTGCTTCCACCCATCCGGCTTTCTGCCTTCTAAATGCTAACTCTGCACAATGACGCCTTTTCACTCTTGTATGGTTGACTATCCTAAAGACGGAACACCTTCCCTCTGGCATCTTCTGAGGAGATCTGAAGGTGCCATTGTTAAAACAATTAACTGATACCCAATTGCTGATAAAAGGTTGAAACTTAGCAGCTACCATAGAGGAGGGCGATTAAACAGTCTGCTCCTGTAAAGATCTACAGTCTCAACAATCAGCACCCTTGGTACCAGCAGTCAGGACATCAGAAGATATATTGTACTTGGCAGATGCTCTGTCAGGTGCCCTTCCAAGGTGATAAAGAACAGTGATGCCAGTTCGGAGAATGAGGTGCACCTGGCCCATACCAAGGTCTTCTCAATAACCTGCTATGCATCAGGTGCATATGATATGATATATTGCTCTTTGCGTGGGACAGTGACTGCAGCAATGGGCTCTAGTGTATCAGAAAATGACAAAGACGGCACAGGATTGGACAGGGTTAAGATCTGCAGTTCATAGGGTTGCTATGAGTTATATTGGACACTATGGCATCAAACAGCAATAACAGGGTCCCTGTGAATCTGAATCTTCTCCATTGTTGTGAGTTTTGTGGTGTGTATACCTTCTGGGGCATGGAGCTCACTCTCTTTCCTGGGGAGGTGTCCCCTACCTCTGCAAACTTCAATAGGTGGGAGAGCTAACGAGTTCAAGGCCCCTATTGTCATCAGGGAAGATTCAGGATCCCCTTCCTGTGGCCAAGCTCATAACCAGAATTTTGGCCAAAGCTCGTTGCAGTGCTTTCTGTTCACTTCTCCCCACAGGGCTCACATTGCCTCTCTCTCTCTCCTCCCACCTCCCTCCCTCTCTCTTGCCCCACCCCTCTCCTCCCACCTCCCTCCCTCTCCTCCCACCTCCCTCTTCCTCCCCTCCCTCTACATCCCTTTCTTTCTCACTCACTTTCTTATTTTTGCAGCGAAATAACTAAAGGTTTAATTCAGAGGTCATTTTCCTCTGCACAAAGTACCTGATAATTATTACACACACCCTCAAAAAAAAGGGGGGGGGAAATTAAAAGATATTCATCCCAGACTGCTCATAGAAGATCAAGCTAGATGAATTTTCTTAATAAGTGGTTAAAATATCTTAAGAGTTTCCGGCACTAGCTTGCTGCTCAAGGGTTTTCAATAAGATGCTCTGATGATGGAAGAAGCACTTTTATCAAATATTAAGCTACTGTAAATTTACTGTAATTGAATAATTTGCCTCTTAGCTTTGGTTCACTAAGACTGTAGTGAGGTTTTCATCCCTAAGTGATGGCTCCACAGTCTATTTCAATATATGTCATGTCAGGCAAGGCTCATCGGCAGAGCCATTTGAGATTTAGTCATTTCAAAGCCGAGGGACCCTGTAAATGGTCTGGGTGATTGACCAGAAAGTATGTACATATTTAGTTATATTAAATTCTGATTAGGGTTTCGACTTCTATATTTAAACTCTGAGTAGTTTGCTGAGCCTTTATGACTTTTATGGGAGTGCTAATGCGAATTCTGGAGGGTTTTTCATAGGAATCTCAGCAAAGACAAACCTTTTGGCCCAGGTTGCATAAATATTTAAGAGATGGACAAAGAGGACTTAACAAAAATAATTAACAGCAATGAATACTGGTTGGAAAGAGACCAAATTGATGCCTACTTCTATAAGTTATGCCTTAAAAGGCAATAATGCAAAAAATATTTCACAGATAAATACTTTTTACCTTGTTAAAAATAGGGAGGATACATAACTTTTGGAGGGGCATTGTCCGTGCGCACCACTCAAAGAGGACAACGGCATTCATTATCTAGTGGAAGCATCACCAGTGTTGTTCCTAGGTGCCACTGAGTTGAGCATGACTCAGAGCGACCCTTTGAACAAAAGATCTGAACCCTGTTCTGTCCTGCGCCATCCTCATTCTTCCTGACACACAGGAGCCCATTGCAGCAGAAACCACATCAATCCACCTAGTTCAGGGTCTTCCTTTCCTTTGCTGACCCTCCACCCTTTCCAGTATCATTCCTCTAGTGTTCATGGGTTTTTCAAAGGCCTGTTATTTAAGAAGTGGATGCCAATCCTACCTCCTAGTCTGTCTTAATCTCTGGGAGCTCTATCAAACCCTTCCCACCATGGGTAACCCTTATGGCATTTGACACACCAGTGGCACAGCTTTCAGTATCCCAGCAACCCCAAGTTGTCTCAGTATAGCAAAATGACAGATAAGAGCTCTACCACTTAGAACAATGTTCTCCCCAAACACAATTAACTGGAGACTCTTAGGGCTCAAATGACTTTTAAATACAAAGGCCTGCCCACAAGGTCCTGATTGATTTAAATAAGAGGCTTCCAGCCCACAGCAGATTGTTAACTAAATCCCAATGACCAAATCAGCTTACACTTGATTGTTAACACAATAAAAATAAATAAACAAAACTGATTAAACAATTACATCAACTTTCAGTGAAATAATCAGAATCCAATTGCTTCACTCAATTGTTGCTAATTTTTTTAGACCATGGAATTAGAAATTCGGTGCTTCTTAAATAAATATTTCTCCCTATTCCTCTTCCTCCTGTTCCTGGTCACCATCATTAGAACCAGATTCACATGCATTTGCCTTTTCTAAGTATTTTCTGTTGGTGAGATCATACAGTATTTGTCCATATGCCTGTAGTGTGAGGCACCTCTAAGCACATTTCTAGGTCCTCAGCACCAAAGGCAGATCCGAGAACAGCAGAAGGTTCTGCAGCGTGGAGTAACTATCACCTGTGCCCGTGACCCAGATGCTCATCTTTCTCCTTCCAAACAGAACTCCTCCTCCTTCTGCTGAACCCTGGTCAAAACCAGCTCCCCATGAAAAGATGAGTTCAGAACTTGATAAGGCAAAAAGGGGTCTTTCTTTCCTGAAGAACAGGCAAGGTTCCACACTGTGGTGGACAGACACCTGAGACGGCATCCTGTAAAAAGAGTGGGGGCAGCACGGCTTCATGTGACCTCTACAAACTCCACAGGGCAACTATCCCCATAACAGCAACCATAACACTAAACCAACTCCCATAAGGTCATACATGTCCCCTCTGCTCCCACATCTACTAATTCCAACACCAATCCTATGGGATCCGAAATTCACTGCAATAGCTGCACAAAACTCGCAGAGCTGCTCTCGTGGTTATTCTGTTTACAGGGAAGTCAACAGGTTGCGAGTTAGATTGGCAGCACAACACAATCTTTCAGTCGGGAGAGTTTCTCATGTTTCCACAGACCCTTGACCTTCAGCCTCACAGTGTAGGTCAGTGTTCCAAGGCTGTCTTAGCCCTGCTGATTATGGGAGCCACCCCCACCCGCAGTGTTGCCATCCACTTGACCTCTGGCTCTGGGGCAGTACTCCCAGGTCACTTCCATCTCACGCCACATAGCTGCTTCTTCCCTGCTGCTGCTGGTGGTGTTCTCATGTAGCTCCTGGTCTGACTGACACAGGAATCTCTGTCCCCAAAGGACTTGCCGTAAACTACATTCTCTGCTTGGTCTTTCTTGCTGGTAGTGAGAGAACTTGTTCAATTTGAATCTGGAAGAACGACAAGACTGGCCAGTACCCTCATGGATACACAATACATCCCAGGTGTGTGTTCTCCATCAGCCAAATGGTAAAAGTCAAAGGCCACGACCCAAGACAGCCTTTTGATCAATCAATGCACTATATCACACATCCAGACACACCCCCCAACCCGAGAACATGCTCTCTCTACACCCTCTCCCTGGAGCCTCGGGCCTGTGGTAATGTGACTCCTGTGACACTTTGATTATAGCCTGAGGAGGTCCTGAGCAGAAGACCCAACTGATCTGCACCCAGACTCCTGACCCACAACAATGGGGAGACAGTACATTTGTGTCACGTTAAGTCGTTTTAAGTTGTGGTAGGAGGACTCTGGTAGTACTGTGATTAAGCAAAGGGCTTTAATGGAAAGGTCAGAGACCCGACCCCGCCACTCTGAGGGTTCAAGATGTGGCCGTCTGCTCTAGAAACGTTTCTATCATTGGAAGCCTCATGAGGCACATGTGCTCTGCCCATCACGTCCCTATAAATCAGAATCAACTCAACGGCAATGCATTTGGGGCTAAGGGGTTCAAAGGTGTCTGTGGACAGTCCATTTGGCTACTAAGCAAAAGGTTAAAGTCTCTAGTCCACCCTAAGAGTCTTAGACAACGTCTAGGGATCTATGTCTAACACATATGTCCCTGAAAAATCCAGGAGCATAGTTTTTCTCTGGTACACCGGGGTCACTATGAGTCAGCGCTGACTCTACAAAAGTAAAGCTTTAATAATTTATTATGCAGTAGCAGATAATTCTAATGTCAGATGGGTCCTGCCTGAAAGTAAAGAATACCAGAAGAAGGTCTGTTTGTGCTCTGTAGACTATAACAAGTTGTGGCTGACGCTGAGAAGAATGAGAGTCCCAGAGCACTTGACTGTGCTCATACAGAAACTATACCTGGAACAGGAGGCTGCTGTGTGGACAGAGCAGGGTTTAAAATTGAGAAGGGAGTGTGGCAGGGTTGTATTATCTCTCCACATCTGCTCAATGTGTATGCTGGGCAAATTATCTGAGAAGCCGGACTCTACGAAGAGACGTGTGGCGTCCGGATTGGAGGGAGACTCATTGATAAACCTGTGTTATGCAGATGACACAACCTTGCTGGCTGAAATGGAGAAGGACTAGAAGCACTTGTTGCAAAAGATCAAGGAATGCAGCCTTTGGTATGGATTGTATCGCAATGTCTAGAAAACAAAGATTCTTACCACTGGACTGATAGGCAGCATCATGGTGGATGGAGAGGAGATTGAAACTGTCAACAGCTTCATCGTACTTGGATCCACTATTAAGAACTTTGGTACCAGGAGTCAGGAAATAAGGAGATGTTTTGCACTGGGGAAATCTGCAGTTAAGGACTTCTCCAAGTTATTGAGGAGTGATGATGTCAGTTTAAGGTGTGTCTGATTCAGGCCATGGTTTCTCTGATCACTCGCTGTGCCTCTGAGAGCTGGACAATGAGAAAGGATGAGAGAAAAATAACTGACATCTCTGAGCTGTGGTGTTGGAGGAAACCCTGAACATCTATCTCATGGACGACCCAGGAAAGAAACAGATATATCTTGGAGAGAGTGCAGGCAGAGAGCTCCTTGGAGGCAAGAATGATGAGGCTTCACCTCATGTTGCTAGAAGGGGTTATTCCTTGGAGAAAGACGTGATGTTGGGAAGGGTGGAAAGCTGGCAATGGAGAGAAAGATCCTCAACCAGGTTGACTGACAAGGTGACAGCTGCATTGGGCTCCTGTGTGTGAGGAAGTGTGAGGACGACACAGGATAGAAGAGGGTTCAGAGCTTTTCTTCATGACTCATGCTTGACTCGATGGCACTTAATAACAACAGTGGGCAATTTAGATAAGATAATTACTTAAGTAACAGTAGATAATTAGCTTAACATAGAAAATGAGAACTGAAGGCAGAGGAGAATGGAAAAGCTTCTGGAATCGCTAGAGTCTTGGCCACAGGGGCTTTTTATAGAAAATGGTATCTTCTTCCAGGGAAAGAGTCACAAGGTAGGACCACAGTTTGTTTTTACATCACCACTTAGGACAAGACATTTGGAAATTAGAGCAGTCATTCATGTTTATAAGTGACATATTTCAAGAATGATTTTCAACCAACTTTGTTATGTCAAAGGATTCCTGATGGAGTTGACCTGGGAATCCTTTTTCTCTGTGACTGCATGAATTATGTGGCTTCATAAATAATTGCTTCCTTTGCCATGAGACCAGAAGAACTGGATAGTACCCAGCTAACCTTCACTGAATCTTCTGAGCAAAGGTTCTATATAGGATTCTTGACCAAAAGAGGGAGCATGCTGAACAGAATTCAAATTGTCAAGGAATCTAGAGTTATGGAGCCTGGATAAATCCCTGCAAATATTGTCCTGAAATATTATCCTTTCAATTTAGACCAGAAATACCCTCTGAAGTCTTCTTAAAATTAAACAGTCATCTAATTCGCTGTACAGAGGTAACTCATGGTTACTGAGATTCTGTGACACTGTGACACTGATGTGTCAAATGTGATAATAGTTACCCATGGTGGACAGTATTTGGTGGAGCTCCCAGATTAAAACAAGTAGGAGTGGCATCCACGTCCAAAATAGCTTGCCTCTGGAATCTCTATGAACTTAGAGAAATTATGACATTTATGCAAGTGTTCAGATCTTTTGTTCACAGGGTCACTATGCGTCATCTAGGACTCGATGGCACTTAACAACAACAACTAACTTAATTGTTGTTGTTGTTATGTGCCATCAAGTGGCTTGTGACTCATAATGACCCTATGTACAACAGCCCTAAACCCTGCCCTATCCTGTGCCAATCTCACTGCCTCTGACACACCCATCCTGATTACCCCAGTCACTGAATCAATCCACCTCATAGAGGGCCTTCCCCTTGTCCCTCCACCCTCCCAAGCATGATGTCCCTCTCCAAGGACCTCTCCCTCTTTACAACATGTCTAAAGTATGTCAGACGAAGCCTCAGAATCCTTGCTTCCAAAGAGCAGCCTGGTTTAACCCTCTCTAAGATGAATCTCTTTGTTTTCTTGACAGTCCAGGATACATTCAATACTCTTATCCAGCACCACAGCTCAAAGGCATCAATTCTCCTTCCATCCTCCTTAGTCATTGTCCAACTTTCTGATGCATAACAAGTGATTGCAAAGACTATGGCCTGTATCAGACGCACCTTAGTCTCCAGAGTGACACCATTGCTCTTCAGTACCCTGAAGAGGTCCCTAACAGCAGACTTTCCCATCGCAATACGTTTTTTGATTTCCTGGCTGCTGGTGCCAAGAGTGTTGACCATGGAGCCAAGCAGACTAAAGTTGTAAACAATCCCAATCTCTTCACCATCCATCCTGATGCTGCCAATTGGTCCGTGGTGAGAATCTTTGTCTTCTTGACATTGAGCTTCAATCCAAACTGAAGGCTACAATCCTTGACGCTCTGTAGCAAACGCTTCAGGTCATCCTCAGTTTCAGCAAGCAGGGCTGTGTCATCTGCATGACGCAGATTGTTAATAGATCTTATTTACCTTGAGTTTTGTATTCTTTCAAGAACACTCTTTTACTCTGTGAGATAAAATTGACAACAGCAACTTGACCAATAAGAGAATAAAGTTAAAGGATAGTGAGCTAATTCTGGTGGAGGAAGGACAGTTCAGAACCGAGAACGGCTGTCCAGCTTCATGAATTTAGACCATGTCGGTGAACTGTCCATTGTTGACTTGGTACATGTTCTGCTGTCTACATTCTCAACAACAAAACTTAAGATAAAATGAAGTGATACTTTTTACAATTGCTCTTTTCTCACGTCAACCTGCATTTCAGTAGTACATTTGAATTTATGTCAGTATTTTCAATCTACCAGCTACCCGCAGAACTATCTGGTTCCAGAAAGAGCGTGTGTCTCTGTGCCTAGCGAGCAGTTTCTCCTGTAGTTTGTCATAAATTTGCTTCCTCCCCATCATGTATTCCCTTTCATCCAAAGAGCTCCTAGTGTTTTATTCATAAATATAATTATCCTCATTTTATAGATGAGGAAACTGGGTCATTGAGATGTGAGCTTGGAATTAATAACTGCAACAGAAGTAATACTTGCTGTAAAAGTCAAGTGACTCTCTGTCACTTCTTAGTGACCGAAAGTGTGAGTGCAGGTGCGCGTGCATGTGTGCGCACGAGAAAGAAATATATACATGCCTTCACCTGAAGCAACACCCATCCTCCAGTTTACCACGCCGAGTTTCCCGTGGCAGTATTACTGTCTGGCTGCACCCAGCCAGGAGCATTCCCAAGGTGTCAACATGGACACAGGCATAAAAATATGAGGCAAGTTCTGGGGGGGGGTGTGCTGGAAATGGGACCCTGCATCACTCCACTTTATAAAAACAGGAAAGAATTAAACATCATTGCTCTTCCATAAAGACCCCTGTGGTGAACCACTAGCACCCACGCTTTGCTCTGTTGAAAGGCTGTGGTGTTGGCTGGCATTCTTTGGCCCGGCTGTGAACATGGAATGAGACAGCAGCAGGCCTTGGGATCCACTCAGCCTCTGCTTTGTGGCCTGAGTAGATTCGGTCACGCCTTCGTCACTGGAGATTTGCAAAGACTGGGGAATTCTTGGCGGTCCAGCCCAAGTAGAAGCTTCAGTGGAGGGTTGGGTGCATACTGAATCTTCTTTGAGAAATGTGAGGTCACCCTGTGACCTTAAATGGATCAATGCTATGTGCTCAACCTTCTTGTGTCTGTTGAAGATTGATGTGTTGTCATTAGTTGCTGCCAAGCCAGCTCTGACTCATGGTAATTCTGACGACGACAGAACACAACGAGATGCTAACTGGCTCTATGCCAAGTTCATGACTGTTGATACATTCAAGTCCATTGCTGTAGCCACTCTTTGTTCTGAATGCTTTCCCTCAGAGGAGCTCATCCAGCACTAGAAGAGACATTATTGAGTAGAGAACCATTGGGTTCCACCAGTTTAGAAATCTTCCTCCTCACCCGTCTTAGTCTGAAATCTCTGCTGAAACCTGTCATCACAGGTGGCCCTGTTAGCATTTGAAACACCAGTGACATAGCTCCTAGCTCCACAGCCACATGCAAGCCACTACACTGACCAATGGTTGGTAGGAAAAGCAGCACAATTCCTTTCATTATTTCAACTCCAAGGTCATCACCTGATTCCATTGTGGAACCAGTAAGATCACAGAATCCATCTAACAAGCGCAGCTGTACAGAAGAGAATGGACACAGATGTTGGTATTTCCCTCTTTCCCCACACTACTAGTATTAGTCATCCCTGCGCCAATTTCCTGTCATGGTTATCTAGCAAATAGTTTGTTGTTGTTATCATGTGCCATTGAGTCACTTGCCACTCACAGCAACCCTATATATAATCGCCCTAAACCCTGCTCTATCCTGTGCCAACTTTATTGTCTCTGACACACCTACCCTCATTACCCCAGTCACTGAGTCAATCCATCTCATCGAGGGTCTTCCTTTCTTGCACTGTCCCTCTACTCTTCCAAGCATGATGTTCCTCTCCAAGGACTGGTCCTTCCTTGCAATATGTCCATAGTATGTCAGATGAAGCTTGAGAATCCTTGCCTCCAAATAACAGCCTGGTTTCACCCTCTCTAGGATAACCTGTGTGTTCTCCTGGTGGTCCCTGGTATATGCAATACTCTTCTCCAGCACCACAGCTCAAGGGCATCAGTTCTATCATCCCTAATCATTGTCCAGCTTTCTGACACATAGCAAGTAATTGTGAAGACTGTAGCCTGGATTAGGGGTGCCTTAGCAAATAGCGAGACTTGTTTGATTGAATTGCAAATAGTTCTGTTGGATATTTTCACATCTTTCTGATCTTGTCCCTCTCACTGTGTCTACCATGCCACACACCAAACCCTTGTATTCTCTTGTCTGTTGACTGATGTATTTTCCAACTGAAGCTTGAGTACTCTTTCCAAAGCATGGGTCTACCCACACTACCTCTCTAATTACAAGCCTTTTGATATGACTCCCGCCACCCCCCAAAAAATGAGTTAGAGCTCATTAACATGCAAACAGCATCCCTTGGCCTGATTCTTGACTATTTAACTTAGCAGATCTCTGAGCACTTAACAGGCTTGTACTTTTAGCATCTTTGAACTGCTTCGCTTTCTAGGAGGCAAGGATTGCAAGGCCTCATCGCACATACTTTGGGCATGTTGCTAAGAGTGGCTTCCCCTGGAGAATGATATCTTACTTGGAAAGGTGGAAAGTTGGCCAAATAAAAGGTGACCTTCAACCGGATGGATTAACATAGTGACTGTAACAACAGGCTCAAATGTGTCAGAGATGATAACAATAGCACAGGATAGAACAGGGTTCAGCTCAGTTGTTGACAGGGTCGCTATGAGTCGTCCTTGACTCAATGCACCTGACTATAACAACCAATCGGTGCATCTTTGTAGACATTGGGCTGTTTGTCGTTCCATGCATTCCTCTGGTCTTGCTGCTGACGCCATCTGGAGGTCCATTTACCCCTCTGAACCCAAAACACTATCCTCCAGCTTCTCTGACGCATGGCGGCCCGTACGTGCCACAGAGCACACTACACTCTGCAAGGATTTCAAGTTTGTCGTGAGTGGGAAGTGATCTTCATTTTCCTCTTCCAGGCACTTCTGGGTGGACTTGAGTCAGAAGCTGAATGCTTGAAGAGGGTGCCGTCTAGGTACCCCTTCCTGCTTCTACCTCATGTAAGCACACCATCCACCCTGCCATGCAAATTTCTCTTCAACTCAACAAAATCCTGGTAACCTTCAAGAAGCAGCTGAGGGATTTTGTTGCTAGGAAAGCACGCCCATCTCCTCTTTACAGTATTAAACTGAAATTATGTCCCATGTGCCTCTCAATCTAATTACGTAACTGCATTTGTGCTAATTTTTCTGCATTCTCATCTGTCCGCCCTGGTTACACTGTAGGGCAGAGTGAGGATCCTAAACTCCATTCATTTGACTTGGCCCAGGACCCAGCACTGTGACTCACACACAGTAGGTGCTCAATAGTGCGCTTTGAAAGGGTAACTGGGTGGCAGAGATCAGTGGACAGGTAGATCTACATCTGCATGGCAGGCATAGGAGATCCATGGACGGCTAGATCTACATCTGAGAAGGTCTGTTCTTGGAATTAGCTTCCAATGCTTAAAAGGGTTAATTGCCTGTTATCTGGAGTTCCAAGCGCCTTCTATTCTCTGGTGTCAAACTCAATTTCTACTCGCCTCACCCCTGTTCTAATGACATAGAACTGGACAAATAGGAAAAAGCACCCTTGGCACAATTTCTGCTGATGAATATTTCAGCAGGTGCCTCTTGGCTAGAAGTCGAGATGAAAGCCTGGCTCCAGGCAAATTAAGAGGGAAGAAAGGCTTGTAAGTACATAAGGCTTTGGAGAAATGCCGTGGTGCAGAGCCCTAGACAGGAGTCCTGCAGCTGCAAACGAGGCAATCGCATCCAGGGCACTCTCGCTTCTCCTCCTGGATGTGGGGAACAGCAGTGGAGCGTCCTGAAGAGACAGGCTGCTCTCAGAGCCAGAACCTAGTTCTTGCTAGGAGTTGGCATCAGCGGATGGTGGCGTAGGTCCAGGGCGGCCCATCCGCCAATCCATTTGCAGTCCCTGGGAAAGCATGGCTTCCTGGAGGAAGGCAGGCCTGGGTGACGCATTGCCAGATCCTGCTCTTTCCATTACTTTCCATAATCGGATTTTTTTAAGGTGGCTGGAGTGCATTAAGCTAAGCTGAGACCAGCTGCGTGCACCACTTGCCACATTCCTGCAAAGCCTACTGGGAAAGCATCTCATGACAACTGGGCCTGGGGTTTCCTCTCTGGGGTGAAATACAAAGACTTGTTGGAATTTCAGGACCAGGAAAAGTATTTTTCTGAACTTGCCTTGCTGAACTTGCATACCACTTCAGAGCTAGATGAACCACAACAAAAAACACAGAAAAGACAGCGGAGGTTGAATAAGCTGAAGAAGGAAAGGCAGAAGTGTGATCTGGGGAAGGGTTAGTTTGGGCAGATGAGACGCAAAATAGGGAACCAAGAGTCCTGGCTCCGTGCCCAGAGCTGGCTCTGACCACAGGTAAGCCACTTTATGTGAGTCCTCAGTGGGGTTCGATGGCTTTGACTGTAAATTAAACGTATACCTTCAGTGCTATATGATGCTTTGAAGTTGTAATTTGCTACGAATTCATCCTTTAGAGCCTCACTTGTGGTTCAGGTATGATAGCAAAAGCCAGGCCACTTCTCAGAGAAGCACCCCTCTTAGCGTGTGCTCAGAGTGACGTGTCCATTTGCTAGTTGATAGCAGATAGACAAGTTCTTCTGAAGAAGCTGCTTCAATAGGAAAAAATTACCTGTAATGGTGAAATTTCAGTCACCACAATTGGTAGGGAGGACTATATTCAATAGAAAGAATGCTGGCGGGAGGTGGGATTTCCGGTGGAAGCCCCTGAGGCAGAATGTTACCTGTGCAGTTTATCGGAACATGCCATATGCGTCCCAGTCTGACCAGGGAGGAACAGGTGACAGGATTGCTCAGAGGCTCAGTAATTACCCACCTGACCAAACGGGACAATCTGACGCTAAGAAGACCTCTTGGAACTATTCATATTGGAGGCAGGGAATGATCACGTGTACCCTGCATTGGGTAAGCAGTGCTGCCTTTAAAGGAAGCAATTTTTCGAGACAGCTGACCAAGAAAGCCGTCAGCTGGTTCACTTAGGGCTGTTGAGAAGACAAATCCTTCTGTGGTGCAGGGTCGCTCTGAGCTGTACAGCTGAGCACCCATTGCTGCTGCTGTTAGTGTTGGGGACCTCTGAGCTGACTCTAATGTCTAGCGGCCTCTTGTGCAAGAGAACCAAATCCAACCTGATCCCATGCTCTGCTCGCCTCTTCTGCTGTACTTAAGCCCACCACTGCAGTCACTGAGGTGGTCCGTCTTACTGCCCTTTACTCTTCCGAGGACTGGTATACCCGGATAACATGCCCAAAGCATGTGAGACAACATCTCACCACGCCTGCTTCCAAGGCAGGATATCTACACAAAGAACTACACCCCAACAAGATAAAGGTAAACGACCCAGTTGCAAAGTGGGCACGGACATGAACAGACACTTCACCAAAGAAGACATTCAGCTGGCCAACAAGCACATGAAGAAATGTTCAAAATCCCTAGCTCTAAGAGATGTGAATCAAAACAGCTATGAGGTATCATTTCACTCCAGTAACAATAGCAAAATTTAACAGGACAGCAAGCAAAAAATGCTCACAAGGCTGTGGAGAAATTGGAACCCTCACTCACTGTTGGTGGGAGTGTAAAACGGTGCAACCACTGTGGAAGTCAGTATGACTTTCTCAAAAAGTTGGAAATAGAGATACCATTTGACCCAGCAATTCCACTACTGGGAATATACCCTAAAAAATCCAGAGATGCCACCAAACAAAAAATGCTCACAAGGCTGTGGAGAAATTGGAACCCTCACTCACTGTTGGTGGGAGTGTAAAATGGTGCAACCACTGTGGAAGTCAGTATGACTTTCTCAAAAAGTTGGAAATAGAGATACCATTTGACCCAGCAATTCCACTACTGGGAATATACCCTAAAAAATCCAGAGATGCCACCAAACAGATATATACACCCGTGTTTATTGCTGTGTTCTTCACAATAGCAAAGTGATGGAAGAAATCCAAGTATCCATCAACAAATGAATGGATAGGGGAGCTGTGATATATTCGCACAATTGAATACTACACAGCCATATTATACAAAATGGGTACTGTGGAGGACTTTTTGCAGAGTGAAATATCTCAGTCACAAAAGGACAAATACTGTATAGTGCCACAGTTATAAAACAGGACTGGCATTGAGGTTGTGGAGAAACCAAGAAAAGAGGGGAAAAATAATGTACACAGCATTGAAACAGATGAGGGAAAGAACTGTTTGAAAGGAATATATGATTAGGTATCATTTTCATGACAACAGTCCAGTATAAGAGGTGCATACCAAAGTGAACTGGGGGTGGAGAGGTGGGGAGGAGGAAATTGTGCTATAAGGAATGGATGGAAATCCAAGTTTTCTGTAAACTTTCATTAAAATATCAATATAAAATAAAACACAAAAAGATTCATTTTAAAAAATGTTATCTGAATTAAGACTTTCTTGTTATAAAGAATTTAAGAAGAAGAAATACACCTGGCCCAGAAAGACCATAACTGACATCCAAGCAGATATATACACACCCATGTTTATCACAGATTTGTTCACAATAGCAAGGAGTTGGAAACAACCTAAGTGCCCATCAACAAACCAATGGATAGAGAAGCTGTGGTATATTCACACATGGAATACTATGCTTCATTGGAAAACAAGGAATTCATGCAATATAATCCAAAATGAGTGACCCTGGAGGACATTATGCTGAGTGAAATATCTCAGTCACAAAGGGACAAATACTGTAGAACGGGACTGACATCAGGGTTGGGGTAAGACTAAGAAAAAACTGGATAAATTATGTATACTGTATTGAAACAGATGACGGAAAGAACAGATTAAAGACAATATATGATTGAGTATTATGGTTATCACAGAAGTTCAGAATTAAGCTTGCATAGTTAAATGTACTCGGGGTGGGGGTTGGGGGCTGGGGGAGATTATATACCAAAGAAGGATTTTTTCTTTTTTCTTTTCCAAGAGAGGAGTGAACTGGAGGGGAGGGGTAGGTGGGGAGAAAGGTGCAACAATGAATGAATGGAAATCCAAAATCTCTGTATGTTTGCTGTTCTTGTTATGTGCAGTCGAGTCGTTTGCGACTCATAGCGACCCTATGAACAACAGCCCTAAACCGTGCTCTATCCTGTGCCAATCTCATTGCCCCCGACACACCCATCCCGAGTACCCCAGTCACTGAATCAATCCACCTCATAGAGGGTCTTCCCCTCCTGCGCTGTCCCTCTACTCTGCCCAGCATGATGTCCCTCTCCAAAGACCTGTCCCTCCTTACAACATGTCCAAAGTATGTCAGACGAAGCCACAGAATCCTTGCCTCCAAGGAGCAGCCTGGTTTAATCCTCTCTACGATGAATCTGTTTGTTTTCTTGGCAGTCCATGGTACATTCAATACTCTTCTCCAGCACCACAGCTCAAAGGCGTCAATTCTCCTTCTATCCTCCCTAGTCATTGTCCAACTCTCTGATGGATAACAAGTGATTGCAAAAACCATGGCCTGTATCAGGCGGACCTTAGTATCCAGAGAGACACTGTTGCTCTTCAGTATTTTGAAGAGGTCCCTAACTGCAGACTTTCCCATCGCAATACGTTTTTTGATTTCCTGGCTACTGGTGCCAAGAGTGTTGACCGTGGAGCCAAGCAAACTGAAGCTGTGAACAATCTCAATCTCTTCGACATACATCCTGATGCTACCTATTGGTCCAGTGGTGAGAATTTTTGTCTTCTTGACATTGAGCCTCAGTCCATATTGAAGGCTGCAGTCCTTGACCCTCTGCAGCAAGTGCATGAGGTCCTCCTCAGTTTCAGCGAGCAAGGTTGTGTCATCTGCATAACGAAGATTGTTGATAGATCGTCCACCAATCCTAATGCCACGCTTCTCCTCATAGAGCCCAGCCTCTCGGATAATCTGCTCTGCATACAGGTTGAAAAGGTGTGGAGATAGGAGACATCCCCGGCGTACACCCTTCCCAATTTTGAACAAGCAGTGTTGCCCTGCTCTGTTCTGACGACTGCCTCTTGGTCCAAGTATAGGTTTCGCATTAGCACGATTAAATGTTCTGGGATTCCCATTCTTCTCAGAGTCAGCCACAGTTAAATTATTTAAAAAAATTAAAAAAGAAATACAACTGCACATTCACTTGTCTATCAAGCATGGCCACCAGGTTTGCATCTCGCAGGGAAGAGAGTTTGTTAAACACACATCCACCAAAACTCAGCCCGGATCAACGAAGCAAACAATCTGAAAGTGTGACCTCCATGCCAGTAGTTTACTGGTTTTTAGAGTTTCCAAGCCAGTGTGTAAGAAGCACCAGTTATCATGGTAACATGAAAAAAGTGGAAGACACAATACCGTGTGGTGGGTTCCAGGAGCGGCTGCATGTGACCATAAAGCTCGAGCAGTGACTGTCTCTCTTTGGGTTTTACGGATTTGCCCGGAAGAGAGGGATGAAATGAGAGCTGTTGTGATTGCTGCACATGGATGAGGCCCCTACAACCTGTTCAGTAATTTCGAATCACAATCTGGGAAACATAGTCCATGATGCACTGTTCTTCAGTATAAAGAAAATTGACGAATGACATTGGATACTTTTACGTAAAGGAAAAAATAATCCCTTGTAAGGACAGTTGAGTGCCTGCAGAGTGTCTGAGTCTGATGCAGAGGAAGTGCTCACTGAAGTGTTGCTACGGCCAAGAATTTTCAATATACCGTTGGTTGTCAGAAGAACAGACACCTATCCCGGAAGACTGTCTAAAGCACATTGGACAATACTGTCAGGAGCACCTGATGCAGGTCACAGCCTTTTCAATCACATGCTATGCATGTGAGAGCCGGACAATGAGTAATGATGGCAGGAGAGTCAATGTCTGAGGTGTGGTGGTGGAGAACAGTGCTGGTGTCCTACGGACTGCTGAGAACAAACAGCTACGACGTGGAGAAAATGCAGTTTGAGTTCTCCGCGTAGACAAGGATGGCAAACCTTCATCTCCCATGCTTTGGGTACTTTGAGAGGTTATTTCTTAGAGAGGGACATCGCGCTTGGAAAGGTGGAAAGTCAGCAAAAGAGAGGAAGACCGTCAACGGGATTCACTGACACAATGGTTGCAGCAATGGGGTCAAGTGTATGAGAGACGATAAAGATTGAAAAATATAGGACACAATTCAGACCTGTTGTTCAAAAGGTCATGACGAGCTGTACTTGACTTGACAGCAGTTAACAACAACCAAAACAACCCAGGAGAATTCACTTCCCAGAGAGATATCATGTTGAATACGGCAAATTGTCACATCAAAGAGGAAGAAACCCAACAAGATGAACTGGTGCAGTGAAGGCAATAATGGGCTTAAACCTAGCGCGTGGTGAGAGTCCTCCCAGAGAGGCAGGGGCTTGTACTTTGTGCAGAAAGTTGGTATGAGACAGGGCCGGCTAGGTGGCACCTACCAACCACAACAACAACAACAACAACATAACCGTGACTTACGTGGGGAAGTAATCTCTGAAGACTAAAGGCCTTCGTACCTGGTTTTTCTGTTTCTGAGATTAAATAATTGCTTTGAACATGAAAACATTAGAGGTTATTGTTAATATATTTTTTAAATTTTTTTCTCTCTACCCAAAAGCATGTGAATGGAGGAAGCGTTAGCCACTGTTTTCCAGGGCTGATGCTGCCTGTGTTTCAGCCCACACTTGGCCACTTTCAGAATTTTCTTTGACAGCCCTCTTCTCTCCGCTCAGAAAGCTGCCTTAGAACTATGTGAAAGCTCTGCGAAGCCAGACCTTTGGGGAGCAGCTCTGCATCAAAAGCAAATGCTAGACCATGGAATTACACAAGGATAACTCACCTTTGGAAGGAATTTAATTTTCACGGGAGCTAATAAAGCAGATTGCATTGAGATGGTCTTTTAATGGATGAGACCCAAGAGCCGAGCATCCCTGGCTATTTATTCTTAACAAAAGTCAAGATTAAAATACAGTTTTCCCTGACATGTTACTGAGGCCAAATCATCTGGAAGCAGGCATTTACAGAGTCGTTCCTGAATTGCCATTTGTTGAAAGCAGCGCTGTGACTGTAGCGCCACAATGCAGAGTGGGACAGACAAACCACACCAGCGCACAAGCCGGAGCTACAAACCCAGCTTCCTAACAGGCTTTCTGTACAATGCACCCACCCCCAACCTGAGCCTCCACTCCACTTCAAACACCGAGTCTCCGTCGTCTCTGTTTCCAGAAATACAGGCTCCTCGGCTTCTCAAGGGTATACTCTGCCCTCCTCTCCCCAGTGCTAAAAAGAGAACACTTAATTTCTCAGGCCAAAAGCATCAGCATTCTCTTTAATGTGTACTATTGGGGAAAAATAATCCTTGTGGCCCAAAATTAAAATTGCAAAAACTCGAAAGGAAAGATGGCCTGACACAACAAGCAAATGTCTCTAACTCACGGTCTGCTAATTTGATACATGGACTTGCTTTGCTTTTTTTTTCTTTTGCTTCATGTGTGTATGGAAGTTAATGAATAAGGAAGACTGACAGTAAATGATGCCTTTGAACGATGGTGTTGACGAGGAGGGTTGTGTATCCCTCGGAAGGCCAAACAAACAACGGAGCTCTCTGGGAGGAAAGTGCTACCAAGGGGCCCTAACTTAGTCATCACCACCATCACCAAAAACTCAGCCACAATCCACTGCTGGGCATCAACTTCATGTCATAGCAACCCTCTGTCAATTTTAAAGCTCAGTGAGAGAAGATTGCCCATCTTTTTCCCATGCGGCAGCAGATAGATTTGAACCACTGACCTTTAGTTTAACTGAGCAACAGCTACTGCATTATGCCACCGAGTTCCTTACATGGAACGTTTATACAGCTCTCTTAATCATAAACATTCACACTCATAACAACAACCATGGCAGCAAAGCTCAACGGATTGGACGGATCCTTGTGAGCTCTCCACCCAGGGTGGCTCAGTTTCTTCTTGTATCAGAAGAGATCTATCTCAGGTGCTAAGTGATGCACTTGCTTCCTAAAAAGGACTTTGATGTGTAAGAGTATTTGCCTAGAATTCACTTGACTTCAGTTTAATGGAAATAGAAGCATTGGAAAATCGTTGACTAAATATAAGGCAGTATTACTATTTCAGAGGGTAACACTGACTCAGAACGGCAGGGAAAGCTTAGCTCTTCAATGCCAAGGAAGGAGAAGTGAAGACAAGGTCATGATTGCCAATGTGAGTGAGTGTGTGTGTGTGTGAGAGAGAGAGAGGAGTGTGTGTATGTGAGAGTATATGTGAGTGTGTGTTTGAGAGAAAGAGAGGAGTGTGTGTGAGAGTGTGTGTGTATGAGTGTGTGAGTGTGTGTGTGTGAGAGAGAGAGAGAGAGAGAGTGTGAGAGAGAGAGAGAGAGAGAGTCAGCTGAAAAATGTGGAAGGAGGTTCATTTTGATTGATGTGGGAAGCCCAGGCACGGCATGATTAGGACATCGCATTTCTAAGCTATTTCGTTGGCTGTATTTTGAAAGCAGAAAGCCAAGCCTTTCTTCCTAGTGTCCTTGTCTGTAATCTCTCCTAAAATCTGCTCAGCATGACAGAAATATGCCAGCCTGTAACACGTGGTAGTTGTATAAACTGGCTGCCAATAAAACTCAGCTTTTGTCTTAGAATGTGAGACTCCTACCACAGAACAACTAATGACCCCAGAAGGAAATGTAACTTTCCTTTATCCCCCTTTTCTGCCTTCTAGGTTTAAAGCATCTTTCAGCTATTTTCTTTGAAAGACATGTTTTCCCTCTTCCTAGGTTCCGTGCATAAAAACACCAGCTTTTGCAATGGTCCACAGAGTGGCAGAAACCAAAAGGGACAGACAGTATTTCCAGCACGGCAATGAGGGTCAGTGCAGGCTGGGGGCTCATGGTTTGATGGCAAAGCCTGCGAAGGAAGACACTGCAATGCTGTGCAAAGTGCTGCAGTTCTGTTTGTTGCTGTTGGCAAAGTGTATTACCAAAAGGTGAGAGGTTCAAGTCTACCAGCAGCTCTGTGAGAGACTGAAGAGTCAGTCAGTTTGCTCCTGAAAAGGTATACCGCCTTGGAAACCCGGAGGAGGAGCGCCGTTGGAACCTACCTGGTGATAACGAGTGAACTGGCTCTCGCTGTTGCCATGGTATTGCTGTTTATCCAAAGATGATTGCGATGCAAATTTTGATGGGATATTTCACCCAGAACAAGTAACCAGATTAAGAAAAAAAAATTTAAACAGAAAACTTATTCCAGTTGCTTTGTCTGATACAGAGAAAATCTATAGATTAAAAGTTGAACCACTGACTTTCAGCCAAAAACTGAGTGTTTCAGCACTATAGAATTAAGGGCCATTGTGTTAAATGCTAAACACAAGCCCACTGCCCTTGATTTGGTCTACAACTCATAATGACCCTCATTGGATTGCCAAGGCTGTAGGGAAGAAAAAGAATGAAGCAGCAGTTGATGCCTTTGAATTGTGGTAGCAGAGAATATTGGATGTATCAGGGTTCGCCAAAGAAACCAACCAGGTTGCATAACCCGGGCACTCCTTAGAGGCAAGGACAGTGAACCTTCCTCTCACATCATTTAAACATGTTGTCAGGAAGGGTCAGGCCTCGCGGAGAGACATCCTACTGGGGGAGTGTGGAGGGACAGGAAGACCTTCAAGGAGACGAACTGGCACAGTGACTGCAACCACTGGTTTCTGCATGGAACAGATTACAAAGAGGGTTCTGGATAGGACACTCTGCCGGGTCCATCTGTAGGGTCTCAGAGTCTTCGTTGACTCAGTGGCATCTAACACAACAACACCACCATAAACTCTTTTACAAGAAGAGATTGTCTATCGTTTGCCCTTGGAGAAGCTGGTAGGTTTGAACCATTTAACTTTCAATTAGCAGGGCAGTGTGTGTTTTATCACATCACTACGGTGCCTTGGCTTGTTCCTAGCATCATTATTCATCATCGTGAGAGATTATGGTACATTCACACAATGGAATACTATGCAGCACAGAGGAGCAATGATTTTGTAAATTACTACCTCACGTAGGAGGGACATTATGCTGAGTGAACTAACTCAGTCCCATAGAGACAAATACTGAATAAAATCATTATTGTAAAATGAGTATGAGGATCCAAGGGGGAGAGGGTTGAAGAGAGGGTGAGCATGTTTGGGGTGGGAAGGGGATGTTAAACAAACGGTCACACAATCTGATATGTGAAGGTGTGAAAGAAATGGAAAAGATCTTGCGTGAAAGATAATTTATTTGAACTTTGTGGATAAATCAGTATAAAAAAATAGAAGAGTAAGATCACAATGAATTGACAAGGCTTTATTTTGGTAGATGTTATTATTTCATGCATGAGAAATTTAGGGGTTTTGCATGGAAAGGAAAATTCCAAATCCAAGTGAATATTGTTGTTGTGTTTCGTCAAGTCACCAGAGACTCATAGCAACCCTATGTACAAAAGCTCGGAACCCAGTTCTATCCTGAGCCAGTCTCACCATCTCTGACACACCTGCCCCATTATCCCAGTCACTGTGTCAATCAGCTCATCCAGGGTCTTCCTCTGCCGCATTGTCCCTCTGCCCTTCCCAGCATGATGTCCTTCTCTAGGGACTGGTTCCTCTTGCCGACATAATTTGGTGGGCTTCCCAGAGTATATGAGATTAAGTTTCAACATTCCTGCCTCTAGAGAGTAACTTGGTTTTATCCTCTCCAGGACAGACCTGTTTGGTCTCTTCACAGTCTCTTGACAGTATGTTCAACACTTCTTCAGCACCACAACTTAAAGGCATCAATTCTTCTGTCATGCTTACTCATTGTCCAGACCTCTGATGCATAGCAGGTAATTGTGAAGACCATGGTCTGGATCAGGTGCACCTAGGTCTCTAGACTGACATCTTTGTACTTCAGTACTCTGAGAGTTCCCTGACAAAAGACTTTCCTAATCTAATTCATCTTTTGATTTCCTGGCTGCTGGTTCCAAGAGTGTTGATTATGGAGACCAACAAGCTAAAATTGTTCACAGCCTCGGTATCTTCTCCATCTATCATGGGTGCTGTCAATTGTCCCAGTGGTAAAAATCTTTGTTTTCTTGATGTTGCGCTTTAATCCATATTGAAAAATATAGTCCTCACTGTTCTTCAGCAAGCACTTCAAGTCCTCCTCAGTTTCACCAAACAGTGTTGTGTCAACTGTATAATGCAGGTTGTTGAGGAGTCTTTATCCAATCCTGATGCCACATTCCTTCTCACAGAGTCTAGCCTCCCGGACGATCTGTTCCACACATAGATTGAAGAGATATGGAGACAGGGGAGTGGAATTCCCCTGAGACTGGGCTTTTCCAGGTAGGTGAGGTCAGGTCAACACACCCGATTAAAAAGCAAAAAGGTTCAAAATGTGTTGGATTGAAAAGGGTTGTGTTGTCTGTAGTTTTATAGGAATAATAAAAAAGGTGCTATCTTATTACAAAAATCACAGAATCTTTTTAAAATAAGGCAAAAGATGCTTATTGAAGTATAGAGAAGGTGTGGACTGGGGGGGGGGGACGTCCGTTTCACAAGGTAAGTATGACAGCTCCACCAGACCATAAAACCAAACATATTTTTACAGTGTTAGATAAGGAACTAAAGGTGACAAAACTCACAACTGGCTGAAAGTCTATCAGGGAAGGTCAAGGTGGGAGGGATGTCTACACGCAAGAATTAGATGATAGGGCAGTAACACATGTCAGTGGGACTACAGGATTGATCTAAAGGACATGCCACCTCATTTATTACAGGGTGGTCTTGACACAGCTCGGAGGACTAGTTTTTCTAACAGTCTGCTGGAGAGTCAGCTGAGTCAATTCCAACTCTACCGTACATCACAACAACATTCTTCCACATTCACTTGTCTGTAACTGAGCCCAAGACCCATTGGGACTACATTACAATATTCTACTCGACCAGACTTCAGAGAATGTAATCTTGTCCTTGACGACATTGATACGGCCCAAGACATTGGCCAGTTCGAGAGGCAGCTTTTGAAACACAATGTGGATTGCAGACACACTCCAAGACTATCTTTATAGAGTTTCCCATTTACACACATCCATGAGCAAGGTGGACAATGAATAAAGAAAGCCAGAGAAACATTGAACTGTGGTAGTGGCTGAGAGGATTAAATGTCCCATGGACTGCCAAGAGAACAAACTTGTCTTTGAGGAAGTGAAACCTGGTGTTATTTAGAGGTAAAATTCATTGTTGTAAAGTCAGACCTGACTCAGCTGAACCTCCACGAGCTTTTCAAAGGCTACAAATCTTCCAGGAGGAGATTGTCCATTTTTCTACAGAGAAGCAGCCGGTGCATTTGAACTTCTCAATTTTGGGTTGGAGGCACGACTCCTTACTCACTAGGCAACCAAACCTTCCCATTTAGAGGCAAGGCTGATGAGGGCACACTTGATATCACATGCTTTGGGGATGCTGTCAGGAGACATCAGTCTCTGGAAAGAGATAGCGTGCTGGGAAATGTGGAAGGTCAACCAAAGAGAGAAAGATCTTCAACTGGCTGGAGGCACTGTGACTGCAACAATGGGCTTGAACAGAGAGTGAGGAGGGCTCAGCCCAGGGCAAGGGTTTGATCTGTTGTTCATCTAATTGTCTCGATGGCTCCTAACAAGAACAGCATTTACACACACACAGTGAGGACCTCTCATTTTAGACTCTTACACAGTAACAACGCTTGACATTCAACCTGATGCTCTTTCTTTAGAGAAGTTCAAAGTATACCCTGAGAAAAAGAAGGAAATTAACAAAATCCCTGTAAATGTTAGTTATTAAACTGGACACATTTCCCCTGTTAGATAATGTAATTATCCCCCACACTGTACTTAATTATCAGGTATGCAGGTAAACTGACATTTTTACTCCTCTTCCAGATATTGAAAATTAATTGAAGAAAAACAAGTTCTAAAAGGTGAATAATTAAACAAATACACTATGAAACAAGGTCATGTGCAATTTTATTTTGTGTGTAAATTACACGTAAACCCAAATGGGATGCAGTCTTATTATACAGTTTCTCCTCCATTAGCATTTCAATAGAGACTTTTTCCTCCTGATTTTGAAGAAAACAATGGGACCTTTAGTACCTACTAGAGCTGTGTACAAAAGAGGATTGTTAGAGTTTGTCTGCTCCTGTGTGGGGACGATCCCCATCACTGCACGCGTACAGCTGTCTCATGTCAGAGAAACGTACCCTCAGTGTGGATTTAGAATCAGTCTGTAGGACACTGTGAGACCATAGAACTCAGCAATTTTACAGATGGTCTCAGGCTCTCGCTTGATGGATGATGAAACCGTGGTCCAAGAAACAACCTTTGACCCCTGGCCATGACTCACTGTGTCCCCCTGAATCCCCTTCCCCCATGTGGTTCACCTGAATTTAGGTAGAGGCATAAAACGAAACCTGATTCTGACTCTGTGGTCCTCCATCAGGTGTCTGAGACTGCGACACTTAAGGCAGAGACAGCCTCGTTTCTCTCCGAAAGAGCCACTGGTGGATTCGAGCCACAGAGCTTTTTGGTTAACAGCCCATCACTAACACACCATGCCACCAGAATGGAAATGACCTTGGATTAGTGGTAAGTCAAGAAATTTCACAGCGTCCTTGTATTACATGTAAGAAGAAGCTAGACTCCAGAGACACACATGGCAGGAATTTTCAAGACTGTGGCCTTTCAGAAGCCGCTTACCAAGTAGGTTGTCTGAAACAACTCTGCATGGGTTTGAACAGCCAACCTTTTGTCCTCTAATCCATTTGTGCCATAACCCTGTGGGAATACCCATCTGGCATTTTATCAGAAGCTCACTCCTGCCCGCAGCTGCTCAGAACTGCTCTAACGCAATGACTATGAACCTACAAGTTGTTCTCCTGGGCTCTGTGTGCTTTGACATGTGGATAGTGTTAAAGAGAGTCTCACCTAAAAGTCCTCACGTTGCAGGGTCAGCCTGCTTGAGAAGGGGACTTGCTGTTGTTGTTGTTGTTAAGTGCCGTCAAGTATCACTCATAGTGACCCTATGGAAAACAGATCTGAACCTGCCCTACGTTGTTCCATCCTTCCAACATCTGACGGGCTCAAGTTCATTACTGTAGTCACTGAGTCAATCCACCTGGTTGAGGATCCCCTGTCTTCCTGCCCTTTGCCATCTCTTCACCTTTCCAAATGTGATGGTCCTCTCCAAGGAAAGCCTCTCCTACAAACATGTCCAGAGACAAAACGCCATCATCTTTGCCTCTAAAGGGGTCAGATTGTCATCATCATCGCCTTTGTTTTCATAACCATAAACCTAACCTTTCCCACAGTCCGAAGTTAGAACTGTTCAGTGAGAAGTCTGAGGTTACAATGAAAGACCTCTTTATTTGGCCAGTGTAAATTCTGTGCATGAGAGTTCTGTGTTTTTCTCCCAGAAGCCATTTGCACTGTGAAAATTTCTATTTTCAGCTGAGAAGTGTCGCCTTTGTTTTCCTATCTCTGTAAGAAAGCTCAGCAATGAGACAGGAGCTGAATTGGTGTATTATAATTATGGTGTTGATCAAGAATATTGACTCCATGTAGAATACCAGATGAATGAACAAACCAATCCTAAAAGAAATTTCAGCAGGGATGGGAACGTTTACCTGGTTTACTTTGGATATGTTTCCAGAAAAGATAATTTTATAGAAAAAGACATCAGGTTTACTGAATCAAGCGTCAGAGAAAAATGAGGGAAATATTCAGTGAGATGAATTGATGTAACAAACACAAAAGTGACACCCACATAAAATAGTGCACAGATAAGAAATTAACATCAATATAAGCATTTCTTTATCTTATACAAAAAATTCTCCGTAACGAGTGGTAAGAAGCTGCCCTGCAATCTCATAGGCATGTGGTTCAAATCCACCAGCTGCTGCATAGAGGAAGGATGCAGTGTCCTCTAATGAAATTAACTGCCTCTGAAAAACCCCTGCAGGGTCAGCTATGGGGCAGTTCCAACTCAACAGCACTCAACAACAAAAACAGCAATATGTCTTTTGAATAGAAATACAGGTTCCAAATATGTAGTCCTTGCTAAGCTTTGGTGTCCTGGTGGGTAAGAAGGCAGGCAGGTTGGACCCACAGGGTGCTTTGAGGGAGAAAAATGGCTACTCTTCCTTCTACATAATTTGTAGCTTTTAAAAACCTGCTGGAGGGACAGCTATGGGTCTGTCTCGAAAGCAGTGGATACGATGCTGTATAAAAGGAGCCCTGGTGGCCAAGAGCTCAATGTGCTGGGCTGTTCAGCAAAAGGTCCACTGTCACATCCTCCGATTGACCAAGAGGGAAACAGTGTCCTCCTGTCAGGACTTTCAGCACCCACAGAAACGCAGGCCAGGCTCGGCACGACCAGAAAGTGACATGAAGGTATTGGACTGACGCTACATAAAGGCATCAAAATCTCATCTTGTTTCATTTTAATAACTATCATCGTTTCTCCACGTTCAAAGAGTTTCCAGGGTCATGCTGTTTAGGAACTGGATGCCACTCCTGCTTCCAAACCTGTCTGAAACTGGGAGCTCCACCAAACACTGTCCACCGTGGGCAACAGTTATGACATTTGCCACACCAGTTGGTTACCTCTGGACAGCAAATTGACAGATCAGTGTTGCACCACTTAGAAGAATGTTCCTCCAAAACATAATAGCACTAGGTGTGAGCGTCAAGGCCCTTGGGCCCAATTGACTTTTAAATGCACAGGCCCTCCACCAGGTCCTATTGACTCTAAATAAGAGGCTTAAACAATAAGCAATCAACCAAACATTATACAACTTATAATTTTTGTTTTTGTTGTTATTA
>NW_006399752.1:30178850-30188429 GCF_000299155.1 Elephantulus edwardii | reverse complement strand
ATATCAGTCCATCTCATCTGGGGTCTTCCTCTCCTGTGCTGTCCCTCCATCCTTCCAAAAATGATGTCCTTCTCCAAGGACCAATCTCTCCTGGCCACATGCCCAAAGTATGTGAGATGGAGCTTCAAAATCCTAGCCTTCAAGGAGAAACTTGGCTTCACCTTCTCTAAGACAAACCTATTTGTTTTCTTTGTGGTCCATGATATGTTCAAGACTCTTCTCCAGCAACACAACTTGAAGGCACCGATTCTTTTTCTGTCATCCTTAGTCATATATATATATATCTCACACTAGCATGCATACATCCACATTCCAGAGATGCGGATGGTGGTGCAGGATAAGACAGGCTTCTAATTCAGTGTGAATTACAGGGAAGCTGCGAGTTATAGAAGACTCAACAGCAAACAACGGCAACATATCCATATTACTACCATGCCTCTGTCTGTTTGAATCACTCTATGTGGGAAAAGGTGGGAGATCTCCTCTCATAAAAACACACAGCCTCACAAACTCGATGGAGAATTGCCTTGCCTAAGCACCCACTTCAGAGCAGTGGATGAGTGGAAACAATAATTGTTGTTGTTAGGTGCCGTAAGCTGATTACAACTCACAGTGACCTTAGACTGTTTCACATAGTAACATACACGTGTACACACATATTACATAGGTAGAGATACAGATATAGATGATATATAGAGATGATATAGATATAGTTATAGATAAGTTATAGATGATATAGCTATAGATATAGATATATAGATAGATATAGATATATAGATAGAGATAGAGATAGAGATGATAGAGATAGATTAGATATAGATATAGACATATAGATTAGATATAGATGTAGATGTAGATATAGATATAGATATGGATATAGATATAGATAGATATAGACATATAGATATAGACATAGACATATAGATTAGATATAGATATAGATATATAGACATATAGATATAGATACACATATAGATACAGATACACATGTAGATATAGATATAGCTATAGAGAGAGATAGAGATGGAGATAGATATATAGTAGCTCTTTTGTGGCATCAAGTCAGAATCAATTCACAGCTGGTCTTCCATGGGCTTGTAACAGACTGTCAGTGGAAGGGATGGCCCATATTCCTTCCATGAAGCAATTAGTGCCTCGCTCGTTCTCTGTCTAAATGCACACACATATACAGACATATATATCATACACACGTACATTTGTATGAAATAGTCCACTACCAGTATTCTGTAAATGAAGCATTATTTCAAAGAATGTATGTTTTTTCCCCACACTCATGTCTTATGGACTCAGGGTTCAGATTCTCAGAGACCGCGAATTATCTCTTCAGATCAAGCCAACTCCAGATTTGCCATAGATTGGCTCCGAAGATAAGGCGAAGAGCTAATGTGATGTTCAGATGAACAGTAATACATGTAGCTGTGAGGTCCCTGAAGACCGGGGGTCTTGAGTTGCCTTAAGAAGATCACAGTGAGGATACATGGGCCAGGGTTGGGGGGGGGGTGTCAAGTGTCTCAGATAACAGTGAGGCTGTGGACTTCTGAAGGGTCCAAGAGCTTTAAGTATGAAATGAGGTTTCATCAAGTCCTGTCTTCACATGTGATAAGTTTTGAGTTGAGGATGTCATAGTGGCTTCAAGAATGACCAAACAGAGCATTATACTGAGTTAACTCAGTCCCAATTGTATAAAACCATTATTGTAGAATGCGTAGAGGATCCAAGGGGAGTGGGATATGGAAGCAGAGGGATGAGCTTGTGTAGGATGAGGGGAGACTAATCATGGAGGTGTAAAATTCGATGGCTGGGGGCATGAGGAAAATTGGAATAATCTGTTCTGGAAAACAATGTATTCAAATTTTGTAAATAAACTAGTCTAACAATAGTATAATAATTGAAAAAAAGAACAACCAGGCACTTTTCGTCACTATAGCAAGGTTGATAGTGAGAAAGTAAGCATCCAAGTTGAAAATCACTGGACACGATTCATGTCCATGGGCTCCAGCAACTCAGCTGGCCCAAAGTGTTTTTTCATCTAAGTAGCACGCACCTTGTTTGGAAGAAAATTGTAAAACAAGGACACTGTAAACGAATTGGCTTCCAAATATTCAAGGAGAGCTTTGAACACTTTCAAGGATCCCAGGTGATACAGTGGTTAATCCCTAGGCTACTAACCAAAAGTTTGGAGTTTTGAACTCACCTGCAGCTTCTATGAGAGAAAGATGTAGCATTCTTCTTCCAAGATGATATACAACCTGGGAAGCCCTGCTGGGCAGTTCTCTGGTGTCCTGCAGGGTCACTGGGAGCTGGCATTGACTTGACTGCAGTCACTTGTGGTTTATAAGCAATCTCATAAAAGAGCAGGCTTCTTCTGCATTTCCTACTGAGTTATTCAGATGGGAGATCGGCTTTGAAATTTCTCTGCAAATTCTTGGAGCCCTAATGCACAGCTTGAACCCCAAAGCAGCAGATGTTTTGAGATAGTGTAAATGCACAAAGAATGACTTTCAAGAATCCAGTGAAATGTTGGGAGGAGGTAGAGAACAGCACAAATGAAAACCCAAACAACTTCTATTCAGGTGTAGCCCTCATTCCGTCCTCATGTACTGAGGCATGTTCCTTCCCAAGTTAGATCAGCTCTTTCTCCTAATTTTCCTATAATTTAACATTCAATTTATTTTACTACCCATATCACAGATAATTCATGATAGAGCCTTGAAAATTTGATATGATTCATTTCATTCTCAAGTAACATAAGGTCTCCTGCCTAATTCCCTCATATTTTTACATTCAATTTATTTTACTATCTACATCACAGACAGTGGTAGATAGAATCTTGAAAACTCAATTTGATTTGGAAGAAAGTGAACATGAAATTGGAAACGAATAGCAATGTAGTCACAGATTCATTCAACAAACATTTATAGACTATTTCTATCATATGCCACAATATGCAAAGCTTAGAAAACAACTTGGCATAGACTGTATCGCAGAACTTATGCAACAACAGAGAATGGAGAAGGTGTTTGAAAGGAAAGTAGGAAGGCGACATATATTTGAAGCATATACTAAGTTAGGCAGTAGAAATACTTGAAGGCACATGTGATTATGCCCGTTTTCTGATGAGAATGCTAACTTTTAATTGTTGCTGTTGTTAGCTGCTGTCAAGGCCACTAGGATTCATTGCCATCCTATGAATAGTGAGCCAAAACCTTGTCCTGTCCTGTGCCACCGTCATGATCTCTGAAGTACTTGAGGCCATTGTTACAGTCATGTGTCAATCCACCTTGTTGAGGTTCTTCCTCTATTTCATTGACTCTTCACCTTTCTCTAAGGACTGGCCACTTCAACAAGCCAGTCTACACGAGACAAAGCTTCACCATTCTTGCCTGCAAGGAGCAGCCTGGAAACACTTTCTCCAAAACATATTTGTTTTTTCTTTTGTCCGTCCACAAGCTGTTCTGTATTCGCCTCCAACACCACAATTCAGAGGCCTCGATTCTTCTGTCATTCTTATTCATTGTCCAACTTTCAGGTACATAACAAGTAATAGGAAATACTCTGGCTTGAATCAGATACACCTTAGTATTTAAACTGACATCATTGCTCCTTAACAACTTGATCTTGAAAGGCCCTTGACCCAGAGCAGTATGGTTTTTTTTTTTTCATTTCTTTACTGCTAGTAACAAGGGTGTTTGATTGTGAATCTAAGCAAAACCTTATTGACAACTTCAGTCCTTTCTCCAACTATCATGATGTTGTCTCTCGGTCCAGTGGCGAGGAAGTTTATCCTCTCTTTTTATCCTTTTTTTTTAACTTGTGATTTTAATGAAAGTTTACAGAAAACTTGAATTTTTTCATTCATTCATTCATTCTTATACATTTTCCTCCTTACCCACCCCTGTTTGCTTTTATTTATTCTTTTTTAAATTCATTCTTTATTGCATAATTTCTTCCCTCTTCTCCCCTGTTCACTTTGCTATGCACCTCTTATTCTGGACTGTTGTGACTGTTGTCTTCTTAACATTGATAACATTTTGAAGGCTGTATTTTTCTAGGGCAGTGGGGATTGGTGTGTTGGAATTAGTGAGACTGGCTCAGGATAGGGAAGGGTTCAGAACTGCTATACACAGGGTCATTATGGGTCGCAGGTGACTCAATAGCACATAGCAACAATAAAAATAAATTATAAGTTGTATAATGTTTGGGTGGTTGTTTTATATTTAAGCCTCTTGTTTAGAGTCAACAGGACCTGGTGAGGGCCTGTGTATTTAAAAGTCAGTTAGGCCAGAAGGCCTGCAGCCCTCCTGCCTAGTATTATCAATATCAGAGAAATGTTTTTCTAAGTGCTCCCGTGCTTGTCTGTAAGTGTGCTGTACATAAATAACATGGGCTTGCTGTGATGCTGAAGCCTGTACCGCTGGTGTGTCAAATGTCATAATGTTGCCCATGGTGGACAGTGTTTGGTGGAGCTCCCATATGAAGACTGGTTTGGAAGCAGGAGTGGCATCTACTTCCTAAACAACATGCCTCTGGAAACTCTATGAACTTAGAGAAACGATGATAGAAATAGAACAAGATTCAGGTCTTTTGTTCATAGGGTCGCTATGAGTCATGGTCAACTGGATGGCAATCAACAATAACAGGGTTTCTAATATTACATAATAAGTTTTTCAAGCACACTTTTGACAACCAAGGCTGTGTCATTTGCATAATATAGATTATTCATGTGTTTACTTCTGACACTGATGTCACATTCTTCTTCCTAAAGTCCACCATCTCAAATGATTTGCTCAGCATATAGATTGAACAGGCAGGAGAAAGGGTTGTCACACATACTTCTTGATTGTAAACCATAAAGTGTTCCCTTGCTCTGTTCAGACAACAGCTTCTTGGTGCAAGTATATGTTTCTCACGAGCACAATTGTTCTGGAATTCTCATTCTTCCCTAATTTTTAATTAAAACATTGAAACATGAAAGATCACATAAGGTAAAAAACATACCACTACTCAATGAACTTTCTGGATGTCCATGTCTGTCATTGTTTCATCACACTGCATTACTTTCTAATTCATTAAAAACCAATTTAGAAATTAACCAATGTCTGAAGACAAAGAAAAAATGACAGAAGTAGGAGAGAGAAGAACTTCTGGTTGGGACGAGCAGAAGGAGGAGTTGATGTGGGCACATCTGAGTTAAGTTCTCAAAGATAGTGAGATTGAAGTGTGTGTGTGTGTGTGTGTGTGTGTGTGTGTGTGTGTGTATGTGTGGACTCTCTATTAAAGCAGGTCCTACATGTATATTTCTATTAATAAATCCATCATATTTCTTCAATTTGCATGCTGCACAGATAATACACGAAGTTGAACTATGTGAAGAAGAATTCAACACTAGGGTTAGAGGAGTATTTATCAACAACATAAGCTGTACAGATGATATACTTTCTTTGCTGGCAGCAAAGAAAACCTTAAATGTGACTGATGAAGACCAAAGGGCACAGTGTTCAGTATGGATTACACTTCAAGATAAAGACAACAGCAATTTTCACAGCTGGATCAATAAGCAGCAGCATCATAACAAAGGAGAAAAGACTGACGTTGTCAATGATTTCATTTTTTCTTGGATCTGTATCTGTGCCCACGGACACAACAGTCAGAAAAATCAAAGAATATATTGTATGAAGCAAATCTACAAAAGACCTCTTTAAAGCATTGATAATAGATGTCACTGTGGGGATCAGTGTGTATCTTCTCCAAGGCATAGTATTTCCAGTTGCCTTATACGTATTCCAAAGCTGGACAGGAAAGAAGAAAGACCAAGGAAGAATTGATGTGTTTGAATTGCAGTGTTGTCAATGTGAAATACGGTGTAAACTTCCAGAATAACAAACTGAATTCTGAGTATTTCTTGAGTGTAAGCCTTCTTCTCACATACTTTGAACATGAAATTGGGAGGTCCCAGTCCCTGGGGGGAAAGGTCCTGTAGAGCAGAGGCACAGAGAAAAGAGAAGACTCCTCACGAGATGGATTGAAAGAATAGTCACAACAATGGGGTCAAGGCAACAGAGGTCGGCAGGCCGGTGGGGCTGATGCGGCGTGTTCCTGTCACCACAGGGCTGAGTTTGGAGCCAACTTCGTAACACTCACGAACAACAAGTATTGACTCCGGGAACTTACCCTGAAGGGCAGCCAGGAAACACTTTACCTTCTTTTGAGAAACAGGCAATTTTTTCTGAAAGAGAGTTACAAAGAGAGAGAAATGTTGGAAAGAAAAGCAGATTGACTGACTATGTAGAAATAGTACAGTGGGGTTTTTCTGGAAAATAGACACTGACAGTCTACTCTTAGAGTTTATCTGGGTCTGCTGCCCTCTTATTACTACAAGCATGCAGATGTTGATGAGTAAAACCGTCAAGTTTTAGACTGGGCGAGGTCAGCCCCAAGAGGCATTGGAAGCTTGCTCATGCTCACACAGCAAGTTGGATGGACTGTCCAATAAGAAGGATCTCAAGAATCTGCTGCCAACCCTTTACAGATTACTGAAAAGTCTTCAGACAATACTCAGAATGTAACTACAGAAGGAGCTTGATGTGCCTGTTTGCTTTCGGAATTTGAGCTTCATGGATCTCTGTTTCTCTACTGGAAGAGATTGAGTAAAACAACAATTAAAATCCTTTTCATTTCAAATGCTGACATCTGTGACCATTTAGCAACAGATGCTGACTGAAATTGTCACAAAAGGACGGATACTGTATAAGACCGCTGTTATAAAAACAGGGTGGTTGCTGTGGGAGAGGGAAGATGGTGACAGAGAGAGTAGGAAAAGAATGAACAGATAATGAACACCATATTGGAACAAGGGAGGGGAAGGTCAATCTGAAGTGAATGGACGATCAAATATTATGTGCTTTGCTATTAACAATTGGTAACAGGACACAGATTATCATTTGAATGGGGTCGGGGGGAAGAGACCAAGAAAACAAAACAAAATCCAAAATGAATATGGAAGAGTGAGTGAAACTCCAGTTTCTTTGTAAGTTTTCATTCAAAATAATGAAAAATTATTTCATAAAAGATAGAGTAAGGACTACACAGAAATTCGACCTCCAGAATATTAAAACTCTGATTTTAAGGCTAAATATGTGAACGTTGTTGTTTGTATGTGCCTTTAAGTTACCTGTGGCTCATAGAGACCCTACATACAAGAGCTCCGAACCCTGCCCTGTCCTCAGCCAGCCTCACGGACTCTGACACACCTGATGCCGCTTCCCCAGGTATCATGTCTACAGACGATGGACTAATTCTCTCTCATTATGATTGAGCAAGAACCAACTCAAGGCTCTGCCGCAGGTTTCGGAGGCTGTGAAGCTCATGGGAGGGGAGTTCCCATTTTTCTCTCAAGCATCCCTAGTTGAATTCGAACCACCAGAAAAGTGCAGCTCAGCTTCCTATGAATGCGGCCATGAGAGCTCTCAGATAATTATAAAGCAATACAGAGAGCACATTCAATAGAGTTCTGAATGAACTGGGACCATTGTCCAAAATGTGCAATGGGAAACTGCACTGCAATCCTGAAGGCGCACAGTTCGAATCTACCACACGCTCTGCTGGAGGAGGGACAATCTCCTCCTATGCCAGTCAGATCTGATTTCATGGTACACAACATGAAAAGGGGAAAAAATTTAAAAATAAACCTTTAAAAAATAAAAGGTGCAATGGTGTTAATGCCTGTATGTTAGTGAGTGCACCCGCTGTGCAATTTCAGTGAGCAGAGAGGCTAGTCTCTAATTGTTGTGTTTACCCTGGTCCCCGTTTCTTAGAATGGAAAATGGGCATATAATTTCTCCTTTTCCTGTCACTGAAGGAGCCTCGATCACGTGGCATGGGAGGCTCTGGTGACCGAGTGGATAAGGAGCTGTACTGCCAACTTAAACTCAAGAGGTTTGATTCCACAGCTGTTCTGTGGGACAGAGGGACAATCTCCTTCTGTGTGATCTACGGCCTCTGAAAACCAGCTGGAGGGTCAACTATGAGTCGGTTCCAACCCCACAACAGTGACTTTGACCTTTTTTGACTGGCAATTTGATACATAGTATATCAGACAGGTGGTGGGGTACACAGCATATCAGCAGGTGGGGGTGAGCAGCCACCTCTCGGGGGAAAACGACGGCAATGTCCCCCTGCTTTAAATCTTAACAGCCTTGGAAAGCCAGTGGAGGGTCTCTGTTACTCTGAACTAAGTTAGTGACAGTGAGTCTTATTGCCGGCTCATGCAAATAACCAGAATATCAATACTATTGATAATGGTTAGCATCTACTGCATGTGCGCGACGCCTTCCATTCTCAGCTAAACACAGTGCCAACCTAATCACTAGTGCTATTCAGAGCCGCTTAGGAAGTAGGAGATGTTATCTGTTCCCTTTTCCTTAGCCCAGAGAAACAATGAGATGAGTGAGGGGGTGAAAGGAAAAGACTGTGGACTAGGCTTCACAGACAGAGGCTTAGTCATGGTGACTTTGTCACTTAATGTGACCTTGACCTTTTACAATTGCTTCCATAAGATAGAAAAGGCTCGAATCTACATAGGATTCTACATAACATGTAAGAAAATGGTCTGCCTTGATGCCTTATCTCAACACTCAGATGTGACTCCCTCCTGCCAAGCCGACCAAAAGCCCAAGAAATTCACTGTACAATACTCAGCACTGTGTATTCATTGGTGATAACAAGTATTGTTAGCAGAGCAGAACTCCTACAAAGGATTGCTCACAGTGACCTCCATTGGGCTTTGCATTAATAGATGTTGTCATGTGACATTGAGTTGGAACCAACTTATAGCTTAGTTTTCAATAGCTTTTAGAGGCTATAAATTACAAGGGAGCAGCTTGTGGATTTGAACCACCTACCCGCCTCTGAGGCAAAGATTCTGAAGCTTTGTCAGACATACTTTGGACATGTTGCAAGGCGAGATCAGTCCTTGGAGAGAGACAGTGCAAGAGAAGAAGACCCTTGATGAAATAGATTGATTCAGTGACTGGGGTAATGGGGGAAGGCGTGTCGGAGACAATGAGGTTAGCACAAGATAGAGCAGTGTTTAGGGGTGTTGTACATTGGGTCACTGTAAATCACAGGTGACTCGATGGCACAGAACAACAACAACCCGTCTTTGAGTTGGCAGCACAACTTCTTATCACTAACTCATCAGAGTCACTTTGCTGTAACGGAAGTCTGTGTTTAAAATTCCTTAAAAACACAGAAGATCTATCATCACTACAGATAAGAGCTAGAGATGTAACAGCTACTTCCTTCTTACTTAGATTTGTAACTTTACCAAGTCAGTCCCTCAGTCCTCTCTAAACTCAACCATTCAGTATGTTTTCTTTTTGGTCTGTAGTCTGAAGGCAGCCCAATTTCCACCCTTGTTGTAGAGAGATCTAGATCTCTTCTTTCTTTATTTTGTCCTGGATAAGATAAGTACATAGACAGAAATATGGGAAGCTATAACTAGACACACACATAGATGAAAGAACAGATGGAAGAACACACAGAGACAGAGAAACAGAA
>NW_006399752.1:30146866-30177441 GCF_000299155.1 Elephantulus edwardii | reverse complement strand
TTATGAAAATTAATAAAATATAATTATAGAAAAAAAAAGAAAAGGCAAAATAACTAGCTAGCTAGGTAGACAAATAAATAAATAAACAAACAACAATCATTTCTTCACAGCTTGAATGTGTGTAGACAAGTCAGTTCTGTTTGTTTGTTTTTTTTATCTGCCTATGAAATAGCATTTTAATATCTTTACAGATGCTGGCCTAGATGCGCTCACCAGGTTGTGGCAAGAAATCTGGAGGACAACTACATGGCCAACTGATGGGAAGAGATCCATATTTATTCCCATTACAATAAAAAGGTGACTCAACAGAATATAGAAATTATTGAACAATGTCACTAATATCATACACAGCAAAATTCTGATGAAGATTATTTAAAAAAAAACCCACACCTGGAACAATACCTTGACAAAGAACTACCAGAAATAGAAGCTGGGTTTAGATGAGGTCATGGCACTAGAGATATTATCACCAATGTCAGATGTATCCTGGCAGAAAGCAGAGAGTACCAGAAGAATGTCTGTGTTTCATTGACTGTGCAAGACACTTGACTGTATGGATCACAACAAATTGTGGTTAATCTTGAGAAGAATGGGAATCCCAGAACACTTGACTGTGCTCATGCAAAACCTATACTCAGTCCAGAAAGCAGTCCTCAGAACAGAGCAAGAAAACACTGCATGGCTCAAAATCAGGAAAGGAGTGGATCAGGATGTGTCCTGTCTTCCCATTTGCAATATATATGCAGAAAAAAAATCATTTGGGAAGCTGGGATTTATGAGAAGAAATGTGGCATCAGGATTTGAGGAAGACTCATAAACAACTACTGTTATGCAGATGACACGACCCTGCTTGCTGAAACTGAGGAGGACCTGAAGCACTTGCTGCAGAAGGTCAAGGATTATAGTCTTCAATGTGGATTGAAGCTCAACATCAAGAAAACAAAGATTCTCATTACTGGGCCAATTGGCAGCACCATGACAGATGGAGCAGAGATTAAGGTTGTTAACAATTAAAGCTTACTTGGCCACAATCAGCACTCTTGGCACCAGCAGTCAGGAAATCAAAAGATGAACTACACTGGGAAAATCCGCTGTCAGGGTCCTCTCCAAAGTACTTCCAAAGAAGCAATGATGTGAGTCTAGAAACTGAGGTGCACCTGATCCAGGCCATGGTCTTTGGAATTACTCGCTATTCATCAGGGAACTAGACAATGACTAAGTATAACAAAAGAAGAATTGCTACTTCTGAGTTGTGGTGCTAGAGAAGAGTTATGAACACCTGATGGACCAACAAGAAAACAAACAAACAAACAATACGTCCCAGAAAGGGTGAAACCAAGTTTCTCCTTGGATGCTGGGATTTTGAAGCTTTGTCTCACCTACTTTGAGCAAGTTGCTGGGAGGACCAGTCCTTGGAGAAGGACATCATGCTTGCAAGGGCAGAGGAGGATCCCAAGAGAGGAAGACCTTGGATGAGATGCATTGATGCAGTAACTTGAGCAATGGGGGTGGCTGTGTTGGTGTCAGTGAGACAGGCTTACGACAGAGCGGGGTTCAGAGTTATTGTACATACAGTTGCTACAAGTCGCAAGTGACTCAGTGGCTTATTACAACAACAACAGCACTGTACTGTTATTACTGAAGTGTTATCTAGGAGAAACACACACACACACACACACACACACACACACACGATTGTACTACTCATGTTATTGAGCACCATTGAGTCAGAATAAACTCACAGGATTTTCAGAGGCAGTTAATCACGCAGGAGGAAATCGCCTTTCTTTACCTCTAGGCCACCAGAACTCCCTCGTGAGAACGGCACTCCTGCCATTTTCTTCCTTTACTATGTACATTTTTCTTGCTCTGGAGGTAAGTAATTTTATGACCAATGCAAAGACAGGTGGTTTGAGTTTACCAACTGCTCTGCAGAGAAAAATGGATGATCTCTTCTCATTTGATTTATAGCCTCCAAAAACCCTCTCAAGGGTCAGCTGTGAATTGATTCTAACTTTATGGCAATGGGAAACAATATGGTGGATGTGAGAATCGATACTCACGAGTGTTGCATGGCAAGTTGCCTCCACGAAGCTTTAAACTCCATCCCCCATAGTTCTGCTCCCAGCAATGTCTACATTCACGGATTCCTTAGGTATGGGAATCCCCGCTCCCAGTACAAAAAGTGTCCCCTAAATCAACTGGAGAATCGGCTGTGTTTTCTGTTGCTCGATGGTAGCATGATTCCTTCAATGAGGAAGAGGAAGGAGGACTGAAGACCTTATGAGGCCTATAGATTTCAGTATTAAATAGATGTATATGTTTATCTGTGATTCTTTGACTCTTAACTTTGGTCTACAAAGAAGAAAAGGTATTATTCATTTTTCACATTTAAATAAGCCTTCTCTATGGGAAATACACACCAAGATGTTAAAAGACGGCCACGCTTTATTTCAGAATGTTTAAATCAAAAAAGAAAATTCAAGAACAAGGAGAACCACATCAATAATTATCACAAACCCTTCCTGAACGAAGGTTCCAGAATGGAGAGACCGCCCCTATCAGGGAAGAGGAATGGGTAACCCACCCCAGTGTGAGCACATCCAAGACGCTGACCATAAGGCAAAATTCCAGAAAAAAATATCCTTAAGCTTGAAGTCACAGAACACGCAAAGTCGTTAAGGCAAGTCCTTCTTTGACCTTTTCCTCTTTCCTTGTTTTTTTCTTTCTCTTCTTTTCCTTCCTCTCCTTCTCTCACTTACATTCTCTCTCTCCTTCCTACTTTCTTTCTCTTTTCTCATTCTTTCCTTCTCCCTCCATCTCTCCTTTCTTCACTCCTGCATCTCCCAACCCCCTCTGTGTGTGTGTGTGTGTGTATGCGTGTCTGTCTCTGTCTCTCTCTCCCCTTGAGAATTGTGTTTTCCTCTCTCTTTCTGTCTTAAAAGAAGATGAACACTCTTCAGTCTTTAAATTTATGGCTATGTTTTCTACAGTCCAGGCAAATTTGAGGATTGCCTGGGGCTCTCTGGGACAGGAAGATGTAATGTTGACTTTAATGAACAGATGGCAACTGATGGGGGGAAAAATTCTATCAGGGTTTTAAGCAGCAGAGTTTGATAGGAAATTTGCCTATGGGGTGTCTAGGAACCTGGACAGTGAAGAGTTTCTGAACTTTTGGGAAGGAAGGGGTGGTGACAACTTCTTAGTTTTTCCCTAAATTATCTGCCTTGAGGAGTGAGCTCAAATTTGTGGAGACACATATTTTTTTGTCATTGACCAACTGTACGAATAAGGCGAAATCTTTTCTTTTCAGAGAAAAATGGCATAGTGTTCAGAAGCAGAGTTAGGACTATAATAACTAAACATAAATTCTCATGATATGTCTGCCGATAAGCCAGAATAAACTAAATATCACAAAGAGCAGTGTATTTTAGGAACTACAACCAGCTTGTCCCTTAGAGGCAAGGATGATAAAACTCCATCTCATACACTTTGGACATGTTGCCAGAAGGCATCAGACCTTGGCAAAAGACACAGTGTTGAGTCAGTGAAAGTGAGGAGGCCCCTCAATGAGGCAGACCAGCCCCGTGACGCCAACCATGGGCCTGAGCGCGGTGGAGACAGAGAGGATGGCACAGGTCGGGCAAGCTTTCTCTTTATCGACATGACGGCATCTAACAACAACATATACGGAATTCTTTTACCACTGGCTTTTCTGTTATCACAAAGCACTCCCTAGCTGTTGGATCCCCAGGAGTGGTACGATGTCTAATCTCTGTTAGCCTCAGTCTCCTCCTCCATAAAGAGGGCATGACACGTGTCTTGCAGAGATGCTATGAGCAGCACGGTGACAACAGACGTGTGCCTGCCCTTTGAAGCGCTTGGCCCATTGTTCTTCTAAGCCCCCAGCTCCCTCTGAGCTCCTTGACTGGCCTTTTCCGGCCTCTAATCTCCAGAACATACACTGGAAGTGCATAATGAGAACTTAATGTACTCATGCGGAATGTCAAGAGGGTGGAATCCTAACCTTTGGAGTAAGTTCCGTTCATGTTGTTGTTGTTATGTGCTGTTGAGTCGCTTGCGACTCAGAGCGGCCTTCTATGTACAAGAGCCCTAAACCCTGCTCTGTCCTGTGCCAACCTCACCGTCTCTGACACACTCAATCCCATCACCCTAATCACTGAATCAATCCATCTCATCGAGGGTCTTCCTCTCCTATGCTGTCCCTCCACTCTCCCAAACATGATGTCCCTCTCCAAGGACTGTTCCCTCCTTGCAACATGTCCAAAGTATGTCAGATGAAGCTTCAGAATCTTTGTCTCCAAGGAGCAGCCTGGTTTCACCCTCATCAGGACGAACCTGTTTGTTCTCCTAGCAGTCCATGGTATATTCACTCTTCTCCAGCACCACAGCTCAAAGACATCAATTCTCTTTCTAATCACTAGTCACTGTACAACTCTCCGATGCATAGCACATAATTGCAAAGACTATAGCCAGCCTGGGTCAGGCACACCTTAGTCTCCAGCCTGACATCGTTGCTCTTCAGTACTCTTGAGAGGTCCCTCACAGTTGACTTTCCCAATGCAATTCGTCTCTTGATTTCCTGGTTGCTGTTACCAAGAGTGTTGACCATGGAACCCTGGTTAGTAACACTAATCTTCTGTGTAGGCCAAAGGCCTCCATTCAAAGGTAGTTACCCCAAGTGCAACACACTGTCAACACTGGGTGTCTCTACGAGTTCTTGTCAGATACTGAGCCATGAAGGAAGTCTCTCCTTGGCAGTGCTCATTCTGCCCCATCATGTATCGGGAGCATGTTATTCCATCTGGTGGCTCCAAGGGAATCAAATAGTTCTCCACATGAGCTCTTACCTGCACTCTTCTTATTTTGCATCTAGAAATTAATCAAACTTGCCCTTATTGTTATTTTTATGGTTTGTCAAGTTGCCTGCGACTCGTAACAACCTAATGTACAATAGCTCTAAACCCTGCCCTGTCCTGATGCCATCTCCCCAACTCCAACACCTAATCCCATTGCCACAGTTATGTGTCAATCCATCTCATCTGGGGTTTTACTCTCCTGAGCCATCCGTTAGCCTTGTTATAAAGCTTTGCCACACTGTCCACTGGGCTGTAGGTCGATGTTACGTGTCTCATGTCGTCGCTGGAGTAGAAGTGACTCATCATTTCCTGCATACACTGCAGCATTCCCATTGGTTGGTATGGACTATCTTCTGCCTTGTCTACCTTGGATGATAATTATAATAATAATAAGTGTACTACCATCAAGTTGATTCCAACTCATAGAGTTCCTACCGGACACCGTAGAACTGTCTCGTTGGGTTTGCAAATCATGAAATGTTAAGAGAAATCTTGCAGAGTAGCTGGTGGATTTGACGCTCCAACCTTCTAGTTAGCAGCCCAGTTCTTACCCCACTATCCGGATCTTCAGGCTCCATGATGATGATGATTCTTGTAACAAAAATACCACTGATTATAATGATTAATTATCGAGTGTGCCAGTTTCCGGGGACTGCTGCAACAAAGTACCTCAGAATAAAGGCTCTGAAAAACTTCAATTGTGTTGATCCTAGTTCTAGAGACCGGACATCCACAATCGAGGTGCTGGCCGGGCTGGGCTTGGTCACAATGCTCTTGGGGGTGATACCTGTTTGATTTCCCCAGGCTCTTGTGGCTTCGTGTGATCCCTGGCACTCCTTGACTGTAAATGCAGCCTTTCAATATCTGCTTCTATCTTCACGTGGCCGTCTTCCCTCTTTCCCTCTCTGTCTCTCTGTCTTTGCTATTTTAATATTGTTCTCATTTTGCAGGAACTCATTCTCCTCCATTATGACCTTGTGTTAGCAAACACTCACCACGAAGATGCTATTTCCAAACAAAGTCACAGACTCAGGCTCCATGGGATTAGACTCCAATATCTCTTTTTGGGGGGACACAGTTCAACTCCTTTCTAGCACCAAGCCTGTGAATTTCATGTCTACCATGTCCTTTTCATCCTCACAGGACTGGTGATGTTAGCCCTGGAAAGCTCACATCACAGAAAAGCGCACCAGGGCTCCGGAGGTTAGCTAATGTGGATATCGCACAGCTGTGAAGCAGCTCCAGCCCCCCCATTCCTAATGCTCAAATCATGAATCACTCCACCACCGCACTGGACTTCTCCCTGGGAGCAGGACAGGTTTGCCGAGAACAGAGTAATGGATCACCAAGGTGTAACCGTACCTAGCTCAGAAGGCAGCCCGCACCTTGGGACATTGATTATGCTTGGCAGCCTGTCACATTGAGGTGATCAAAGATTCAGGCATCCAGATGAGGAGAGATTTGTTCTCGCCGCTCCACGTGAGCTGAGTGCTGGGGGACCAGGACCTGTTTCATGTTTCATGGATCTAGCTTGCTGTCTTCCTGTGAAGTGCCAGCGATAATGTATTTAAGTGATGCCGGACTGATCAGGTGAGAATTTATGTAAGCTGAAACCATTAGGTGGCTTAATTAAATCAGGGCATTTAACTCATTAGCCTTCTGCTCCTGGGACTAATAAATTTGAACCTGGTGCTGAGAATCACAAAAGAAGTCAAGTTGAAATCGCTCCCTCCTTCTTGGTGGAGAAAAGAAAGAAAGGGAGCCGGGAAGTTAGAGAACAGAGCACAGAAGACGGAGTCTTCTCCCTACCTTCGTGGCAGGGTCACCAAAGAGATAAAGATGACTTTGATAACTGAGAGGGACGTCGTGGTGCCACTTGAATATCTTCCGATAGTGGTCATTTTGGATAATCATCTCCTTATCACAGGAACCCCCCTCTGATGGGGAATTTATTTCAAAGTCCTTGGCCATGACCTTAAAGAACCACAAACCTTAAGTGATTTGATACAATGGAGTCACTCCTTGTTCTGTTGAATGAACGCCTTTTGAACGAGATCAGATTGTGCTCTCTCTCACCCGTATGTCAGCATTCTCAGTCCTGTACCTGTGAAAGGGCCTTGGTGGCACAGCAGATAACATGCTGAGCTGGCCGCTGACTGCTGTGCTCAGCAACCACTGCCCGCTCTGCTGGAGAAAGATGGACAATCCTGAAAAGATTTACCGCCCTAGAAACTCCGTGGCCATTCATCCTTGGTTGGAATCTACTCCATGACACGGGGCTGGTTTTTAACAGGATGAAGGCTTTCTGTAGTGTTCAGTCTTCAAAGCAGGAGACGCGTAGTGCAGAAGTTTTCTGTTTAGTGCTGTAGCCATTCATCAAACAAAATCTATGGCACTGAGACATCTTTCAGAATTCCAGTATCTTTTCATAGAATTACAGACAGATGAAGGGACCCTCAGGTTTTAGCTAGAAGAGGATATCTGGGCTTGCTGAGATCATGACCTTCAAAAGCATACCTCACACACCTGAGCCTCAGGATTCCTACCTGTGAATTGAGTCTTTTTCTTTGACCCACAGTGGTCATCAAGGTCACTGGAGAGTGTACAGGTGGACACTTGTAAAGGATCACTATTATCGGGTCAAATATTTTTTTTCCCCAGGAATGCCTTCAGACAGAGCTTCCTTATACTCAGTCCCTGCTACCTCCCTGCCTCTTGGCTTTATCTCAAACTTCAGGTCACTTACACATTATGCACATGAGCAACATTAAAGAGGTGTTTTCTTTTTGTGGTTTTTTTTTATTAAGCGCCATAGAGTTACTTCTGACTAATAATAACCCAACACGCAGGAGAATGAGAATGTTCATTATTGAGCTGTCCTTGAACTCACTGCTGTTTGGGTCCATGTTGCAAGGTCCATCTATCTTCTTAAAGGTCTTTTTTCACTACTCTGCTTTACCAGCATTGAGTTGTTTTCTAAGGATTAATCCCTCCTGATAAAATATTCAAAGAGTTTAGGAACAAGTCTCACCATCCTTGCACTGAAAGGACATTCTGGATATACTTCTGAAATAGATTTCTTTCATCTTCTAATGTTGTTGTTGTATACCACTGAGTTGGAACCGACCCAGAGCTGACCCACCAGAGGGTTTTCGGAGGTAGTCATTGTTCAGGAAGACTTTGTCCGGCCTTCTCCCACAGAGCATCTGGTGAATTTGAACTATGTGCCTTTGGGATTGCAGCTCATATTCTTACCACTAGACCACCAGAGTATAGCTAGTATTCTTCACCAACATGGAAACTCCACTGTCAAATGTTAAGCACTTGAAATGTAACCACTTTAATCTAGGAAGCGAACTAACTGAAACAAAATACAAATTGAATTCTGAAGACTTTGCCCAAAAAAACAGAGGAGGAGGAGGAGGAAGAAAGGATGGATGAAGAAGAGGACAGAGTAAAACACCTCATTCTTCTTTACGGTGTTTTTCTACATTTTAACGGTGTAGGAAGTACACCCACTGCCATTGAACTGATCCTGCTCGGAAAGACATTGTAGGACAGACAGCTAGGATTTCTAAGGCTGTAAATCTTTATGGAGCACACAGCAACATCTTTCTCCCACATTGATAATATTTTTGATAAGTTGGGCTAAATAAAATACATTGTTAAACTTAATAGCACCTGTTTCATTTTATGTTCTTTTTAAATACGGCTAATAGAAAGCATAAAGGGAATCGTGCTGTTCTGGTATTTTCACCAGGCAGCAACGCTCTAATACTCCTCTCTTTCCCCAGCTCCCACCTCCACCCCACCATCACCCCAATCCTTGCTTCGCAGAGAGCAGTGACCTGTGACCGCTCCATGCAGGAGACTCGTGGATTTCTTGCTGTTGCATCTCACTCACAGCTACCAGCAGTCTCAGAGAGGGTTGGGTATTGCTATGACAGGAATAGGTTTCAGGGGAGCTTCCAGACTAAGACAGACTAAGAAGCAAAGCTCAATACTGTGCTTCCCCAAGTCTCCTTGCTGCACGAGTCTGACCCTGTTGTGCACGCAGTCATGGGGAGTCCTGGGATAAATGCATCAACCCTACCTGCAGCTGGCAAGACCGATGCGGCCTTAGAGCCCAGAAGGGCCCTACCTCTTCTCTTCTTTTTGCCTCATTTGCATCTCCCACCTGGTGCCTCTGCCCTGCGCAGTGGTTCTCCTCAAGGGTAAGGCCATGAACACCGCATTCTCCTGCGTTCTCCTCCTTCCCGCCTCACCCACATGGTGTCAAGCAGCACATCTCAATGTGTCCACTCCAGTCGTTTTGATAACCGGCCCATACGCTGAGGGTCAGGGGCTTCAGCTGGGGGAGTGACTTCGACTGGCCACGCTTAGGGGGACAAAAGGTCCCAGTCTCTGGTCAGCCTCTTTCTGCTCAGACCCCCTGTCTGAAGAAGGGAGCAGCATTCCTTGAACCCTCATCCCTGAGGTCAGCAGCGTAAACACTGCAGTTTCTGAGAGTCACCCCTCCTGTTCCTTGCTGCTGACAGCTCCCACATTGTTTTGATGGCTGTTACCACTGCCTGGAGTGGGGTCCATCATTCGCTTGGTAAATCATTTTTACTGCTCCTTCTAACTATCAACCATGGAGCTCCTTACTGGGGAAGGGAAGACATAGTCACATTATCTCTGGCTTCAGGAAACCTTAGGGTAGTTGAGAAAACAGGTTCAGAATCCCAATACTGCAGGTTATGAAACCTCAAACATCGCTCTTGAACATGTCCGAGGTGATAGGGCCAGCGCCCTGGAAACATTTCAGCGGCCACCACTAAGCAGAGTCCCTCTGAGTACTCTGGGTTTACAGATCAGTGAAGGGTCCCCGCTCCCAGACAGTTCTTAGAGGAAGTACCTCCCAGGTGTTTGCAATTTCATCTGCAGCCCTGTCATCTGTAGGTGGTGTCTCACGAGGCCCTGCTTTGTCTCTGACATTGTTTGCCACAGTCCCACTGGGCGTAAAGGATTATATACTTGCTTCCTCTCACCGGTGGGGAGGGCAAAGGTGCTGGACCCACAGAAGCCTTAGGGGACCAGACCAGACGTGGGAGCCCTCCTGGATCCAGGGAGACTGGTTTGGTGCAGGGACCCCTAGGGCCCTGTCTGAAAAGTGGCTTTTCTCATTTCCCTTTGATCAGCCCGTTCATGGTGTATTTGGAAGGACAAGGAGTGATTTGTCTCCCACATGTGTTTTAGTTTATACCTTAAAGGCAAAGCTAAGCCATTAAGCAAGAATGCGAGGAAGCCCAGTGGGCAGACACGCTTCAGAAAAGCCTGAAAGGGTGTATCTAAGAGCAGCTCGTTTGTCTACAGGTCACGTTTCCGAAGTGGCTTACAGAAAACACAGCAAGGCAAAAACTGTGCTGCTGTTAGGTGTCACCAGGTCAGCTTGGACTCAAAGAAACCCTAGAAGCCATAGAGGCAAAGCGGTGACTGTCCCATGTCACCCCTGCGGTTGTCAGTGTGCTTGAGCCCAGTGCTACAATCACCGTGTCAGCTCACGTCATTGGAAGTCCTTCTGCTAGTCCCAGATCATCTACTTCACCCAGCATGACAGTGTTCTCCAGGAACTGACCCCTGCCGCGTCTTGTCCAAAATAGGAGGTCAGATTGTCATAGTTTCTTCCAAGGACCATTCTGCCTCCATTTCTTCCAAGACAGACCTGTTAAAGCTGGCAAATCTTGGTGCATTCAAGTCCCTGATCCAATTTTAAATTCCACTTAGGGTCCTTCTTCCTTTTGCAGCTTTCACCTGTGCATGAGGTATTGAAGACACCATGGCAGGACAAGGAGCCACGGAGCCCTCAAGGTGACACCTTCGGTTTTCTACACTTTAAAGAGGTCTTTTGCAGTAAACTTGGCCGGTGTAATGTATGATATGATTTCTTTACTTCTCTTTTCATGAGCATTGATTGTGGATCCAAGTAAAGTTAAATTTCACACAACTTCAGTACTTTCTCTGTTTATTATCGTGTTAGAGGTAAGCGTGATGAAACGTTATCTCAAGTATTTCAGGTTGCTGTCAGCAGGCATCAGTCCTTGGAAAAATGGGGTCAATGAAAGAGAAGACCCTCAATGGAGTGGGCTGTCACAATGATGGCGGTGATGATCTCGAGCACCTCAGAGCCTGGAGGGTTGTGCTACGCAGGGCCAATTGTCAATCTGTGTTCACAAGGTTTCTATGAGTCATAGTCAGCGTCACAGCTCCTAACAGCAACACCAAACTCATCGAAGGAAGGCCGTCATTACAACTGCCAAGCCAGAGAATTGTGGAATCCAAGAGGACACATAACCTTGCCCATCACACAAACGAACAGGTGGATTGCATCAGAGAAGATTCCAGAAGCGACCTTGTCCCAAAGGGGTGGCGCCATCTTGTGGCATTCTGACTTCCACTTCTGCAGCGTCCAACTGGTCACTTTGTAGCTGGAACTGTGCCCAATTTCCAGAGAAGTCAGTCCAAGAACAATCCACTAGATTTCCTTTTGAACTTGGCTGAATTTCACGTTTAGGCACTTTCGAAGCCAACGGTCAGGCTTCTGACCTCTAAGACATATAACTCTCCCTCCTGCCAAAGGCTTTTTTGATTCAATAATTGAAATCTCAGCTCAAAGAACATTAGGGGAAATGGAAAATACCACACACACGTTAAAGAAAAACAAAGTAGTGAACAGTTATACCTTCTCTCATCTTCTTCAGTCTACAGACATCCAAGAGAGGCTATGGAGTGCAGGTGATTGAGTTAGAAAAAGACCACCTTCCTCTCGCAGAAGGCTTCTTTGGTGCAAGTTCTGAGAATGATAATTGCAGGGATTCTGTCAGAGTAAACGCTGCAGAAGGAAACTCCAGGTCCATGTGCATCTGCAGCTTTCCAAGAAGAAGGCTCTTTAAGAACATCTTTAATTACTTTCTGTCTCTTGTGGAGACACTCAGATAAGTGAATCAGCTTCATATCGGAAATGTGAGACTCATGGGTCCATCTTACAGTTTATGAAAAGTCTCGCCCTCTGTCTGCTAGTCTGTCACACCGTGTGGCTTCTGTGTTGCTCTCTATGAGGCTTCACAGTAGTCTTGGTGTGACAGCTGTTAAGTGCTAAAGTGATAACCAAAATGTTAGTGGTTCAAACCCCCAGGAAGGAAGATGAGGCACCTGCTTGTAAACACTGCAGCCTCGGGAAACCTCTGAGCTATTCTACTCCGTCCTATCAAGTCACTGTGAGTTGGAATGAACACAAAGGCACACGGCCACACAACGCTACAAGTGCCCACACGGACATTCCCAGACCCAGCAGGATCACTGGTAATGGGAAGATTCTGGTGAAACTTCCAGATGAAGATAGACTAGAAGGTAAGGCCTATCTTTCCGCTTTCTAAAATTAGTCAAGAAGTGTTTCTGGTATAGTTCTGGAAGGCAAAACCATCAAGTTAGAAGGTACTCGGAATTCTCAGTGGAGCAATAATGAACTTGAGCATTCAGGCGATTGCCAAGATGACCCAGGACTGAACAAGACTCCTTTCTATTGTGCCTAAGGTCACCTTCACTCAGCTCATTGTCTTGGAGTCAGGCTTGGCACATAGCTGACCTCCAGTGGATTTTCAGGACACTGTAAATTGTGTGGGAGGAGCTTGCCCATCTTTCTGTGGTAGATTCTAACCACCGGAGAGACATAAGCTTTGAGTTAGCAGCATGATCCCCTGTGCACTCCAGAGCCCCTCAAGGTCTCCACTAACCACACTTAGCCCTGAAGGAAAAGGGGAGTGTGTGCCTTTGCAAAGGTTCTGTTTGGTAGAATAATTAATAGGAACTGTTGGTGAGGGAAGACAGCAGGTTTTGCAATCTAGTCTCATTTGAGGTTTCCAGGACTCAGCATTTTAACAGGAAGCGTGTCAGATAAAGATAAAGTGATGATCAAGTTTGCCATTGCTACACTTGGGATTGTGCTGGCTTTTTCAAGGAGTGGATATTTTGAAAGCCTTGGGCATATGCAAATACTGGGTCTTCACCAACAAGATACTAACAAACAAATCTTTTCTAATTTACAGAAGCTTCTAGACAGACATGAAATTCAAATACATATACATAGGGTCCTTCCCCTCCAAGAAACTGAGCAATTCCATGGGATGACAACAAAATGGGCACTCGTGTTCAGGGACCACCACTGGGTTCTATCAGGTTGTTTTAAATAAGTGAAAAGTGAAAGGTACTGTGGAAGTTACTCGCCCCTCTCCAGAATGTGAAAGAGCAATGATGTCAATCTAGAGACTAAGGTGCATGTGCTCCATTGCCACAGACTTCTTAATCACGTTGTATGCATCAAAGAGCTGGACAATGACTAAGGAAGACAGAAGAAGAACCAATGCCTTTGAGTTGTGGTGCTGGAGAAGAGTATTGACTATACCATGAATTGTCAAGAGAACACATAAGTTTATCGTGGAGAGGGTAAAGCTAGGTTGCTCCTTGGAGGCAAGGATTTTGAAACTCGATCTCACATACTCTGGGCATGTTGCCAGGAAGGACCAGCTCCTGGAGGACATCATGCTTGCTTCCAAGCAAGCATAGAGGATTAACATATGAAGGGAAGATTCGAATGAGAAGGACTGACTTAGTGGCTGTGGTAGATGTGTCAGAGATGGTGAGAGGGGCTCAGGACATGGCAGGACTCAGGGCTAGTTTGAATTTGGTCACTTAGGGGAGTAGTCAACTCAATGGCACATAACAACGATGACAATTTAAAAGTACACAACTTACTGTTTAAGAGCATTACTGTAGAAATAGAAAGATGACTAGTAAAATGTGCATGAGGACCCAAGTTAGGGGAGGCTAGAAGCAGAGAGGTGAGAATGGGCAGGGGGTGATCATAGAGTCATACAACTTGATGGCTGGAGGGAGGGAAAGGTAAAGGAAATGGGAACGATCAGGTGTGGAAAACAATGTATATGAACTCTGTGAGCAAACCAGTATAAAACCAAAATTTTATTAAAAAAATAAAAGTACATAACTCTCTTGGCACTTCTTAAGATGAAGGAACTGAAGAGCACATTCAAGCTTCAAGTGGCAATACTTAAGGATGCTATAGACAGAATATAGAATGCTCCAGAAGCATCAAAGGAAGACAGAGAGAGTATATAGTCACTGTACCATAAAGAATTGGCTGACACTGAAGAATTTTATGAAACAACATACAATCAAGAGGCAATGGCAAAAAGAGAAGAACCTCAAGCTGCTCTGAAGGACTTGGCAAAAAACAAAGCACCAGGAATTGGTGTCATACCAATTATTTCAGCACACAGATGCTGTCCGTGATGTGCTCATCAGGTTGTGTCAGGCAATCTGCAGGACAACTGCCTGGCCAGCTGACAGAAAGAAATTCATACTTTTTCCCACACCAAAGAAAGGTGATCCAACAGGCTGTGGGGATTACTGAACAATATCACTAATACCACACACAAACAAAACCTTGCTGAAGAATTCCCAAAAATGACTGGAACTGTACATCCACAGAGAATGGCCGAAATGCAAGCTGGGTTTAAAAGAGACCATGGCACAAGGGACATTATAGGCAATGTCAGATGGACCTTGGCTGAGGGAAGAGAATACCAGAGGAATGTCTGTTTGGGTTTCATTGACTGTGTGGAACACAACAAACTGCCTGACTCTGAGAAGAATGGGAATCCCAGAACACATGATTGTGTTCATGTGAAACCCGTACTTGGACCAGGATGCAGATGTCATAAAAGAGCAAAGAAACACTGCATGTTTCAAAACTGGAAAAGGAGTATGTCAGGGATCTGTTTTATCTCCATACCTTTTCAACTATATGTGGAACAGATCACTAGGGAAGCTGGATTTTATGAAGAAGAATGTGGCACCAGAATTGGAGGAAGACTCATCAATAACTTGCATCGTGCCAATGACACAACTTCACTTGCCAAAACTGAGGAGGATCTGAAGCATTTGCTGCAGAAGTTCAAGGACTATAACCTCCACTAGTGATTGAAGCTCACCATCAAGAATACAAAAATTCTCACCACTGGGCCAATTGGTTGCACCATGATAGATGCAAAAGAGATTGAAATTGTTAACAATTTCATCTTGCTCGTGTTCACAATCAACACTCTTGGGACCAGCAGTCAAGAACTCAAAAGACAAATTGCATTGGGAAAATTTGCTGCCTGGGACCTCTCCAGAGTGCTAAAGTGCAGTCATGTCAGTCTAGAGACTAAGGTGTGCCTGATTCAGGCCACGGTCTCTGCAATTACTTGCATCAGAGCGCTGAGCAATGACTAAGGATGACTGAAGAAGGACCAATGCCTTTGAGCTGTGGTGCTGGAGAAGAGTATTAAACGTTCCATAGACTGCAAAGAGAACAAACAAGTCTGTCTGGAGAGAGTGAACCAGGCTGCTCCTTGGAGGTAAGGATTAGGAAGCTCAGTCTCAAATATTTTGGGCGTGTTGCCAGAAGAAACCAATCCTTGGAGAAGGACATCACGCTTGGTAGGGTGGAGGGACAGTGCAAGAGAGGAAGACCTGAATGAGATGGATTGAGTCAGTGACTGGGGTAATGAGGGTGGGTGTGTTGGAGACAGTGACACTGGCTTAGGATAGAGCAGCCTTCAGAGGTATTGTTCACAGGGTTACTATGAGTCCCTGGTGACTTGATGACACATAACAGTGACAAACAGTATTTCAGAGGCAATTCTTTATTTACCAAAAATGAAAATGATTACAGAAATCTCATGATTTCCAAGGTGTCAAAATCGTAAGTGAAGTCAGAGTTTGCAGAGACATCCTGCTCTTTTGATGTTTAAAATTAGAATTATAGCATATATTATGCTTAACTGAAATCTCTGTGCAATGTCAACAGTTAAAGCTGTCTGCTGCTAACCAAAACTCTGGAAGTTCAAATGCATCAAGATGCACCAGAAGAAAAACTTGACCATCAATCTCCCCAAAATGCATCCGCTGGGAGAGCAGTGAGGCGGGACTCTGCGTTAACACACGTCAGGTCGGCCTGAGGCTGGGTCCACTCGGTAGTTACGGCTCTACGACGTTCTGTTCTGTTTTTATCCTGAAAACTAATTTATGTAATTTGATTGCTATCTTTTTCACTCTAGTGGGCAGCTAGTGTGCCTAGCCCCAGTGTGTGTGCAGCACATATAAAGTAGAAGCATCAAGAAAATGGCTTAACCTACCTCTCTGCGTGTTTGTGCATATTTTGTGTGTGTGCATGTGTGTGTGTGTGTGTGTGTTCAAGTAGAATGTCCTCTGGCAGTTTGCTACTGATTTAATAATCCATCCAACCCATATTTACTAAGTTCTTAATATGTACAAAGAAGGATCTTATCCCCTGTATGTGAAGACAATCTATGTCCTTAGAAGTTTTGAGAAGAACAGATTTTAGTGCCAATCATGAAGGAATCACCAGAGCTAGACCCATGTGGGGATGAGAAGCCTCCCTGGAATGTCAGTGACCCGGGTTTCCATGCAGGAGACACCAGACAACATGGGCTGGAGTGAGCTGCTCCTTCGGGGCGGAGGTCCCACTTTCAGCATATGCCAAACGGAGGTGGGGATGGTAACTCTAACACCACCACACGTATGTCGCTGTGTCACACTGCGGTGGCTTGCACATGGCTGTGACACTGGAAGCTTTGTCTCTGGTGTGTCAGATACTAGCAGCATCACATGACTGAGCTAATAACAAAACTCACAAGGTGTGTGGGCCAGAGAGAGGAGTGAGTCCTCACTGACGCCAAGGTCCTTCCTCTCAAAATGTGGGTGTTCAGAAGACAAGAACTCACCAGTCACGGCCAGCTGGTTTCCAGGAAGACGTAGAAAGGCTTTACCCAGAATCTTCTGGGGTCCACTTATGTCTGGGAATCATTTCAATCACAAAAATCAAAAGTGCCAAAAACATCGCAGCTGTGGGAAGAGAGGACGAGGAGTCATTTTAACCAGAGAGTCAAGTCTGGAAATAAGCCTCTCGAGAGGTTGTGGGATGAAGGAACAACATGACCCTCCTTCTTTCCCACGGAGTAATTCCCGACAGCACAGTCACGTCTAAGGTCCCCCCTTCCCTCTCTCTCAGCTCTTTGCTGAGAACTTTCTCCACTCAGGAACCTGAATGTCCTTGCTGTGTCAAGTCCGTCCCCTGAGCCCAGGTGTCCTAACAGGGCAGCCTAGTGTGGAGATCACTGTGGGGACAGAGCCTTGATGGGAGTAAAATTGGGTAGCTGGGCAGCCCCCACAGACCCAACAACTGAGGACGCTCTGGGGGATTTTGTCCACGAAGCATGTTTCCTTTCTTCAGTAGCTCAATTCAAATGCCGTTCACAGAACAACTGTTAAATGCCAAGGCCCTTGCCCCCGGATGCTGGCATGACTAAAGTTATCAATAGACAGAGATCGGATCAACTGATTGCCTCATTTATTATTTTATAATATATTTTTAAACATTCCTCCCCTTGTCTGGATTCCAAATGATGTCGATTTCTCATCAATTAGCAGTACGGCTTGCCGTGTCTCTCGGCCTAGAGCCACACAAGACTCCAACTGTCTGCTCTCCGGCTCGTACTAGATTTGGAGAAGTGCTAGTTGGAGAAGACTGTGTGAAGCACATGTATTTATCCATGCATGCAAAATTGCTACATCGAGTTAGGGACTTTTCTGGAGTGAGATTCCTGGAAAGTTATTGCCTTGGACCACTTCATCTAACCACTTGCCAAATCCCCTCTGTTGGGTTGTGTTTTGTTACATCTAAGAGTTTTATTGAGAGTCATTATGGAGAACAGTCATAGGAAATTAGGTGTGCATTTATTCTAAAAGCAAGGCTTTGGACTTGGTCCACGATGCTAACTAGCTCGCCCCAGAGCAGTTGGTTTGTAACCCCTCTCTTTATAACAAAACCAAACAAAAGCAAATGCAAAACTCCACAATTGACCATATTTTCTCTTTTCTCTGACTGCCAGGAAACTTTGGGGCAAACTGTCATTCAGGTGAAATAATTTTAATTTCGGTTAGCTTGATTTTCCCCTGCCCCTTCCCACAATATTGAATTAATTGTCTGTGTTTGGTCATTTGTTGTTCAACCTCATTCATATGAATCCATTAAATCCCAAAAGGAGGTCAAAGATGAGTTCTGTTTAAAGACACGTAGATGTAAAGACATCAGAGTCTCATTTTCTATGCTGCTTTTGCGGATACACTTTTCCAGATACCCTGTCTCTGGACGTAGGCTTCAAGTTGGAGGCAAGAGAGTTGGCTTCGATGCCCTTTGCTTCAACTCAGAACAGCCACGTTGGTCACAGGACAAATGTGAGTCAGTCTCTCAGCCTTGTTAACGATCTTTGCTATGTTTGATGATTGTGCCGATTTAGTCATGAGAGGCTGATTTCTCTACAGAGGGAAAACCAATATAACTTACGAGAGAGAGAGAGAGAGAGAGTTTGAGAAATTTAAGCCCAGAAAAAGACACCAAAGCTGGAAGTGCAATCTCTGTGGGTTAGAAATCAGGAAAGGCTTCTCCTGGTTCATGGAACTGTGGTGGCTGATGACCTCAAAGTGGACAGATAGTCAGTCATTGGTTCAAGTTCAGAGTTCTAGAGGTGGCAAATAGATGCAACATCCACATCACTCAGATAAGAGACTTCAGCCAGGTCCATATGTATTCGATGGAAGTTACACCCCGATGATGCCCTTAAAACTGGTTGTCTGCTCATAGCAGGTCTCATGATGGAGGTGATGATATTATCAAATCTCACCAAGTAAGTGATTCCTTTATATCAGATCTCATCAAGAGAATGTGCACACCACAACCATCAAACCAGAGAGTCGTAGCTAGCCAAGCTGCCGTCGGACCTTAAACATTATACTGTCCCATTGAGGATCCCCTTCCGCTTTCTTCAAACATCATGCTCTTTCCTATACACTGGCCTTCACTGATGTGATGTGTTGAGGACGTTCAATCCAAGCAAGGCAAAGTTTCTAGTGGTCCTTCCTTCAGGCCTGATTTGTCTATTTCTTTGACAATCCATGCTCTGTCTTCTAATATCACCACCATTTATGGCCTTCAATTTTTCTTCTTTGGGCACATGGCGAAGAGGGACCAGTTCTTAGAGAAGACATCATGCCTAGAAGGGTGGAGGGAGACCTAGTGCAGGAGAGGAAGACCCCGGATGAGATGGATTGATACAGTAATTGGAGCAATGGGAATACGTGTGTTGGAGTCAGTGAGAGGCTCAGGACAGGGCAGGCTTCAGAACTGTTGTACATAGGGTAGCTCTGAGTCTAAGGTTACTCAACAGCACATAACACAACAATATTTAGCTTCTACACTTGCAAGTTCTAGAACAATGAATAGTGGCAGGGGTCTTAAAAGTATATAAGCTGCCATCCAAAGTAAAACTATTGGTCTTCCTGATCCAGCGTGAAGAAGAAGGAAGAAAAACAAAGATGTGTGAGGAAAATTAGCACAAGGAACTGATGGACCAATCTTAACTTCAGTGTCCACAGTTCTAAGAACAGAAGACACAGATGGTGCCCAGCTGACCACTCAAAAAGGGATCTGGGCTAAACTGGACCAAAACCGTGGAACCCAACTCAGAACCACACCGAAGCCAGGCTTACTACTGGTCCAGTGGAGGCTAGTGAGACCCTGAGACTATGGCCTTTTGTCGCCTTTAAGTCCTGGAGCAAAACCTACCCCTGCAGCTCGACTTCCGGTCAGATAAGCCTGTAAGATGATGAGTAACCCAGGAAGGCACTCACTGCCCAGACCAGCAGACCATGATGCTCAGAAGAGCATGATGCCTCAAAGTAGGAGGTTCAGGAGGCCAGAAGGGGTGGAACCGAAATCAGACTAGGAGGAAGTAGGAAGGAGCGGGGCTGTGGTTATCCTCCTTGTGAGGTGCCACCAGAACCAGTGCGACTCTTAGTGACCCTACAAACAAAGATCTGAACCCTCTTCTATCTGCGCCATCCTCACACTTCCTGACAAACAAGAGCCTATTGCAGCAGTCACCATGTCAACCCACCTGGTTGAGGGTCTTCCTCTCCTTTGTCAATCCTTCACCCTTCCCAGGATCATGTCCTTCTCCAAGAAATAGCCCTTCCTAGCAACATGTCCTAAGTATGCAAGGTGAAGTTTCATCGTTCTTGCCTCCAAAGAGCACTCCAGCTGCACACTTTCCAAGACAAATCTGTGTGTTCTCTTGGCCATCCATGGGGTGTTCAATGCTCTTGTCCAACACCACAGCTCAAAGGCATCAATTCATTTATTTCATCCTTATTCACTGTCCAGCTCTCAGAGGCACAGCAAGTGATTGAAAAGACAATGAACTGAATCAGATGCACTTTAGTCTTCAAACTGAATCATCACTCCTCAATGATTCAGAGAGGTCCCTAACGGCAGATTTTCCCAGTGCAATGTGTCTCCTTATTTCCTGTCAGCAAGTACCAAGGGTGTTAATTGTGGATCGAAGTAAGATGAAGCTGTTGACAGTGTCAATCTCCTCTCCGTCCATCATGACACTGACAATTGGTCCAGTGGTAAGAATCTTTGTTTTCTTGACATGGAGATGCAATCCATAGCAAAAGTGCATTCTTTGATCTTCTGCCAAGTGTTTTAAGTTCTCCTCACTTTCAGTAATATTGAATATTGTAACTATATTTATGACTGAATGGAAAACCCATTTTGTTTGTAAACTGTCACTCAAATCACCATGATAAACTGAATGAATGGATTAAGGGAGTTGAATGACTCAGTGTTGTCAGGCAATGAGCATTTACCTGTTTAGCATCATCCTTTGACCACATTGCCGTTAGGTACCTGTATCCCTGATCCCCCCACAGCTCTCATCCTTGACCCCTTTCCAAGACAAGTAGATATCCTGGGTGGGCAAATCTTCCCCAGCCCCTGTCCAGGCATAGCAGAGGCTCTCGGGGTGCGATGGCCTCACTTGTCCCCTCTTGTTGGTCCTCCTGCTTAGTTTAGTGCCTAACCGAGAACAAATGCTCAGGGAGTGTTCGTGGGATCCCTTGTTCTATCTGAAGGTGAAGAGAAGCCTGGAGGGTCAGCTTTGGGCCGGTTCCGACTTGGTGGGACACGACCACTCAGTACTCACTTAGATCAAGTGAGTCATTAGGCCATGTGCAGCTCCCTTCTTAAAAAACTTCACTTTCCAATATTCCTACTAGTAAAATACAGATTCAGAGAGATGCTTATATTAAAGATTAGATTTTTTTTTAAAGAGTGAAAATCCAGGGAGCACAAGCAACATGGCAGCGGCTTTCACACAATCCCAAGGTGGCCATGGTCAAGCCCCCTGCTCCCTCCGGCACTCACCAGGGTCCGTGGCACTGCACGGCCTCTGATGGACGGCTGGGCCACGTAACTGGCCTTAACACTGGAGTGTGACTGTGATGGGCATGATGCACTGGGGGCCTTGGTGAGCCCACCTGCTCTGGAGTTGTGCTATGATGCGCCTGCAATAGCCACTGCCCCTACAGCCTGGTCTCAGAACAAAAGCAGCACAGTCCAGAACCAGGTTCGACCCACACAGGACCTAGAATAGAGCTGACTGACTGAGCCATCGCCACCGGGGGCCTGGGAGCAGAGGACAAGGACATAGCACTGCAAGCATCAGAGCTGGGAGGGTTTGCAATGCAGGATTACTGCTGGAATTGCTGACAAAAGTAGACATGGAGACGTGGCGTTTACATTCCCCGAGCTCTCTGTTCGGCCGTGGGTGCCACCTTCCTGGTGGCATGGTCTTCTAGCCTTCCCCTTTGTTGTTGTCATCATTGCTGTTATGCGTTGTTGAACCCTCTGACCTGCTGTTCAATGGAAGGAAACTATGTCTGATGGTGCGTCATCCTCATCTGGCTGAAGGTTTCCTGTCTTTCACTGACTCTCCTTTCCTCACATGATGTCCTTCTTCGGGAATGCTCCCTCCTGACCGCGTTCCCAAGGCTTACAAGACAAAGTCCTTTCTTCTAAGGAGCACAGCGATCATACTTCCCAGAAAGATTTATTGGTTTTGTTATTGTTGTTGTATACTGTCAAGTCAGAATCATCCCATAGCTAACCCTCCAGTGAGTTTTCAGAGGCAGCAAGTCGCATGGGAGGAGATTGCCCATCTTTCTCCCGCAAAACAGCTGATGGTTTCAAACCTCATGGCTTTGGGTTGACAGCGCAACTGATCTATTCAATACGCTTCGCCAACATCACAATTCAAAACTTCAGTTCTTTGATTTTCTTATTCACTGTCCAACTTTCACATAAACATGAAGCAATGAAAAATACAGCGGTTTAGATCAGACACACTTTAAGTTCTTAGCTTCCACCTTTAAAGTGACACACTAGGTCTTGAGCACTTGAAAGTGGTGCTTGGCAGGAAACTTTCCCAAGGCATTGCATTGTTTGATTTCTTGACCACTGTGTCCATTGGTCTAGATGGTGGATCCAAGTAAACAGAAGTTCTTGATCACTTCATACTTCTCTCCATTTATCATGATTATAAATGAGTTGAATGGTGAGGGTTTTCTAAATGTTGAGGTATAATCTGCACTGTAGGCTGTCAGGTTGCTGTTGTGGTTGGGCGCCATTGAGTCTGTCTCTCATCCACGCAGGAGGGCGCCCTGCCCGATAGGGCATTATCAGCACAGTCTCTGCTGGGCCGGTCTCTGCTGTGTGGTCACCCCTCTCACAGAGGCTCACCCACCTTGTTTGGATGGTGTTCCTCCTTCCCCAGCATGACATCCCTCTTTGATGCAATAAGTACGTCTTGTTGCTACGTGCCTCCCCCCTCTGACCCCACCCAGAGCACAGACAGGTGCTGTGATGCAGGGGTCCTGGCTGGTCAGCTGGCCTGCTGGACGGGACAGAGCCAGTGGGGTTCAGGAAGGTGGCTGGTTTCAGCCTGGCACCTTCTGCTCCAGGAAGAGTGTTATCCGGATTATGCATTGTTTGACTCTCATGAAAATTAGCTGCTGCTTCGTGTATAAATAACTAACAAGGAACAGCATTCTCCCAGTGGAAGCTGATTAGGACCGTGGGGATACCTGGGACTCGGCTCAGCTCTGCGCCGCTGTGCTGGCTCTCTCACGGCCATTTCTCACAGTCGTCTTGTTTAACCGGCCATGTGTACACATGTGAGAGCTCGCGTGATTACGTGTGCGTGCGTGCACACAAACACACCTGTATGTGCACATGTGTGCGTGTGTAGAGCTACGGATGTGTGTGCATGGCTGTGCACGCGTGTTTGCATAAACTAGCTGTGTAGGTATGCAGATCTGTGCCCACATGGGCATGTACCCATGCCGGTTTGAGGATTTGTAAATGTGTGTACGTGTGCTTACATCTGTGCATTCTTCAGTGGCGTAGCTCATGCAGAGTGAGGTGGTGGGGGGGGGGTGGGGGGCGGACGCTAGCAAAGTACAAGAAATCCCAGGAGCAGTTAGCATGGCACTGCCCACCATCCTGTATCTGCAGCTCTGTGCCTGTGAAGGTGGCAAACTGGGCTTGGAGGTACCTCCCGACTACTTAGGAAAACCTGGTCACCCCTGTATACTCCTGTCTCTAGCAAATGATAAATAAAATACTACTCCTGTCTCTAGCAAATGACAAATAAAATACTTTAACAGTAGTAGGTGGTCAGTTTTCAATCCTAGGGGCAAAACCAAAGGGAGGGCTAGAGAGGATACCCAGCTCTGCAGGTGTCCACGTGGAGAGACTGGACCCAGAGCAGAGTGGCCACCACCCCAGGCGTCTCAGAGCATGTGTGCTTTTCGTGGCCTCCTGCAGCCATGCATTTGCTGTGCGCCTCTGCAGTTCTATTTATAAGCCTGTGCACTCAGATGAGGCAGCCACGGGGGCTTCTCCCCTGGCATCTTGAGTGTTTCATTTCCTTCTAGGGACGTCTATAAAGAGAGGAGCACACACATGGGTGCCACGCCTCACTGTCAGGGACACACACAGAGGGCGGAGGGGGGGGGAGAGGCAGTGAGAGAAGGAGGCCCCTTTCAGCAAGCCAGTCAAACAGGAGATAGTTTCTTAAAATGCTTGGACAATTTTGTTCACAAGGGAGACTAGATAACCAGAAATGCAGGATTAAATACGTGTTCTTCTTGTTGTTACTATTCACCAGTGGACCCTTGAAGACAAGGGTACTTTTATGCATGGTGGGTGCTGGCAGGGTTAAAAGCCCCACACCCCTCCGGTCCACTGCCCTCGGCTCAGTTCTGACTAAAAGTTGCCCTCCACTGAGTTGCTGCTGCTACACATCTTTGTGGGAGGGGACTATGAGGCACTGGTGGATTTGAACGGCTGACGTTTCAGTTAGCAACCCCAAACACAGCCCAAAATTCCACAGGGCATGGCTGGCTTCGCTTAGCGGCAGAGCCTATCGGCCCATGAGGCCAGGAATTGGACTGAAGGATCTGGAACTCCCGTGGCCTACGCCCCAGGGCAGAGCTGGGCCAGAATGACTGGGCTGTGCATCCGCATTTTTGTTCCTGCACTTCCGTTGGCTGGCCGCATATCTGTGCACACAGGCTAGGGAGACGTGTAAGGAGAAGAGACAGCAGTTTGCTGTGTCAGATTGAAGAAAGACAATAGGAAGCAGTCCTTACTGTAAAGGCCAAAAGAATAGAGAAAGTGGCGAAAAGATCAAAGTGCGAGTAAATGCCACCATCATTCTGTTCTGGAGCAAAGGCAGAACCTGATCCTTCAGTCCCACAGACACAAGTTCTGTCCTCAGGACAGGAGGCAGAGGTCCTGACAGCAGCCCCTCGGAAACTCTGTGCTGCTTAGTTTCCAGGTGGAAGAGGCAGAGTCTGCCAATAATGCCCTCTTCTGGCCATGTCCTCGAAGCCCAGCCGACTGTGGGGCGGCGGAGACCTGTGTGCCCCAGGCCCTGGGGAGACTTCCACTTTGGATGTGGTTTTACAGACTCAAATGCCACCACCCTCTTCTCGCCTCTCCAGCGCCAAACAAGCTATAGGTACATTCTTCTAACACGGCAATAGAGATCATAGTAGGGTTTGCATTTTTTCCCTTTTGAACCCCACATAATGCTCTCTGTGTCATCTGTATATTTATCATAGCTCAAAGACACGGGTGTGTGGATCTAATTAAAAATGTGAAAGGGTTTAGCAGCCTGCTGCTTCCCTGCAACTCGGTGGTTGCTAAATCTTGGCAGCCGTGTTGACACGGAGCCAACTGTTTAGTCTTCAGCTGAACCACTGCCAGGCAGAGCTGCATTGTGGGAGCAGGGCACCTGGAGGTGCAGCCTTAAAACACGCTCGCACAGGGCGAGGCGGCGACCCGGCGCCCAGCAGAACCGGGCCGGAGACCAGCTCTGTCTTGCTTTCCTCTGGGGCTCAAGCCCAGCTCTTTCCATATGCAAGATAGGATCAGAGAGGCCAGCTCTGGGGTGGGTGAGGGCTACAAGGTGTGGGGTTAGGTAAGCGGCTGTCCCAACAGCTTCTGCTACAATTTGGTTGGGCTTCAAGAAGCATTTTGCAACTTTGTTTTAGCAACTAACATCAAAGCTGAGCTGACTCATTCCTAGCTGCCGGTTTCCGTTGTTGAAGTCCAGTGGCCATGGCTGTAAGTCTGATCTTTTTCTGGTGTTTGTGAATAATAAATTGCTCTGTCTTCTCAGATACTGAAGCAAGATCCCTCAAACTTCTGTGCACACACACCCTTTGAGGGTCCTGTAAAAACACACGTTCTGAACTGTTAGGAAAGCAAGAGATCTCACTAGAACAGCTGTTGTTCTGAGTTGGGTTTTACAGACTCAAACCTTCTTAGATTCCAGGTTGGAGGGCTCTGGAAAAGTGCATGCCAATGGAGCCAAGTCAAAGAGAAGGGGAGAAATATTCAGAGATCAGCGTCCTCGACGTGTTGACAAGATTAAGTGAAACTCAAACACACCAAAGGTATGAGAATCTCTTTATTTCCCTAAAACATGCCAGCTAGACACAAATCGAAGAGGAAGGGGGAAATGTCTCACTCTTTCTGTTTAGAAATAACTACCCTGCAGAGTCAAATTTAGCCCCAAAATGACGGATATGATGTTCGGGGCTGAGGCTAGAATAAGGAATGCAGAAGAAGTCAACCACAGGGTCAGGTGTTTGGACCCATCCTCTGGTCCAGTAGAGAAGGGCGAGGCGTTTTGTCCTCATCCACATCACTGCCTGGAGATGCGATGGGGTAGTTCAGCTCCGCCCTGTGGGGTTGCTAGGAGACTTAACTGCCTGCATGGGTTAGAACACGGAAGGGAGGAATTCAAGTTTATAGTGTGTGCACTGTTGGGTTTTCATAGACTGCATGTGAGTTATTGCTTCTGCCACTTAAAACAAAGGAGAGGAAGAGGAGAATGAGGCTGAAAGGGCCGAGAGGAGGAGCAAGAGAAGAGAAAGGAGGTGCCTGGGTCCACCCAGAAGGAAGAGAAGTGGAGGAGAAGAGGAGGGGCAAGAGGAGGGGGGAAGAAACCTGAGGAGGAGGAGCAGGAGGGGCGATGGCTGGGGAGGGGGGAACAGCAGCCTACCTTCAGCCTGTGGGATCCTGGGGCATCCTGTGCCGGGGCCAAGGCTGTGGCAATCACCCAGTCCTAGAACGGAGTGGGGATTCTGGCCTTATGCAGGGCAGAGTCACCTGACATTCTAAAGCCTCAGCTGGGGACCTGCAGGATGGGGTGATAGCACCCTCCTGGCAGTGCAGTTGGGGTACTGAGACTCAGTGCACAGGGCTGGCACTCGGGGGTCTGCAGGGTGGCTCTCACATCCAGGCATCCTCCTGCTAGGCCAGCCCTACCTGAGGTGGGATCATCCCACGGACGGCTGCACAGCACAGGTGTTTTCCGAAAGCCCTGGATGGAGCTCATCGTTCTGGAAGGCCTAGCACTTCCTACCATGGTGTCAGAGGGGGCTGGAAAGAGCCAGGCTCTGGGGATGGTGGGGCTTCTCCTTCCTTCCAAACGGCGTGCGTACACACATGTGGAGGTGAGAGCTACAGGCCACGTGAACCACACACATCAGCAGCACAGTAGCTGCATTGTCCTCAGAGATGAGGGGCTAGTTCTACGGCCAATGCAGGCCGAGGGTCTGTGCTGCCAAGGAAGGGTCTCCTGGTCCTGAATAGACCGCTCTGGGGCTGGATGTGTCTGCACTAATGCAGAGCTGGCCAGTTCTGTCACAGGCAAGGATACTTGCTTCTAAGATTCCCATGATTTCCTAGGAAAACTCCACTCCGGGAAATGTCCTCAGCCCTCATCCTACTATGTGGGCAGGTGACTGTCTAATCCACCAAGGGGAGAGGCTTGAGGTAAACACCAGTTAATTACTTGACAACTTCCTGCTCTGCTCCAGCCCACAAAATGCCCTGGAAAGAGGAACACGTATGTGTACACACACAAACCCCCCCCACCCCCCAGAATGCGCACATATGCACAAACATACACAGGCAAACATATGCACATATGTACAAAATGCCCTGTAAATGAGGAACATACACACACAACTATGGGTATACATACACACACTCACAAACGTGCCCACACACAACCCAAGAATGCACACACGTATACAAACACACACAGTCAGGCGACCATGCACACACGTACATACACGCACATTGATACACAAATATATGTACACATGCACGCACACATACACACAAACACACACAGTCAGGCGACCATGCACACACGTACATACACGCACATTGATACACAAATATATGTACACATGCACGCACACATACACACACATCCACTCACACGCACACATGCTCACAGTTGTACATGAACGTGCACGCACACATGTTCACAAACACCTATGCACACGTGTGAACACAGGCACCTGTACATATGAACACGCACACACTCACACTGATCTGCACACACCTTGTTGCTGTGATGTGCCGTCAAATCAGAACTGACGCGTAGCTGACCCTCCACGAGGTTTTCCGCTGCAGTAAATCACGCAGGAAGGGACTGCCCATCTTCCCCCACAAAGCGGCCTGTGGATTCAGACCGCGAGCCGCAGGCCGGCGGCACAAAGGGCTCCTCACTCGGCCGGCTGCGCCCCACACGTGTATATCCACATACACGGAGAGGGGCGCACACACACACACACACACACACACGCTGCTTTTAAAGACTTCCAGATGCCTAACTCCTCTAACCCAATTGTCTTTGCTAATCAAACTCCCCAAACCTTCCACCACCCTTCCCTCACTGTCGGCGTGACCACAACCCCAACACACTCTGCAACAACATTTGCTCCATTTAATATTCCAGTGCTTTCGGGAAGAACATTTAAAAATAAACCCTGTTGGCACATTGTCAAAGTCTTGTCTAGATTCTTCCACGCCAACCACCCTACGTGAGATGGGAAAAGCCAGAGAGAGCAGGGTCCAGAAGAGTGTCCCTCCCTTGGGGCCCTTTCCGGCCCCACCAAGACAGTCTGCACTTGGTTCTGCCCTGTCTCTGGCATGCAGGGGCCCAATTCCACCCCCAACCCTCTGCCCAGGGTCCTGGTCTCCTCCTGGATATCACTGGGGGCCACTCTCTCCATGCTGCAGGCCCTTCTGGCCCGCAGCCCAGGCTGGCCACTGGTGAAGGGAGGAGGGGCTGGGCACTGAGCTGGCGCAGACAGGTGTTAGGACGTTGTTCCGGGCGCCTCCGTAGTAATCGCTGTAAGACAATCCTGTCTGCTCCGTTCCTACCAACAACCTGCTCTCCCTGGCCTGTTGCTAAGAGACCAGTCTGTTGTTTACAAGATCCTCCATGGCAGAGACTTCCATAATTTATAATTTATTATCTTGGTGTCAAAACTTGTGTTGGTTTTTATTTTATTCCACCATAGATTCAATAATTGTAGGTACAACGGGGGTCACGGCGCATCTGGCGGGCTGCGTGGCCGCTGCTCCCACCACGTCCCTGGCCGCCCCCAAGTCGCGTAGCTTTGGAAGGAGATGCTATTATCAACTAAAGATGAATGTCATTTCTGTCCATTAACTCCCAGCATTAGAGGACCACTCGGGTCAATGGATTCCCTCAAGATGTGCTCACTATTGAAAACATGTTTCTGTCCGACCAGGAGGGAAACGGGCTGAAATGATTTCAATTATCACGAGGAGAGGCCCTGAGCTCCTCGCTGTGCACTTCACACGCTGAGGGCTGAACTCCCCACTCCCAACCCCACAAAGTCCAGCGCCAGAGGTGTCTGAGCAGTGCTAGAAACGACCTGCAGTCACGCCAGGACGTTGCGGGTCCACAGCCCCGCCTTGCAGAAGTGCTCTCTGCTCAGGGGGCTTGTCCAGCGAGAAGTGACAGGGGCCGGACGGGGACGGTTGCTGCAGGCGGCCGGCGGGAACACAGCAGACACAATGGCCGGGCAGGTGTCAGAGAGGAGCACTGGTTACTGACCACATTTATTTAGCTTTTCTCGGCAGCTATACTCAAATCTAAGAGCTTGACATGTGTGAACTGGTAACTACCCCCAGCGTGTCCATGAGGAAAGGTCTAGTAGGAGCTCCATTTCAATGACAGTGAAGTCAGGACTTTGACATCTCTGACTGACTGTCTGCACCCATGAATATGTACCATTTCAACAGAAGACGTTTCTATACGAATAATTGTATGTGCAGCAATTGTTCCATTCATGACTACAGTAGAACATGAGAGGGCTAAGTTACGAAGACTTCTTAGTCATAACCAAGCACATAAGGAATTCAGTCTCTGGGCTTCAGGGTTTGGGACATGACATCAGGTATTGTGTGCCAATGCGGCCAAGATTCCCATATAATGTTACCATCCTGGTGTTATTGTTATGTGCTTGTCGAGACAGAACTGATTCATAGCTGACCTGCCAGTGTGGTTTCAGAGGCAGCAAACTGAGTGAAAGGAAATTGCTCCCGATTTTGCCTCCACAGCTAGTGGTGGATTCTATCTACTTGTCTTTGAACTGGAAGCCCAACACCTTACCCACTAAGTCACAGAGTGTTTAGAATGCCAACGTCTATGATTTAAATGAAGACAACTGGTAGCATAGCCCACTGCACTACTAAAGAAAAGTCCACATGCCTCTAGTGATTGGAATGCACCAGTGCGTCCTCCGAAGGAAGATGACAGTTAGAGAGACCTTGCCGTGTCTCTGTCCATCCAACTGCTGGCCCTCAGGCGTGAACCATGGCTGCCCACACTTGCTAACATTGGCCCCATGCGTATCCTGTTGTCTAATGGTGACCTTTGGATGTGACAGCCTCTGGATTCAGCCATCACCAGAGCCCGCCTTCTGCAATCCAGCCCCAGGCAGACTTCAGGCATGACATCCTCCAAAACTGGCCATCTCCAAAGAGATAAGCCCAGGTCCCTGGGTGCTGGCTGCCTACTGTCCACAAATGGGATGACTTGAACTCACGAGCCTCCTGGGCATCTCTCCCCAGCACTCTCCCACTTCCTCTCTATACCACCCTGGCAGATTAGAGGTAAGGATTTGCACTGTCAACTCAAGGCAAGTGGCTCAACTCCACTAGCTGCTCTGTGGAAGCATGATGATCAGTCTCCTTTGATACCTTTCACTGTCTCTGAAAACACACCTACAGAGTCAACTGAGGCAGGTCCAACTAAATGGCACCTAACCAAT
>NW_006399752.1:30065236-30146766 GCF_000299155.1 Elephantulus edwardii | reverse complement strand
GTTACTGTTATGTGTCGTCAAGTAGCCTACCACTCATAGCAACCTTATGCACCACAGCTCTGAACCCTGCTCTGTCCTGAGCTGATCTGTCCTGTGTCTCTGACACACCTACATTTAGTGTCAATCTATCCCATCCATGGTCTTCCTCTCCCGCTCTGTCCCTCAGCCCTTCCAAGCATGATTATCCTTGTCCAAATATTGGTCCCTCCTGGTTATATGCCCAAGAAGACGGAGCCTCAACATTCTTGCCTCAATGTAGCAGCTTGGTTTCACCCTCATTCTCTTGGTAATCCATGAGTTCAATACTCTTTTCAGGCACCACAACACAAAGGCATCAATTCTTGTTCTGTTTTGTTAGGTCATTATCCAGCTCTCTAATACACAGCAAGTAATTGTGAAGACCATGGCCTGGATCTGGTACACCTTAGTCTTTAGACGGACATCCTTACTCTTGAGCACTCTGTAGATGTCCTTGACAATCTATTTTCCACTGAAAATTATCTTTTGATTTCCTAAGTTGTGGTGCCAAGAGGGTTGATTGTGGAAATGAGCAAGCCGAAATTGTTAACAAGCTCAATCTTTTCTCCATCTATTATGATGCTGCCAGTTGTCCCAGTGGTGAGAATCTTCATTTTTTGATGTTGAACTTCAATCTATATTGCAGGTTATAGTCCTTGACCCTCTGTAGCAAATGCTTCAGATCCTCTTCAGTTTCAGCAAGTAGGGTTGTGTCATCTGCATAATGCAAGAGAATATGGAGCCATGATGGGGAAGTTGTTAAGAAGCTGTACTAGAAACCTAAGGTAACTGGTTCCAATCTTGATGCTACATTCCTCCTTTTAAAATGCAGTCTCTCAAATTATCTGTTCTGCATACGGACAGGAAAAAAAAATGGAAACAGGACACATCCCTGATGCACTGCTTTTCTGATTTTGAACCTTGCAGTGTTTCCTTGCTCTGTTCTGATGACTGCTTCCTGGTCCATGTTTAGGTTTCCCATGAGCACAGTTAGGTGTTCTGGGATTCCAATTTTTCTCAAGATTAGCCACAGTTTGTTGTGATCCACACAGTCAAATGTCTTTGCACAGTTAATGAAACACAGACATTCCTCTAGTACTCTCTGCTTTAACCAAGATCCATCTGACTTTGGCAATGATTTCCCTAGTGCTTTGACTTCTCCTAAATTTGGTTTGTATTTCTGGTAGTTCTGTTGATGTACTGTTCAAGTCACTTTTAGGTGACTTCAGTGAATTTTGTTTGTGTGTTACTAATTGTATCATTTGATGATTTTCACATTCTATTGGAACACCTTTTTTGGAATGAGAATAAATATGGATCTCTTGCAGTCACTTGGCCGGGTAGTTTCCCTCCAGATTTCTTGGCCCAGCCTAGTGAGCACTTGCAGGGCTGCATCTGTTTGTTGAAATATGTCAATGGTTATAGTATCAATTCCTGGGGCCTTGCTTTTTGCCAGTTCCTTCAGAGAAGCTTGAATTTTGTCCTTCATCGTTGTTGCCTCTTGGATATAAATTGCTTCATGAAATTCTTCTTGTAAGCTAGGTGTTTTTGGTGAAGTGACTCTGTGTACTTCTTCCATCATCTTTTTTTGATACTTCCTGGATCATTCAATATTCTGCCTATAGCATTCTTAAGTATTGCAACTTGAGGCTTGGGGAAAAATTATAAATATAAGCAACAGTGGCATCCACTTCCAAATAACATGCCTCTGGAAACTCTATGAACTTTGATAAATGTCAATAGCTGTTGAGGGGCTTCAGGCCTTTTGTTCACAGGGTTGCTATGACTCGACTCAAAGGCAATCAACAGCAAATTATATATTATATAAACATAAAGGAAGACTCTCAATTAGATGGCGGTGAGTCAGAGACCAATAAGAGTGGCTCAAGATAGGACAGGGTTCAGAGCTGTAGTGCATATGGTCACTGTGAGTCGCAAGCGACTCGACTGCACATAACCACCCATGTACATATACCTGGTGACCTTGTGGTAAGAAGCTGCACTGCCATTCTAAGGCATGTGATTCAAATCCACCAGCTTCTCTTCAGGAGAAGCATAGATAAGCTCTGCCCATTTGATTAATCGCCTCTGAAAACTTGCTGAAGGGTCCAGCTATGGGTTGGCTCCAACTGGCTAGTACACAACAACAGCACTACACACACACACACACGTTTGGATTTAAGAGAGGCCAAGACACCAGAGATATCATCGCTGATGGCAAATGGATCCTAACTGAAAACCAAGAACATCTGTGCTTTACTGCCTATGCAAAGGCAATGAGCGGTAGGGATCATAACAAATTATGAGTAACACTGAGAAACATGGGAATCCTAGAATACTTAATTGTATTCTACAATTAAGTAATTACTATGCCAAGGGGCTATTTTATGAAACACAGAAAAGGGATACTGCATGACTTAAAATTAAGCTGTGTGTCAGGGTTGTATCCTTTGTCCAGACCTATTCAATATGTATGCTGAGCAAATGACTTAAGAAGCTGGGCTCTCAAGAAGACTGTAGCATCAGGAATGGAGGAGAACTCATAAAAAAACCTACATATGCAGATGACACAACCTGGATTGCTGAAAGTGAGGAGAACTTGAACTATTTACAGCAGAAGATCAAAGAATACAGCCATCAATATGGATTACCTTTTAACATTAAGAAAACAAAATTTTTCATCATGGGACTGATAGGCACCATCACGATAGATGGAGAAAAAACGGGAGCTGTCAATGCCGTCATCGGCCTTGGATCCACAATCAGCACACTTGGTACCAGCAGCCAGGAGATGAGAATACATTTTGTATTGAGAAAGTCTGCAGTCAGGGACCTCTCCAAATTATTGAGAAGCAATGGTGTCAGTTTGAGGACTAAGTTGTGTCTGACTCAGGCCACGGTCTTTTAAATCACTTGCTTGTCTCTGAGATCTGAGCAAGGAATTAGGATGACAGAAGAAGAATTAATGCCTTTGGACTGTGATGTTGGAGAAAAGTGTGTCTGCCGAAAGAACAAGTAGATAGCTCTTGGAGAAGGTGCAACCCGAGTGCTTCGTGAAGGTAAAGATGATAAAGGTTTGTCTCACATATTTTGAGCATGTTGTTGGGAGAGGCTATTTCTTGGAGAGGGACATCATAGTTGGAAGGTGGAAGGCTGGCGAAAGAGAGGAAGACCCTCAACTAGACGGACTGACGCAGTGACTGCGGGAATGGACTTGAGTATGTAGAGATGGTGGGGCTGGCACAGGCCAGAGTAGGGTGCAGATCTGTTGTTCAGAGGGGCTTTGTGAGTTGTGCTTGACTCAAGGACACCTAACAGGGATGTAGGGGTGTGTGTGTGTGTGTGTGTGTGTGCGCGCACGCGTGTGTGTTCTATCTATCTACATGCCTATCTATCAATGAATGTTTAACCAATGTCCAGCTGCTATGTGGTGATATTGATGCCAGTTTGAATGTTAGTTGGGTGGAAGTTAAAAATATAAGTCTGGATGTTGTAGCTGGTGGTCTGGTTCATGAGAGGCCCGCAGAAGTGCTGTGTGACAGGGAACTGACAGTTTCCAAATTCTTGTTGCCATGCTCTCGCTCTTTGCAAAACTTTGGAGTCTCCCTAGAAACTGTCTTATATAAGAAGTGTCTTGAAAATCTTTGTTATTTAGCAATTAGAGGGCCTGGCACACTCTAATGACATTTTGCTGAGAACTAGGACGTTTTTGTTTTATACTGTATTCCCCAGAAAGCAATTATGGCAATAATCCCTACCAGTGTCTTCCCCCACTTAATGACCAGGCACACATTGTCAGCGTAAGTGCCACCAAGGAACCCTGTTCCTTTCTCTGGACTGTCCTCAGCGGTCTTGACAGACGTTACCTCACTGCGAGGGAGAGAACAGATAAGCTACTCTCTACGGAGCAACAAAGGAGCAGTCTGTCGCTTCCTGAGTTCCTAAGATCTGCCTTTTTGTGTTTCTTCCTCAAACCCATTTACTGCCCAGTTTTTGAGAATCAGAAAGACAATCCCAATGCTTGAGCAAAGAGGCTCAATATGGCTGCAAAGTTAAGGGGTGCGTGGGGTACAGTGCCACATGGGAGGTAGTCAAGAACTGTGGACGGGTGGGGGGGTGTGGGCTGGGGAACAACAGAACTCACTCTGGTTGGTTACCTTGCATTTACATGGGGTCTCTAGACAAAGAGATATTTCTGTGTTATTTAAAAAACAGGTAAGCACACCAATGTTCACCGTAGCACTTTTCACTGTAGCCAAAGGTGGAAAGAATTTAAAGGTCAATCAAGGATTGCTAGTCTTCAATACAGATTGAAGCTCAACATCAAGAAGGCAAAGAGTCTCACCACTGGACCAATTGGCAGAACCATAATAGATGGCAAGAGATTGAGGTTGCTAACAATTATAGCTTGTTTGGCTCTTCAATCAACACTCTAGACACCAACAGCTAGAAAATCAAAAGACAAATTGCACTGTGAAAATCTGCTGTCTGGAACCTCTCCAGAGTACTGAAAAGCAACAATGTCGGTATAGAGACTAAGGTGCACCTGACCCAGGCCATAGTCTTCTCAATTACTTGCTATGGATCAGAGAGCTGGACAATGATTAAGGATGACAGAAGAAGAATTGATGCCTTTGAATTGTATTGTTGGAGAAGAGTCTTGAACATACCATGGACTGCCAAGAAAACAAATTGGTCTGTCTTAGAGAGGGTGAAGCCAAGATTCTCCTCGGAGGCTAGGATTTTAAAGCTCTGTCTCACATACTTGGGGCACGTGGCCAGGAGGGAGTGGTCTTTAAAGAAGGACATCATGCTTAGAAAGATAGAGAGACAACGCAGAAGAGGAAGACTGCAGATGAGATGGATTGACACAGTAACTAGGGCAATGAGGGTTGATGTGTTGGAGGCAGTGAGACTGGCTCAGAGCAGGACAGGCTTCGGAACTGTTGTGCGTATGGTCGCTATGAGTCACAGGTGACTCGATGCCACAGAACAAGTGCTGAGTGGATGGACAAAACGTGGCTCACACCGCCAGTGGAATGTTGTTGTCTTCTTCTGCTGCTGGCAAGTCAGTTCCCACTCGAAGTGACCAGCTCACGTCTCCCTGGCATGTTGTCAGATAGAGTCAGTCCCTAAAGGCCATCATTCTTCATAAGGAGAGAGCAGCAAAAAAGAAGACCTTCGGTGAGATAGGCTGACCCCGTGGTTGGAATAATAGGCTCAAACGTAGCTGCCGTTTTGAGGAGGATGCGGGAATGGACGTTGTTTCTGGTGTGTGTAAGGTTGGCACCGCTGAGCCATCTCCCTGTTCCCTTTATCTCTCTATCTGTAACTGCGTCTGCACCTATGCCACAATACATAGAAACTAAAGATGATTGATTAGACCATGGCTTTACCAGTCATTTCTTGGTAGTCACCTCAGCAGACAGAGCCGTCACACCCCACTCTCCTCTCTTTTAGCCTTTCTTTGACCCATGGCTATCCAGCAAGGTAAAGTCTCATGCAACAGTTGGCTCAGCCAGCATTTTAGTCATGAAAGCACACAGCTCCAGCTGTGGTACATGCGTGGAAGGGAATGAATGGGAAGTGGGAGAAATAGCCCCCTGGGCGCCAGAGGGAGGCGAGGTAGAAATGGAACGTAATAATTTCTACTTTGGCTTCAGACAAGTCACTGGCCCTTTCTGAGCTTTTTGTTCCCTCATCAGTAAAAGAAGGAGGTGGAATTGGAATACCTTTCTCTATGCGGAGTAAGCAGCTCAAACAGTGGTAAGCAGTTACCTTTCTAATAACGACTCTCAGACACCAGAGGTGTGGCGACCCATTGGGTTGTGGGCCGGCTCATGGATTCTACCCTCATTTTAGAAGTCAGAGGGAAATTTGTCATCAGATTCTATTTCCCTTCATCTATGTCACCCTACTAAGATGGTTTCTAACGTGTGTTTACCTCTCAAATTCCACTTCTCTCTCAGACATGTGGCTGTGAGACACCTTTCATTTGATTGTGAATTAGAGAAACCCTGTGGGGTTTCTAGGCTGAAACCTTCACCAGATCACCATATATTTCCCCTACAAAACCACGAGGTGTATTTGCAGTCACAGCTTAATGGTTGTACCGTCAAACTCCTAGACCCCTTTTGCTGGATTTCTAGAACATGCTTCCGGTTAGTCTTCCTGCACTTATTCTGAATCCTTCCTTTGAATCCCAAGGTGTTCACGGTTATCACATCCATTCTTATGTGTGTAGGCTCCGTCTGCACACAGTGGATTGCTAGGCCTGTCTTCCTAGTGCCTCTGGATGGTTTCAAATTGCCAACTTTTCAGCAATTAGTCAAGAACTGGCTCATCTATGGCACTTGCGAGTCCCCATTTTCCACGTAGCTTTCAAAAGAATTCCACTAAAACACATACTTCGCCACATAGTTCTTTGTTTTGGTTTTTTTGTTTGTTTTTAATTGACCTTATTCAATGTTCCTCTACTGATACGGTTATCCTCAATTTGCCATAGCCCTTATTCAAGCAAATTATTCAGGAATCTGGAGTCTATGAAGGATAATAGGCATCAGATTTAGAAAAAAACATTAATAATCTGCATTATGCAAATGACAGAACCTTGCTTGCTGAAAGTGAGGAGGACTTAAGTGTTTGCTATAGAAGATCAAAAACTATAGCTTGCCGTATAGTTTACATCTTACTGTCAGGAAAATTAGAACTCACACTTGGTCAACAGGCAGCATTGCTATTGGTAGAGAAAACACTGACACTGTCAACAACTTCATCTTCCATGGATCAAGACCCTCAGGACATGCAATCAGAACAGCATCTTGACAGGCACTGACGTCAGCTTGAAGACTACGTGGGCTTGATTCAGGCCATGGGCTTTTCAGTCACTTGCTATTCTGTTGAGAGCTGGGCAATGAATAAGGATGTTGGAAGAAGAATTGATGCCTTTCAGCTGTGATATTAGAGAACAGTACTGAGTATCACATGGATTGTTAAAGACCAAATAGATACATCTTCAAAAGGGTACAGCCAGTGTGCTCTTGGAACACAAAGATGACAAAGCTTCATCTCACATACTTTGGGCGTGTTGCTAGGAGAGACTATTCCTTGGAGAGGGACATCCTTCTTGGAAGTGTGGCGGGTCAGTGAAAGAGAAGAAGACCCTTCAGCGGATGAAATGACACAGCAACTACAGCAATGGACTCAAGTACCTCAGAGATGATGAACATGGCACAGGACAGGGCAGGGTTCAGATCTGTTGGTCATTGGGTCACTATGTGTTGGATTCGACTCCATGACATCTAACAACAACAACAACAAATCAGTAGAATAACATTGCATAATATCAATTTTCAATGTTCAAAACCTCTGTATTGTTGACAAAGATCTCATCCTGTGAACAAAATAACTCCATAATTGGGCCCCTTGCACCCCTTGGCTTCATAGCCAGGTTAGACTCCTCTTTGCTGATGCACTGGGTTATGATATCCCGGGATACATTTGTGTTACGTGTGGTCCGGTCTGTTCTAACTCCACACTTGCACTCAAAGTGATTGACTGGTGCTTCAAACCCCCAAGTTATTCAGCAAGAGAAAAAAACCTAGGGAATTTCTCCCCCACAGGTCACAGTGCAGGAAGTACAGTGGGAACATTCTCCTCTGCCAGTGTTTGGGAGGTAGGTCTCGACAGGTGGTGCTCCCTCTGCAGGGTTATGTCACCTGTACACGTTTATTTCCTAGAGATTCCCTTCTCCTTTGCCAATGATCAGATTCCCAGTGTCATGAGCTAATTAGTGAGACCTTGTCCTCCTAATAAGTGGTTGCTGTTGTTGACAGATGTCACCGTGCTGCCTCTGATTCACAGTGCTCTCTAATGAGTAGAAAGAAACCCCGCCCAGTCCTGCCCTGCCCTCACAGCCTCTACGTGCAGATCCCACTGCTCACGTCACTGGGAGCAGCCATCTCTTTGAGGGTCTTCCTCTCTTGAGCTGGCCTTACACGTCTCTCAACATGATAATCTTTTCCAAGGTCTAGTCCTTCCTGATAGCGCTCCAAAACTGTGTGAAATGAAGGTTCACCACTCTTGCCTCCACCGAGCACTCTGGCTGAACTCCTTTCAAGACATATTAGGCTGCTCCTTTGGCAATTCATGGTTTATTTAATACTCTTTTCCAACACTACAATACAAAGGCATCAGCTCTTCTTAGTTCTTCTTTATTAATTGTTCAACTTTCATATAAATTTGAAGCAATTTAAAATACCATACAATTTGAGTCAGACATATGTTGGTCTTTAAAGTGGCAGCCTTGATCTTCAGCACTTTTGAGGTGCCCTCAGAAAAAGATTTTTTCCCAGTGCAAACAGTCATATGATTTCTTGACTCCTGGTTCCACGGGTGTTGAATGTGGATGCGAGGTAAATGACACCACTGACACCTTCATTCTTCTCGCCATCTATCTTGGCAGTGCTTATTGGTAGAGTGAGGATTTTTGCTTTCTTTAAACTGAGATTTGGTTCATATACGCTTTGATATTCTTCAGTAAATGTCCTCTCTCCCTTCACTAAGTGACATAATACCCTATGAATAGCAGCAGAATGGTTAATAGTTACCTGAATTAGTAAAGAAATTCTGCCTTGGGCACAAGGCTCTCCGCAGATCTATCAGGATGACATAGACCATAGTAATTCAAAAGACTAGGCAGGATGCTGAGAGGGCAGTGAGTTTGTGTTAAATGAGGAAGAAACAACTCAGAAAAGGAGGGTGAGAAACAGTACTCAACTAAAGAGCATCACCAGTGTCGCTGGATTGTACCTGTAGATGTGGCTGAACTCGCGTATGCTCCTCTGAGCACAAAACAGATCATCAGAGACGCTGGTCTCTACGAGGAGGAATGTGGCATCAGGACTGGTGGAAGCTTCATCAACAGCCTGCGTTATGCAAATGAGACAACCTTGCTTGCTGAAACTGAAAAGGACCTGAAGCACCTGCGGCAGAAGGTCAAGGACTGCATCCTTCAATACAGATTGAAGCTCAACATCAAGAAAACAAAGATTCTCACCCCTGGGCTAATTGGCATCAGTATGCATGGTGAATAGATCGAGATAGTTAGCAGTTTTAGTTTGCCTGGCTCCACAGTCAACACTCTTGGTACCAGCAGCCAGGAAATTAAGAGACGAATTGCATTGGGAAAGTCAGCTGTGAGGGACCTCTCAAGAGTACTGAAGAGCAATGAGGACAGGCTGGAGACTAAGGTTCACCTGACCCGGGTTATGGTATTCACAATTGTGTGCTATGCATCAGAGAGCTGGTCAGTGACTGGGAATGATAGAAAGAGCTGTGATGCTGGAGAAGAGTGTTGAATATAGTATGCACTGCTAGGAGAACAAACAGGTTTGTCCTGGAGAGAGTGAAGCTGGGCTGTTCCTTGGAGTGGAGGTTTCTGAATCTTCATCTGACATACTTTGGGCATGTTGCAAGGACCAGTTCTTGAAGAGGGACATCATACTTGGAAGGGTGGAAGAACAGCACAGGAGAGGAAGACCCTCGATGAGATGGATTGATTCGACTGGAGTAATCGTGGGAGGTGTCTCAGGGACAGTGATGTTGGCTCTGGATAGAGCAGGATCAAGTCTCTTGTACATAGGGATGCTATGAGTCGCAAGTGACTTGACAGCACATACCAACAACAAAACAAAATATTGAAACAGAATCCTCTGTATAGCCCATCCGATTTCTTATCCATTGTCCTTGGTTTCTCTGAGTTCATACTTTCAGATATGTTTTCATTTTCTCATTCAGGCTCATTTTAAGATCATGTACAAAGAGAGAGCCTATATTCTGCAGTAGCTATAATAAGAGATACCTTCCTGTTGCTAGCTGCATTGCATTGATCTCTTCTTCACAGAGGCCCTGTTCACACAAACAATACCTGCCTGATGCTGCAAGAGCCCACTGATCAATTGTGCACTGAGTTCTTGTGTGGTGAATGATGTTTGGGAGTCGATCACCAGCCCTTGTTTCCGAGTGCACCTTAACCTGCAGGCTCTGCTGAAGTCTGTGCAGCGTTCCAGCAATGGGCGAGCCTCCACTCACAGATGGGGGGTGACGGTGTATAGGGTGCATTGGCTGAAAATCTCAAGTTCTCCTACCCTGAAGGTGAGAATTCTACCGTTGAACCCCCACTGCCCCCACAAGAAACTTAGGGGTCCTGTTTCTTCTCCCAAGATTCTACTTATAAATACAGAGATGACTGATGAACCCAGATGGAGCTTTCTAGTGTTATGTCATGTTGTCATGGGAAGCGATGATGAACTGTCCTAGTCCAATCTTCCAAGTGTTCTTTACCTGAGCACAAGTGAGTCTTTCTTTCCAAATACAGTCATAACTATTTATAAATGCAGATTTAACGTTATCCTCTCAACTCGTCGATCTTCCCAAGAAAGTGTTCTCCCTGTTAAAATAAAAGTAGGGTTGCTGTTTTTTTTCTGCCAAGAACCTCACATTTTAGCATCCTGCATTTTTCCTGGTTTATGCAATTCTAGACCCTTTCACATAAGAAAGCAAATCCTCCAGTCCTTTGATCTTAATAATCCTTCAATTATTGTCCAGACTTCCTTCTCTCACCATTTATGGTCAGTACTTATCGTCAGTCTCTTTATCTGCCGGAGAAAGGAAATCTTACCCTCCTTTAATTATTTGTGCGTCCCTCTGCTGAACGCCTCCCAGGATGAGAGCAGAGTTCACGACCCAAATCTCAGCAGCCAAGTGCAGGAGCAAGTGCAGTGTTTCCAGAACAGCAAAGCGAGGAAAGCACCTTTAGCTCAGGAGCTCTAGGCCCTTCCCTCCTCCATGACGACACCTCACGTCTCATCAGCAAACAGAACTCACAGCTAAAATGGTAAACTACAGGAATGCTTGAGGTACAGCTGATAGCCACTTTTATCTCGAGTTGTTTTCTTTCTATAGTTCTTAATGCACACATACATACACACATTCTCGTAATACACGTTCCTTAAATCTATCCCTATTGAATTACAAAATCATCTCAACAGTAGATTTGATGCATTGAGACCTAATGATCGAAGAACGGGTGATTTGTGGGATGATACCAAATACATCATCCGTGAAGGAAGCAAAGGTCATTATAAAGACAGAAAAGCCAAAATGGACATCAGCAGAGCTGCCGAATCTTGAAATACAGTGCAGAGAGGTCAATAAAAAGAAAGATATGGAGAGATGAACAGAAGCATTAAAAGAGCAGTTCAGAAAGACAAAGCAAAATATTACACAATGTGTGCTAAAAACTGGAATTCAGAAACTGTGAGGGAAGAATACGCTTGGCGTTTCTCAACCTGAAACAAATGAAAAGCAAATTTAAGCCTCAAGTTTCAATATGGAAGGATTCTATGGATAAAATATTATATGATGCAGGGAATACAAGGTGAAATGGAAGAAATATGCAGAGTCATTATACCAAGAAGATTTACTCAACACTGGACATTTCAGGAAGTAGCATATAATCAAGAAGCAACACTAACTAGGGAAAAAGCTGAAACTACACTGAAGACATTAACAAACAGTAAGTTCCCAGGAACTGAAGGAATAACAACTGAAGCATTTCAACAAACAGCCCTAGACGTGCTCACAACCTATGCCAAGAAACTTGGGAAACAACTATTAGCCATTATCTGGTTAATAGACCGAAAGACATACATGTTTCTTCACATTTTCATAGAAGGAGGTCAACAGAATGTAAAAATTATTGAACAATATCATCAATATCACATGAAAGTGAAATATTAGTAAAAATTGTTTAAAAAACTGTCTAGAACAGTTCATTGAAAACAGTACATAGAACTGCCGGAAATTTAAGCTAGATTCAGAACAAACAATGTCATTGCTGATGTCTAATGAATCTTGGATGAAAGCAGAGAATACCAGAACGGGATTTACTTGTGTTTTATTGACTATGCAAGGACATTTGACCATGTGGGTCGTAAGAAATCATGGTGAACTTTGAGAAGAATGGGAAGTTCAGGCCAGGACACTTAATTACGCTCATGAGAAACTTATTCACAGCCCAAGAAGAAGTTGTTCAAACAGAACAAGGAAAACGAGCATGGTTTAAAATCAGAAAAGCTCTGGTTCAGGGCTATATCCCTTGAAAATGTATGTAAGTAGTCTTCTTTACAATTTAAATGTAAACCTTCCTTTTAAATTAATCCGGCTTCTATTTAAGTGGTGAGATCCACCGTGGTAGGATTTAAGGGTGCTCTTTTTAGAAAGCTGGAGAGCCCTTCTTCCCTCATCTTTATCCCGCTAATTCCTCAGCTCTGTCCTCGTCAGTGAGGAGCCATCTCTTCCACAGCCGTCCTCTCAGCCCTCTTCCTTCCCCGCCAGACGATCACCCGGAGTGACCTGACCTGCTGTCTCAAGCACTGGCCTGCAGTGGACAGTTCATTCTTAACCTCACCCCTCTCTTTTCAGACTTGATTCTAGCCCTTGTGGCTTTGTGTTTGATTAAACATCCCTGGCTCTGGGCATCTGCTCTTGCACACCCTCCCTCTGATAACGTGTGGGACCTGCGTGGTTTTCTCCGAAAGTCCTTGTGGCCACCTCTCTGATTGGCAGTGTCTGTGAGACTCTCCTGTCCATTCCTTCGTGAATGTGAGTCTGAGGGAGCTAGGGAGGCTGAACCAGGAATTCCCTGGGCTGTAGCACAAAATATGGTCAGTTTAAATGGCCTAATTGTCCTGGATAAGTGGCTCTCCCCTGGGATGAACGGAAATGCTCTTTTAGCCCGGCGAACAGCTCCTGGCGGCCAGGTGCCCCTGCTCCCAGGAGTGGATGGTAGATGTCCATTAGCCACCTCACCTCCTGCCCTTTCTGATTTCACCTGGGCCCTTGTCACCTGCGCCTGGCTCTGCTAGTCTCCAGAGGTCCCTGGCTGCCTCTTTCGAAGGTTTGCTCCAAGATGGTGAAGCAGTCAAGCAATTGCCTTTCTTAATCTAAGGAGTCTTCCAGCTAACTGAACACAAGATGGATTTTGTGTGAGTACTTAAAATGGAGAGAAAACTGTTAAACAGGGAAGTTATCAGTACTGCCCTGGCCTGCCATGTGGGGTCACAGTCCACTGAAGTGTTGTCTGAGGATCTGAAACCGTCATGTGGGCAAGCCCCTGCATAGTCCCTGGCCGAGCAGCGTCTGACAAGCGGTCTCTTGCAGAATCTGTTGTCCTCACATCAGGCAGCAGGAGTGGTATAGGGAGCCAAGGTTCCCAGCAATACTAGAGCCCATTTCCACGGGAGGGGAGGGGAGGATCCTATTTTCCATGCCTGTTAGAAATTTAATGGTGCCCTGCTGTGTTCACCCTCTGTGAACTCTCCAGAATTAAATGGCTTCAGGGGGCACTAAGACCTCTTTTCCCTGTTAAGTAAACTCGATATAGAGAAGAGAAATGCCATCTACAAAGGATTAGTGGGTCTGATTATAATGACCACTCTTCCAAAAGTCGTAAGCAGTTTCCCGGGTTGATAAAGAAACAACAGGAGAAATGAACCAATTTGTAGTAGATTTTTATCGTAGTAGAGTAGCAATAAACACCATTTCTCCATGTGTCAATGCCTCTTCAATGGAAAGAACACACCGCTGCTCCTAAGAACCGAATTTCCTTATTGATTAATCCATGTACGTACACAATATTTGATAGTCCTTGATATCATCACATCGACATATAATTTGCTCCAACCTATACAAGTCTCATAATTTTAAATATAGAAATGAGGTAATTATAGCCAGAAGTATTCATTAAGGTTTGAAGGTAGATAAATAAAAGGGGCCATTGCTATGTAGTCATTAAAGTTCTACAAATAAGATGTGGAAAAGCAGAGAGACGAGACAAAACCTAACCCCCGCCCCCCCATTCTCCCCTCCCCCCGTTCTTCTGTTATGAGTCAGACAGCTCATCCCTGGGGAATGGTTCTTTCTTACCCCTCTGAACAGCAGAACAGGTTGTGGGAGAGACTAGTGTCCACCTGGGAGAGGGCACAGTCCCTCAAGCAGAAGGTGTGGCCCCATCACTGGTAATTCCCACCAGGAAGCCAGGATGAAAGCTGTGCCTTAGACACTGTTTACAAGGCAAGGGAAAAGGGAGAGAAAGCTCCACGTTAAGGTTAAAGGACCGCGTGGAATTTCTAGAAAGTGGAGAAAACCACAGAGCACATGCTGGTGCGCAGCTGAGGGTGCTTGGAGCGAGAGAGAAGGTGGGACGCGTTCTCTAGTGAAATGGGGAACCCCGGCTAACGCTGGTCTCTGAGTGAGGGTTTACAGGTGGAAGGGTGAAGCAGGGAGCTGGAAGAACTTCCCCTTCAGTAGAAAATCCCAGACCACCACATCCTCCCAAGACCAGCTGATCCCCCCCCTCCCAGGTGAATCCACCAGGGAGAAGGGATTTGGAGGCACGATCTCATTACTCATTTTGTTTAAATCCACCTGTGAACGTAGTGAGAGCCTGGTCCCCAGGATGGAGGAGGGCTGTGTGCTCAGGAGTGCTCACCTTGAGTGCTCCTGGTAAACCACAAGGAATGCTTTTACCATAAACTGCATGTGCATCAGCTAGAAACAGAACCACAGGGCTGCTGAGTGATCACAGTTTACAAAGTGATGCAAATCACCCAATGGATGATTGGCAGAGGATGCTAAAGCAGTGGTTGCATTTGGTGACCCGCCCCAAAAGGTGAATGAACTGAGGGGGCAGCCTCCCCCACCTTGATGTTGTTGTGTTGTCAATTGTCTTCAAGCCGAGCATGACTCATAGCGACCCTCTGAACAAAAGGCCTGAAGCCCCTCTACAACTATCGACATTTATCAAAGTTTGTAGAGTTTCTGGAGGCATGTTGTTTAGGAAGCAGTTACCACTCCTGCATCCAAGCGTTGATATTCAGGTGATATCACAAATCTCTTGGGACCTTCTCAATTGCATTCGACTTAAAATATTCCAAATTGACTTTACTAACTAACGTAAACTGAGTTATTTCAGAATCCAGCTATGGGTGAGCCTTGGCCAAGTGGCTCAGCTCTGTCATGGGGACATGGTCCTTCCAAGTAAGTAGGCTGCCACTGTTCCATCCACTCTGGGGCTCAGTGAGCATCTGGGGAAACTCCCACTTTCCCTTTTTTGCAACAACATGGATACGGCATTCTGCTCCTCACAGCCTTTCATCGTAGGATTACAGAAAATGCAGGGGCTATTTTAACAGCTCCCTCTGCTCGCCAGCAGGTCTTCACAGGCCGGGTTCTTAGCACTACACCGTGATGAGAGGAGTCCACCTCCTCCACAGGGCACTGGACACGGCGACTCTTGCACTCTCAGGACATAGCGCGTGATGCAGAGGCTGAGAGGTCCTATCCCAAACCAGGTAGAAACAGGCGGGGATTCCTGTGTTCATGTGCACCTTCTCATGACCGTCTCACTTGTTCCAACTTACAAACTCGTGGCGTGAACGGTCCAGTAGACAAGGCCATGTGACAAGTCACTGAGGAAACCCCAGACCCGAAGGACAGAGTCCCTTAGACAACGGCCTGGGAGGAACAAAGACCTGTCAGCCATGCTGTGAATTAGTTTAGGAGCAGAATTTTCCTGACGCCAGTCCTAACATGACTGCCTGAGAGCCGCACCTGGACTCCTGGCCCACAAAGACTCCGAGATAAGAGGCCTGTGTTCTTTTAAGCCCATAAGTTTTGGGGTAATCTCTCATGCAGCAATAGCGCATTGATGCTCATTGAAGATAAAGGATGCTTCTGTAGCTCAGCAGCCCTAGCTAAGATTTGATTCTCGTCGGTTCTGAACGCCATATGTATCCAACACATTATCACTCTTGAGATCTAGAAACAAGAAGAAACGGGAACTATGTTGGAAATAAACTTAAATAAAACTTGTTGTGTCACTTTGGCTGGTTACTTAACCTCTGTAAAACCAATATTCTCATCTATATAATAGAATCAGGACTTGACTTATGCTCCCTCACAATAATTGTATGTCCAAGTGCTAATTCTTCAGCTATGCTCTCATTTGGAAATACTGTCTTTTTCGTTAGACTTGAGTACCATCTTGGATTTATGGTAGCTCTCAATTCAATTACTGTCATTGTTGATATATAGAGTGGCCATGAGTTGGGATTGACTTGATAGCATCTAACAACAACAACCCCGCAAAGAATTAGAAGAGAGAAGGTCATGTGAAGATGGAGGTAAGCCACAGCCAGTGGAAAGCATGGGTCTTCTGCAGCTACCAGAAGCTAGAGAGAGGCTAGGGACAGATATTCTCTCCCAGAGCCTCTGGAAGGAACCAACCCCATCAACACTTTGGCATTCTGAACGGTTAGAGGATAGCTGGCTATGATCTGAAGCCACCCCACTCGAGATAATCTGCTGGTGACACTGACCTATTCAGTTGTGAGATTATGAATGTAGATGTGTTGGTCATGAATGTGGAAGCTACTCTCAGCAATGGGGTTAAATGTGCCAAGAAGTCACTTCTTTGATGAAGAGTTGGCCAAGTTTAGGATTAAGGAATAGAAATGGAATACTAAGTTTGAGAGAAGTTAAAGTGGGATTTTGATTACAGAGATCTCTGTATTTGAGGAAAGATAATCTGAACTTGTCCTCTAATATCAGTCAGTTGCTTCATGGGATTGGGTCTCAATGTGATTATCTGTAACATGGGAAATACAAGCTCAAATGTGAAGGAAGAGAAAGGAGAGGAGCGCAGAGAAGAGAGGGACAATAGAGAGAAGAAGAGATGGAGGAGAGAGGAACGTAAACAGGAGAGAGAATATGTAAATCCTTGGGTTTCAGTGCGCTCTGCTTCTGGCTCTTATTTGATTGTGATTTGAGCGGATATTTACTAAATGATTAGTTTTTCAGTCAATCATTCATACACATTGTATTACAATGATTAACAATAATAATTCTTTAATACAGTTACACATAATAATAGGACAAATGACAGGACCCACAGTTGAGTCACAGGTTCCCCCTGTGATTCTCATTCCTGCTCAACCCTTCTAGCCCTGTGAGTTTTATCCCTGAGCAGATGCTTCTCTTCTGATTTTGAATGACTAACTTTGTCAAGGAGTGTTTCCCAGCTGACTTTACTCTATTAGCTGTCAAACTCTCAGCTTGGACCTTCACTTGAGTTTCCAGTGAAATATATTCACCGCACATGTCGGAAAGTGTACATTTGGTCATGTTACTCTTTACAGGAATTGCTCAGGAGGGTTTTATGAGGCAATCAGAGCTGATGGTTTATTTAAAATCCACAGCTTCTCAGGGCTGTGGCAAAATCACATCCAGTTCACACTTGTGTTTACCTCTTCCAAACATGCCTGCAGTCCGCCCACGTGCTCACTGGCCTCACTGCCCCGCTTTCCTCCCTGAGCCCTTCACTGCTGCAACTCAGCATCTCCTGTCCTGAGCTCAGCAAGCTTCGCAGTCCATAGTGTTCACCATGGTTCCTGCTATTGCCACCAGCTAGAATGTTCTTTGTCCCTGACCACTTTCGACTTCTGCTCTTCTATTCAAATCAAGATCAAACATTGCTTCCTCCAGAAAGCGTTCCGATTCCTCCTGGTTGGGAATGAGGGCCTCTGCTGGACTCCGCTCCTGCCACGACATGCATGTTGCAGTTGTTGGTGCTGTCAAGCCAATCTCAACTCACGGCCACCCCTCTGGATGGCAGAGAACTTCCCTGTGGGCCCCTAGACTGCAGTCGTGAAGCCAGGTCACCTGTTATTCCTTCCATGGATCTCCTGCGTGGCTGCATATCCTTTATTAAGAGTGCACTTAATCGTAGCCCCACAGGACGGCTGAGGGTGCCGCCAGGGCTGCGCTGCACCCACCACAGTTCTGATGTCACCCAGTCAGACTGCGAGGTCAGGGACTACAGGATCCAGTCATCCTGATTTCAAAGCAGTTAATCTTATTTGTTGACCTGAAGCATGGAACTCAACTCACATTCCCTGCTTTCACTTCAACCATTTTCTATCCCTGGGGAGTGAAAACAGGGAATATGCTCAGCTCCTAACCACAGGTTGATAGTGCAAATCCACCGAGAGGCATTTGAGAAGAAAAACCTGGATATTTACTTACGAAAAATCAGCCTGAGAAAATTCCAGGGAGCACAAGTCTAGTCTCATAAGTAAGTGGCAACCCACTCTATGCCAACAGTTCCTGAAGGATTTAATCATGCATTTAAATGAAGCCAGAAGGTTTTGGATATTGACTCACGTCATGGGGAAAATGTTCTAAACCACACAGTCAAATGCCTTTGCCTAGTCAATAAAGCACAAATAGATATTCTTCTGGTATTCTTTACTTTCAGCCAGGATCCATCTGACATTAGCAATGATATCCCTGGTACTACGTAAAGGTTCTTATAAATCCTGTTTGAACTTCTGGCAGTTCTCTATCTATGTAGTGTTCTAGCCATTTTTTAATCATCTTCAGCAGTATTTTCCTTGTATGTGATATTAATGATAGTGTTTGATAGTTTCCACATTCAATTGAGTCACCTTTCTTGGACATGACATTTGACTGTGTGAATCATAACAAGTTGTGGCTGACATTTAGAAGACTGGGAGTCCCAGAGCACTTAATTTAGCTCATGAGGAACCTATACCTGAACCAGGAGGCTGTTGTGCAAACAGAGCGGGGGAACAGTGCATGGTTTAAAATTAAGAATGAACTGTGCAAGCTTTGTATTCTCTTTCCTTACTTATTCAATCTGTATGCTGAGCAAATGATCCAAGAAGCTGGACTCTATGAAGAGGTGTGTGGCCTCAGGATTGGAGGGAGACTCATCAATGACCTGCGTTATTCAGAGGGCACAACCTAGCTTGCTAAAAGTGAAAAGGACTTGAAGCAATTGTTGCAGAAGATCAAGGTTTGCAGTCTTCAGTATGGATTATATCTCAATGTCAAGAAAATAAAGATTATTACCCCTGGACCAACAGGCGGTATCATGATGCATGGAGAAGAGATTGAAATTATCAACAAATTCATCTCGCTTGGATCCACAACTAATACCCTTGGTACCAGCAGCCAGGAAATAAGGAGACACATTGGTAAAATCCGCAGTTAGGGAACTCTCCAAATTATTGAGGAGTAGTGATGTCAGTTTGAGAACTAAGGTACATCTGACTCAGGCCACGGTCTTTCCAATCACTTGCTATACATCTCAGAGCTGGACAATGAATGACAGAAGAATTGATGCCTTTGAGCTGTGGTGTTGAAGAAGAGCACTGAACATCCCAGGAGAACAAATGGATGTGTCTTGGAGAGGGTGCAGCCGGAGTGCTCTTTGGAGGCAAGAATGATGAGGCTTTGCCTCACATACTTTGGGTATGTTGCTAGGAGGGCCTATTCCTTGGAGAAGGACGTGATGTTAGGAAGGATAGAGGGTCAGTGAAGAAGAAGACCTCTGAGAAAGTGTCTCAGTGGACACTAATGTGTCAGGAAGTGTGAAGATGGCACAGGATAGAACAGGGTTCAGATCTGTTGTTCATGGGGTTACTGTGAGTTGCACTCTTCTTGATGGCACCTAACAAAATAACAATGGGGGAAATGTATGACACAGGATGCAGATAAAGATGAGGGAAGAAGGTAGCCAGAGAATCGTCCTATAAGAGTTTTTTGTTTTGTTTTGTTTTTAGAAGAAAAAGATTATCAGATAGATATAGATAAGATAGAGAGATCTGTGAGGTAAGCACTTGGGTCATGCTTTGTACTCCTCTGGGTATGTTTCATCAATTAAATACTAACTACAATTGTAGATAAAGTATACAAATGAAATACAATCGAAGTTATGCTGTCCTACCCTCATTGCAAAGAAGCGCAAGTTGAGAGTGGACCAACAATGTTCCTGGGCTGTCCACCCAGCACACCATTTCCTGTGCCGTCATATATGCTTGGGTAAATAGCAAGCCGTAGAATGCAACCACTGGGCTTTAGTTCTCAGCCAAGTTTTCATTGACCTGTCTTTGAGGAGCCACACTATCACGCAGATAAATGCTTTTGCTTGGTCGAGAAGAGATGAATAGCCATTATTCTAGCATTCTCTGCTTTCAGCCAGCATCTACCTGACATCCTGGTCCCATGGCCTTTCCTAAACCCAGCCTGAGCTTCTGGTAGCTCTCTCTTAACATACTAGTGCAACCATTTTTGGACAACTATTAGCAGTATTTTGCTTACATATAATAGTAAAGATATCGTCCAATTATTTCCGCATTTTGTTGGATCACCTTTTTGGGGAATGGGAACAAACATGGCTCTCTTCCAGCCAGTTGGCCAGATGGCTGTCTTCCAAGTTCCCCAAGCACAGACCGGTGAACACATCCAGGGCTGCATTGTTGTTTTTATTGACTACTCTCGAGTTTGAACTGACCCATACCTGACTCTTCAGGTGGTTTTCTAAAGCAGTAAATCATACAGATGGAGACTGGTCCCCTTTCTCACTTGGATCAGCTAGTGGACTAGAGACAAGGGCCTTTGAGTTGGCAGCACAATTTCCTACCATTAAGCTACCAGAGCTCTCCTCACCTGTCACCTGAGACATGTTAACTGGTATCTCGCTGATTCCTGCAGTCTTCATTTTTGCCAGCATGTTTAATGCCCCTTGAACTGCTTCCCTCAACACTATTTGCTCTTTATTATATGGTACTTTCTGAAATTTTTCCATGCCAATCTTTTTCTTTCCTCAATGATTCCATATATTCCCTCCATCTTCTTTTGATTTTTCTGGGATCATTCAAGATATTTCCCATGGCGTCTCTCAGTATTGCAACTGGAGATTTCAATTTGTTTCTGATTTAGGAATCCTGAACAAATTCTTCCTTTTTTATTCTTCAACTCCAATTCTTTGCACATTCCATGTGTGGATCATAATAAACTGTGGCTAACAGTGAGAAGAATGAGAATTCTAAAACAATTATGCTTATACCAAATCTATACCTGGACCAAGAAGCTGCTGTGTGAACAGAGCAAGGGGACGCTGCACAGTTTAAAATTTAGAAAGGTGTGCATCAAGCCTGTATCTTTTCTTCATGCCTGTTTAATCTGAATGTTGAGCAAATCATTAGAGAAACTGAACTTTCTGAAGAAGAGAGTGGATCAGGATTGGAGGAGGCTCATCAACAACCTGCATTACCCAGACACAACCTTGCTTGCTGTAAACAACCAAAGGAGTATCTGCATAGCCAGCTTCGCGCTGAAGATCAAGGACTGCAGCCTTCTGTAGGGATTGCATCTGAACGTCCAGAAAACAAACATTTTCACCCCTGGGTCAATAGGCAACATCATGATAGATGGAGAAAAGACTGAAATGGACAATGATTTCATCTTGCTCAGATCCACAGTCAACACCCTTGGTACCAGCAGTCAGGATATCTGGAGATGGATAGCATTGGGAACGTCTGTCGTCGGAGACTTCTCCAAAGTGCTGAAGAGCAATGATGCCATTCCAAAGACTAAGATGTACCTGATTCAAGCCATAAGTTTTCTAATCACCTACTTTGCTCCTTAGAGCTAGACAATGGATGAGGAAGAATCAATGCCTTTGGGTTGTGGTGCGGGAGAAGAGTGCTCCATCATCTGCCAAAAGATCAAACCTGAATGTCTTGGAGAACGTGAAACCAAAGTGTTCCTTGGAGACAAGGGTGTAAAGCTTCATCTCGAACTTGGGCCATGTTATTAGGAGAGGATATTCCTTGCAAAGAAAGGTGGAGTGTCAACAAAGGAGAAGAAGATCCTCAATGAGATGAGTTGATACTTGGTGGGCAGCAGTGAGCTCCGATGCATCAGGGAAGCTAAAGAGGACACAGGGTAGTACATGGGTCAGCTCTGTTTCCATGGAGTTCCTGTAAGTCAAACTCAGTTTGACAACACTTAGCAACAACAGTCCTCAAGGAAGGGAGCTCTGGTGGGTTAGTGAATAGAACCTGCAATGACAATTCCAAGAGAGGCAATTTTAATCCACCAGGTGCTCTGCAGGGGAAAAATGGACAATCTCCTCCAGTGACACTGACAGCTTCTGTAAGCCCATCTGAGGGTCAGCTCTGAGTTGATTCCAATCAAGAGCAATGAGTTTGAGGGGGTTTTGGTTTTTACTAATTTTTTTTTGCATTTAAGGATAACTAGACCTAGTCATTAATACTTTGTGGATGTGTGAGCTTCAAATCACTTAGAACATTCAGATTGTTCATAACTGTAGAGGGTAGAATCTTTACACGTAGGTTGTCTTAGGGATAGAAAGGTCAGGGAAGTGGAAGAAGCTTGCAGCAGGAGGAAAAGCAGAAGCAGACGTACTGTTACAACATCCCGACTCCTGCTGCAGACAACCTAGGCGATCAACACGCACCTCACATGTCAATGCTTTCTATAATCGGCACGCGTTGCCTCCCTGTAGCCAATAAAGTGATACCACTTTGTGGGGACATAGTTCTGCCCAGTGGCAATAAGAATGTCCAAAGGCACCAGCTGAAACATCTCCTGTATGTGTCTCTTCAGGAGGGGAGGGTACAGGCTTCCTGTTACTTTTGGAAAAATCAGTATCATGTAAGACATTTATTCTCTTAACATGCTGAAGGGGAAGTCTAAAATGGGTTTTCACTTTGTTAGGTGCATAGAGTTGGTTCCAACCTCCTAGTGAACTTGTGTACAGTGGATGAAAATGCTGTCCAGTCCTGTGCCATCTTCACAATCATTGTAGTGAGCCCATGTGGCAGCCACTGGGTAGATCCAGCCCACTAAGGGGCTCTTTCGTTGATAACCCTCTGTGTTCCCATGCATGACGACCTTCTCCAAGGACTGGGCCCTTTTGATGGTGTGTCCAAAGTAAGTGAAACAAGTCTCACTAGTTTCTAAGGATTAGGTGCAAGTAATAGAAGGACAAATAAACATAACAGTGAAAGAAGTCTTTCTGGGACAAACTTAGAGAGTTGTCGGCCCTCTTCTCCTCCTTTGGGTTCTTAGGAGGAATCGATTTCTTACATCCCTCCTGTCTTGTTTCCCGCATTCCTTGTCTCCTACTCTTGTTCCACTCATCGCGTCTCATTGATCTGTGTTCCTATCCTGTACTCTCATTTGAAGCAGCAGTCAAGAATTCAGATCACTCACTATGTTGGCAAACATGGTGCAGAGGACCTCTTGAATGTGCTGAACAGTAAAGACGTCATTTTAAAGACCAAAGTGTGCCGGATCCAAGCCATGATATATTTTTAATATTGCTTCTATAGCTGTGGAAGTTGGTATATGAATGGGTAGGTGAAAGTTCATATATGAGTTACTTCATACACCTGTGAGAGTCAAACAATGAATGAGAAAGACTGAGAATTGATCGTCCGGATTGTGATGACAGCACTGAACATACGACGGACTGCTGATACAATAAACAAATCTGTCTTCTGAAAAGTGCAGCCAGCGTGCACCTTGAAGTTGAGGTGGTAAGATCTTGTTTTACATACTTTGGTCATGTTATCAGGAGGGATCAGTCTTTAGAAGAACAAATCCTGCCCGGGAGGATGGCAGGTTATAGAGGGAGTGAGGAAGCCCCTTCAGGAGATAGAATGACAACAGCAGACTTAAAGAGCAGCGGAGATTGTGAGGCTGGCATAGGATCAGGCAGGGGTTTGCATGTAGGGTCACCAGGAGCCAGGACTCACTTGGTGCACCTAACGATGACAAGACTTTCTCAAAAGAAGGAAAGAAAAGAGAAATAAAAGGAGTAGAGAGAGGAAGGGAGGGAAGGGAAAGAGAAGGGAAGAGGGGAGAAGAGGAGGGGCAGAGAAGATGAGAGACAGTATAGAAGAAGCGGGGACAGGGAAGAGGGGAGAGGGGAGGGGAGAGGAAGAAGAGAGGGGAAGGAGGGAAGGACAGAGGAGAGGGGAGGGGAGGAGATTGGGGTAGCTGGAGGGGGGAGGCAGAGCAGAGGAGCAGAGGGGAGAGGCAGAACAGAGGAGCGGAGGGGAGAGGCAGAGCAGAGGAGCGGAGGGGAGAGGCAGACAGGAAGTCCACAGGTGATCTCTGTGTTGGACACTGTGTCCACGGTGACTCTGGATCCCTAAGCCGCAATTATTCTGGGATTTCAGGGAAGACATGGAAGTCAGGCTCAAGTCCTGCCAGTGCTTTTTTTAATTATCATTCCTCTGGCCCAGGCCTACATCAGAGAGAAAATGTCTGTCATGCATTTTAATCTGAGTTCTGAGCTGACATTTGTCAACCTCAGAGAAAAAGCCTCTTCATTTTTGGCTGTGAAGACACTGAGAATTTTTGGCAGAGTCTGCTGGAACTCAGTCTTCCCTGGAGTCAGAGAGGCCTGACTGGCGCTGTGAGCGGTCTAGCCATCAGGTGGGACATCATCTTTCTCAGGTCCCATCTTTCTCTGGTGCTGTCTTGGACAAAGTCCTGGGGAATCAGGACCCCTCCACTTCCCCATCAATGTACGTGTTACCTGTCTCTTGAGCCCTCGTGAGTGAATACCTCCACTCAATGACTACAAGCTTTCTCTCTTCATCATAGTCTCATCATCAATGGAGCCACCTCAGAACCACAGAAAATGGCTCTGTGTGCAGGGCTGCTTTTATTATATTATGAACTCAGTCTACTGCCATGTATTGTCATGGGAAAGTCTGCTGTTAGGGACCTCTCCAAAGTACTGAAGAGCAATGGTGTCACTCTAGAAACTAAGGTGCGCCTGATACAGGCATGGTCTTTGCAATCACTTGCTATGTATCAGAGTGTTGGACAATGATAAGGGAGGACAGAAGGAGAATTGATGCCTTTGATCTATGGTGCTGGGGAAGAGTATTGAATATACCATGAACTGCTAAGAAAATGAACAGGTTCATCCTGGAGAGGGTTAAACCAGGCTACTCCTTAGAGGCTAAGATTCTGAAGCTTCATCTGACATACTTCATCGGACACGTTGCAATGACGGACCAGTCCTTAGAGAAAGACGTCATTCTTGGGAGGGTGGAGGAACAGCACAGGAGGGGAAGGCCCTCTATGAGGTGGATTGATTCAGTGACTGGGGTAATGGGGGTGAGTGTGTCAGAGACAGTGAGATTGGCACAAGACAGAGCAGGGTTTAGGGCTGTTGTACATAGGGTCGCTATGAGTCGCAGACGACTTGACAGCACATAACAACAACGCCGTGTTCTCCGTGCATCAGCACACACCCACCCCGTCCCTCCCCGCCCTATCATGTTTCCGCAGGAGACCCATCGCTGTACTAGAGATATGTAAGCTCAAGGCTATCCATTATGGCACCCTGGTGGCTTGGTAAAGGATCACTGACGACACAGTGATTAAGGGTTTGACTTCAAAGCCAGGGGAGACTTTGGGTAGAGGTTACGACAGTCTGCTTCTTTAAGCCTGTCCGCCTTCCACTGTGTTCTAGATGGTCACTAGGGGTCATAATCAATAGAACAGTGACAGATCGGGCAATTGGCTTGAGTTAAATCTACTGAATATTGCACAGTCAAGGTAATCATGTCTGTGTTTCTCAGACTTTCTGGTCTTATCTGGAGTCTCTTCAAACTCAATTCTCATGACATGAAAGGAACTACACCCACTTTGGAGTGTGAGACAGAGTTCCAACACTGTCATATTACAAATGGGGGCTTTTGAGAAAGGCAGGCCCGTTTCTGAGACTCAGACTCTCTCTTCCTGTAAAGAAGTGAGGTTTAGACCAGGTGGCTTACGCGTCCTTCCAGTCCTCGCAAGGTGGCATTTCGGGATGTTGGCTTTATTTAGGATCACTATGAATACATTAGACTCTACTATTTGTTGGGCTGATAGAGAAGCTCGGGAAATACACTTCTTACACATACACAGTCAAGTGTTCATGCAAATTGCCCGAGACCTGGCTTCGCTTACCCCATAGATCTGCCCATGCCCCCTGTATGTGCCATAATGAGTGTTTATGGTGCCCATATGTCCTGGGCTTCCTTGGACAGCCTTGATTTCAAATATGCTGTCCCATCGTCAAACCATGTGTTAGATCATGTATCTCAGTTTCTTGATTCACAAAATATGGTCACCATATGGCAGCTGGAGCTCCGTCACCACCGCACTGAAGGCATGTCCTCGTCCTCCAGCAAAATCTCTCCTTTCCCCTCGAAGGCAGGGCTGGAGCCTCTCCTCTGAGCCCCTGCGTTTGCTGCGGTTCCCACACTGGCACATCCGTGACTGTCCTGCTCGGGACGTGGCAGAGCCCTAGACTCCTGAGACTGCTGCGGTTAAACCTCTGTTATGGGGCTTTACATCTCAGGGATCAGGATCTCACTGTTTTGGAGGCTAAGGGTCTGAGTCGAGGACATTGATCAGGGTGTGTTCTGTCCACTCTACGAGATAATTAGTCCCCTGTGTGTCAATTCTGGAAGGCGGGCGTCCCTTAGTGTTCTGTGGCTGATAGATAGAGCCTCACATGCTACCTTTCCCGTGTATCGCTCCGTGTCTCCCATCTCTATTTCCCCCCACTTTTGAGAGCTCAGGATAAGAACGCACCCTACTCTTGTGTGGGCTCATTGATGTAACAAAAGAAATAACCCTGTTCTTAAACAAGATCACAGCTACAGGTACAGAGATTAAGACTCTAAGATCTTTTGTAGGGGGGCACTCCTGTCTATTTATAACACACAGGGACGATGTACACTTCATCTTTGAGCACCTAACGACAGTTATGCATAAATTAAAAGCATTTGCCATTGGTCTGTTGCAATGAGACCTGGTGGCAAAGTGGTTAAAACACTCAGCTTGGTGGTTAGAAGCCACTAGTTGCTCCATGGCTGGAAGATGTAACTGTCTTCTTTTTATTATTATTATTCATTTTAATGAAAGTTTACAGAGACTTTGGATTTCCATTCATTCATTGTTGCATTTTTCTTCCTGCTCACCACTCCTCACCCCCAGTTCCCTCTTCTCTTTGAAAAGTAAAACTCTTTCATTGTTGTACAATCCCTCCCCCCTCAAGTCCACTCCACTGTGCAGCCTTCATTCTGACTCCTGTCATGGCAATAATACCTAATCACATATCCCTTTTGAACAGTTCTCTCCCTCATCTGTTTCAATGCACTATACATTATTTATGCCCTCTTTTTCAGTCCCCTCCCCCGATGTCAGTCTTGTTTTACAACAGTGGCACTATGCAGTATTTGTCCTTTTGTGACTGAGATATTTCATTCTTAAAGATTGTTGTTGTTCAATCCCAGAGGCACACGGTTCAAATCCACCAGATGCTCTGCTGGAGAAGGAGATGCAATCTCCTCCTGTAACAGTCGGATCTGATTTGACAGCACACACACAAAAAATAAAAAAAAAAATAAAAAAATTTAAAAAAAGATTGTTTCTGTTTTTGTATACTGCCAAGTTGGAAGCACATGTAGCTGACCCTTCAGTGGGTTTTCAGAGGCAGTAACTCACACAAGAGGAGATGTCTTTCTTTATCCCACAGAGCAGCTGGTGGATTTGAACTCATGCCTTTGTATTGGCAGCACAATTCCTTAACAGGAAACCACCAGAGCTCCTCTTCTGTAACGATTAGTGTTGGAAAGCCAAGGGGGCAGCTCTGCTCTGCTCTGCAGTCATGATAAGTCGAAACTCAGTTGACAACAGTGAGTTTGGTTTTGAGTTGTAATAAACTTAGGGATAAACATGTTTAAGTCATAATCTCTTTTTAAAAGAAGCCAGGGAATTTATTACCCAAAGAAGACACACTGTAATTTTTGGATCTTTCAAAAGAACCATGCTCTCATGTGCAATTTTCCAGAAGGGAGGAGGTCCTGGAGGATGGCTGTCCCAGCTCGAGTGGCGGTGAGCAGGCACGCGGCCAACACCGTGCATCACCAGCGTGGATAAGAGAACAAATCCGTATCTTAAGGTTGGCAGAAGTATTGACAGTCATCTCTTTAATCACAAGCTCCTGAGCATACATAGTCCCGAATCACAACTGCAGAGCTCTTTTATGAAGTAAAGGAACCAAGCACATCCCCAAGAGTCCACAGGAAGAGATCCTTAGGGATGGCGTTATCTTCCCTGGGCTTCTGAAACAAACCGCCTATGTGAACCTTTCAGGAGGAACGTATACACTCTGCACCTGAAACTGTTTCTATAGCCATGGTGCAGCAAGCACTACAATGAATTTAGACTTTCCTAATGGCTAGGAAAGAACTAGAACTCACCAAGCACTTTGAGCTAATAGAGACTCTGTGTTCCCCATCATTGACACACTAGTGCTGTGCACTATCAGGCCAGAGTCTACCTACAGCTGACCCTCCAGAGGGTTTTCAGAGACTGTAAAAAGCAGAAGAGGAGACTGTCCATCTCTCTCTCATAGAGCAACTGGTGGATTAGAACCATGTGCCTTTGGCTTGGAACCACAATTCCTTATTAATCAGCCACCAGAGCTCCCTTGGACACAACACACACACACACACACACACACACACACACACACACACACACATCTCTTCATTCTTCCAGATAAGTCAATGGTCAGAGGATGAAAATGTTGAACCTGCAGTTTAAAACAAAATTAGGAAAGAAAACATAAATAAGTGGAGAGAGGAGGAAAGAGGGAAAAAAGAGCAGAGGAAAGGGGCAATAAGATAATGATATGAAAGAAATAAAAGGTCCTGGTAGATGAAAACAACTCCGTGTTGAGGTATAGTTTCACTGGCATGGGGATGTGGTAGGGCCCCTAGCTGGGTCTCTTTTCAATCTGAAACACTGAACACTGGAAAAAAAATTACTATTTTTCTGAACACTAGATCAAGGACATTGGCATCTTTCTGCCTGGTTTGGCTTTAGTGGTTCAGCCAATTCTGTCCCAAGATCCAGGGCAGAATCTTCTCCTCCAGAAGGTGTTGAAGTAATGAAAGCATCCTATTTGTAACACACAGAAAGATTTCTCCTGGTCCCTCGTCTTCCTCCAGCCTGAACAATGTACATCAACAGACCTGAAAGCTCTCTTGGATCCAACTCGGTTATCAATCAAATCTCAGATTCCCTTCAGGCATGCAAGCTGTTTGAGATGCTGCATTTCCATTGGCTGATCTCCACAAAACCCCTAGTCTCACTCTCCTCCACCCTGCTTCACTTCTAGAAGGTTTTGGAGTTGGCATATCAAAGCTTAGCTGATAATTGCCTCCTGGGTGGTAGCTGCTGTGCTAGAAGAAATGGAAGATGTGAGATTTAGAGTCACAGATCATTAATAGAATTATATCTACATGCTACGTGCTCTGATTAAGCTAGAATAATATAGAGACAAAAGTACTTGTGGATGTCAGGTAATGGGATCTATATTTCCTTGTTAGAATGTGAGGTAAAATAATGAGTTCTTGTAGAAGGGATTAAATAAGTCCCGGGGTTACGAAGACAGAGAAGGGTAACCCTCTGAAGGAGTATTCACAACAGTGAAGAGATGGGAACAACCAAATTCCATCAACAAACATATGGATAGAAAGACTGTGGTACATTCACATAATGGAATATTATACAGCACTGAAAAACAATGAACTTGTAAAACACTGCATAACATCGATGAGTCTGGAAGACCTTATGCTGAAATATCTCAGTCATAAAAAAGTCGAATTTTAATTCAAAATAAAGGGGGGAAAACAACAAAAAAAACCCCAGCACACCAAAAATCTATTGCTCTGGTGTCCTTTTCAAATTATAGCAAGCCTGTAGGACAGAGTAAAACTGTTCCATAGTTTTCCAAGGCTGTAAATTTATACATACACACACACACACACAAAATGGGTGACCCTGGAGGACAGTATGCTGAGTGAAATATCTCAGTCACAAAAGGACAAATACTGCATAGTGTCACCGTTGTAGAATGGGTCTGACATCAGTGATGGGGAAACCTAAGAAAAGAGGGGATAGATAGTGTAAACGGCATTGAAACAGATGAGGGAGAGAACTGTTTAAAGGGAATATATGATGATTTCTTTTTAAAAAATTAGCCAATGAAAATCTTACGGATCACAACAGCATGCTGACCACTGTAATACAGGAAGATGAGCTCCCTAACTTTGAAGTTACTCAAAATACAAAGTCATTGTAATCATGATCTTGAATATCTCTCACTCTCATTGCTATTGAAGCGTAACCCACTCGTAACTGGCCCTCCAGTGTGTTGGAGGCTGTAAATGACAAGAGAGGAGATTGCCTGTCTTTCTCCAGCAAAGTCACTGGTAGATCTGAAGCTCCAGAGAGACACTGTCTTGGGGTTAGCAATACATCACCCTGTGGACTATGCCATCCGCCAGAGCGCTCTAGCCAATTTTAAAGATGACACAGGACTGAGAAATGTTTTGTTTTGTTGATCATGAACTAACCAACTAGATAGAAACTGACAATAGAAACAGAAAGTGATGGGAGGGGCCCTTGGCTAAATCACCACAGAGTAAAATTCAGCCTCTAGAATTTCTCAATGCACTCCAGGACCTGTAAGGTTTGCTATGTATATATGCTGGGTGCCTCCTGTTCATATTTAGAGTCTGCTGAAGAGTGTAAAGAAAGAAGCATACCAGTGGACTCCCAGGATCTGAGCAGGAGTAAGGGTGGGGTCTGTTGACATTAACTTGGACAGCAGCACCAGGAAAGTGCTGGAGCGTGATCCAAACCCCGGTACCTCTTTCAGGGGTATCCCTACAGGATCTGAGATGATGCGTGACTGCACCAGACCTCCCACAGCTAAGCAGTGCAGAAGCCTCTGAGGGTACATTCCTCCTTCCCACTTCACTTTCCCTGCCTGGTTCCCATTAACTCCGTGGCTTTCCAAGCCTGAATGCAGGGCTCTCGTTGCAGCCAACACTGCCCAAGGCAGCTGCTGCCAACCAGTTTCTGAACAAGCAAGATCTTCTGGAATCACCCTTTAGGGCCTGGACACTTGTTTGTTTACAAACTCCTAAAACATTAAAACAAAACAAAAAGAAGGCAAACCACATCCAAATGGCAAACCTTGGAAGGCACTGCGCTGGACGCCTGCTTCTGTCTCTAGAGACAGAAGTTGGGCAGATTGGAAGACGTGTTTGTTGGTAAACTCCAGCCTCCTAATCCTTCGCCATTCGTTATGCACTCAGTGGAGCCGTGGTAGCAGGTCTCCCGTGTAGTGACTTTATCAGGCTGCTTCAGACATTTCCCAGCACATAGAAGCACATCTGGGGCCTAGAGAAGGAAGTCAGATAGGTCATTATTCCTCCTTGGGCAACAGGATGAAGGGCAGAGGAAAGTTCTGAAATTCAGGGCAAGGTCGTTATATGAGAGACCCTTGGTCAGATTAGCCCTGAATCTACTGAGCTAGAAGATAGGTGTTTAATGTCCCCTCTCTTTGTTTCTGCAGGCTTTATGAACTCTGCTTCCTATAATCATAATTCTTACATGATAACCTTCTCTGAGGTCCTCACTGTATGGTACATGATGTTTGCCATCAAACACAGCAGAAATAGGAGTCCTCCTCAGATGGGAAGGAATGTTTCTCAGGTACTCAGTTCTGTTGTGACAGCGATATTTCAGGTGGGTGGCTTTAATAAGCATACCTTAATTCTGTCAAAGTTTAGGAGGTCAGAAGTCTGGATTCATGGCTCCAACTCCAGGGGAAGTCTTTTTCTTACTATAGGACTGAAGGAAGTCCATTATCTCTTTGAAATATCTGTGGGACCAGTTTTCCTTGGAGATCTCCATATGTCTTGCTGTCAGTCTTCCCTTGGGTCTAGAATGTTCTTAGCAAAGATACTCCTGGTCCAAAAGGTGCATTCTGCTCCTATATTTTCTTTCTTGGTGGTACTAAGGTCCTTTTCTGTTCAATTTCCTTTCATTTTTAGCTCTTGAAAGAAAAAAAAAGAGTGATGTAGGCTACATTTCAGGGAAAATCCTATAACATTGTATTAGGTTTATGGTCTGAGTAAGGATGTTGATCCCCAACATAATTACCATATAATTAATTGGTTGCTCATAGGGTTTGATATATTATCATATAACTGCCGAGTTACTTCATTATATAACTGCCAACGTGAATGATGGCCCATCCATATAAGTTGGCATGTATTTTGGGAGACACAATTCAATTTTCATCAAAATGGTTAAGTTGAAAAATAATGGACAATCCAATGACTTTGCTCTGTTCAGACTCCATCAGCTGGGTCTACAGCTTTTGGTAGTTTAATTCTTGCCATACATTGTGGATCAGGGAGCTCTGGTGGTGTAGTGATAAGAAGCTACACAGCAATCCCAAAGGCCAGCAGTTTGGATCCATCAGCTGATCCACAAGAGAAAGATGCTCAGTCTCCTCTGATGTAATTGAGTAGGGAAGATTCTGGCTGCTGTGCTCATCAGCACCACCAAGGACAATTCTAAACTTTATAAGAAGTGGATGCAGGCTGGAGAGATTGCCACTAAACTACACACGAGACCTGAGCTAGAACATGAGGACTGAGAAGGTAGCTGGATAGAGGTAGGCCTCTGTCCTCCTCATCCCCACATGGAATATAGACAATTCATCTGCCTGTTGCAGGAATGTGGTCTCTGGCTGCTGTGCTCATTAGGGCCAACAAGGACAATTTTAAACTTTGGAAAATGAGGGCAGCAGTCAGATCCCTGAAAGACTGCACTGCAGTGAGAAGGACCTTAGGAGCGGGAAACTTTCTCACCGCACGGGCCTAGAAAGGACTCCTGGCACAGAGAGTTGCCCTTCCCCATAAAGGGAACACTTTAAGTCTACAACTAGTAATTATCATCATGAAGATAAAGAACTGTCAACAACCTATGCAGACACAATAGACATGGCCTAACACAAACCAAGAAAAACTTTATATAATGTTAGGCATCTTCAAACATTTAAAACAACAACAATGACAAACACACAAAAATAAGCCTTCTCCTAAAAAAATCAGAGCATATTGTAGACCCAATGAATACCCCAAAGGTTGAGAGGCAGAAGAAGTATGTTGATGGAGAGTCATACAAACAGCTATGGAAGAAGGTACAGAGAATAGAAGAAAGAAGAGAAGCCATCATTAAAATGAATATCCCAGAGACAGGGAGTCAGAAGAAATATATCAACATAGACAAACATGAAAAGCTATTTAAGAAATTGCAAAAGATGGAAGAAAAAATTGACACTATAAATAAAAAGGTAAAGGAAATGGGAGAGATCTGGTGTGAAAAACAATGTGTTCAAACTTTGTAAATAAACCAGTATAAATTCCTCAAAATAATTAAAAAATAGAAAAGAAAAATATCAGCATAGGACAGGGAGGATACAGCCAACAAAGTACTGAAATTAACAGAAATGCATGAAAAAAAAGCAATACAGAATATCAAGACCAAAATGGCAGGCATATCCAACATGTTGGTGGGGCAAAAAAGCATAACAGAAGATATGGAACAGAGAATCAATGAGCTGGAAGACATGAATCTCAATGGGAACATGCTAGAACAGAAAACAGAGAGGAGAGAAAAAAGAAAATGGAGAAAACCTTAGAATCATATGAGATGACATAAAAAACCCAACACACCAAAAAATCAAAATCAAAACCTTACCAAATGTGGAAACGACAATCCCATTAAAAAATGGTGCTGGCATAACTGGACTTCTACCTTCTACTAAAGCAGGATCCACATCTCATGCCATACACAAAAATCAATTCAAGAGTGATCAGAGACTGAGGGGTAAGGCCCCAAACCATAAAGATAATAAGATACAAAATGGGATCAAACTTAGAAGACCCTTGCCTATGGTATAAATAGAGTAGCGAATACAGCCAGAAGTGTACAGACAGGAGAGGATCACATCAATGAATGAGATTTTTAGAGACTCAGTCCCTATGTGCATTAAAAATACATACATATATACATACATACATACATACATACATACATACATACATACATACATAAATTTAGCAATAGGGTGTAAAGAAAACCTACCGACTGGTGAAAAAAAAAAATTGGCAATGCTTTCTCAGACGAAGGTCTCATAACAAAAGTTTGCAAAATTCTACAGGATCTCCACAAGAAAAAAGACTGATAATCCATTTACAAAATGGGCAAAAGGCATGGAAAGACTTCACAAAGGAAGACATTCAAATAGCTAACAGAGATGTGACTAAATGTTCCAAATCAATGGCAAAAACCACAATGTGATACCATCTCACTCCAGTAGCAGTAACAAAGCTTAACAGAATAGCAAGCAATAAATGTTGGATAGGATGTGGAGAAATTGGAACTCTCATACACTATTGGTGGAATTATAAAATGGTACAAACACTCTGGAAGACAATGTGGTGTTTCCTCTAATATCTAAACATAAGAATTCTTCATGAGCCAGCTATTTCACTGCTAGGAATATACCCTGAGGAAAATAGAACTGAGACGCAAATGGAGATTTGTATACCAATGTTTATAGTAGAGTCAGTCCTAATATCAAGAAAATGGAAACAGCCTACTTGTCTATCAACAAATGGAGTGAGAAATTGTGGTATAGTCACAGGATGAAATACTATGTAGTACTCTGGAGAAATGACTTTGAAAAATATTATATAACATGGGAAAGGCTCGTTGAGTGAACTAAATCAGTCTCATAAGGACAAATACTGCATAAGATCATTATTTAAAAATAGAAATATTACTAGTAAGATGTGTACAAAAGTTCAAAGGGGGAAGGAGAGAGCAAGGGAGTTGAGGTTGGGGGAAGGGGTAATTATGAGGTGGCAGAGTTTGGTGGGCAGAGGGTAGGGTTGAAAGAACTAGAAAATACCTAATGGGGACCTGAAAAGACAGAGTTATAGTGGGCACAGTTCAATGCTGATTAATTTTATAAAATACAATGTATAGGAATGAGCACATAAATTGCAACATGAATAAAGAAATATGTGAAACACTGCATATAAACGAAGCACAATGTAATATGAATTTTGTATGCAAACCAAAATAAAATAAAAATAATATTTTTAAAAATCTGAACCTTTTGTGAGGAGGTCCTAAGCCTGGAAGAAGAAACAATCTGAGCTTTCCGAGTTATTTCACAGAGGTCTCTCTTCATTGTCTTATTCATCCTTGCATCTGATAATTTACTAAAAAATCTTCACAGAATGACTATCATTTTGATGGATGTGATTGCCTATAGAGATGTGAGGGCTGCTAGTGGCCAGTGGTTAAGTACTTGACTTCTAAACACTACACCAGAAGTTCACATTCATATGTCCTCCTTTTCAGAAAGATATGACAGTCTGCTCCCATGAACATCACAGCTCAGCAAACTCTATGGAGCAGTTCCACTCTGTCCCAGGCAAATGAGATTTGTATGTTTGCAGTCAACTCGAAGGCAACGGGTTTTGTTTTTTATTTATACAGAAGCAAGCATAACATAGCTTTTGAGGAGAGACAGGATTGGGAATTCACATACAAATAATTAAATCTTAGTGTGACCAGTCCTAATAAATGAACGCGCACGTAAAGTGGCAAGAACTAGAGAGACAGAGGTCTTGAGATACTGGAGGTAAGGTCTTCACACCGTCATAGGTGTTTACGTGTGATTTCCAGGAAGAAGTATCTGAATTGAGTTTTGGATGATGAGTTGGAAATTTTAGGGAGACAAACAGGGAGAAACACAAAGTGGACAAGAAAATAGCATAGGCAAAGACTTTGAGGGATTGGAGATGAGCTTGGAAAGAAAGCAGTCTTGTCATGAAGGGACTTGAGAGTTATGAGAAGTACTTGGTCCTTTCTCCTGAAGAAATGGTATAGAAAGCAATCCATTGAGTTCAGATGTGCAGTGTGTATTTCTGGATCCAGCAGCTGTCAGGACCGACAGATGAACCCATGGAGATTGGCAGCAGTCGGACCAGTGATGGGCTACTTGGGTGGCCTGCATGCTAAGCATTAGGACACCAGGATAGAGGTGAGTATGAGGAAAGCCTTCAAGTGGCCTGAAATAGTCCCAGTGAATGGGAATGGGGACCAACTATCCAACAGGAATAAGAGACAAGATGTCGTTGAAGATTACTCCTGGTCCTCAATGAAGAGAGGGCTGAGGTGGCATTCACAGAGTGACGGAAGTGTGGGCATCCTGGTTATGTGCTGATGAGTGTCCTTCTGTGCTGGGATGCTCCTATGTCCCCAGCCCTGTGCCCTGGCCCGGGGAATGGGCTACCAGGCTCGCTGCCCCGGGGCCAAGGAGCCCTTTGCACACTCCTTGGTTATGTGGATCCCGTCCACGTCTGCTTTCCCTTCACTTTGAGAATAAATGAAAAAAGCGACTCCTCCGGATGCCAGATTTGTGTTCCTGTGTTAGGAAATTGTTTTTTCTTTTTTGCATCTGTGTGTACGTTAAACAGCAAGAAGAAAGTCGTGAAACTCAAGGAGTTTCCCCAAAAGTAAATCAATTTGCGGTTGAATGTGCTGTGGAATTTGTTTGCAAACCTACGAAAGCGAAGCGAGCTTAAAAAAGATGCAGTTGGATGAGACTGCAAAGTTTTGGAAAGTTCTTTGAACACATGTAAACATGATATGTGTAAGCAAATGTTTAACTTGCCTTTTTTACTTCTACAAATTATATTATGAAATCAGACGTCTGTGACTTCTTAAGAATGTCAAATCAGTGTATTCCTTCAAAACAGATAATTGCCTAGCGTTTGCTCAGTTCCCAGACTTGGGGAGTTGGGGAGGCTGGGTCTCCAGCCTGACAATGAATAGGAGCCCAGTGAGGTGCATGATGCAGGTCGGTCGGGGGGCAGGCTGACCTCTGGGTTTTCTGCTTGGTGACACCACCGGACACAGATAACTCACCGCCTTGAGCAAGCACCAGAACCATGCCCGCCACGCCTGTGCTGTTCCCGAGGACACCCGCAAGCTGACGTCCCCCCTCCTCTTCCGGGCAAGACAGCATTCTAATCCATCGCACAAAATGCATTTGATCTGATAGTTGTATCAGCACTGCTTTAATACTCTCCTTTCTGAAAATCAAGATGGAAGCAGCTAGAATGAAGCTGCCCTTCTGCTGCCCAAGGAGATGGGATTTGCCAGATTAGTATTTATGAGCGCAGCTAAAGTGTAGCGGGGGTCATCTGATTTGGCGACTCCCTCATTGTTCCTAGGAGAGTGTATCTGCACAGTTTGGAGGCTAAGATGGGGCGATAGACGGTGTGTCAATATCACACACTCAAGCGTACAATTAGAGAGCGGTTACTAGTCACTTCCACTAGCATTACAGACAGACTTGGATAGGAGCCTGAGGAAACGCCAATAATAGTTTGCCAGGGGACACCAAAACCAAACCTCCCACCTGCCAAGTAGATCCCTCTCATGGAGACCCTCCTAAAGGCTTTCAAAGCTGCCCATTTTTATGGGAGAAGCTGCTCATCTTTCTCCCAGGAAGCAGCTGGTGATTCCAAACCACTGAGTTTTCAGTTAGCAGCCCTGTGTGTTAGGAAACACTCCACCAGGAAGAACACAGAGCCTGGAGATCAACAGAATGTCACTGATTCTCCCCACTTCTCCCCAAAGATCTCTTCCCACCCCTCACAGCCCAGATCTAACTCCTGTTAGTACTAATAGCAGCGCACGCACAATTCCAGGACAGAGAGGCACACACTGGGCTCTCGAAGCAAACAGGTACTTACTTGATTCCTTGGGTACAAAAGAACATCAATGGGACCATTACAATGTGTGTGTTACTTCTCCCCAGCCCAATTAAATTACAAGGCCACTGCTATCTCGTGTGCATGATAGATTATTGAGGAGGCAATTTGCAATGCCCTGCATTATTGATTCCCAACTTATTAGCTGCTGTTGCTTCAGAAAGGCTGTTTTACATCATAAATAAACAAACTCGAGTTAAATGTATATCTGCAGCTATACTTGGTGTAAAAATTATAAAAGGATAGTTGCTGTTTTCTAAAAGGGGAGAAGGATGGACAATCTCCTCTGATGCTATTAACTGCCTCTGAAAATCCACTGGCGGATCAGCTATGGGTCGATTCTGACTTGAGTGGATACAACAACAACAACAATAACAACAACAACTTATTAAGTGTCTGGACCATTGTTCTTAGGTGCCATCAAGTCAAGTACTACTCAAAGCAACCCTATGAAGAAAAGATCTGAACCCTGTCTTATCCTGTGCCGTCTCTCCACAATCTGACACACTAGAGTCCATTGTGCAGTCACTGTGTCAATCGACCTAGTTGAGGGGTTTCCTCTCCTTCACCAACCCCCATTATTCCCAGCAACATATCCCTCTCCAAGGAACAGCGCTTCTGTCCAAATAGCAACATGTCCAAAGGACGTGAGTTGAAGCCTCATCATTCTTACCTTTAAGAGCACTCCAGCTGTACCCTCTCCAAGACATAATTGTTTTTTCTTTCAACAGTCGATAGGATGTTCAGTGCTCATCTCCAACATCATAGCTCAAAGGCATCAATTCTTCTTCTGTCATCCCTAGTCCAGTTCTCAGATGTAGAGCAAGTGATCAGAAAGACCATGGTTTGAATCAGACAAACCTTAGTACTCAAACTGACATCATTACTTCTCAATAATTTGAAGAGGTCTCTAACTGGAGATTTTCCCAGTGCAATATATCTCCTGATTTCCTGACTCCTAGTACCAAGGGTGTTAATTGTGGATCCAAGTAAGATGACTTTCTTGACAGTTTTAATCTCTTCTCCATCCATCATGATGTTGCCTATCGGTCCAGTGGTAAGAATCTTTGTTTTCTTGACATTCAGATGCAATCCAAACCAAAGGCTGCATTTCTTGATCTTCTGTCAAGTTTTCCTCACAGCAACCAAAGTGTGTCATCTTCATAAGGTGGTTATTGCTGAATCTCCCTCTGATCCTGATGCCACCTTCCTCTTCACAGAGTCCAGCTTATGCAATAATTTGCTCAGCGTACAGATTAACTAGGTATGGCCAGAGAATAGAACCGTGATTCATATTCTTCCTAATTTTAAAGCATGAAGTATTGCCCTGATCTGTTCATACAGCAGCCTCCTGGTGCACATATGTATTTCTCATGAGCACAGGTGCTCTGAGATTCCCATTTTTCTCAATGTCAGTCACAACTTGTTATGATTCATGCATTCAAATGCCTTTGCATAGTCAATAAAGCACAAATAAACATTCTTCTTTCTGGTATTCTTTACTTTCAGCCAGGATTCATCTGACATCAGCAATGATATTCATGGTGCCACAACCTCTTCCAAATCCTGTGTGAACGTCTGACAGTTTCCTATCTAAGTATTGTTCTAACCATTTTTAATGATCTTCAGCAGTATTTTGCTTGTGTGTGATATTGATGACATTGTTTGATAGTTTCTACCTTTCCTGGGAATTGGAACAAATATGGATCTCTTCCAATTCTTTGGCCAGACAGCTGTCCTCTGAGTTTCCTGGCATAGAATGTTGAATGCATCTATGGCTGCATCTGTTAATTGAATCAAGTAATTTGGTATCCCACAGATTCATGGGGTACTAATTTTTTTTTGCAATGCCTTCAATACAGCTTCCACTTCCTCATTATCATTCGCTCTTGTTCATAGGGTTGTGTTAGATGCTGTCTAGTTGAGTACAACTCATAGCGACCCTATCAACAAAAGATCCTATTCTATCCTGTGTCATCCTACACTTCTTGACACACAAGAGCTCACTGTAGCAGTCACCACATCAGTCCACCTGGTCGAGGGCCTTCCTCTCCTTCCCCGATCTCCACCCTTCTCAGCATCATGTCCTTCTCCAATGAATATCCCCTTACAGCAACATGTCCAAAGTATGTGAGGTGAAGCCTCATCATTCTTGCCTCCAAAAAGCACCCCAGCTGCGCATTTTCCAAAACATATCTGTTTGTTCTTTCAGCCTTCCATGGGATGGTCCGTGCCCTTCTCCAACATCACAGCTCAAAGACATCAATTCATCTTCTGCCATCCTTATTCCTTGTCCAGCTCTCAGATGTATAGCAAGTGGTCAGAAAGACCATGGCCTGAATCCGACACACCTTAGTCCTCAAACTGACATCACTACTCCTCAATAATTTGGAGAGGTCCCTAAGTGCATATTTTTCCAGTGCAATATGTCTCTTTATTTCCTGACTGCTGGTATCAAAGGTATTAATTGTGGATCTGAGCAAGATGAAGCTGTTGACAGTTTCAATCTCCTCTCCATCCATCATGATGTTGCCTAAAATCTTATTCATACAGTACTTCCTGAAATTTTTTAGGGTCATTAAGTTCTTCATGGTATAGTGATTCTGTGTAATCAAAACGTGTTTATGATAATTGGTGACTGCAATGCAAAAGTTGCAAACAGTGAGGAAGGAGTCATAGTTGAAATAAGGGTTTGGTGATGGAAATTAGGCTGGAAATATGATTGAATTTCATATTTACAAATTTTTTTCATTGCAAATACCTTTTTTAAAAGACACAAATTACAACTTTACACATGAACCTCATCAAATGGGCTGCATAAGAATCAGATTGACTACATCTGTGGAAGAAATCATTAGAGAAGGTAAATATTGGCAGTCAAAACTAGGCTGGGATGAACTGTGGTCAGACCGTCTATTTCTCATGTTGTTGTTGTTACATGTCATTGAGTAGCCTGTAACCCATAGCAACCCTATGAACAGACTCTTTGAACCCTGTCCTATCCTGAGCCAGTCTCAACTATTCTGACATGCCAACTCCCATTGTCCCAGTTACTGTATCAATCTATCTCTATCTCATCTGGTCTCTTCCTCTCCTGCACTGTCTCTCCACCCTTCTAAGCATGATATCCTTCTCCAAGGACCAGTCTTTTCTGGCCACGTATATGTGAGACAGAGCTTCACAATTCTAGCCTCCAAGGAGAAATTTCGTTTCGCCCTCTCCAAGACAGACTTAATTGTTTTCTTGGCAGACCATGGTATGTGTGTTCAAGACGCTTCTCCAGCATTACCATTTGAAGTAATCAATTATTCTTCTGTTATCCTTAGTCATTGTCCAACTCTTTGAAGCATAAGTAACTGCAAAGATCATGGCCTGGATTAAGTTCACCTTAGTTCTAGACTGACATTGTTGCTTTTCAGTACTCTGGAGAGGTCTTGGTACTGTTCCAGATGTCTTTGAATGATCTTCGGAAGTATTTTGCTTGCATGTGATGTCAGATATTGTTTAATAATTCCTATGTTCTGTTGGATCTTCTTTCTGCGAATGGGAACTAATATAGTTCTTTCCAATCACTCATCAGGCAGCTGTCCTCCAAATTTCCTGGTACACCCTGGGGAGTGCATCCAGGGCTCCATCTATCATTTGAAACATGTCACTTGGTATCCTATCAATTTCTGGGGCTTTATTTTTTGCCACAGCCTTCAGTGCAACTTGAACTTTCTCTTTCTTACCACTGGCTTTTGATTTTTGTACTATTTCCTGAACTGTTTCCACGTTGGCCAGTTCTTTTTGGTACAGTGATTCTGTATATTCCATTCATCTTCGTTTGATGCCTCCTGGGTCATTCAAGATTGTGTCCATAGCATCTCTTAGTATTGCAACTTGAGGCAATAAACTTGAGTTTATTTCTCAGTTTTTTCAGCTTGAGAAATTCCGAACAAGTTTTTTCTTTTTTATTCTTCAATTCTCTTTCTGCACATTCCCTTTAAAATAGTTTGCTTTGTCTTCTCTAGCTTCTCTTTAAAATCTTCTGTTCTGCTCTTTTGCTTCAACGTCTCTTCCCTTTGCTTTGACTTCTTGACACTCTAGTGCCATTTTAAGGGATTATTCTGACATTAGTTTTGTTGTTGTGGGTTTTTTTTTTCCTTTCTCCCCTGTATTTATAGTGACCTTTTGCTCTCTTCATGGATGCTATTCTTGATATCATTCCACAACTCATCTGGCCTTCAATTATTGATGTTCAATGGTCTAAGGCCAGAGGAGTTGTGGGACGATAGATTTTTTTATGTGAGCAGCAATTTTTGCTCTAGACATGCATCAATCGGTCAGTCATTGTACGTGAGCACAGTTACTGTGTGTCAGTCCTGAGAACACAAGCCAGCGGAGGCACCTCCTCATCTTTAAGGGATTCACAGCTCTTCTTTGAGCTCTTTCTGTTGACGTCTATACCATTCTCTTTCTCTCACAAAAACACACACTGTGACAACTGTATGATAACATTGTTTATTACCATCCAAGGCTTTGGCCCTTTGAGGAAAGGAAATTACTTATTCAAGATCTCTGGGCAAGAACACATGAGATGAGGGCAAAGGCTGGGCTCTGAACTGCAAATCCATCATCTTTATGCATTGCCTCCACAGAAATAGCATATAGCTAAATAAAAGCGCAGGCTAACTTATCTACTTGGTTGCCTGAATGTCACCATCATCGTGGCATTAGTATAGGTGATGGCTGAATTTCTTTTATCTTTACCACTTTTATAATCAGTGAGAGCGAAACAAAGGCTGTTGCTTGACTTGATAAAAGTTAAAAGTAATTGTTGTTGTGTGTCCTTGAGTCATCTTCGACTCATAGAACCCTATGAACAATAGCTCTGAACTCAGTCCTATCCTGAGCCAATCTCACTGTCTCTGACACACCTGCGCCTATTACTCCAGCCACTGTGCCAATCCATCTCATCTAGAGTCTTCCTCTCCTGAGTTGTCCACCACCCTTCTAAGCATGATGTCCTTATCCAAGGACTTGTCCTCCTGGCAGTATTCCCAAAGCATGTGAGATAGAACTTCGATATCCTTGCCTCCAAAGAGCAGCTTGTTTCCACCCTGTGTAGGACCGACCTGTTTGCTCTCTGAGCAATCCATGGTATATTCAGTACTCTTCTCCAGCACTACAACTGAAAGGAACTGATTCTTCTTCTGTCATCCTTAGTCATCGTCCAGTTCCCTGATGCATAGCATGTAACTGCAAAGACCAAGGCCTGGATCAGGTGCAGCGTAGTGACATCTTTACACTTCAGTACTCTGGAGAGCAGACTTTCCTAATCCAATTTGTCTTTTGATTTCCAGTTCCTGGTTCTGAGTGTTGATAGTGGGCCTAATCAAACTAAAATTGTTGACAATCTCAATCTCTTCTCCATCTATTATGATGCTGCCAATTGGCCCAGTGGTGAGAATCTTTGTTTTCTTGATGTTGAGCTTCAATCCATATGGAAGGCTGCAGTCTTTGACTTTCTGCAGAAGATGCTTCAGGTCCTTCTTAGTTTCAATGGGCAAGGTTGTATCATCTGCATAAAAACAAGTTGTTGATGAGTCTTCCTCCAATTCTGATGCCACATTTCTCCTCATAGAACCCAGCCTCTTGGATGATCTTTTCCACATACAGATTGAAAAAGTATTAGTCACCTTGTTTTCCAAAGAAGATCTATACCCATTTCCAGGTTCCCAGGAGACATTCACTTATCTAACATTAGTATTTTCTAGTTCAAACATGAACGTTATTAAGCATGTCAAGGAGCTCTGGTTGTGCAGTGTTCTCTGGTCATTCGAACGCACTGACCGCTCTGAAAGAAAGGTGTGGGCAGTTTCCTGCTGTGCCATTTACAGCCTCCAAGCTCTCTCCTGCAGGGCCAGCTGTGGGTCTGTCCTACCACAACTGTAATGTGGAAGAGAAAGAGTAAGCTCTTCATTTCAACCCGAAGAATTGACTTTACAGAGGTGTAGACATAGGCTGAAATCATTTCTCCTCTTCGTTTTGGTTCTGGTTCTTCACATCTTTGAGACAGTGTTTTTTGTTTCCTTTCTGTACAATAAGAACAATTACACTGTGTCGTGAAGATGGCACTCAAGGTCAACTGTGAGATACACTGCATATGCCTTCCTGTTAATTGATGACAAAGATGGTGGTGGTGAATAGCAGACAAAATGCCCCCTGTCTTTACTAGTTCAAGTCACATGAGAATCTTCCTAAAATGGTGCCGTTCGCATAGGTTTCCAGGACAGTCACGTTGTTGTCTGGGTGTCATTGAATCCGTTCCTGTTGATAATGATGCACACAATGGATCAGAAACCCGCTGGATCCTGTTCACGGCTCATCATCTGTTGCTCTTAAGCCCTTTTTGTGTTATCATTGAGCGCGTTCATCTTGTTAAGGGTCTTCTCTTTCATAGACCCTCCACCTCTTAGTAAAGACAAGGATGTCATTTTAAAGGCTAAAATGTTCTTGATCCAAGCTAATGCCTTGTAAATGACTTCTTAGGCATTTGGAAGTTAGACAAGGCATAAAGAAAGCCAAAGAAGAATTGATGCATTTGAATCATGGCATTGACAAGAAGTATTGAAGGCACCAAGGACTGCCAATAGAATAAACACAATTATCTTGGAGGAAGTGCGACTGGAGTGCTCTTGAAAGGCAAGGATGGTGAAACTTTGTCTCCCATGCGGTGGCCATGTTGTCAGCAGAGGCGAGTTTTTGGAAAAAGACATCATACTGGAAAAGGTAAAGGACTCAGAGAAAGAGATAAAGACCTTCAGTGAGATAGACTGACAAAGTGATACAATGGACTTGACCACAAAGGAGAGCATGAGGAGGTGAAGGATAGGTCAAGTTCGGATATGAAGTTCACAGGGTCACTATTTGTCATAGTGGACTTGAGGGCACGTATCCAATACTACCTTTCCAAGGCCTCATTTACAACATGCTCAAACCAAATGTAACTTTTTTCAGCTAGAAACAGCATATCCAGGAACAAACAACAGCCCTAAACTCTGCTCTGTCCTGTGCCAATCACACTGTCTCTGACACTCCCATCCTGATTACCCTAGTCACTGAATCAATCCACCTCATAGAGGGCCTTCCCTTCCTGCACTGTCCCTCCACCCTCCCAAGTATGATGTCCCGCTCCAAGGACTAGTCACTCCTTAAAACATGTCCAAAGTATGTTAGACGAAGCCCCAGAATCCTTGCTTCCAAGGAATAGCCTGGTTTAACCTTCTCCAGGATGAATCTGTTTGTTTTCCTAGCAGTCCATGGTACATTCAATACACTTCACCAGCACCACAGCTCAAAGGCATCAATTCTCCTTCTATCCTCCCTTGTAATTGTCCAACTCCCTGATGCATAACAAGTGATAGCAAAGACCATGGCCTGTATCAGATGCACCTTAGTCTCCAGAGACACCCCATTACTCTTGAGTACTTTAGAGACGTCCCTAACAGCAGACTTTCCCATGGAAATATGTTTTTTTATTTCCTGGCTGCTGGTGCCAAGAGTGTTGACCATGGAGCCGAGCAAACTGAAGCTGTGAACAATCTCAATCTCTTCACCATCCATCCTGATGCTGCCAATTGGTCCAGTGGTGAGAATCTTTGTCTTCTTGACATTGAGCCTCAATCCATACTGTAGGCTTCAGTCCTTGACACTCTGCAGCAAGTGCATGAGGTTCTCAGTGTTGTGTCATCTGCATAATGCAGATTGTTAATAGATCTTCCACCAATACTGATGCCGCACTTCTCCTAGATTCCTCAAATTCTATGATCTCTCACTCCAGAACATCACAGTCTGTAAAAGAGAGGTCCTAGTTTGGAAAAGTTGGTTCTATTTCTTTCTTCCCAACTCCATGCTCAGGGATATTACCTTGATCGCTCAATATTAGTTATGAGTACAGTATTTACACAGTGGAAAAGGGTCAACACTACAATTTGAGTTCTTCTCCTCTCCACAGGAAGGTTGGTAGATGTATGTGATTACATCCCTACTCTTTTACTTCTAATCTTCACATGATATCAGGTGATGATGTTATTTCAGTACTTTTGCTGTACTTTCCTCTAGGCCATTTTCACAGCTATTGTCAAGTAAGTAGACATCAAAGGATTGTTCAAATGCCTTGCCTCGCAGGGCAATTTCTAAATTCAAGGGAACTTCAACAGTATGCATTTTTTGACCTTTCTGTTGGTGACCCCCTGAGCAGGAACATTTGGGCTGGTGTGGACACATAAAACTTAAGCTTCAGTATCTTCAAATGACAGGAAGCAAAGATCTTTTGCATGCCCAAGGTCATGGCCAAGAGAAGTCTTTAGAAGTGCATTACCTGTGGAGAGAAAACACCATCCTCTAGAAAGTAGAAGGAAAGAATCTCTTTCTAGACGGCACACCAGGCTGGAGATCACACTTCTGGCCACGCACCAGCCATCAAGAAGATGTGGAACTAGGGAAAAAGAAAATTAGTGTTGATGATAGAGCTATAGAGTAATTATTTTATAAACCTAAAAATAATGAATAGGTGCTTTGGATATTTGGGAAGGGGGGGGATACCTTTCTACCACATTCGGATGTATAAACTTTGCATCAAATGAAGGGCACCAGATGAGCAAGGAGTAAGAGCACCACAGCAGGCACTCACAGAACAGAACCCTGTGACGTCCTGTGACTGTTGTCGTTGACGTCAGGTGCTCTGAAGCCAGTGCTGACTTCCAGCGGCCTCGTGTGCAATAGAACAAAACACTGTGTGGTCCGGCACCATCTTCACACTCATTGTTACACTGGGGCCCAAAGCTGCAGCCCCTGTGGCAAGTCAGCCAAGGTCTTCCTCTGCTGTCCCTGCGTATTCCCGAGATAATGTTCTTCTTCGAACCTCTTCTCTCCTGATAACATGTCCAAAAATAAACGAGACAAAGTCGCATCTTCCTTCCTGCCACACTTCTTCCAAGAAGGATGTATTTGTTCTTTTGACAACTCATGATATATTCCATTTTCAACACAGTAATCGAAAGGCATCCATTCCTTTTTTGGCCTTTCTGATTTGATTCAGGATTCGTGCATACACAGGATGGTTGAACATACCATGACTGGATGGGTGCACCTTAGTCCTCAGGGAAACATTTTGAATCTTTAACACATTAGACACTGCACAAAGGGAGAGCAGAAGAGTAAATTTATGAAAACAAATAACACACACAAAAAGTTTCAGCCATCTGGCTTTGGGGAAAAAATTGAGAGGCTTATATTGTATTTCTAACAAGAATCACAAGCAATTACCACAAGATAAATTTTGTCTTTCTCCTCCAGCACAGAATCTGACCCTTTTTCGCCCACCCCCTCCAACACACATTTTCTCTAAATGACAGAATCATTACATTTTTTAACAACAATAACACAAAAAAATCCTGCACACATGGTCTGAGAAAAACATTCTTGGCATATTTCCATGTCAAGAGACAATGTAGAAGATACAGGTTTTTTATGCTCTGATTAGTGTCATTGTAGAATCTCCGTTTGCATTATTAGGACAATAGGATGGGAATTCTGACATCAAACTATTCTGAAAGTAAACAAACAAATACTTGTGCCATATGGTTTCTATACAGAAAAAACAGCTCTGGCATTGACGTGCACGTTCGCTGAATGGAGGTGAGCTGAACGGTGCTTCTCTTTCTTCCACTTCTCCCCTCCTCCTCTTCCGTTCTCTCGTCATTATTTACTCTCACTCCTCCTATGCTTTTTCTTCTTAATAACTTTATCATGAGAGTCTTATCAGTATTATTTCTTCTAGATTGCAGTGTAAGAGTTTACTTTTGTCAGTTGATGAGACACAAGCCCGAGACAGTTCCTAGATTTCTTCATAGACAGTCGGTGAAATCCAGGAAGCCACTTCCCCCAGCGCAGGCAGAATGGGATTTCTTCACCTGGCTTGACCTTTCAGGGATTCTCAGGTATTCATTAGCTCTTGAATTGAAGGATGTTCCAACTCTGAACTGAGCAATTCTATGAGCACCGTTTTTACGACGGCTCTGTTCACTTCCTGCCTCTGAGTTATACACTGGTCATTCTCCTGGAAGGTTTTCATCATGCTACTGCAAACTTATTACAGTATGGTGAAGATTTAACGTCTGTGTGCACCAGAACACAGACACAGACTGGGCTTGCTTTACGGCAGTACTTGGTTACAGCCATAATCTGGAACAGAACCAGCAACAACTCTCAGGCCTATGCTCCTAGAGAAAAGCCTGGAACTAGAACCACTTTCCTGAAAGTCACTGGACTTGAGAGCCAGGTGGGGAACTGACTTCTGCCTCCGGAGAAATGCTGGGCTCCTTGTTTTGTCCCCCTGCATCCTCACACCAGACTTCCAAATATGTAATTGCACCCACCTTGAAGCACTCCCTGTTGTCCTCCGAGCCTTCATGGCAGTGACAGACAGGTAAAAAAACACAGACAGGCCTTGGGCTTCCCAGAGCAGTTCAAGAAAGAACACTGTGGTTTGGTTTGTGAGACAAGATAGCTCAATAGCTAATGTAATCATATTACTAGCAATTGTATTAAAATCACATGCAAGAGGAAAATTGCCTTGAATGACAAAATGTAGGAAAAGAAAAAGATCTGTAAATTTTTATAACTCGTAAAGCCACAGTGTCAGTTTGGAGACTAAGGCGTTCCAGATCCAGGCCATACTCTTTGCAATCACTTGCTACGCATCAGAAAGCTGTACAAAGACTAAGGATGATAGAAGGAGTATTGATGCCTTGAGTTGTGGTGCTGGAGAAGAGTATTGACTATACATACCGTGGACTGCCAGGAGAGCAAACAGGTTTGTCCTAGAGAGGGTGAAACCAAGCTGCTCCTCAGAGACAAGGATTCTGAGGCTTTATCTGATATAGTTTGGGTATGTTGCAAGGAGGGACCAGTCCTGGGAGAGGAGAGGGACATCATGCTTGGGAAGGTGGAGGACAGCGCAGGAGAAGAGAACCATTATGAGATGGATTGACTCAGTGACTATGGTAATGGGGGTATGTGTGTCGGAAACAATACGGTTGACTCAGGATAAAGCAGGGTTCAGAGCTGTTGTACAGAGGGTCACAGTGAATCACAGGTGACTCAATGACATATAACAACAACAAAACCTTTTTGGTAGGAAGGAAAAACTGACATGCACTTTCCCAGAGATAAAACCCAATAAATCACATGAGGGGGTTTATATGTGACCATACTAATTTTTAAACAGCTTCTCTTCAACTCCGTATCTTTGCAAGTATATGAACTTATTGTCCTTGAAGAGACTTCTGAGGTCACTTAGATGTCGACAAAAGCCCAGTACAGCCGGATAGATGGGATATTGTGCCTTCATTCAACAGCCAGGCATTTGTTCAACCACTCAGACAAGAGCTAGGGGGTACCGCTTGGAGGCTAATCACTTTCCTAGTGTGACCCTGGTTTTTGTTGGCAGTTGAACTCTACTATTTCTTAACACTCCTGAGGTACAGATTAAGTCTATCAAAACTCTCACATTTCTAATACTAGCAGACAAACAGACAGAGAGGCAGCTGATGCAATTGTCACTTTTACATCCTCCACACAAAGGAAAAATTTTCCTTGTCCTTTGTCACAGTACACACGACCATCCTCAAAGACTCCTCCACAGAACCAAAAGCAATGAATTCACACTTTCGCCCAGCAAGCCTTCGTCCAAGCCTGGAACTCTGTCTGGCTTTCCATTTCCCTTCCAGGAATGAAATGGAAGGACCAGGAGGGGATGCAGAGCCGTGATGGCATCTGACCAAGTGAAACAAAGGGAGTGCCAAGAGCTCAGTTCCTTCCAGACTGAGATGTCAGCTGGGAGCTGCCGCAGAAGCCTCGTGCTGCTAGAACCACCACCTGCGAGTACTACACTTTTGTTTAGAAAAATGTAGCCTTCACACTGCCCTGTCTGGTAATCTGTGGCTTTGTTCAACTAGTACCCCCAGAGTACAAGTTCAGCACAGGAAACTTCCAGCACACCTTCATCCTCACAACTCAATGTCAGTCTTTGAGAGGAGAACAGATCTGATGATAAGGAAGGTTCCGCACAGACAGCTCTGGGGAGACTATCTTGACCATGGGACTGTCTTATATGATGCAGAAGAAAAACCAAGTCTTTTTCTTGAGAAACTGTAATGAAATAGAATAAGCATTCTGGATGTTTTCTTTCTATTGGTCTAAAAGTTTCCTTGATGGACAGAAAGCACACATCTATGCTTTCACCTTGCAGCTGATGGGGTGCTGGTGTTGTGTACCATCGAGTTCAGCCAACAGAGACAAACGCAAAGCTGATCCTCTTGTGGATTTTTACAGGCAGTTAATAGTACAGGAAGAGATTGCCCAAGCATCTCCCACAGAATGGCTGGGAGCCTCGAACCGCGAGCCTATGGGATTGTAGCACAGCTTCTCACCAATAGGCCACCAGAGCTTCCTTTCCAGCTGCTACATACAACAACAACAAAACCAAAACAATAAAACAAAACCAAACCAGCATTTTGGTTGAGTTAAAACCAGCTCACAGCTGACTCTCCAGCAGGCTTCAGTGCTACATATCCTATGGAAGGAAAATGCCATCTTTCTCCTGAACTGATACATATTAAAATGAATTTATTTTGATATCATATTACCGGTATTTTATACTTCTACATGGCACTAGGATTTTGAACTCTCTTATGGTCCTAAATTGTTGATCTACAATCAACACCCTTGATATCAGCACTCAAAAGATTAGGGCATGAATTACATTCAAATATTGTACTGTCAAGGACCTTTCCAAATTCAATAATATCAGCTTGAAAACTATGATATGCTTGACTCACACCACAATCTTTTCAATCAACTGCTATGTGCCTTGAGAGCTGAGCAATGACTAAGGATGATTGAATAAGAATGAATGATTCTGGATTGTGGTGTTGGAGAAGAGTATTAAATACCCCATGGACTGCCAACAGAAATGCACCCCTGGATGTGCTCACTAGTCTACGCCAGGAAATTTGGAAGACCGCTTTCTGGCCAACAGATTAAGAGGTCCGTCTTTGTTCCCATTTCCAAGAAAGAGTAGAAACTATCAAGTAATATCATTAATATCACATATAAGCAAAATACTGCTAAAGAACATTCAAAAAGTCTAGAACAGTACATAGATAGGGAATTTCTGGGAGTTCAAGTGAGATTTATAAGAAGCTGTGACACTAGGGTTATCATTGCTGATGTTAGATGTCTCCTGGCTGAAAGTACAGAACAGCAGAAGAATGTCTATTTATGTTGTATTGACTATGCAAAGGCATTTGGCTGTGTGGATCATAACAAGTTATGGTCAACATTGAGAGGAATGGGAACCACAGAGCACTTAATTGTGCTCATCATGAGAAACCTAAACCTAGACCAGGAGGCTGTTGTGTGAACAGAGCAAGGGATCAATGGTTGGTGTTGGTGTTGTGTACTTTCAAGTTGGAACTGATCCACAGATGACCCTCAACTGGGTTTTTAGAGGCGATTGATCACACAGGAGGAGATTGTCCATACTTTTCCTACAGAGCAGCTCTGTACCTATTCAGTCTGTATGCTGAGCAAATTACTCGAGAAACTAGACTCTATGAAGGAGAATGTGGTATCAAAATTGGAGGAAAACTCATCAATAACCTGCGTTATGCAGATAACACAGCCTTGCTTGCTGAAAGTGAGGAGGACTTGAAGCATTTGCTGGAGAAGATCAAAGAATGCAGCCTTCATATGAATTGCATCTCAACTTCAAGAAGACAAAAATTCTTACCACTGGACCTATAGGAAACATCATGATAAATAGAGAAAAGATTGAAGCTGTCAACAACTTCATGTTACTTGGATCCACACGCAACAGCATTGATATCAAGGAGATGTATTACACTGGGAAAGTCTGCAGTTAATGACGTCTCCAAATTATTAAGAAGCAATAATGTCATTTTGAGGAGGGACAAAAGTGCATCAGATTCAGGCCATGGTCTTTTCAATCATGTGCTATGCATCTGAAAGCTGGACAATGAATAAAAAGAACAGAAGTAGAATGAATATCTTTGAGCTGTGGTTTAGGAGAAGAGCACTGAACATCCCATGGACTGCCAAAAGAACAAACAAGGATGTCCTGGAAAGAGTACAGACAGAGGGCTCCTTGGAAGGAAGGATGGCAAAGTTTCATCTTACATACTTTGGACATTTTGCTAGGAGAGGCCATTTACTGGAAAGTGACATGCTAAGAAAGGTGGGCGGTCAGTCAAAGACAGGACCCTCAGTGAGATGGATTGGCACAGTCACAGCAACGAAAGGGTCACGTGTCAGAGAAGGCCCTGGATATGGTTACTCATACGAACAGATGAATTGTACTTGACTTCATGTCACCTAACATCAGTGGTCCTAAATAAAGAAGGTACAATTGTGTTTATTAACTAGGCAGAAGCATTTCACTGTGTGGATAATAACAAACTATGGATAACATTGAGGAGAATGGGAATTGCAGAACACTTAATTTTCCTTATAAGAAACCTATACTGAGACTAAAAACCCTGTTGTTCAAACAGAACAAGGGAACACTGCAGGGCCTAAATTCAAGAAAAGTATACATCAAGGCAGTATCTTCTCCCCATAGTTTTTCAATCTGTAGGCTAAACAAATCATTCAAAAAACTGTACTTTATGAAAAAGAGTATGGTGTCAGGGTCAGAGGAAAACTCAACAGCAACCTACTGTGTGCCAATGATAGTGAGGAGAACTTGAAGTGCTTGTAGAAGATTAAAACTACAGCCTGCCACACGGATTACATCCCAACCTCCAGAAAACAAAGGTTCTCACTAGTAGGTGAATGGGCAACATCATGATAGAGAGAGAAACAGATTATCAACGATTTCATGTAGCTTACATCCACAATCAACATCTTCAGTAGAAACAATCAAGAAATAAAAAGACATCTATTGTAAATAGATGTGAATCTGTCATAATAATGACGTCTAGAGTAATAAAGATCAATGAGGTCAACATAAAGACTAAGGTTACCCTGATTCAAACCGTGGTCTTTTCAATCATCTGCTATGCAACAGAGGGCTGGACAATTAACAAGGATGACAGAGAAAAGATTGATGCCTTTGAGTTGTGGTTTTGGAGAAGAGTGATGAGTGTTGCATAGACTGCCAAAAGAATAAACAGGTATGTCTTGAAGAAAGTGCAGCCAGGGTATTTCCTAGAGGCAAAGATGCCTCATACTTTGAGTATGTTGCCTAGACACAAATGCTGGAAAAAGACCTCATGCAGCGACAGAGAGGAAGACCCTCAGTGCGATAGATTGACACAGTGGGTCTAGCCACGGGATCAAGCATATCAGAGATGATAAGAACGGTACAGGATGAGAAAGGGTTCCAGTCTCTTGTTCATAGGGTCCTCATGAATTGCCCTCAACTCGAAGACACTTAATGACAACAACAAATGGTCCTAAATCTTGATAGCTCAAGCCTATCTACCTTTCCTACGGCATTTCCTTTAATCATTCATCTACATTTGCTCTATAACATTCATTACAATTGCGTAATGCCACTATTTACAATGCCTTCATGAAACCTCACTTCACCCTCCCCTTCTCTCTACCTTACCCAGCCATTCTGTCATCTTTGTTCCTTCTCCTTCCCCCTCCAGCTCTGTTAATCCTCCAAAATGGTTTCTGTATGTAAACCTTTCTTAAATGTACTTTTGTTTTATATTGGTTTGCATACAAAGTTCATATACATTGTATTTCATTTATATGCATTGTGGTGTGTAAACCTATAGGAAACTCAAGATAAGTAGCTAGGAGAGAGATGTACATTAAAGTAACAGGTAGCATCTCACTCCTGCTATTACAGGGCCGCAAACAACTGTCGGCAAGGATGCAGTAAGATTGGAACTCTCATTTACTGTGGCTTGTTGTTAAGTGCAGTCGAGTTGAGTATGACTCCCAGTGACCCTATGAACAACAGATCTGAAGCCTGTCCTGTCCTGTGCCATCCTTACTTCCCTAACACATTTGATTTCATTGTTGGAGACATCCAACAGTACATCTACTTGAAAGTCTTCTCCTTCGCTGACCTTTTGAAGCATGATGTTCAGAATAGCCTTCATAATAAACAGCATGTCTAAAATATGTGAGAAGAAGCTTCACCATCTTTGCCTCCAAGGAACATTCTCGTTTCACTTTCTCTAAGCCATATATGTTTTTCATTTGACAGTCCCTGGGATTCTCTGTACTGTTCCACAATACTACAGCATACCACAACTCGAATGTGTCAATTCTTCTCCTGTCCTCCTTATTCATAGGTTGTTGTTAGGTGCAAGTGAGTTGAGTATGACCCATAGTGACCCAGTGAACAACAGATGATAATCCCTGTCTTCGCCAGTGCCATCTTCATAATCTTTGACACAGTTAAGCCCATTGCCGTAGTCACTGTGTCAATCTAACTGGTTGAATTCCTCTCCTTCACCCTCCACCTTTACAAGCATGTTCTCTTCCAAGGTACAGCCTCTCCTAGCAGTATGACCAAAGTATGTGAGACGAAGCGTTTCCATTCTTGCCTCCAAGGGGCACTTTTACTTCACCTTCATGCAAAATCTGTTTTTTTGGGTTTTTTGTAGTCCACAGACTATTTAGTGTTCTTTTCCAATCCTATGACTTAAAGGCCTCAATTCTTCTTCTGCTATCCTTAGTCATTGTCCAGCTTTCAGATACATAACAAATGATTGAAAAGACCATAGTCTGAATTAGGCACATCTTAATTCTCAAACTAACATCATTGTTCCTCAATAATTTGGAGAGGTCTCTGACTTCGGACTTTCCCAGTGCATATGTCTCCTGATCTCATAGCTGTTGGTATCAAGTGTATTGATTTTGGATCTAAGTAAGATGTAGTTATTCACAATTTCAATCTTTTATCCATCTATCATGATGTTGCCAATCAGTACAGTGAAGGGAATTTTTGTTTTCTTGAGGTTGAGATGGAATTCGTATTGAAAGCTGTATTCTTTGCACTTCTGCAGTAAGTGTTTCAGGTCCTCCTCACAGCAAGCAAGATTGTGTCATCTTCATAATGTAGATTATTGATGAGTCTTCCTCCAAACTTGATGCCACATTCTTCTTCGCAGAGTCTAGCTTCTTGAATCATTTTCTAATCATACAGATCTAATAGGTATGGAGAAAGGATAGAACCCTGACACACATCTTTCTTAATTTTAAACCACGTACTGTGCTGGAGGGACAGCACAGGAAAGGAAGACCCTGGATGAGATGGATTGATACAGTAACTGGGGCAATGCAAGTTGGTGTGTGAGAATTAATGTGATTGTCTCAGGACATGGAAGGGTGCAGAGCTGCTGTACATAAGGTCACAGTGAGTCTCAGGTGACTCGACAATGCATAACAACAACACCTTTTTTTTCCACTTTATTTTTAGATACAACAGCTTCTTAGTTTAGGTTTCACATGAGCACAATTAAGTGTTCTGGGATTCCTACTTTTCTCAATGTTAGCCATAGTTTGCTATGGTCCAGACAGCCAAATTCCTCCACGTAGTCAATAAAGTACAAACAGACATTCTTCTGGTATTCTTTGCTTTCAGTCAGCACCCATCTGACATCGGCAATGATATCCCGGTGTCATGGGGTCTTCTAAATCTGCTGGCCGTTCAATCTTCATAGGGTTCCTTCCACAGATGTCATCAATCTGACTCTTCTAGCTATTGCAGATTCAGGGCTCTCTGGGGGCCTAGTGGTAAGAAGTTGTGCTGCCAACAACATGTGGCTCAAATCTTCTAGCTGCTCGTAGGGATAAGAGTGGACAGTCTTCTCTTGTGCGATGTACCACCTCTGAAAACTCTGGAGAGTCAGCTATGAGTTGATTCAGACACAACAGCACACAATCACAACAAACTGCAGAGTCAGCAAAAGTAAAGACTTTTTTTGGTGCGTTCATGTTTGTAGAGGTGGTGGTAGTGGTGGTGGTGACTATGTCTGTGCCAACTGCTATCTGTATTTTCTTATTCTTTCTCCTATTTCACACTTCTCAGGACTTGGGCTGGCATCTCTTTATAAAATGCAGTGTTTTCCTCTCAGATTATGATGTAATTTTATGAAAGACTAAAGCTTTGTAAACTTGAATTTTGCAAGGGGAATTCCCAGCATTTATATGGGTGTTAACATGAATGTAAAAAGAACTAGCACTCATCAGGCAACAGCAGCCCAGAATTCTCTCTCTCTATCTCTTCTTTCCTCTCTCTCCCCTCTCTCCCTATCTCTCCTCTCTCTCGCTATCTCTTCCCCTTTCCTTCTTTCCTTCCCTCCATCCCTTCTTCCTACTCTCTTTCCTTCCCTCCTTCTCTCTCTCATTTGCTTTTCCTCTTAACCTTGCTCGCTCTCCTTCTTTGTTTCCTTGAACACCTTTAAAAAAATGTATGTGTTTTGCTATGCATGTTGTTGAGAATATACACAATAGAGCCTATACCCCTTCAACAGTTTCTGCACATGAGCTCACAGACACCGATCACATCCGCGTGTGGTCATTCTCCCCCTCCTTCCTACATTGTCCTTTCCCCACTCATACAAGCCTGATGCCTCTGAAGGTTCCCAGGAAACAATGGGAGAACTGTCAAAACCTGTCTTACTAGTGAGGGAAACATGAAATCAACTTCAGCCCAATGCTGACTCCTGTGGGGTGCAAGGCAGGCAGAGCTCCCCGTTCGTTGACCTTCTTGCTAGTTCTTATACAAATCTCCCACCCTGTTCTCTCTACTTTCTATCTGGGCTCAAGAACCTTAAACATTGGCTAAACATCTCACACAGCATATTGTTGTTGTTAAGTGCCATCAAGTCGTAGACGACTCATAGTGACCCTATGAATGAAGGACCTGAACGCTTGTATCATTTTCTTCGCTTCTCCAAGTTCATAGAGTTTCCAGAGGCAAGCTATTTCAGAAGTGGATGCCACTCCTGCTTCCAAGCTTATTTTAATCGGGGAGCTCCACCAAACACTGTCCACTTTGGGTGACCGTTATCACATTTGACACATCAGTGTCACAGCAAACATGAGTTACCTCTGTACAGCAATGCACAGACCAGTGCTATACGAATGTTTGACCAAAAACAATTAAAACCAGGCTTGAGGGCCGCACACTAAAATCACCCACAGCATAATTTCAGGGAAATGGTTTATTTAGGGACAAGCTATAAGGCAGCATCAGGATTAACTTGTTATAACTCTTGGTGAGTCTCAGAAACAAGCTAAGTCTTCCTCTGAATAAAGGATGGTGCCTCAGGTGCTCTTCTCAGTCAACGTTAGGACAAACTCCCCTGGGACGGATTCTGGCCCTGCCATACATTTCTGTCCAACTTTTCCACTAGCTCTTTCCAGACGTCTAGCTGTGTTCAGTGGTAAAACTCTTGACTAGTATCAACAGTGAATGCTGTGGCCTAATGGTAAGAAGCTCCGCTGTCATCTCAAAGGCATGCAGTTAGAATCCTCTGTCTGCTTTGAGGAAGAAGGATAAGCAGTTTCTTCCCTTGTAATTTACAGCCTTGGAAAACTCACTAAAAACTCAGCAATGGGTCAATTATGTCTTGACAATGGTGTTGTTGTTGGGTGCTCTCAAGCTGAAGACAACTCACAGCAGCTGTATAGAAAAAAGATCGGAACCCTGTTCTATCCTGTGTCATCCTCACACTTCCTGACACACCAGAGCCCACTGCAGCAGTCACCATGTCAGTCCACCTGGTTGAGGAATTTCCTCTCCTTCACCAACCCTCTCCACCTTCCCAAGCATGATGTCTTTCTCCGAGGAACAGCCTCTCCTAGCAAGATGCCCGAAGTATGTGAGGCAAAGCCTCATCATCTTTGCCTCCAAAAAGCACTCTGGCTGTATCCTCTCCAGACACATTTGTTAGCTGTCCATGAGATAGTCATCATTCTTCCTCAGCAACACAGCTCAAAGGCATCACTTCTTCTGTCATCCTTATTTAGCTTTGAGATGCACAGCAAGTAATCAGAGAGACCATGGCTTGGATCAAGTGAACAAAGACCATATGAGTTGTGGGAGGACATCAAGGATATTATCCATGAAGAGAGCAAAATGTCACAAATACAGATACAAATACAGAGTAGAAAGAAAAATCTGAAATAAACATCAGAAGAGACTGGATATTGCACTGGAGCATTGAGAAGCCAAAACAAAGGGAAACTTGCCCAAGCAAAGAGCTGAATGGAAGATTTCAAAGGGCAGATCGAGAAGACAAAGAAAAGTATCAAAATGGAATATGCAGAGAGATAGGATTGGAGAACAAATAGGGAAGAGCTAGCTTGGCATTTCTCAAGCTGAGAGAACTCAAAAACAAATTTAAGGCTCAAGTTGCAATACTGAAGGATGATATGGGCAAAATCTTGAATGATACGAGAAGCATCAAAAGAAGACAGTGGGAATACACAGAGTCACTGTACCAAAAAGGAAAAAAAATCCACAAAAAGACTCAACAGTACATAGTGTTAGTAACTCTATCGGGAGCTTGCCTCCTCTCTGCTTCTTCTTTTTTTCTGCTTCTCTTTCTTCTCCTTCACGTCCTGCTTCTGTCTCCTATATGCCAGTGGTACTGGCTACTTATCTACAACTCCTCGTGAATATCAGGGTACAGCCTACCACCAAGGCTACAAACTGATGATTCTCCTTTCAGTAGGCCCCAACCTTTCATTTGAATAGTAGGCTAGAATCACTTCATTTGCATAATAGATTAATCAATCCTGGAAAAGTACATATCAATCCCTGGATAGTCTGAAGCCCAGGGACAGGAGGGAAAAAAATGTCTAACCAAGTTGTTTGCAAATTACCCAGGAAATAGCAATCAACCTTTCAACAGTAGCACACCCTCTGGGGTAGAATGCTGTGGCCCTGGTAAATCCTTGGGACTCAGGGAGGAAATATTTCAGGCTGATTTCCCAAGAAGCCAGATAAGGACCTTAGACAGCAGTTTATCGGACAAATTTTACCTTCAGAGTTACTCTGGTAAACTTCATCTCATGTACATACAAGAGCATGATGACAGAACAGGTATTTTTTACTAGTTAAACTGTTATTTGTTTCAAAGGTTCCAAGGGATATTCTTTCGTTTAATATTTAAATATGACAGCTCAGGAAACCCTATGAGACAGTTCTGCTCTGTGCTATAGAATCCCTGTGAGTTGATATTGCCTTGATGGCAATGTTTGCTTTCTTAATATTAAAGAATATTTTACTAGATGTAAAAGGGGGGGAAATGGAAGAAATGCTAAAGTATAAAAAAGGAACAAAAAATTTCAAAGGGCAGTTCAAAAAAACAGAACGAACTATTAAAACAAAACGTACTAAGAGGTGGGGCTAGAAAACAAAAAAGAAAGAACACATTTGGCATTTCTCAAGCTGAGAGAACTGAAGGATATCAGCCTCAAGTTGAAATACTGAAGCATTCTGTGGACAAAATCTTGCTTGATGCAGGATATACCGAAAGAAGAAAGAAGGGATACACAGAGTCACGGTACCAAAACAAATTGGTCAACACTTGATCACTTCAGGAAGCAGCAAATGATGAAGAACCGGTTGTGACAAAGGAAGAAATCCACAGTACACTGGATTATTGGCAAACAAATAAAGCCTCAAAAATTGATGGAGTATCAGTTGAGGTGTCTCAATAAGCAGATGCAGCCCTAGGTGGTGTGCTCACTCGTCTATACAAATAAATCTAGAAGAGTCTTCCTTGCCAACTAACTGAAAGAGATACATATTTATTCCCATTAAACACACCACACACACACACACACACACACACCAAACAACCCAAAAAATGAAACTCAAACAAACAGAGATAATATAACAGAGCAAGGAAATTTTCAAACAATATTATGTTCTAAGTGTTGTGGAATTCATAGTCTTCTCAATGGTATCCATAACTTGCTATGGTCTAAACAATCACATGCCTTTGGATGACCAATAAACACAAGTGAACATCTTTTGGTATTTTCTGCTTTTAGCCAAGCTACATCTGATATTCATAGTAACCGCCCTCCTTCCATGACCTCATTTGAAGCCAGCTTAAATTTTTGTCAGTTCCATGTCAATGTACTACTGTAGCTATTTAAAAAATAATCTTCCATATTACATTACTTTCACGGGATTGTTTGAAATATAGTATTGTTTGAACATAATTGTTGTTGTTGTTATGTGCCATCAAGTCACTTGCGACTCATAGCGACCCTATGTACAAGAGCCCTAAACGCCATTCTATCCTGTGCCAACCTCGCCAGCTCAAACACACTCATTCCCACTCCTCAACTCACAGAATCTATCCATCTCACCGAGGGTCTTCCTCTCCTGCGCCACCCCTCCACTCTGCCAGACATGATGGAATCTGACACATCAGTGGCAAGGATTTCAATATCACAGCAATCCCAATAATCACAGTACTGCAAACTAACAGGGAAGGGCTGCACCACTTAGAACTACATTCTCTCCAAGCACAATCAATAACAGGCCCTTGGGCTCAACAGACTTTTAAATACAAAGGCCCAACCCCCAGATCCAGTTTGCCTACACAAGAGTTTTCCCACCAAAGCTCATTGTAAACTCGATCAGATACATCAGCTTACACTTGATTGCTAACACAATTAGAAATGCCCAAACAGTTTAGCCTAAGTTTTCAAGTAAATCACTTACACTTACCATGAGGATTCAACTTTGCCAAGCTGAAAGCTCAGTGTTGCTATTAGTCATAGTCAATTCAATGACACACAATAACAAAATAATCATAAAAATCTCCCAGCACTCAACTTAGCTCTGAGTTTAAGTTCCTACTTTGAAATGTTTTGTGACTCCCTGTAATCTCCAGACTCATGTCTCTCATTGTGGAGCTCCTAGGCCACACATGTGCAACATGAGAAGTGATTGATCAATCTCTGGAGAAGAACATTAAGTCTCAAACAGTAGACAACATAACAGAAGAAAACTTCTAAGGAGATGAGTTGACACAATGACTGGAGCTATGTTCGAAAGCCCATTGGTGACTGTGAGGATGGTGCTGAGCTGGGCAAGATTTGAGATGTTGCACATAGAGTCACTCCACACAGGAGTTCACTAAATGACAACAGTGGGAAGCTCCTAACCAGACATTCTCTTTTCACAATTCTACCACAGAGCCTGATAAAAAGGCTCACTAGCCTTTCCTTTCATCTTATTTGTTCAGTGTTGCTCTTAGAGAAATATCCAGTGTATAGTTTCCTCTCTGTATCCTACCTTTCTTTGGTGTCTCAAAGTTGATTAATTGAAGACATAACTTAAACTGATATGGTCTCATCCATGTAACAAAGGAAAGTCTGTGCAATTATAGGAGTATAAAAGTAGAAGATCATCAAAAGACAAGAAGATCCTCAATGAAATAGGTTGATTCAGTGATGCCACCGTGGATTGAGCATGGTGATCATTAGGATGACGCAGGATCGTGTAACATTTCAATCTGTTGTTCATACGGTTACTATAAGTTACGCTTAGCATGATTGCACCTGACAACTTATATCTCTATAGTTCAAGGAGATGCAATTCTGTTATCCCTTTGTGACAAAAATTCACTTTAATCTTAATTTTTACAAGCTCATTTAACTGAGCTCTGAGTTGTGTTCTTGACTACATCTTCCATTCCAGACCCTCAACTCCTTAGAGGCAAGGACCAGCAATGAGTCACTTCTAGAAATCTGTAGTTTTATATGGTGGCTGACACATATTATTCTCACATGAAATAATTTAAAAAAAGAAGAACCAAGTAAAAGAATGGTTTGATACTTATGGCAAACCCAGCTTTAGATTACTGAAATCATTGTTTATATTTAGTTAATGCTGTTGATGGATTGAAAATGGAAAATAGAGCCACGGAGGGTTTTTTCTGCCTTCCTTATATATGGGGCAGGGAACCAAAGTTTATGAGAGACAGAATGTTCATCCTGTATGTGAGAGTATTATCAAGTATGTTCTTGAGATGGTTTTTCAATTCAATTGGGGTAGTGTCAAGATTATGTTCTGGTTCTCATGAAATTGTTTTAATTTCTTTTAACTTTAATTTGAACTTGCACATTGATGATCTATTCCACAATCAACCCCTGACCTTGTTTTGAATGCTGATATTGAGATTCTCCATTGGTTCCTTTGTATCTTTTCTCCATAACTATTCAAGTAATATGTTGTATTGGTTGAACAAATCATTCAAGAAGCTGGCCTAAACAAAGAAGAATGCAGCCTCAGGACTGGACAAATATCAAACAGTCTGCAACATGCAGACGAACTTGCAGAAAGTGAATATGACTTGGCACACTTGCTACAGAAGATCCAAGACTACAGGTTCAATGTGAGTTACATTTTATCATCAAGAGGACAAAGAAAAAAAAATCCTCACCACTGGGCCAATAGGCAACATTGTGACAGATTGGCAAAAGATTGAAGCTGTCAACAATTGAACTTTCCTTTGATCCACAAACAATACGCATGAAGAAACAGTTAAGAAATACATCACGTGTTGCATTGAGGAAATGTACTGTCAAGAAGCTCTACAAAGTGCTAGAAAGCAATGATGTCAGTTTAGGACCAATGTACGGATTCAAGCCATGACATTTTAAGTTATTTCTTATGCATCTATAAGTTGGACAAATAATACAACAAAAGAAGAATTGGTGCTTTTGAAATGTAGTGTTGGAGAATAATGTGGACTGTTCCAAGGACGTCCAGAGAGCAAGCCAGGGTGTTTTGGCTGAAATGAAACTAGATAACTCCTCAGAGACAAGGATGCTCCTTATCTGTTGGAGCATTTTATCAAGAAGAGCCAATCTCTGCCATTATGTCAGGAAAGGTAGAGAGTCAAAGAAAAGGAGCAAGCCTCTCAAAAACATCGATTTGTACACTGACAATAACAATGAACTTGAGCATGTTAGAAGTCATGGGGATGGTACAGGATCTGCAAAGTTTTTGATCTGTCGTTTATGGACTCCTTATGAGTCTAGTGTTCTTATGGTACTTGACAACAACCTATGTAAGAATACTGCAGTCCACAAGCAGTTCTTGGGTATGATGGATAAATGCTAACAGTACTATAGCAAATATATAGTTTGTGTTTCCCTACAGCTATACTTTCAAAGACAATTTTCATTCACTTATATAAGATAGGCCCTTTGATAATACATTTCCTAGCACATGTCCTCAATAACAACACGCGATGTAGCTTTACATGCCAAAACTACCTTTCTGAATACACATCAATTATGTTAGGTTTTTTATTAATTCCCTGAAGACAGGAATTGCGCCTTTGTTAATTCTTGATTTTATAGAGCTGCGTAGACATATTCAGACTACACTAACCATATGTGTCTGTTTAAATTCAAATTAATTAAAATAAAGTTAAATATTCCATTCCCCAGTGTCATTCCCAGTGCTAAATATCCATGTTAGCTAGTGGCTACTCTTTTGGAAAATGCAGAGGATACTTCCATCATTACAGATCCAACTAATAAAGTGACCCTGCAATAACCCAGGGGCTATTTTCCACATAAAGAATACTTGGTGACATCTGAACTTGGAGAGATTTTCTGACTCCAGGGTAAGACAACTGGAAGAAGCAAATGAGTTAGTCCCTTGTTGTTGTTAGGTGTTGTCAAGTACTAGTCACAGCAACCCTACGAACAGCAGACTTGAACCGTGCCCTATCCTGTGCTATTGTTATTCTCTCTGATCTACTTGAGACCATTATTGAAGTCACTGTGTCAATCTGTCTTGCTGAGGCTCTTCCTCCCTTTTGTTTCCTCTCTTTTCCTCCAGCTTTCCAAGAATGGTGACATTTTCCAGAGACTGATGCCTCCTAACCACATGCCCAAGGTATGTAGGGTGAAGCCTCACCATGCAGCCCTCCAGGAAGCACCCTGGTTACACTTTCTCCAATATATAACTTGTTCATTCTTTTGGAAGTCATGGAATATTCAGTACTCTTCTCCAAACACCACATCAACACTATTGATTGCTCTTCTGTCATCCTTATTAGTTGGCCAACTTTCAGAAGGCTAAGGAGCAATCGAATATACACTGTCTTCTGAAACGCTACTAAAATGAGAGTATAGCTATTTTTCAAGAAATTGTCCATGAGGACAAATAAGGTGGAAAGGGGATAGAAACTAAAACCAAGGGAGATAAGGTCACAGAATGTTGGGAGGTGGAAAGCATATTGACCAAGGGCAATGAGAGCTGAAAAGATGTACTTTTCTGGCCCACAGGGATGTTGGTGAGAAGTATACAGATTTGTGCCACTGAAAAATCCAACCCACTGCTGCTGAGTCAATCAATTCCTCTTCCTGGTGACCCTCCATCAGGTCTTCCAGGCTGTGAATCTGAATAGGAGTTGGCTGACTCTTCTTTTTCCCAAGAAGTCCCTAGTGTATTTGAACCAACCGTCTTCCAGTTAGCAGCACAAAACACAACGTACTGAGCCACCAGAACTCCCTGATTTACATTAAAGAACCTGGTAAATGCTCTGCCACCAGAGTCATCAGGTATTTCTGAAACCCCAGCTAGCAGATGTGTCAGAGAAGAGGAGGCTTGGTTAAAATCCATTTAAGGAGGACTTAGATATTAAGAGGAGACTCCTGTGAAGCAGAACATGAGATTACTTCAAAATATTTTTTTTATTCAGAGCAAACAGACCCAATTTACATCAGGAGAAAAGTGAGGTGAAACAGTAAATGTGGCCAGCTCAAATCTGAACACTGAGCTCAGTCTGTTTCACTGCTTGGCATCCATCATTTGACCTCATTCCTGGGCATGTCCTCATGAAATACTGCCTGCACCAAAGACCGCAGCTGCTGTAGAGAAGGAGTTTCTGTGTGAGCAAGCACGAAGCTCAATGATAAGGAAACACCAGTTTCTCCTTGGAAGAAAAACATTGTTCTTGTTAGGTGCCGTCAAGTCAAGTGCCCATCATAGCAACCCTATGAACCAAAGATCTGAACCCTGTTCTATCCTGCACCATCCTCACACATGCTGACACACAAGAGCCCATTGCAGCAGTCACCATGTCGATCCACCAGGTTGAAGGTCTTCCTCTCCTTTGCTGACCCTCCACCCTTCCCAATAACAGGAATAGACCCTGCTAGCAACATGTTCAAAGTATGTGAGGTGAAGCCTCATCATTCTTGCCTCCAAAAAGCACTCTTGCCGCACCCTCTCCAAGACATATCTGTTTATTCTCTTGGCCATCCATGGGATGTTCAGTGCTCTTCTCCAACATCACAGCTCAAAAGCATCTACTCATCTTCTGTCATCCTTATTCATTGTCCAACTCTCAAATGCATAGCACGTGATTGCAAAGACTATGGGCTGAATCAGATGCACTTTTTCCTCAAACTGACATCATTACTCCTCAAAAATTTGGAGAGGTCTCTAAATGCAGATTTCCCAATGCAATACATCTCTTTATTTCCTGATTGTTGGTACCGGGAATATAACTGTGGATCCAAGCAAGGTGAGTAGTCTCATAAAGACATGCAGTGTTGGAAACACAATAAATATTGGCCCTGAGTCAGAATTAACCAGCGCCTATCAGTTTGGGTTTCATTTTGGTTAATTCAGTGGCTTAGCGAGTCCTGGTGGTACAGGGAATTAAGCTTTGAGTTACTGATGGAAAGACTGACTTTGTGAACCCATCATGTTCTGTAAGAGACAGACGAGATCATCTGCTCTCTTAGGGGTTAGAACCTCAGAAACCCTATGAGACTGTTCGACTCGGTCCTAGAGGGAGATTAAATGGCTAAAAAGAACCAGCTCCTCCAGAAGAGAAAGGTGGACCAGTCCTGACAACATGATCAAAGGATGTGAGACCAAATCTCTCATCTTTGCTCCCAAGGACCTTTCTAGCTGCATTTCCACCAAAACAAATTTATTCTTTCTTTTGTCATTCTGCAATACAGTGAACATTTTCCTTACTAACACCATAACTCATAACTTACTATAACTCAATTCATCTTCTGCCATCTTTATTCATAATCCATTTTTCACAGGTGTATGAGGCAATTTAAAACATCTTGGCTTGGGTCTGACACACCTTATTCTTTAAAGTGACATCCTTGTTCTCTGGAAGTTTAAAAAGATCCTTGGCAGTAGATTTTCCCCATGAGCATCCTTGGGGGGGGGGGGCACATTTTGTTAGCGCAGTGTTCATTAACTAGACTCATGGCTTTTCCCAGGAAGCTGGCGCCCCAGTCCCCTCTGCATTGTAAAGTGGGGCAGAATGAACACTGAGCAGTGTCTTTGTCCTTTGTACACAGAACGGCTCTTCTTGATGACTCCAACACAGAATAAAACTGACAGACTCAAAGCAATCACTCAGCCTGCCTCTCAATTCAAGGATGGCACTATTGTCCCCATCCCATTCAAATGTGTGCATTTGGACGATGTCTCCATTCTCAGATTTTTCATTGTCGGGAAAAGAGAAATCCATTCCGCTGGGTCTATTAGCTACTTCTGTGCATTTGAGGATCCCTGGTGTGGCGGGGTTGACACAATGAATTCCAAGGACGTAGCTCAAAATAGTCCCTCTGCCTGGGCACCGTTCTGGGTGAGGGAGGTGTGCCAACAAGCTTATTAGTTAGCATGTGTTCATTTTCAAGTTCTTTGAACAGAAGCAGCCTGCTTCAAGGCTTCTGCACCTACAGGCTGGCAAAGGTGGGCACAAGTTCAGTGACACTGTCACCTTGGGAGCCATTTCCTTGCTGTTCCAAGAGAGCGATGGTCCCCGTTCTGGGACTGTAGACATTAGGTAACAATGGAAGGATTCTAAGACAACGTCAAGGTCATACAAAGCAGTCAAGAATTGGTGGCTGTTCTATCTTTAATTGTGTTGTTTTTTTGGCAGGAACAACAATTTTCAACTATTTGTGACACAACGTGGGAATGTGACTGACTGTTAGGGCAATAAATAAACCTGTGAATGTCAAGTCTTTTAGGGGGTGGCAAGCTCATAAAACCAGCAATGGCCTTGGAGAGTGACCACAGTTATGGACACACAAGAAGCCTAGGATGCTTGTCACCAAGGAGGAAGCGTCTGGTCTGGCCCTCCACACACAGTTAAGGGAAGTAGAGGAAGGGCAGTCCTGGACGTGGGAAGAGTATCTGCAAAGCCTGGGGACCTGGGGCTGTGTGAGCATGCGCAGAGCCGGCGGGAGGGGATGCTGGGACGCAGCTAAGGTATCACTTCGCTGTGATTCCTGGGAAAACCAGCCTGTCCTTCCAGCAACTCCCCCACCCCAAGGCCCTCAGCTGACAGTGAAAGGTCCCGTTGTTCAAGTCAGCAGAGGTAGTCTGCCTGTTCCCAAGTCACGAAAAATTACCCCACCCCTTTGCTAAAACTTCACGATGGATTATATGAGGATGTGGACCATCACTAGTTCTCCTGATGACTTCCATGAGTGGAAAGATTCATTAGCTCAATGCTTCAGGACAAATTGTAAGCGCAGAGAGATTAAGCCACTGAAGAAACTCAGAATTGGATACACAGTCTCCCGAAGGCTGTCCTGGGCGCCTACACACTGCCTTCATTGCATGTCCCTCCGCACTGGACCTTAGCATTCCCGACTCCACAGCCAAGCTCTCCAGGGATGCCTCCTACCAGAACACGTGCTTCCTACCTATTGCATTGTCTGATTTTATTTTCCTAGTTCCAAGACAGTTTGAAAACTCTCAGGAACCTCGTATTCTAATTGTTCCCCTGGATACTCGTAGAATGGCTGGAGTCCATAGACCATTCTACTCCAAGCTTGTCCTGTCTCTCCTTTCAAGCAACATCCCCACTACTCCGGATGGCCCTAAGTGCCCCTCCCAGCACACTGGACCATTTCTCAGCTTTACAATTGCTCTTAAGCTTCTTTCCCTTGTCTACCTTCTACTGAATTCCCTTTCTGCAATGCTCATTGCTTCTTCCAATTACATATTCCAAATTCCACCTGTTCACTGAGGGTTTGTCTCACTCACCTCCTCTCAGAAGCCTTTCCTGAAAAAGTTTGTCTAAGCCTAGCATCAACAAACTCTGACCCCTGGACCACAGACAGCCTGGCATCTGCTTTTGTAGATAGATTTTTATTGAGGCACATCTAGGTCTTCCAATATACGCAGTGTGTAGCCACTTTAGCCACAATTTGAGTAGTTGTAACAGGGACCGTGTTACCAGGAAGCAGAGCATATTGATCTTACAGTGACCTTTGCTGAATCTTGTCTGCAGCTCTGTCCTGACATCAGTTTATGGTGATACATGTTCTTGGTGGCATGGTTTAGATGCGTTGGTGAGCAGGTCCATGATTCTGTGGATAATAAATACCCTTAGGAACTTTTTTAATAGTTGTCAACTGGGATCCATTCACAGACACCAGGAAGGCAGTTTCAGGATCCACTTCTAAAATCAGCCACTGAAATTCTAAGGAGGCAACTTGGCTGCGACACTCAGCTTGCCAGGAGGTGGGGTTCCTGTGAGGGTGTTTCGTTTATGAACCGGCTGTGAGAGCTTCATGCAGATTTGTGTGTCTGACACACAGAGAGTTAGGAAAGGCTACAAGGTGAGTGTGTGAGATGATGTGAATCCTTGTGGCGAAATGTGGAAGGAAATCTGTGTGCGAGCGTGTTTTTGAACAAGTGTGTAAATGTGTGTGGTCATTCATGTGGCCGTGTAAATGAGAATTGGTGCAAGAGAACGTGTGTGTGTGTGTGTGTGTGTGTGTGTGTGTGTAAGGCTATATGAAAGCATGTGTGTGTGTGAGAGCTCCTGAACGTGCACATGCATGAGTGCTAACCAGTGTTCGCAAAGAGTCAGTGTGAGAAAGAGGGGGAGGGGGGAGAGAGAGTGTGTGTCTGTGTGTGTGTGAGACAGAGAGAGAGATAGACAGACACACAGAGACAGAGAGAGAGAACTAGAGAGAGAGAGTTGTATGTGTGAGAGAAAGAGAGAGAGATAGAAAGACACAGAGAGAGAGACAAAAAGAGAGATAGAAAAAGACGGGGTGAGAGAGAGATACAGAGAGATAGAGAGACAGACAGAGGGAAAGAGTGTGTGTGTGTGTGTGTGTGTGTGTGTGTGTGGTGAGAGAGAGAGAAAGACAGAGAGAGAGGTAGAAAGAGTGGGGGGGGAGAGAGAAAGAATGGCTGTGATGGCCTGTGTCGAAGAACGTATGTGAGTCCACATGCCAGTGAGCGTGTGTGTGTGTGTGTGTGTGTGTGTGAAGGAATGTGTGAAAGTGTGTGACCACGTGTGAGAGAAGGAGTGTGTGTGTGGGGGGGGTTGTTTGTGTGCGCGCTCATGCTCGTCCTCCCCTCCCTCCTGTCCACCTTGGGCCAGGCAGCCAGGCCACCTCTTTTCCACCCTTTCTACACGCAGAATGAGTCGCCTTGGCTCCAGAGGAAAACCGTGGTGCCTCCCGCCCTGGAGAAGGAACTTGTTCCTCCTCCCATCTTCTGCATTTCCACCCCAGCCCCACAGCAGCCAGCCCAGCCCTGAAAGCAAGTCCTTCTTGACATTGATACAGAAATTCTTGACATTGAAACTGAAATGGGGGTCCTTGGACTCAGCCCGCCAACGCATTTCACAGCGCGAGCTGCACTAGCAGGGAGCTTCTGTCATTAGCAGCCTGGGCCGCGTTCCAGCTGTTGCCCGGGAGAGGCCAGGCTTCTCCTCCCATTACAGCCTCCTAAAGCAGCCTGTCCCCCCAGGACTAAGTTCTTATAAACATCAGCTAGTCCTCAGGGGTGATCTGCGGAGGGCCCCCCATTGGTTCCAGATGGAGGAGACACTTGTTCCGACAAACCAGTGTTAACTTTCTCTCTTCAGCAAGGAACAAACAGCAACAGCAAGACCGCCAGGAAGAAGGCGACGATGCTGGCGTCCCATCTCGCTGGCAGTCTCCCTTCCACACTCTGAGGAGCAAGGAGCCATTTGGGGGCTTGAGTCACAGAGCTCTGTGTCCTTTGGAGCACATCACCAGGGCCCTGGCAGCACAGGGAGGGCCTGGGCTCTGGAGGTTCCTGGAGGCAACCTGCCCGCAGGAAGAGGTGCCAGCAGACAAGCAAGGGGCGTGTTTACGTGGAAGCTGTGCTCTCTGAGAAAGGCGGCCTCTGCAGCGCTGCTCCTTGTCTCCGTCTAGATCTGGGAGCCTTGCAAACCCCCAGCAGACTCCCGCTTGTCGCTGTTCTTTTCAGGGAGGGGAAGGCGGATCTTCAGCTGGGGCTCCAGCACCTTCTCCTTTCTAGCACCTCCGCCAGGCCCTGACCCCCTGGGTCACGGAAATAGCCCAACAGACCATGAGGTCACCTCTCTGACCACAGTTCATTCCAAGTTCAGATTCTGTGATAGACATCGGTGTTCACATCCAAAGACAAATGTAACCCAGCTCAGAAATTACAACCATCCTAGAAGTCTTGCTTTTGCTGGCATTGTGAAATGACTGAAGAAGCAAGGGTTCTGAGCCGAGACATCGAAGGAGGCTGCCCTTGTGGCCCGTGGGCCTCTCACCTGACAGCTCACTGCCCAGTCAGCCTCCCTGATTCCCCACGCTCAACCTGAACTCCTCCTGGAAAGATTGTAACCAGGAGTCCCTGGAGACCTGGTGACACAGTGAGCTAACTATTGGACTGTTATCAGAAAGATCTATGGTTCAAATCCATCAACTGCTCTGGAAGAGAAAGTTGAGACACTCTGTTCCTGAGACAATTTACTGCCTCGGACACTTAATGGAGGGTCACTGGCAGTCAGACTCAACCCAAGGGCAGGGACCGGCCAGGAGGCTCGCCACGTGCACAGCTGCTGAGGGGGAGGGCATGGTTTGTACCCATCCAGGGATCCTGCAGGATAAAGCATGGCTGGTTTGTTCCCGTGGAGATCTGCCCACTGGCTTATCGCCATTGACTTGGAACTGACACATAACTGACCCTCCGGAAATCCAGGTGGTTTTCAGGAGACTGTAAATTGTACAGAAGGAGATTTCCAGTCTTTCTCCCCGGGGCTGCTAGTAGACCTGAACCAGCAGAGAGGTACCACCTGTGGTTAGCAGCACAACTCCCTATGAACGACAGCCCAGGGGTTATGGCCTCGAGAACCCTACAGGGCATTGTTAGAGTGAGAGCTGAAAATTTGTGTATGAGCTGAAAATATATTCAGTAACACTTCATGTCAAAGGTTCGTGGTTCAAACTCACACAGAGGTACCACAGAAGAAGGGGATCCCTGCAGAGCAGTTCTACTGTGTCCTGTGTGTATGTGGAGATGGATGGATGGATGGATGGATGGATGGATGGATGGATGGATGGATGGACAGATGAACGGATAGACAGATGGATGGACAGATAGGTATGACAGAGATGTAGATCTTGAAGTGATGATTATGACACAGGACTGACCTAGAGCTTAAGCTGCCACTTGGTGGTGCAGGTCTCACAACACGTAGCCATTCTTCACATGTTGTCCTTTACATTCATTCACTAACTTAGTCACTCAGTCAATGTTTATGGATCCCGTTGGTCAAGGATTGAATTGTGTTTCCTTCTGAAGAAAAAAAAATTACATGCCAACTTGGTTCATGAGTCCCATTGGCTGTTATGAAGCAATGCAATCTGTAACTATAAACCTAACTTGCTTGAGTCCCAGCACTGGCATTTCCTAGAACCAGGCAACACAGAGCTGCACTCTGAATTCACGCTTCTAGCATCTTGAACTGTGAGAAAATGAATACATTTCTGTTTGTCAAAGCCACACCCTTGTGATATTTCTATTATAGCAGCATGACATTTCTAAGACACTTTTCTATGACTGGCCCCCAGTCTAGAGGTGTGGAGATGCATCAGCACTGTCCATGTATTTGCAGAATTCATGAGCTTATGGCGAAGACCTACTTATAAGGTACCATGGACATTATCATAATGGAAGGAAGCATGAGGCAGGTTAGTGGTCTATCTACCTACAGCAGTGGGGAGAGTGAATCAGGCCTTTGCCATCAATAGTGGATGGGGGAGGGGTTAGATGGAGACCTCTGCAGAGGAGCTCTTTGAACTGATCTGCACATGATGAGCACAGCCTTCTACGTAGATAAAGCATGTGCGTAGTGGCTCACGCCTCATTTAGGAAGCTGCAAGGAGCTCACAGTGCTCCGGTGAAGGATGCTGATGGCTGGGGAGGATGTGAGCCCAGCGGATAAACACCACGCCCAGAGATTTCTGTCCCCTCATAGGTGACCTGGAAGGAGAAGACCCTACAGACATGTCATCAGAGAGGGACTTGGCTGCAACTGGAACAGCTTTGTTGAGATCTCAGATGTGGCTAGTAGAGGAATAGGGAAGGGAGAGGCAGGCATTCAAGTGCCAGTCCTGCACCAGAAGGTTGCTGGGCAACTTTCCCAAGTGAAAGACATGGTAAGACCTGTCCCTCTGGTGTGATGCAGAAAGAGGGTGGCTTTGGACAACCAGAGGATGAAAGGACGTCACATGCTAAAATAATAGAGATTCAAGGGATTAAAATCACCCCCAACACTTCCTACTCTCCATGTATGTCTGCATGTGCACCCATGTGCATGGGAGGGGAGGTGTAGAAAAAAAAGCAAAATCAAATATAACTAGAATATAAAAGGTTCTAGACTGCAGGGCCTCCATAATACAAAAATTGGTAACTTAATCACTAAATGGGCAATAGACAGGAAGAGATTCTTTACAAAGAAAGATATTCAGATGACTAACAAACACATGAAGAAATGGTCAAAATCACTAGCAATCAGAGATGAAAATCAAAACAGTAAGACACCATCTCACCCCAGTAGCAGTAGCAAAGTTTAACAACACACAAATTGGAGAGAATGTGAAGAGATTAGAACTCTTATGCTTTACTGGTAGGGCCGTAAAAAGATACAAGCACTCTGGAAGGTGGTTTCACGTTTGCTCAGAAAGCTAAATATAGAAATCTCTTAGGAACCAGCTATTTCAATGCTAGGAATATATTCCAAGAAAATCAGAACAGACATGAATGGAGATATGTCCATCTGTGTTCATAGCAGCGTTATTCACAATTGTAAGAAAATGGAAACAGCCCAATTGCCCATCAATAAAAGAATAGATAGATTGCAAAGAGATTGAGATTGTTCACAGCTTCAGTTTGCTCGGCTCCACAGTCAACACTCTTGGCACCAGCAGTCAGGAAATCAAAAAGCGTACTGCGATGGGAAAGTCTGCTGTTAGGGCCCTCTTTAAAGTACTCAGGAGCAACGGTGTCTCTCTGGAGACTAAGGTGCGCCTGATACAGGCCATGGTATTTGCAATCGCTTGTTATGCATCAGAGAGTTGGACAATGACTAGGGAGGACAGGAGAGTGAATGCTTTTGAGCTGTGGTGCTGGAGAAGAGTACTGAATGTATCATGGACTGCCAGGAAAACTGATTCATCTTGGAGAGGATTAAACCAAGCTACTCCTTGGAGGCAAGGATTCTGGGGCTTCGTCTGACATATTTTGGGCATGTTGCCAGGAGGGACGGGTCCTTGGAGAGGGACATCATGCTTGGGAGGGTGGAGGGACAGCGCAGGAGGGGAAGACCCTCTATGAGATGGATTGATTCGGTGACTGGTGTAATTGGGATGGGTGTGTCAGAGGCAGTGCGGTTGGTGCAGGATAGAGCAGGGTTTAGGGCTGTTGTGCATAGGGTCGCTATGAGTCGCAAATGACTCGACGGCACATAACAACAACAAACAAACAGAGAAAAAGAATAGAATTGTGGTACATCCACATAATGAAATACTATGCGGCATTAAGGAACAATGATTTCATAAAACACTAGATAACATGGGAGAGTCTAGAGAGCCCTGTGCTGGGTAAAAGAATTCAATCACATTAAGGACAAACACTGGGCAGAGGACCTGGACACCCGCCTGCAGACTGTGGAGAGTCTCTCCCTCTGCCAGGGGAGTAGTAGGAAAGTGGGGGTGCCTTCATTATCACCCCAGAATCCTGGGGTCCTGGTCACTCTTTGGTCACCGACTAGGTGCTATCTATCACTTAAGGTGGCGTGAGGCGTAGATAGAGGGATGCGGGGTTTAGACCGACACAGGATAAAGCTTGAAGAGCTCTTGTGGAGCCCACTGGTCAGACCTCTATGATGGGCGTGGCCTCGACTGAGAGACACGTGGGTGAACATATGAGGCTTTTGTCGCACGAAGTGTGAGTGGTGGGGGCTCACGGAGGGCTGCAAGCTTGAACGTGGACGACTGTGTGGACATGACGTGAGCCTGTGCTAGTGCACACTTGTGTGAGTGTATAGTCATGTGCTCACACCTGTGTGCACGCATGTGCAAGAGCAGAGACGTATCTGTCCTGTTTCCATGAGCTCGCACGTGAAGGGACGTGCCTGGGCTGTGTGTCCGCAGCAGCACGTGGTGGGCGTGGGGTGTGCTGGGTGCACTCGGGAGCTTGCACTGCTTGCTCGAGCCCTGCCGTCCCTTGGGCACTGAGGTCTGGCTGCTCAGAGCAGGACAGGTGCCTGGTGTCTACAGAATAAATTCCGACTCCCGTCCAAACCCATCAGCTGCTTCGAGGGAGGAATATGTGGCAGTCTGTCCACTTCTATGAAGAGGGGTTGTAAGTATGATTAAGTCGACTATGCTCATCAGTGGACCACAGATGGGAGGCCTGCCCTGTCCTCCGTCACTGTCACAATCTCAGGCAGGACCATGGTGGCAGTCACCATGTGGGCCCATCTGGTTGAGGCTTTTCCTTTCCTGGACCTCTACTTTTCAAGCCTTGGAACCCCGTTAGGGCACATCTACTCTATGCTCTTGCTCAGATCCACAATCGACACTTTTGGCACCAGCAGTCAGAAAAGTAAACTGAAGGAGGGGTCCAGGAGGGAGAGGGGGGTAAAATGTCCAACAACGAATGAACAGTATTTTGCATGCATGTGATATCAATGATATTGTTCGATCATTTCCATATTCAGTTGGATCACCCTTCTCAGGAATAGGAACAAATATGGACCTCTTCCAACCCCTTGGCCATAGGAACAAGTCTATCAGAGGCAGTGAGTTTGGACAGGGCAGGGTTCAGAGCTATTGCACATAGGGTCACTATGAGTCTCAGGTAACTCGATGGCTCATAACAACAACAACAACAACAACCGCACTCTGCTCTCAGGGATGGAAAAGGTAGCCCTGCCCAAGAGAGCAGAGGAGCTCTGTCCTTCTTGGATTCTAGCTCTGAAGATCTGTCTTCCACAGTTGTTTTTTACCTCTCTTGCATTCTAAAGAGCTAAAATGCAAGTAGCAATCACAAACAGAGGAACTGGGCAGAAGTCCCCACTGATGATCTCAGCAGGACTGGCCTCTTCCTCCATCACCAGCAGCTTCCCAGGGGGACTGGCTTTAATTAATCCTCTGCTACTGTTGAAGTCGCAGGGCCCCAGGGGGAAGCCCAGCTGAGCAGGAATATTATTTTAAACATATACTGTAAACAACACTCACCCCCTTTGGGGCCCTGGGGTGCAGCTTGTGACCTCTTCACTGCTGATGTCAGAAGTCTCTCCCTTTGTGATTTTCCCTTGGCCAAGCACTGCCCTCTTCCCACCTCCTCTCTCTGGAGCAAAGGCTGAGGCATCCCTTCACTCCTGTCTCTCAGTGACTTCTCACAAGCTCAGACAGCACCCCTTCATTTTGTTTTAATATTTTTATTTGAGTGATAAGTGAACGCTGACAAGACGGTTGGGTTTCATTTCAGCCACAAGGCGTGATCGCTCACTCACCGAGCTCTGCTTTTCCTTCGACCATCTATTCAGTTATGGTGACTTTGTTTTCATTGTCTTCAGCTTCAGTTTTAACTTGCACATGAGTGATTGACCCAAGCTATGGTATTTTCAATCGCTTCCAATGCATCTGAAAGCTTGTTTGTGAATAAGGAAGACTATAGAAGAATAAATGTCTTTACATTGTTGTTGTTGTTGTTGTTGTTAGGTGCCATTGAGTCGTAGATGACTCACAGCGACCCTATGAACAAAAGAACTGAGCAATGTTCATAGGGTTTCGGGAGGCAAGCTATTTTGGAAGTGGATGCCACTCCTGCTTCCAAGTTTGTTCAAATTTTGAAGAAAAGTGTCAAACTGCCATCCTGACTAGTCACAACACATTCGAGACCCTCATACATCAGCATATGAGGGTTCTACTCTCTCCAAACCCTCATGGAAATTTGTAACTTGCTCTGTTGTTGAACTTGTTGCTGAAGTAAGACGCTATCATCTTGCTAAGACTGCATCCTTCTCACAGGATCAGTCCCCATCATTAACATGGATGCAGCGGCTGCTTCTGTCCCCAGGTGAGTGACAGACACTGCAGCAGGCAAAGTAGAGGATCAGAGAAAAGGAGGGAAACGCTGCATTAGATGCATGAACAAGACAGACACAGCAGCCGCCTCACACTCAGCAGGTACGGTGAGGACAGAGCTGGACCCCACGGTGTTTGCTCTGTTGTGTCTGTAAAGTCGCCGTCAGGTAGGGTGAGGGTGAGAGCAATGAACGACCATGAGGCCAACAAGAGCCACCAATGTACTGATCATCCATCTACGTACTATCAATCAATCAATTGATCATCCATCTGTCTGTCTATTATCTATCATCTATCTAGCTATCTATCATCTAGCTGTCCATCTACTGTATGTCATGTGTTTTGTGTCTAATAGGTCAATGTGAGTCAGGCAATTTAACGGAAAAGAATAACTGGCCTGACAACAGATCCTGGTCCCAGACACAGCAGACAGGGCGGGTTAGGAACATTTTCCTACGCTGACATTTCACTCCCTCCAAGGTGCTGATTTTCCCGTCATTCACAAGAACAAAATCCAAGCCAGGAAGCCAGGCTCAATCCTGACATCCTACAGACCATCTTTTGAAAGTTAAACTCACACAACTTTCTTGGCATTGCCATCTATTCTCTCCCCCCACCCCCAACCTTTTCCAACTACAATTACTTAATTGCTTGCATAATGACTTGCTTGGGCAATTGGTTCCCTGATACCAGACAAGGGCTTGGAACCCAACATAGTGCCCTGGATGGCCCTTGCAAGGTGAGAAGGAGCATGCAGGGGAGTCAATTTTTTGGAATTCTCTTAAAAAGAAAAAAATGAGCTGCCTTCCTTCAGAAGGGCACGGGCAGGGCTGAGGGAGTACTTTCTCCAAAGAGCTTCCCTCCCGTGAGAGTTCTGTGAACTTGGCAAACTTGCTCGGAATTACCCCAAAAGAGCAATTTGTTCCCTAGCAAAACAGGATAATTGTCTGGGGCAGACCCTGGCTGCTGGGGTCCAGGCTGGGAGAGGGAGGGGGCAGGCGCTCCTGAGAGAGTCTGTTTGGGAAACAATTATCTCGCTTCCTTTGAATCACAGATAGGCCTGAGCTCTGCGTGTGCTCACAGAGATCAAATAGAGTGTCCTGTCTCCACAGAATTTCTTCCTTTCAGGAAATTATTCATTGATAGAGCTGCTGGCCCAGACAGCGGCTTCCTTACAGGAACTGCGCTTTGCTTTCTGAGACGAAGCCAAGTACCCAGGAAGGGCTATCACTCTTCAAGAAGCCCTTCTCTGGAGGACGCTTCCCCTTCTCCTCTGCTCAGCAAGCAGCACCACAAAGAACGGAGCTCCAGCATGTGCTCCCTCAAAATAAAGGGGCCTCCCTGCTGCCCTGGAGGGGACTGGACACACTGCAGCTTGTGTCAAATATGCAAAAAGGAGGCCCGCCTGCTGCAGGAATCTGCTGTACACCAAGGAGTCCTGGTGGCTCAGCAGGTGAAGCGTTACACTGATAAGCAATGGGTCTTCAAGTCGCCAGCCAGTCGCCATGGGGTTATACGAGGCAGTGTGTTCTGTAAGGGTTTACAGCCTGGAAGCCTGCGGGCAGAGGTCACCTGGCTGGAGGGCTGCTAAGAGCCAGCATCGCCTAGACACCAATGGGCTGCTTTGGGTTGTGTTGCTATTCTTGCTGTGTGCCGTCGAGGAGTAAGAGTCAGAGCTGACCCTCCAGCGGGTATCTAGGCAGTGATTTGCACCGAGGGATACTTCCCATCGTTCCGCAGAGCAGCTGTTGGGTTTGAACCTCATGCCTTTGGGGTTGCAGCACAGCTCTTTGCCGCTAAGCCACCAGAGCTCCCTGGGTTTGTGTTTTAGAACCCAGTAAGCAACAGCTGGGTTTCAGCACGACCAACAATGATGAGTTTTTTCAAGACATAGGAGACTATTTCCATGCCCCGGTGTGCCGCAGTTGATCCAGGACAGAGTTCCTGCCCCACAGAGCAGCACCGAGGGGCACCTGAGGCTGGCAAGTGGAGCCGTGCTGTGACCATGCTGTCCGTGCTTTGGATGGAAACCATACAGATGTCAATAGGTGCAGTCTCAGAATAACCCAGAAAAAAAGTCAGCTTTCCCTTCTGGTGTTCCAGAGAGTTCCTCAAGTCAGTCTCATCCAGAAGGAAATGGATGTGCAGAGACCTGGAGGCCTTGCCTCAGACTGAAGAGTGCACGGGGTGAGACTGTGATGGCAAAAGTTAACCAGCCAGGATGGGTCTAGAGTATGACAGATGCCAAGGGGAAGGTGTACGTGCATCTGGAGGATCCAGACCAGGCCTGTGGAAGACCATCTGAGGAAAGGGAGACCAGAAGCCAAGGAAGCCCAGGCTAGGGCTACTGTGTTGAACGTGCCCTGATAGAGAGCCAGGGCTGTTCTGTGCATGCGTGGATCTGTTATGTACACTGATGATTGTAGATAGAAAGCATTAGAATCAACTGAGCAAACCGTAATTCATGATTGAAAGAAAGATCTAAACCAAACCCACTGCTCTCACATTCATTCCAAATGAATCACAGCAACGTGGAGGACAGAGAAGAATCCTCCCACCCCACCCCTGAGTCCACGGTCATGACTCCTTACACAGGCGCAATGTCCTGCTTTCTCCCACGGTGTGGCAAGTGGGTTTGAACCCCCATCCTTTTAGATAGCAGCCAAGTGCTTTAATCATCACACAAGACTTCCTCTAATAAGGTTGCTGTGTGTCAGAAGACAGCAGATTTCATGATCGGTACAAAACAAAGGAATAAATAAAATGCTTGACCATTGGTCACTTTATCCAATTGTCATAGACAATTAGACACCGCGGCATGTCTGCCCCCAGAGAGGTCTTTTCTTACGCGAGTGTCTAATGGACAAAGAAACACTCAAACCCCATTGCAGGCAAGTCAGGACTGTCAAGAGCTGAGGCTCCAGCAGGTTTCTGAGGCTGTAAATAGTACAAAGGGAGCTTGTCTGTCTCTCCTGCTCCAACAGTGTAAGACGACCCTGCCTCACTCTGCGAGCTGTGTTCTTCCTTGCCCTTCTAAAGTGAAACTCATGTACGTGTTCTACAATGATGCGGTAAACTTGATCGGAGAAATAACTGACATTTTCATCCACTTCTCTTTTCTGAGAAGAACACACTTTCACACATATGCACACACATTTTTAAAGACGAGAAAAGATCACCTCGAATACAACAAGAGAATGGATACACCTCCAAACCACACACTATGGAAACTTTCTGCCAAACGTAATTAAACTAGAAGCCAGACGTGAAAGGCTGGATGGCGCCAACATCAACATCTTCAGGACGTGGGTGGAGGGCAGCTGTCCGTACAGCCTCTCCTCAGGTCGTTCTTGCAGTCCTCAGTACATCTACTGGCTCCAGATCTAGAGTTGTGGATTAGACACAGTGAAAAGGTGTAAAAAGAAAACAGCAAGGGAACATCTCTACGGAGGCAGAAATGAAGCAGTTGTTGGAGCGGGAAGAGCAGCCACGCAGGCTTGGCATCTCAATGTGCTGCGATCTTGTCTTGGACCAGAAGGAAGTGGATGGCATGGCGATCAGGTAAGATGCTGACGGCAGAGGAAGTCAGCACTCTCTACAGAGTGAACAGCCATTCACACAGGGTCTCATGAAATGCTGGAGAACCACGTGAATATCAGATAAGGAGAAATTAACCCCCAAATCCACAATCCTAATCTAGCCATTTCTTACCTCTTCACACTATTCATGGACAAAATGCTAGTGCCAGTGGTATATCCTTTTGAAAATTAGTCAATATCAGAAAAGGAATGTGTAAAATGGTACAACCACTGTGAAGGCAGTATGGCACTTTCTCAAAAAGTTGCAAATAGAGATACCATTTGACCCAGCAATTCCACTACTGGGAATATAACCCAAAGAGACCATCACTGACATCCAAGCAGATATATGCACACCCATGTTTATTGCAGCTTTGTTCACAGTAGCAAGGAGTTGGAAACAACCTAAGTGCCCATCAACAAATGAATGGATAGAGAAGCTGTGGTATATTCACACAATTAAATACTACGCTGCACTGAAAAACAAGAAACTCATGCACCAACTTCTCATATGCAAGTTCAAGTTGAAGCTGAGGAAAATTAAACCAAATCCATGGGAACCATAAGATAACTTTGAGTCTATCCCACCTGAATTTCAGAACCATCTCGAGAACAGGTTTGAAGCCTTGAATACGAAAGCAAAGACCAGATGAGTTGTGGGAGGATATCAAGGGTATAATCCAAAAAGAGTGCAAACGTTCACTACAAAAATAGAAGAGGAAGATAAGACCAAAATGGATGTCAGAAGAAACTCTGAAGATTGCACTGGAGTGCAGAGAAGCCAAAACACAAGGAAGAATTCAAGACACTAAAGAGCTGAACAGAAGATTTCAAAAGGCAGCGTGGGATGACAAAGTAAAGTATTACAATGAAATGTGCAAAGAGTTGGAGTCAGAAAACCAAAAGGGTCAAACTCGCTCAGCATTTCTTAAGCTCAAGGAACTAAAGAACAAATTCAAACCTTGAGTTGCTATAATCAAGGATGATTTAGCAGAATATTAAATGGAAATATCAAAAGAAGATGGAAAGAATATACTGAGTCATTTTATCGAAAGGAATTGGCAGACACAGAAGAATTTAATGAAACAACATATGAGCAAGAGCTTATGGTGATGAAGGAAGAAGTTCAAGCTGCTTTGAAGGAAATAGCAAAAAAAAAAGGCTCCAGGAATAGATGGTATACCAATTGACACATTTCAGCTAACAGATGCTGCCCTGGACGTGCTCACCAAGTTGTGCCAAGAAATCTGGAGAACAACCACTTGGTCAACTGACTGGAAGAGATCTATATTTGTTCGCATTCCAAAGAAAGGTGACCCAACAGAGTGTGGAAGCTATAGAACAACATCGTTGATTTCACATGCAAGCAAGATTCTGCTGAAGATTATCCAAAAACGACTGGAACAGCACATCAGCAGAGAACTGCCAGAAGTCCAGGCTGCGTTTAGAAGGGGTTGTGGTACTAAGGATATTGTAGCTAATGCTAGATGGATTTTGGCTAAAAGCAGGGAGTACCAGAGGAATGTCTATCTGTGCTTCATTGATTATGCAAAGGCATTTTATGCGTGGACCATAACAAACTGTGGCTGACTCTAAGAATGGGAATCCCAGAACATTTAATCATGCTAATGCGAAACTTATTCTTGAACCAAGAAGCTGTTGTCAGAACAGAGCAAGGAAGTACTGCATGGTTCAAACTTGGAAAGGATGTACGACAGTGATGTGTCCTGTCTCCATACCTTTTCAACCTGTATGCAGAACAGAT
>NW_006399752.1:30061542-30063382 GCF_000299155.1 Elephantulus edwardii | reverse complement strand
GTTTGACTGTGTGGATCATAACAAACTGTGGCTGACTCTGGAAGAATGGGAATCCCAGAACACTTGATTGTGCTTATGAGAAACCTATACTTAGACCAGGAGGCAGTCGTCAGAACAGAGCAAGAAAAGAAACACTGCATGGTTCAGAATCAGGAAATGTGTACACTAGGGATGTGTTCTATCTCCATACTTTTTCAATCTATATACAAAACGGTTTATCTGGTTTCAGCTTTCTGCCGATTACAGTCCAGTTTTACCAGCACCATTTTTGAAGAAATTGTCATTTCCCCATTTGATAGCTTTGATTTCCTTGTCAAATACCAGTTGACCATAGATTGCTGAGTCTATTTCTGGGTCCTCAATTCTGTTCCATTGGTCTATGTGCCTGCCATTGTACTAGTACCATGCAGTTTTGGATACCACTGCAGTGTAGTAGGTTTTAAGGTCAGGGAGTGCTATGCCTCCAACCTAATTTTTTTTTCTCGGAAGTGTTTTGCTTATGCAGGTTCTCTTGTCTCTGCAAATAAATTTGATAATATCCCTTTAAATCTTCTTGGAACAAAATAAATTTGGTATCTAGATTGGGATTGCATTGAACATGTAGATTGCTTTTGATAGGGTTGTCATTTTCACCATATTGAGTCTTCCTTTCCATGAACAGGGCATATTTTTCCATTTCTTTAGGTCTTTTATTGTGTCTTTCAGAAATGCTCTGTAGTTTTCTTTGTGTAGGTCTTTTGTATCTCTAGTTAGGTTCATTCATCTCACACCCTACACAAAAATTAACTCAAGGTGGATCAGAGACCTTGGAGCAAAGCCCCAAATCATCACATTCATAAGAGACCAACTGGAATCAAGCTTAGAAGTTCTAGCAAGGTATAAAGAGACTGCCAAGTATAACCAGAAATGCACAATCTAAACAGGATAAAATTGACGCATGGGACCTTATAAAGATTAAATCCCTGCACATCAAAAACTTTTTTCCAACAAGGTGGAAAGAAAACCTACTGACCGGGAATAAACATTTGGTAATACCATTTCAGACAGGAGTCTTATAAAAAAAATTTACAGAATGCTCCTGTGCCTCCACAAGAGAAAAAGACTGATAACCTAATTATAAAATGGGCAAAAGACATGGAAAGAATTTTCACAGAGGAAGATATTGGAATAGCATGAGACACATGAAGAAATGCTCTAAATAACTGGCAATAAGGGAGGTGCAAATCAATCAAAACCACAGTGAGTTACCATCTTACTCCAGTAAGAGTGGCAAAGTTTAGTAGGGCAGCAAGTAATAGATGTTAGAGATGATATTGCAAGAAAGGAACTCTTATTTATTGTTGGTGGGATTGTAAAATGGTGCAACCATTCTGGGAGGCAGTTTGGCACTTCCTCAAATACCTGAACATAGAAATTCCATATGATCCACCTATTGCACTACTTGGAATATACCCTGAGAAAGTGATAACGGAGGCACAGACTAAGATTTGTACACTAATGTTCATAGCAGCATTATTCACCACTGCAAAGAACATGGGAACAGCCCAAATGTCCAACCACAAATGAATGGATTGAGAAATTATGGTACATTCACACGATGGAATACTATGCAGCATGCAGGAGTAATAAATTTGTAAATTATGACCTAACTTGGGAGGGACTGGAGAGTATTATGCTGAGTGAACTAACTCAGTCCCACAAGGATAAATATTGTCTAGGACCGTTATTGTAGAATGAGTATAAGGATCCAGGAGGGGTGGAGAGGCTGGAAGCAGAGGGACGCGGATGTACAGGGGAAGGGAGGGATTAACTATTGGGTTGTACAATTTGATGGGGGGGG
>NW_006399752.1:30058876-30060507 GCF_000299155.1 Elephantulus edwardii | reverse complement strand
TATTATGTGTATTATTATATATACCTTATTATGTAAGGGAGCTCTGGTGGCCTAGTGGCAAGAAGCTGTGCTGCCACCACAAACGCATGCAGCTTGAGGCCACCAGCCGCTCTGTGGGGGAAGAATGAGCAATCTCCTCCCACGCCTCTGAAAACCCACTGCAGAGTCAGCTAGACGTCAGTTCTAACTCCACGGCACACAATAACAACAGTAAGATTATATCAGTTAGAATACATAAAGAACTATTATAACTTAACAAGTAAAAGACAATATAGAAATGGACAAAAGATGTGAATAAATATTTCTTCAAAGGAATTATACAAATATTTAGTTAATACTTAAAATGTTGCTCAAAATCATTAGACATTAGAGAAATGCAAATTAAGATCACTGAGAGATCTCATTTTACACAAACCCCTTTTAAGATTCATCTATCATTTGAAAAACTGATGCACCTGAATTAGGATGTTGGCCTGCCAGAAAATTCAGCAAATCTGTTTCCGAAAAAGTACAATCAGAATTCTACCTTAGAACAGAAGTAAGATGGGAAGCCTTTGCCATACGCTTTGGACATAGTATCAGGAGGACCAGTCCTTGGAGATGGGCATCGAGCTTGACAAAGCACAGGATAAGCCTTAACGCAGAAGACCCTCAAGAGATAGGTTGATACAATGGCTACAGCAGTGGCTGCAGGAGGAGCGAGGATTTTGAAGATGGCACAAGAATAGCAGTACTTTGTTCTTTTGTGCGTGGGGGCGTCAGGAGACTGAACCAACTAAATGAATCTAACAGAAACAGGATAATTATGATGACCATGCCACTTAAACAAAAAGAAAGAAAGAAAAAAAGCAGGTGTTTCCAAACGTGAAGAAATTAGAGCCCTTGCATGTTGTTTTGGGATTGTAATTTGGTGAACCCAATGTGGAAAATGACATTTTTACAATCTCTCAAAAGATAAACTTTACATAAACTAAACATAGACTAATGATAGATTTCATCAATTTCATGCCTATGAATATTTTCAAAGAAATTGAAAAATATTCAAGCAAATTCTTGTACATAGAGTTCACAATAGTACAATTTACAATTTTGAAAAGGTAGAAATCATTCAAATTCCAAATGTCTATCACGTTAGGAATGAGTAAGCAAACTGTGACATGTGCTTGCTATGAGATAGTATTAGCTATGGAAAATGAATTATGTCACGACGCATGCTACGACCTGGGTGAATTTCACCTTTATGCTAAATGAGAGAACCCAGACACAAGGTCAAATGTATGATGTTCTCATATGGAAATCCATAAATATTTACAGGAAATCCTTTAAGCTAGAAAGAAGACTGATGGTTACCAATATGGAAGAATTGGAAGAATGAGCACAGAAGGCTGTTTGATGGGGCTGAGGTTTCTTTTTGGGGTGATTAAATTATTTGGTTGTAGTAAACAACATCCAAGCAGATATATGCACACCCATGTTTATAGCAGCTTTGTTCACAATGGCAAGGAGTTGGAAACAACCCAAGTGCCCATCAACAAACGAATGGATAGAGAAGCTGTGGTATATTCACACAATGGAATACTATGCTGTATTGAAAAACAAGGAACTCATGAAATATTTTACAAAATGGGTGA
>NW_006399752.1:30055462-30058457 GCF_000299155.1 Elephantulus edwardii | reverse complement strand
TTTTTTTTTTAAATATAAGTTTTTAAAAAAAACTTGGAAGAAGAGAGAAATTCAAGGGGAAAATAGAAGTTTCTTAGTGCCATCAAGTAAAAAAAAATTATTTGGTTGTGCAACAAGGTTGTGGTTGTGCAGCATTGTGAATGTACCAACTGTCACTGAATTGTTCATATAAAATACTTAATATTATGTAATAGAAAATTTGTGTGGAGGAAAAAAAGATATATTATACACAACCAGAAAAAGAGAAATAAAACAAACAAACAGAGAGGCACAGATGTGGAACGTGCAGTTGGGGAACCTTACGAGAGGCTTCACATGGGAAAGCTAGACAAACCCTCCTGGGGAGATTTCCAGTCCTGGCAGCCGCGGGCAAGGCTGCTATGAGTTCCACGGTAGTGACTTTTTTTGTTTGTTTTAAAGGAAGGAAACTAAAATATCTCAAAGGAAGTTATGAGGAAAGAGATTAAGTGTACTGGTAATTAGCATAATGGATCAAGATGACAGAACCAGTGACTGCAGGAAAACATCAAGTTATATCATTTAAGAGGACTTAAATTTCAATCGACCTAAATTTAGAGATTGAAAATACCCTATGGCTCCCAAGAAGAACCTGATGGAGATGAATCAACTACAAATATTTCAAGATTGCCAAATAAAGATAAACACTGCATCCTATGGGCATCTATCTCCTCTATACACGGAGCAAATAACTCAAGAAGCCGGGCTTTATGAAGAAAAACATGGCGTCGGGATTGAAGGAAGACTCAGCACAACTTACATCAAGCAGATGAACAGTCTTGCTCGCTGAAAGCAATGAGCACTTGCTGCATTGCTGAAGAAATGAAAAGACTACAATAGGAATCAAAGAAGATCAAAGACTACTAAAGATATCAATATGGATTGCATGTCAATATCAAGAAGACAAAAATCTTCACCACTGGGCCAGTAGGCTACATCGTGATAAACGGATAAGAGTCTGAAATCATCAACAACTTCCTCTTATTGGGATCCACAATCCACAGCCTTGGTACCAGCTGTCAGAAATCAAAAGCTGCATTGCATTAAGAAATTCTCCTGTCAAGGACTTCTCCAAAGAATTAAGGAATAATGATAACAATTTAAAGACTAAGGTGTGTCTGATTCCAGCCATGGTCATTTAAATCACAAAGCCATACACTTGAGAGCTGGACAATGAATAATGATTAAAGAAGGAGAATCGCTACCTTTGAATTGTGGTGTTGGAGAAGAGTATTAAATATTTCATGGACAGCAAAAAGAACAGTGAGATATGTTTTGGAGAAAGTGCAGCCAGAGGACTCCGTAGAGGACAGGACGGCAAAGGTCCATCTCACACATTTCGGGCATGTCATTAAGAGGGACCGTTCCTTGGAATAAAATTTAAGCTTGGGAAGGTGGAGGGCCACAAAAAGAGATGAAGGTCGTCAGCGAGAGGGATTGACATAGGGACTTGCAGCACTGGGTTCAAGTATGTCGGAGATTGGGAGGATGCCATCGAACAGGTCAAGGTTCAGATCCATTGTTTAAAGGGTTGCTATGAGTTGTAGTTGACACCACCCAACAACAACATGGACGTCAAGGAAAAAGGAAGAAAATCTAGTTCATTACAAAGAAGACTTTAGTGGATCATTTTGCACATAGCTTTATCAACTTTTAAACATTAATAAACTGGTTTTTTTTGGAAAGAAAAAAAAAACAAAGAAGAATGAAAGCAAGTTAGCTGTAGACTTCTCCACAACTGACACTGGTGACAAAGCACAAGAAACTAGTGTTGACCAAGTGAGCCTTCAGGAAGCACATGTCTCAGGGGTCCTAGCTTGCCCAGCTTTCTCAAGTGCAAAGAATCCTGCTTTTGGCAAAAGAATAGGCTATTTCATCTAATCAGATAACTCCTCCAACTATTCATTTATCAAATTCATAAAGCCTGTGTCATCTCTCAGCCCTGGGGCTCCAATTTCCTTTCCTTTAGCTATACTCCCACTCAGAGATTGTTGATAATTCTCAGACTTGTCATAACTCAATTCAATCCTTTCAAGATTCCAACTTTTATCCCGTCCAAGACTCCCCACCCTAGTTTGGTGGGTTGATTTCTTGGGGGTTTATGTTGTTGTTGTTTTCTCAAGTGTTACATACCATGCTGGGCTACTAAACAAAGGCCCAGCAGTTTGAAAACCCCACGGAAAGAACAATCTATGGTAGTAAAGAGTCAGCCCTGGTCAGAAGCACAGAGAAGGGCGCTATGGCTTAGGGTGCACTTGGTGGCGGCAGTGGGCTTGGTTTTGCTTGGAGCTAGCTTGACCCGTCATGTACAGGTGGCGTTTATTATTATTCATAGGTTTAGCAGTTGGATAATTAATTACAACACAGGTTATGGAGTTTTTCTAAAGAGAAGGTAAATTAAGAGGTAAGAACCTAATCGGGTAACTGGAATGGAAGAACACATCGCTGTAACCAGGTCTTCATGTCCACTCAGGTCTCACATATGACTTCAGATGTCTTGTCCCTCTAAACAATCCTTAGGCTTTGCAAGCATTTCCCCTTCATCTTCTTCACTTTTCTTTATATTTATTCCAAACTTATTTGGTTATTACATCCTTTTGATAATTCATGCCTCTAATATAATCCCTTCCTTCAAGAAAGCAGATTCTCCTCCTTCCTTCATACAATGTATGTTGTTATGAACCATCTAGTCAGGACACTCTCAGGGAGTGGGAACCCTCCAGTGGGTCTTCAGAGGCAGTAGAGTCGGCAGGAGAAGCTGGAACTTGGGTACCTTTGGAATGATAGTGCAGCTCCTGAACGCTAGGTCACCAGAGCTCCCTTCACGCAATGAACGAAAGACCTGAACGCTTGTATAACTTTCGTCCTTTCTCCAAGTTCATAGAGTTTCCAGAGGCAAGCTATTTCTGAAGTGGATGCCACTCCTGCTTCCAAGCTTGTTTTAATCGGGGAGCTCCACCAAACACTGTCCACCATG
>NW_006399752.1:30022296-30055192 GCF_000299155.1 Elephantulus edwardii | reverse complement strand
GACAACTCCTAGCGGAAGACCTGAATACTCGTATCATGTAACAGAGCCACACAAAAAAGTTCTCTAGAAGCCTTCCTGCACGAAGGTGGCAAGAAAAGACCAAAATAAAGAATTTACAAAAATTCTTACTAGAAAAGCTGGTACTGAGATTGAAATCTTGTATGTGGGAAGCTAAAACTGAGTTAGTGCAGGACACACAGTGAAAGGATAGAATATATAGGTGGTGAACTTTGGAGATACAAAAATACTGATACTAGAACTAAGACCAGTCCCAGAGGTAGAGGGCAAGTGGAAGGGAAACCGGTTGTGTAGGTGCCTCTGTTCATCCTGATGGAAAAGCCGGAGCTAGCTGACGTGCATCGTGGCAGGAAGACGTGGCGGCCTGCACCTGTCAAGAGGAACACCCAGGAATCCTGAGAGGCCCTTCTACTCCATTCTGCGCAGTCAGTGTGTCAGAGCTCACTGGATGGCAATGTGATTGTCTTTGTTTTGTTTTTATAAAGGTGACATCCAGAGACGTCTGACAGTACAATGGCCAAGTGCTCGTTTTCTTTCCTTCTTCGAACTGTAAGGTCAATATTTTGAAGTGACCACCAGAGTTGTGGGAGAAAAGACCTAAGAATCTGCCCCCAAATAAATATCTCCCCAATGGAATATCTCGTGTGGCAGTTAACCCTGTCCTGTCAGGGCCCCGGGAGGATGAGTATGCTCAGGGAACAGCAAAGGCTTGATCTACTGGCACTGAAAGAACGCAGAATCATAAAATGCCGATGATCCCCAACTTGGGATGGCTTCTCAGCCTTTTTCTTATTTGACAACATCTGTATTTGGTGAGTGTGTGACATGTGAAAAGGCATGTCACTGTATTTCAGTGATTATTGCAGTTTCATACTAGCTCTTTCTTCTTCTCTATGCAAAATAATTATCTTAAAACTCCGAAAAGTAATTTGCACAATCAATAGCACAATTTTCCTAAATTACTTCTTTCTATTCAGTTCACACAGTAAGAAAATCTGTTGCATAAGATCTCTTGTAAATGCTAAAAGCAAGGAGAGGACTTTTTAAAAAGTTAAAAATAAAGTGCACCTGACCCAGCGCATGGTTTTTCTAATTGCCTCATCTGCATGGGAAAACTGGACAATGAAAAACAAAGACTGAAGATAAATGCAAGTCTTTTAACTGCAGGGTTGTCAAAGAACACCGACATGTGTCATGGACACAGAAAAACTTAACAAAACAAGAACAACCAGAATGTTCTTTCTAGATCAGGATGGCCGTGTAGACTTCCTCTAATACACCCCGGTCAGATTATCAGTAGAGACGTGTTCCTGGGAAGTTTGCTTGGTATAATCAGAAGTCAATAAAAAAGAGTAGTCTCAGATAGATTGGCAGAGTGACGGCAGCGACAGGCTTGAACAGAGCAGCTTGAACAGTGTGACCGTGGCACAGGACCATTTCCTCTTAGGTGAGGCAGTCATGAGTCAGACGACTGGACACCACCCAACAGCAGCCCAGCTTATGATCCAGCTTTTTATCTATGCATCGAGGCTGAAAGAACCTTTGAAATAACAAATCAACTTTTAAAATTGTACTTCAATGACAGCACTTCAATAATTTCTTTTTCCCACATTTATATTACTTGGATGTTTATACTACGAGCAAGTATATCCATGACAAAGCAATTAAATGTCTTTGAAACTAGAAGAGGGAGAAATCTTATCAATTAAGTAGTTATTTGATATTAAGTTTCTTCATCATGCCAGACACCAAGTGGCCTTTCGGGGAAACCTTTATTTTATTATTATGCATGAAATCTCTATGCATCGGGATCAGTTAGAGACAACAATAAAATGGTCCTTCTTGATCAGGGTGTTTCTGAGGTCTTTGTAGAGGCTGCTGGGTGATCTATGTCAGGGAAAGGTTCATTCATTGCTGCTGACTTTTCACCAGAACTACCTTCATTTTCTAGTGATACGTCTTTCTTTTCTGACATGACCAAAGGACAGCAAAGCCTTCTCATTTCTGAAACGCTTCCCGTTTGAATTGCTCCCAAGGTTGGCCTACTTCTCTCCTTGGGATGTGAATTATTCTTTCCTTTTTTCATCAACTGCTCTTCTGCTTTGCTTTTTCCTCATTCTCTTTTGCAGGCAGATGAGATGACTGAATCTCTGTGTGATTGAGGAGAAGAGCATCCGGGGCAAGATGAAGACTGACGGTAAAGCAGAGACCAGAGCCAAATGTTGACCACAGTGTTTGCGTTGGGGATGGCATTTCCTGGAGGAAACAACTTGTGTCTGTAACACAGACATTTAGACTGAAGGATCCAAGGGTATGTTCAAGGACGACTGAGCATTTCAAGGGAGTTAGGTAAAAATCCAAGGACTTCTCCATTCAGTACAGGATAGAACTCAAACATCAACAGTGGTGCAAAAGCTCCTCACATGCCTTTGGGAAGGGGCCTTAAGTAACTGGAGGAGGGACAGGACGGGCAGGGACCACAGACAGGAGCAGTGCACCACTCTGTGTGGCTGCAGGGGGCTGTCCCAATCTTCGCTATCCGAAGTGAAGTCAGATCCACCGACATGGGACTGCAGCAAGGTTTCCCTGTACTCCACTTTGCACCCAGATTTCTGGTCACCTTCATAACTTCAAAAGTCCTAATAGTGGGGGGATTGTGTACCAGGGAGGGAGTGTTTCTTTTACTTTTGAAAGAGAGGAGCGAACTGGGGGGCTGGGCGGGGAGAGAAGTACAGCAATGAACGAATGGAAATCCAAAATCTCTGTAAATGTTCATTAAAATTATTTTTTAAAAAATAAAATAAAAGTCCTAATAGCAAGTCCCACGTACTTGTTCATCATCTTCCTCCCTTCGGCAGAGACCTGGTGCTGGTGGTGCTGGGGTTAAATTGTTCCACTGTCACCAGAGGATCTGTGATTCCAACCCACCAGCGGACCCACAAGCGGCCCAAGCAGACAAGTGGGGGCAGCTTGCTTCCATCAGGAGGTGCAGTGCGGGGAGCCCTACGTGGCAGCGGTACTCTGCCCTGCAGGGTGGCAAGGTGTTGGGGCAATTGCACCACTGTGGATTCACCAAAGGTCATCCATTCCAGAAGACCAACTACTCCAGTAGCCACAAAAACACAAAGAGAGGGAAGGTGTGTGCCTGGGATTGTGAGGGGCGATGTGGGAACCCGTTAGTGAGATGAACTCTCCAGAGGAGCTACAGACAGGAAGACACACTTTCCCTATTAGCTACGCTCATTCGGGGCTTTCTCCATTGACTGCCAGCAACCCAGGCGTCCTCGAACTGTCTTCACCAGCCTTTGTAACTACCAAGTCCATGTCCATGAGGACTAAATAACATGCCTGACGGTGTAACGGAAGGCCAGCTGCCGAGGATTGGCTTCGGACCTGCAGGGCCCGTGTGTGCAGAGGGCACCTTGACTCCAAGGACTTCGATGGTCGTCACTGCTTGGAGTTCACAGTCACATCTTTCTTTCTTACTGCTTCTGGGTAGTTTTGAACTGCTAACCTTTTCATTAGCCTCCGTGGGCAAACCATTTGCACTCTCCAGAGACCTAATGGGTTTAAACGAGAGGCCAGTTGTTTGCGTTCTGACTCCAGGTGCCCCCAGGTGTGCAAAATCGAAGGTAACCCCTGGGCTTTTCCAGGGAGTGGCCTTTGAGGCAGAGGGATCCCCATGCCTTTTTCCAAGTTACCTGTGAGGGAGTGTGTTAGAACCAGCCACCTTTCAGGTGAGAGTGAAGCGCTTAAACGTTATCACCAGCAGGTACTTCTGATGGAGTGTAACAGAAAACACACCCCCTTTCTACCATGTCGATTTCTACTAGTGAGTGGGTAGGTCCACAGGGAGCTGCCACAAAGGCCCTTCAAGTCTGTGAAGCTAACAGGTGTGAATTACCTTACCTGTTTGCCATGGGGCAGGTAGTGACTTTGAACCATCAACCTATCTATTTGCAGCTAGTTCCTTAAACACTGTCCCAACAGCAATTCATAACACAGTATTAACCAAAAGCCGAAACTCGCTGCAGTTGGGTCAGTTCCAGCTCATGGTAACCTTCTCTTATGTTTTTGAGGATGGACTTTGGAGAGGGGGAGACTACCTCATCCTTCTCTCAAGGGACAGTGGAACAGCTGGGCAATCTGAAGGAATGACCTCTGAGCTAACAGGACAAGAGTCAAGCCCCTGGGCCACCAGGCCTTCTCCTTGGATAGCAGAGATGAGGTTTAGATAGTCATCACGAAGGACTGACTTCTACTCGGAAGATACATGTCACTTTTATTACTGTGAGACAATCAGGCTCTGTCATCCCACTGAGTCAATCACTATGACGCCTTACAGTGACCTGTGAAGAGCCGTGCCCCAGCGTGCTCCGTCTTCAGGACCCCGGTCATGTTCAAGCCCATTGTTGCAGTCACTGTGGCAGTCGATCTCACTGGGGATCGTCCTAGCTAACCCTCCATTAAAAAACAAATAATGACGTCTTTCCCCAAGAACTGATTTCTTCTGATAACATGGCCAAAGTAGTGAGGTGAAGTTCCACCATCCTTGCTTCGAAGGAGCGCTCCACGACAGATCTGCTTCTTCTTCTGGTAATGCATGTTATACCCAATACCCTTCCATCAGCCCACAGTCCACACAACACACACTCCATCAGCCCACAAGCCCAAAGCACCAATCCTTCTTTGGCCTCTTTTATTCAACTGCATTTTCACTTTCTTCAGATGCATAGGAAGCATTATGGAAAAGAAAATGGTTTGTGTGAGGTTCACACTAGCCTTTGAACTGAAAAAGTGGTCCCAAAGCACAAAGCAGGTGTTAATTTGGCCCCCTCAGAAAGGGTTCCACAGCTCACATCTCGTCTGCAGCTCCCACATAGACACTGGCGCCGGGCAGTGTGTGGAGTGCACCCCCAGGCTCCCGTGCCTTTTATACCGACACACTCACTGCACCAGCAGCCACACCACACACAGCTCAGGAGCTGGGATGCAGTTGGTCATAAAGGGAAGTGTACTTTGCTGTGTATTTTTCTCCCCTGTCTCGTTTCCCTTCAGGGGAAAAATGAGAACTGAGTGAACGATAGAGAAAAAACAAGAGGGTAATTACTGCTTTAAAAGAGTTGACATGGCTGTTATCCCCCCCCCCCCAGTTCTAACAGTCATCTAAATTCAACTAGGAAGAACAAAATTGATTTTACTAAATTGGAAACCTATTCAAAACATTGACATTTTAGTAAGATTCCAGTGTGGTTTCTGGATTTCTTAAGAACGCAAAGGTAGGTTTGTAAGTGGACAACTTTCAACTCAGAACGGCTCCCTGAGCGGCTATTCAAAGACCAGATCTCTCAGCCAGTGGAATCCCCTTGCTATGCTTTCTCCTCCCACTCTCGTCTCTTCCCGATTAGATCATTAACTTCTAAGATCATTTTCTTCTTGTTAAGATATACCAACCTGAAACTTTGGTTTATTCGTGTTGTTGTGGTGGTCGATTGAGAGAGAACTTGACTCACAGCTGACATTCCAGCAGGTTTTGAGAAACAATATTGTACAGAAGGAGATTGTCCATCTTTCTCCCATGGAGAGGCTGGTAGATTTGAACTGCCTGCCTTCTGACTGGCAGTGAAGCTTCTTACCAGGCCACCCGAGTTCTCTGATAATACACGACGGGAATACAATTATTGCCTGAGCCGAAAGACTTGGGGTAAATGTAGCTTCAGATGGAGCTGGTTCTAGTTACACAGTGGTATTTATAAGGATCTTTCATTCTTCTTCTTTGTCTCTGATTTCCTTGTGTCTTTTCTAGTCCTGGTAAAGATGATGACAAAGAGAGGCCCTTTCTAGCATAAATCTCGGGGCCAATTGTCAATACTCTTCCCTGCACAACTATCCTTAGCTCTGAATAGCCAGCTTTATGCGGTGGGCTGGTCCCTGGACTTCAGGTCAGCCCAGTAAGAATCATATGGGGAGGAGGGATGTGGACGAAAGGAGAGGAAATCGCCAGGACAGTACAGACTCGTGGCCGAATGGAGAATGTGAAAGGGAGGCACGATGACGAGACCCAGTAATACCGGCCATAGTTCAGCAAGAATGAATCATACAAAACAATACAGGGATATCATTGTGAAAAAGAAAGTGCACATCAGTGAGACAATGGGCACAAGTGATTGTGTGAAAGTTAGCGATTGTCAAAAACCACGATGTAAAAAAAAAACCAAAAACAACCACGATGTAAATAAAAGAAACTATCCACTTCCTACATCACAGGCCTCTGGAAACTCTGAACTTTGATCAATGTCGATAGTTGTAGAGGGGCTTCTGGCCTTTTGTTCAGAGGGTCGCTATGAGTCGTGCTTGACTAGAAGGCAATCAGCAGCAACAACAATATATATAATTTATACATAAATTATCATTTCTAATATATACATAAATTGTATGCAAATTAATAAAAAATTAAAAGTATCATTTTTGTGTGAAGTAGACATGTCTTACTGTTTCATGATTAAATGCAACGCTACGAGATCACCCTGGGGTAACATGGATGAGGTGTGGGGGGCAGGTTAGCTACAGATTCAGAGCGATAGGGGTACAAATTCTCCCTCCCAAACAAGGGAAGACCAGAAGTATGGAAGGGAACTCTCTGAGAGGCAACAGTTGAGTTGCAAAATGGATTCTATGGTGGGCAATTGAAATTTTGCTTAGCAAATCTGACAACTGCAGTCATGGGGCCAAAGGGACTGGCTTTCTATAGAGCGGGTGATCCCAGGAGCCTAGGAGGCTCTGCAGTGCCTTTCACGACCTCCTGAAAGCCATCCATCCCCATGGCTGCCTCACTCTGCTGGACTACAGACCCGCCCCTATTCCTGCTGTGGACACCTGGAGGGGAGCAGTGTCCCTGGGGCCAGACTGATGCCTCTCTCACAAACAGCCTGAGAAGCAGTTATCACAGGTCTCAGATGCTAAACAGAGGGTGTCTAAGACATGACTGGAGAAGCATTGTTATTTAGATGTTTGTCCTTAATAAAGGAAGAAGTTAAAATATCAAGAGAGAAAGAGCGAAGGTTTCCATTACAAAGAAAATCATTGCAATGATCTTTAAGTATAGTCCTTCATTCATTTAATCATTGCACTTGTGTCAGATTCAACTCAAAGCTGGAAACTCCATGCAAGATGAAGCTTTGCATTGAATCTGACACAAGTACAGCAGAGATTGAGGATGGTGCTGGGTCAGGCAAGGTTCTGTCCCGCTGTCCCTGGGGCCGCTGGAGGACCCTTAACAGTAGCTCTAGATGACTATTTCCTCTTCAGCTTTCCACGGAGAGGCCCCTGCCTCTAAATGGTGTACACTGAGAGAAATGAGCACAGGGGTAGGGGGACGGACTTCCCCTTCTACCCTGGTGCATCTCACGGGCTTCATTGGCTTGTTTTCCAGGTCTTACAAAACTAGTTTAACATATTTTCAATCTTTATAATAGGTTAGTATTTGTGCTGTAATCTCCCTTATCAATGATGCTACACAATCCCTATTTACCAGAGCAGAGAAGGGGGGACGGAAAAGATGTAGGTAAAATTTCAGGTGTCTGACTTTATAAACAGTCTATCTAAATGTAGATCTCTTGCAAAATGGCCCGGAGAATGCACACTCAGCATGCAAATAGGGGCAGCCAGGAGGGGCTTCATCCAGGACAGCTGCTGGGAAGAGAGAGTGTGTTGTACCGGGGGCTTGGGGCCCAGAAGAGCCAGGACAGAGGGGTGACCGCCAGCCCCCGGCTGTGTAGCTGGTGCATGCCCTGCACTGGGCCTTGGTCAGCCCAGCACTCATTTCTCGGCCCCTAAGAGAACTGCAGCCTCAGGTTTTCGACCTGAAAATAAATTAGACTGTCCATGGAAAGACATTTACTTGGAAGCAAAAGCACATTTCATTTCTCCAGTGCAAACTAAGCAACCAGGTCATCGCAGGACTCAGGCACCTCTACTCGGGTCCAGCCAGTTGGGTCGCTGGAGAATCATATTCAAAATGGTAACGATACAAATTCTTGTAGTATGAGATAGAGGCTGTGAGGGGATGAGGGGGTATGGACAGACATTCACTTTACTTGGAGGCCTCTGCGCCCAGGATTGCTGTTAATGAGCCTAGGATGTACTGGAGTAAGGAAACTGGAGAATGCACCCTCCATGCTTAAGAAGCATCTGTAATACTACATTTTAACTTCATTGAACTTAATCATCAAGAGCACTGGTGGTCTGATGGATAAGGATCTGCACTGCCCACACAAAGGCAGAGGGTTCAAAGCCACAGGTCGTTCTGTGGGAGAAAGATGAGCAGTCTCCTCCCATATGATTCACAGCCTCTGAAAACCCCCTAAAGGGTCAGCTGTGTGCAGGTTCAGACTCACAAGCAATGAAAGGGATGGAGAGAGAAACAGAGAGAGGAAAGAAAGTGAGAAGAGAGAAACTGGGATGAATTGGAACAAAAGCGCAGGGGGCCGGGAAAGAAAAACATAGAAGAGAGAGAGAGAGAGAGAGAGAGAGATGATGGGGGTCTATTAGTATCTTGAAACAATCTACCTTAGTCAGGACAGAAAGTAGAACCACATCTCAAGAAATAGTTCTCAATCTTGACTCCACACTGAAAATACTCAGGGGCTTTAAAAAGATGCTAATGTCCAGGCCATATCCTTCATCAGTTACCTGGGGAAAGGAAGCAGGACACACTGTTCAAATGTCTTGGGACATTTCATGGACAGCGCTGAACTGGTGGTAGAATGATTGCCTTCCATGCAAGAGTCAGGGGTTCACTCCTGACCGAAGCGTCTCGTGCACAGTCACCAGTCGCCTGCCCTGGGTCACTTGCGTGCTGTTAGGATGCTGCACTGGTTTCTGCAGAGTGTCCTGACCAAGGCATGCGAGGAACAAAGTCCAGGAAATGCATGACTGAAAGCAGCCAGTGGAAAGCACACTGGCTCCCAGTGGTGCCACCACATCTGCCCACGGGGACGTAGTAACGGCTGCGACCTGGGCTGTGCTTCTTTCTGTTGTGCACGAGGTTGTCAGGGGCCACTGGCCACCTTGAGAGTAGTGAGAAACAGCACGATGACCCCGAAGTTCAAGGAGGAACGAGAGCCCCGTTGGCCTTCCAGAACCTTCTCCCTTGAAGGGCAATTGAATTCCCTAGGTTTGTTAAGAAGGCCTGGGCCACAGCACATTTACAGTGTGCTTCTAGTCAGGTCAGAGATTCAGGTCTGTTCGTTTCTCCGTGGGAGAAAGGTGAACAGTCTCTTGTGAGGATTCCGTCTTAGGAAATCCGGTAAGAATCTCTCAATTGTCCCTGGGTTTGGGGGTTAGGTATTTAATGTTGCCCAGTTTTAATGCAGAAGACGGACGGTTGCTCTTCATTTCTTTTCAAGTGACGCCCTAAACAACTATGGTAAATGGAGTCCTCCCACCTATTAGAACAGTTGTCCCATGGCTGAGTCCTACTTGAAAAGGGGAGTGATGTGCAGAGAGGCAGTGGCTGGGTGCTGGGTAACGTGGGAAGCTAATGTGCATCCAGCCAAAGGTGGACGACTTCCTATAAGAAGCTGAAGGATGCCTGCAGAGTCCACGGTGACTTGATGAAGCCCATTTCACTGGTGGTACAGCCATAAAGCTCCTCCCAGGCACAGACAAGCTGGGGAAGAGAATCTCATGGAAGCTGGCAGTGGTTCACATCGTCAGTATTCTGGTTTTTTCAGGTCTGTTATAACCGCAAGCAACGGAACATCCTTGATTTCTGATTAGGGACTGGTGCTTTTCCCATGAGGAAACTATAGCAACCTTAACAAATGGACACGGTGACCTGTGTGTTCCCACCTCAGAGGACAGGTGCGCTTACCATTTAGGCTTCTGGGAATCCTAGAGCTCGAGATTCCACAGCAGTTGTTAACTCCGGGGAGGAGGAGGTCAGGGGCTCCCCATATTAAGAATAAACCCACCTCCCTCCACTCCCCTCCCCTCTTCTCCCCCCCCCGGCGACTGCGGATCTGTTCACCCCTATCAGCATGCCCTCTTTGCTTAGCTTCAAGTGTGGGGTCACCGGAAGCTCATAATGGACTCTCCGTAAGAAATGTGCGCTCTCCGGTTCTCCCTTGCCATCTCTGACATGTTGCATCTCTCCCCCTGATCCATTGAAACCAGGAGGAGACTAGAGAGTTCTAGAGAACGGAGGCATTCTGGGGAATTTGGATCTGGAGACATACTCTCCTCACTGCCAGGCCAGAGCAGGATCACACCTCACCTTTTTCAAGAAGGGACTTGAGGAGGTGAGAGATAAATCAAGTGACTGGGTCCAAGCTGCCTTTTATCTCTGATCATGCCCCTGGCGTCCTGTGGCTCAGCCCTGACTCATAGACCAGTCCCTAGACACAGTCACCCAGCCCACTTCCCACGGCGTTGGAAGGCACTGGAGGGATTTGGCTCAAGGGACTGGCGACGCTGATGCATCGTCCTGCTATCAGATCTGAATGGTACTCAGGGCGAAACTGCAGACAGTGCAGGGAAGAAAGTGTCCACATGTCGAAACTGGGAGGGAAACTGGGAGGCCGTCCTGGAGGCCTCAGAGGACTGTTTCCAGAGCTGCTTCCACTCCAACAAAGCTGCCTCAGGCTTGGGGCCTCAGAACTGTGAAGACCACTGCCCCAGTTGTCTCAGAACTGTGGAGTAACTGGAGCCTGGCCAGCCTGTGGTGGCCTCCAGATCACAGCAGGCTTGCAGGAGGGGCTTCTGACTTCCGCTTGATGTCTGTGAAGACATTGTAGTGACAGATCTGTACAGGCGGGACTGTGGGCTCCGTCTCACGTAGGAATGCTAGAGAGTTTCAGACTAACACCTCCCGGTATGCCGGTCATTGTAAGCTGCCAGTCCAGTCTGATGACCTCATCCACAAGGCAATTACATCTGTAGGGTGTCCAGTCACATCTGTAGGGTATCCAGTCACATCTGTAGAGTGATCAATCACATCTGTAGGGTGATCAATCATGTCTGCAGGGTCTTTATTGGCTGATAGTTTGGACATTGATCAGCAGGCCTTTCTTCCTAGTCTATCCTATTTTGGAAACTGCCCTGAAACTTATTCAAAGTCACAGCCCAAACCTCCATTGGCAGAGGGGTGCCGGTTTGACCTGAGGGGTATGGCCTGCAATCACACCTGGGGTTCCTGTATGGAAGGCAAAAACCCTACCCAGGAACCATCCTGGTGGCTCAATGTAGCAGCCACGTGAGTGTTGAGCACCTGAGCCCTGAGAGTCCAAACTCAGAGGGGTTGGTCAGTACACGCTGGTGTCATGGAATTAATAGAAGGAAAACAAACAATCTTATTGACATTTTACACTTAGTATAGACAGAAAGGATGACGTGGCAGATACATTGAGCCAAGTAACATCTGTTAAAAATTAAACCCACTGTTACATTTTTTCTCTTTTCTAAAAGGACTACTGTTGTTGTTGTTGATTGCCATCGAGTGGAGTACGACTCATAGTGACTCTATGAACAAAAGACCTAATGCCCTTCCATAAATGTCATAGTTTCACCAAGTTCTTAAGGTTTCCAGAGGCATGTGGTTTCGGAAGTAGATGCCGCTCCTGCTTCCAAACCTGTTTTACATCTGGGAGCTCCACCAAACACTGTCCACGCTGGAAAGCCATTCTGGTATTTGATACCCCAATGGTGCAAGGTTCAGCATCACAGCAACCCAGGCTACTTCATACTGCACATACTATAAAGATGTTCAAAATCACATGTGCCGTCTGCTTTGCATTCCTCTTGACCATTGATGCCGTAGACGTGAACCCGGGAATGTCAACCACACCGAAGAGCTGAGAAGCTCCTATTTCCCCAATTTAAATCCTGTTGAATTGCAGCTCTGTGGTATAGGACGCTGCACATTGCACTGCTAAGCAAAAGGTCAGAGGTTTGAGTCCACTGCTGCTCCAGCTCTGCATTTGGCATCAACTTGGCCTGAGATCACAGAGAACAAGGAGGGAGAGGCGGTTGTACGAGCACTGGAAAAGGGCAGAGGCAGGGTAACAACAGCGCATCAGGACATGTCCAACAAAGGGGGTCACAGGACAACCAGGACCTAGCAGGAAACCAGCGCACAGTTGATGCATGAACAGAAGCCATGAGGGGCAGCAGAGAGGCTCTACATCTGCCGAAGATGAAGAGCTGTGCTTGGATGGCACTGTGAGGGCCAGGGCTTCACCATGCCAGCCTCTGTCCTGTGGGGCAGGACTTCACCGTGCCTGCCCCTGTCCTGTGGGGCAGGACTTCACCGTGCCTGCCCCTGTCCTGTGGGGCAGGACTTCACCGTGCCAGCCTCTGTCCTGTGGGGCAGGACTTCACCGTGCCGGCCTCTGTCCTGTGGCTGCTCCAACAATGTTGACATCACGTACGAGGCGCTCTGGTGGCGTGATGTGTGGTGCAATATGCTTTTAACCAAAAGATCAGTGGTCGGAATTCCCTGGTTGCTCTTAGGGTGAAAGAGGAACAGCCTCCTTCCACCATGATTCATTGTCTCCTCCCATCATGATTTACAGCCTCAGAAACCTGATGGAGAGTCACTGTGAGACACACTGGACCAGATGACAACAGATTTCAGGTCAAACCTACAGCAAATGCAACACTGTACTAATAGTGGGGACGGGCTCTCTTCATTGCCTACGGACCCTTGGGATGGAGCCCCTGCAGCTGGTTAGGGACCCTGGTGGCATGGTGTTGGAGGACTTGGTTACAGCTAAAAGGTGGGCAATCCAAGCCCACTGGAAGCTCTGCAGGAGGGAGAGGTGACAGTCTGCTTCTGTGTCACAGTCCTAGAATCCCATGGGCCTGCTTCGCTGGGCCCTGTGTGATCCGTCTGAGTTCAAATGACTAACATGTCCAACAACATGTCCAGCAACATGCATGGATGTGCAGATGTGCGTGGTGCCTTAACCCACCACTCCATGGGCCACTGCTAGAGTTCTGGACGGCACCTACGTGAGACATCAAACGAAAAGAAATACCAGCAAACCCACGAGCAGACGCACGTCTTAGTAAGATGTGTGTCCTCTGAATTTGCTATTTCCTTTGGTCAATGGAAGCCGACTGAAGTGTAAACCGGAGATTGCTCTCAGTGGCCACCTGCCTAGTCAGTGCCTGCCTCACACACAGCTGCAGGTACACTGCCCGGTCCCCACTGTGCCGTCCCCAGGACCTCTTGCAAATTGGTCCACCATGATCTGTATTGTGTTCTTCCTAGCCCACGTGAATTTGGAAGTTCTCTTTGGCATCATAGCCACACGAGTGGTGTCCAGGAATGGAAGTCAGGGCTGCTGTAAAGGCCAGGGTTTTACTATTGGAATGCTGAGGTCCCTACCCAGGATGTAAAAGATGCACCTGTGGCTGGCTGCCCGCTCTGAGTGTGGTTCTGATAGCTTCTGAGCTCCCTACAGGCCCTGGCCAGAGTGCTTGTTCAGTGATGGACCTGAGTGCCAATGCGTGGGATGGCGTGGGAGAGTCATGCGCCTCTGTCCTGGGGCCTGCCACACTTGGAAGAACCTGGACTCCCCGGGAAGGGGCACCCTCAGGCTACACGAATCCTGAGCAGACTTCCCGCTGGAAACAATCCTAGCTTTTAGAATCCCATCCCCATTTCTCCCTCCTGTCATTTGGCTACAGAATAGAAACAAACCATGCCTTGTTCTCAGAACATTCACATGTATGCAACATGTGGCCTCGCAGGTGGCCATGGCTGGACCTGTGGCTGGAGGCCACCCCAGCCAGACGGAGGGATGAGTGCACTGTCTGGGCGACTCCAGTGTCCTGCCAGAGCCTGTGCCGGGAGCACCGAGATCACAGATGTCCCTACTGACAGCTCACAGCAAGTGCCTCTTCCGGGGGGGTGGAGGAGAGAAGGACAGGGAGGTGGCGAGGCCTGACCCTGGGAAGTGTGTTCCTAACACCACACTGTGGTCCCACCTTTGCTCAGAGAGGAGTCTGGGTTACTTCTACTGCCTGCGCCATCCTCAGACCTGCCCGGGGGTACTAGGCCCTCCTCTCACTGGACACCTTTTGCACCCACCGCCTGCACTATCCTCAGACCTGCCCAGGGTGCTGGGCCCTCTTCTACCAGGCACTGCCCACACCTACCGCCTGCACCATCCTCAGACCTGCCCGGGGTGCTGGGCCCTCCTCTCACTGGGTTTCACAGCACACAAAAGCAGTGACCTTTGCTTGTTTCCTCTTTGACTTCCTCAAGGACCTGTCCATCGTGGGGCAACAAGCCATCAGAATCATCACCCTGGATTCTGTGGCATATCCAGACAGTCTGATATGAAGACCCGATCCAAGTACACCTGATCCAGGCCATGATCTTCTCAATAACTGGCTATTTGTCTGAAACCTAGACAGTGAATTAAGATAACAGAAAAACTGATGCTTTTGAGCTTAGGTGTTAGAGGAGAGTATTGAACATCCCAGGACTGCGAAAAGCACACACAGTTCATCTCAGAGGAAGTTCGCCAGGAGTGTTCCTTGGAGGCAAAGATAATAAAGCTTAGTCTCACATACTCTGCACATGTTGTTAGGAGAGGCTGTTCCTTGGACAGGGACACCATGCTTGGAAAGGTGAAGGGTCAACATATCAGCCATGTGGATTGACACAGTGACTACAGCAATTGGCTCAGGTGTGTGAGAGAGGATGAGGATGGCACAGGCTAGAACACGGTTCACATATGCTGTTCATAAAGTCTCAGAGAGTCCTACTCGACTCAATGACACCTAACCACCACCAGACAGCCCTAGAGACCAGATGCAACATTTGACCTTGTGCAGAATCCTGCTCCTCCCTCAACTTGACTTTCACGACACATGCGTTCCTCTGAAGCATGTACCAAGGGTCCTTCTTGTTCAGATTGCATAAGCCTCCTCCTTAATAGTGACAGCTCCTCTGGATGGTGCCCCTGTGGCCACTATGTTTGACGCATATTGGTGATAAAACACCGGGGAGAAATTCAAGACCCAGCTTGATTATGCAAGTCTGTGCTCTGGTGCCTGCACCTGGCAGGCTAAGGGGAGGTCTGTGAGCACCATCCTGGTGTGTTGTACAAAGACCCTACTTAGAATGCCATCCAACTCAAGGCCAACATTTGAGAGGGAGGATCAACTTAAACTTTGCACACTAGGCATCTGATTTGCTCTTCTCAGTCTCTGACCTATTATTTCATTTTCCATCAAATGTCCATGATAAGTTATGAAAGTAAAAAGAAACCATCTGCCCCATAACCAGACTCGACCTGGCACCTCTCGATTCTTTATTGACAATGACCAGGAATCTTGACTCCAGAGTTTATGATGGAAGATGGAAGCCTGGCAGAAGTTTAAGAGCACAGATGTTTAAGAAAGAGCATAGGTTGATCTCACTCGCACGTTGCCATCAAGTGTATTCCGACTCAGTTACCCCTAGGACGGACTAGAACTGTCCTCAAGGGTTCACCAGGCTGTGGTACTGCCTTATCTGTATTCCATGGTGGCTCTGGTGGGTTGACAATGCCAGTCTTTCAGTTCATAATCGAGTTCTTTAACAGCTATACAACCAGATGAATATTCAGTTTATTGCTATGGATGTGGAACCGGCTCACAACTGGCCCTTCGATGGGTTTCCAAAGCTGTAAGTCGTATGGAGAAGATTGTCCATCTTTCTTCCTCAGCACCTCCGGTAGACTCGAACCACAGAGAGGAGTGGCCTTTGCTTAGCAGTCCAATTCCCTTCAGAGGACATCTCGAGAGATCCTACTGGAAGCAGGTGTAAGACATGATGCTTCTATGTTACCACGGCTCTTTTCTCGTGGACACGCAGGACATTGTCCGTCCACTGTCTCCTCATCTCACCGTGTCGTGTGTTCCTCTCTTACTTCCTCCTCCCACCCTGGGCTCGCTCCTGGTGCCAGTCCATGTCCACATTCTCCTCCCACCAACCAGGGTCTTCGGCAGCACCCTTATGCTCAGACTTCAAATAGAGAAATCATCATCCTCTGACGCATTCTCAGTCTCCAAATCCAATCCTTCCAACCCAAGGCTTAGCAAAATGTTCTGACGTTGAGAAAATTTGCTTTTCCTGCTTCCCCTGCCCTGCCCTGCCTGTGGAGATGGTGGCATAGGACAGCTAGACATGAAACAAAGTCTCTGATTAATCGTAATAGGAAAACTGCCTCAACAAAGATTTTGTAGACTCGATGCTTGTCCTGTTTTTGATGTGGCTACAGAATCGTGGAGTTTTGCCACTAAACTGTCCCGTGCCATCATATGGAAGCTGTAGACATGCACGATTTAAACTCTGGGCCTCATGTCATTGTCGGTTATGCCAATACCTTTTCCTGCATTTCTGTCGACATTTTCATACATTCTCGTCCTCTTATCTCTTCCTATGCATGTTGTCAAATGTAAAAGAAATGTTAAGAAGTTTCTTCCGTGGCCACTAGGAGCCTGAAACTGTGCTGAGCATGTTGTCAGTATTGTGCATAAGCCTCATGTTGTGGTCCTCAGATACAATCGTCTTGATGCCCACCCATAGGGGTCTTTTGTGTAACAGACGGAAGTTGCCTGATTCTGTGCCATCATCTCAAGCTCTCTTGTGGTCACTTGTCAATCCATCGTGCTAAGTGTCTTCCTCTTTTTCACTAACCCTCTGCTCTTCCAGGCGTGATGTCCTTTTCCAAGGACAAGCCCTTCCTCATAACCTTCCCAAAGCACCCCGCTAGTACTTCTTCCCAAGACAGATTTGGCTGTCTATGCTGTGCTCAGTATTTCAGCCAATGCTGCAGTTCAAAGGCATCAATTCTTCTTCTGTCCTCCTTGTTTACTGTTCAACTTTCGTATGCACATGAAGGTGTTAAAAATACCATGATAGAATCCAAAAGCACATAAAAAAAAATAATTCACCATGACCAAGTGGGATTCATAACAAGCATGCAAAGATGGCTGAACATAAGAAAAACAATCAGTATAATTCACTATATTAACAAAGTAAATAATAATAACTCTATGATCTTGGCAATTGATGCAGAAAAGGTATTTGACAAATACAACACCCCTTCCTGATAAAGACACTCAGAAAAATTGGAATAGTAAGGAATTTCCTCAACATAGTGAAAAGTATATATGCAAAACCAAGAGCTAACATCATTCTCAATGGAGAAAGACTAAAAGCATTTTCCGTGAGATCAGAGACCAGACTAGGATGTCCACTGTCACCACTTCTATTCAATACTGTATTGGAAGTACTTAGTTGGGCAATATAATATGAGAAAGAAATAAAAGGAATCCAGATTGGCAAAGAAATGGTTAAACTATTGCTATATGTAGATGATATAACAGTATACACAGAAAACCCCAAAGATTAAAAAAAAGCCAAACCAAAAACCTGTTAGAACTGTTGTTATGTTGTTGTTATGTGCCGTTGAGTGGCTTGCAACTCATAGCGACCCTATGTACAACAGCCCTAAAACCTGCTCTATCCTGTGCCAATCACACTGCCTCTGACACACCCACCCCAATTACCCCAGTCACTGAATCAATCCACCTCATAGAGGGCCTTCCCCTTCTGAGCCGTCCCTCCACCCTCCCAAGCATGATGTCCCTCTCCAAGGACCTGTCCCTCCTTACAACATGTCCAAAGTATGTCATACAAAGCCCCAGAATCCTTGCCTCCAAGGAGCAGCCTGGTTTAACCCTCTCCAGGATGAATCTGTTTGTTTTCTTGGCAGTCCATAGTACATTCAATACTCTTCTCCAACACCACAGCTCAAAGGCATCAATTCTCCTTCTATCCTTAGAACTAGTAGACCAGTTTAGTAGAGTGGCAGAACATAAGATCAATATCCAAAAATCAGTGAGATCTTCTACAGTAACAAAGAGAACTCAAAGAAGGAAACCAAGAAAGCAATATCGTTTACATTAGCCAACCACAAATTGAGATACTTACTTGGGAGTGAACCTAACTAGAGATACAAAATACCTATAGAAAGAAAACTACAGAACATTTCTGCAAGAATGGGTCCCAGCACAGCTCCCACTGGGAGGATGATGGTAGATTGAGGGGTGTTTAGTCTGTTTATCCAAAGTCTCTAAGACTAGGAGCTTTCCTGAGGGAATCTAATAACAACAAGTGGAACTGGAGAAATCAAAGGCAAGGAAAACAGAGGACGAATGAGAGGCAAAAATGCAGGGTGAGAAGAAGTTATGGCGAAGGATATATAAACAGGAAGAATCTGTAGGCATGTGAGCAGATCAGAAGGTGAAAGAGAAAAGACCATGCATGTGTTTCCGGATAATTGAAGCCCATGAAGCCTTCCACAGACCAATGTTAACCAGAAGTGAACACAAGGAATGTCGCGGCAGCAGCAACAGCTTATGGAGCCTAACACACTCACAATTCAGCTTTGTATCTGTGACCTCGTCATTCCTCTCCTGGAATTTCCAGGAATGGTGTTCATTTAAATAGTTACCCATCCCACGGCCCTTTGTCCTCAAAGTATGTTCTTCAAGAGTAAAAAGAGAATTGTGTCATACAGCATTTTAATGTTTTTCTCATTTATTTGATTGAAGTTCACACAGGAGAGAAAAACTAGCCCTTCCTGCACCCTTTTTGGGTGTAGAACCCCTGTGGGGGAAGAAGTATGTGTGCATGTATTCATGTTGTTTTTTATTTTAAAATGATGAGACTTGAAAAATGGTAGTGACTGAATTCAAGCAAAACTAGAGTGAACAGAGCCTTTTTAATTAATTGAACCAAGCAGATCGCCCCCATGAAAACAGCTCAAGGAAGCTGCTGGGCTCGAGTGGCGGGGGGTCTGTGTGCAACGGCAGATAGAGTTAGGGAGGAAAAGCACGATTTCCAGGATCACACACACACACACACACACACACATTTGGGTGGCTGGGCAAAGTGCACTTTGTTCTTGTACGTGTCCAGGTTCTTGAACTGCTAGGCTCAGCCACATGGGAAATGCCCAGTTGAGGTCCTTTTTTGGATTTACTTCACCCCTTCTCTAAACTAAAAGTAGTTTCTTTCCTACAACTGCCACCAAAGTCACACAATTGGAAAGGAACAATAGAATGACAGATTGCTTGTTCCAAATAATTGGATCAACAGTGCTTCAAGCAGTGGGTTATGACAAAAATATTCCTCAGAGGGTGTCAAACTCTAGTAACTCGTTGGACAAAGAGATGTTGATATGTGTCTTCCTGGGACCAGAGACTCTAAAAATTAGGATGAAATGCCCCTTGCTTTCTCCTATCAAAAATCTAAACACAAGCAAAAAATCAAATTCGGCTAGGATTCAAGTCCAACATCGTGGAGGGGGCTGGAGGCTTCCTTCCACGTTGGGTACAGAGGCAGCTGCACTTGATCGAGCTGGGGCTAACATGGAGAATTGGAGGAGTCTGTCACAACTCAGCCATGAATAGGGTCTGTTTGAGGAACAACAGCAAAGAGGCCACGTGGAAGATGGCATGGGACAATTTGGAGGTCCTTGTGCGTCCCAGGGCACATCTCCAAGACACAGTGTCTCTTGTCAGGGAATTGGCCAGCATCCAGGGACAGGTAGTTCTGAGGAATTGGCCTCTGTCCTTTTGATCAGAAATGCCTGTGAGCTGCGGCTGAGACGAGAGGGTGGCGGCAAGCTTCAGCCCTGAGTCACCCCACAGGGCGTGACTAAGTGGAGACAGGGCTCAGCACAAGCCTCGCCTGATTTGGATGGAAAGGAATCGGAGACAATCACACCCCCTAGGCCAGCCCAGCGCTTCTCTGATATTGGCAGGGGGCGAGCTCTATGACCCCCGAGGTCTTTTCATGTCCGAAGTCTGTGCTGAAAGGCGTAGCCTCCAGATGGGTTGAAGCTGGCAAGCAGTCTGGAGGGCTCTCACATACAACGCTTTGTTGGGTGAACGCAATATTTTTAAAAAGTGAATGTCTTATTAAATTATATTTAAAAATCAAAACTGGCATCAGCTAGCTTCACCATCCCTGGCATTCTCGGCTGTTTCATTTCGGAGCCCACCTACAGCCCCACCAGGCCCGTGGAAGTTTGGCACTCGGCTGGCCACACATGGACTGCAAACTGCTCAGCAGCCTCGTGGTGGCTGGTGAGCCTGGAGATGGCAGCGATTCTCGGGAACACTCCAGAAACAAGAACAGAAGACAGAAGGTCTACTAGAGGTACCTGCGTGCTACCAGAACACCAACATGGCAAAACCCGACGGCAGCGGGCTGCTCGCTGATGGCTACCATCTGGAGGGCCAGAGAATATTGCCACTTCTCTGTAGACGACTGGGCAACTGTCAGTGCCACCGCGATTACTGGCTACTGCCACGATGGGATTCAATTCTTGGGGATCACAGGCACAATGAAAGGCTTCTCAGTGCCATGTCACCCATGATCATTCATTACATCCTGAGTTTCGACCGGCTGAACTTCCATTGTCAGATTTCTCTTTCTACTTGGCCTTCGTCTGAAAACTCTGATGAAAACTGACCACCCTTCCAGCAGCAGTGATAGAGTAGCCATGTATGAGATGCAGCGGCTGGAAAAACGAGCCCAGTTAACTGATCTTGTTGGCTTTAAACGTTGTCGAGTCAAGTATGACTCCAAACGGAGGTGAGAATGTTGTCACTGGAGTCACACTGAATGTGTTAATAACCAGACTCATGGGAGAACCGAACTGTTTGAGTAGGGCCCAGTTAGTAGAGTGGCCCACAAATAGAAGTCGAGGCCGAATCCCAAATACGTCTGTCTCCCACCCGCTCCCATGTCTCTTGTGATAATTATCCCTAATTGAAGATTACCTTTCTTGTTACCCAACTTAATGTCTATTATTCAGTTATTAGTTTCTCTTTTCCTTCCCCTCCTTCTTTGACTTTCTGAGGTTGAGCTTTATTGCAAACAACTAGGAGTTTAGTGATAAAAGGATAAAACTCTTTCCTGTCCCAATTCAGTCCAGAACTTCTGCCATTAGGTTCCCACTACTTCATACCGTGGACACTGTCACTCTCAAGCCCCTGAGGCGAGGCAGAGAGGTACAGCTGGCAATCACGTGATGACAGCCTCGCTCCGCTTTTAGGGGCCAAGAGGGAGAACTTGAAGAAGCTCATAGCGATGCTCATCAGTCTTCAAGTGCTTGGCCAGATCCTGCTGGTTCAATGCTGGGCGCTGAGTCTCACAGCTAAAACGTGTGTATTGAACAGAGGCAGCGAGAAGACTGTGTGAGCGATGAGAAGCAAGTCAACGGGGCTTTGAAGAACGTGGGAAGGAAGACAGGCCAAACCTTTGGGGAGGCTGGGGGACTTCAGATGAGTCTTACATAATTAGGAATTTTCTCTACCAATCAAATAACAAAACTCATACGTTAATTACTCAATTTAGTGTGCTAATTTTGAACTCCACATGATAATTACAAAATTAATACAGTCTATATCACCCTATTCCTCATCATTTGAGCAGCAACCACTCAGTATTTATGGACACATCTATCCGAGCTGTGTCGGTAAGGATGAAAGGACGGGGCTTGAGAAGACTCAGGCGTACGTCTACAGTCTAGTGCTAAGGAGTTGCACTGCCAACACAGGACTTTAACTGCTCCACAGGAAATAGAGGGGCAGTCTCCTTCCACATAGTTTACAACCTCTGAAAACCCAATAGCGGATCAGCTAGGAGTCAGTTCTGACTCAAAGACACTGTGTTTCAATGCCCTGACCAGAGGGTGAACTAGAAGAAGTGCCCTGAATAGCTCTTCTGTGCTTTCACTTCACCTATACATTCAGCTCATGGTTTTACCTCTGTGTCTTGTTAACCATCAGATGTTGGCAAAGTGAGTTGCTCAAAGGTGTTATGGTCTGGTTGAAAGAACAACAGGGTGTTAGCCGAGTAATTCGTCACCTGCGACTAGCAGGTGATGAGCTTGTCTTCACGTATCATCGTATTTATAGCAGCACTTCTTCTTTCCCAGAGAACCAGCGCCGAAATCAAATATATTTTCTAAATCTTATTGAAAAAGCCAAAAACACTAGATAAATCATCACAGAGAAAATGATGGAGGAGATCTTATACATGGAAATGCTGTGAAATTAATCCACAACTATTTATGGGACACTTAAGACAGACACAAGTTGAACACTGTACTTTTTAAAACATACTTCTCATCAGAGTCTATTGGCCCAGTAGTAGGACTGGGATAAAGATCATGAAATAATAAGAGTATTAAGGAATGGTCAATCTCCTCCCATGAGGTGATTTATTGTCTCTGAAAAACTGCCAGAGGGTAAGCTATATGCCAGTTCTGACTCGACTAGACATCACAGCAGCAACAACAAGGAATACTTAGTTACTTGTGAAATAAGAAGTCATATATTCTAAATCCAAGTAGAAATGCATATACGGCTCTAAGAAGAATATACACCTGTTTTTCACTTATAAGGTTACTTTCATGTTTGTGACAATATGAATATATTACATATTTATGAAATATGTTTGTGTAATATGACATAATTGTAAAAATATGACATTGATATTTTATAGTACTTAGTACTCTACTGTCTGACTGTTTTAGGCATTAATTGCTTACATCTGACAGGGAAAAAAAAATGAAGGTGTGAAGTTAGAGTAACACTGGCCCTGATGGTTTAGATCATGTGTCAATCCGAGTGCACTACGCCTATGGAATTATGTGATGAAAACCGACAGTTATGTAATGATGTAGCTAGTCTCCGTTTTGCAATTCACCCTCTCCTTTCACACAAGCACCTGGCCTTTGGAAGCTCGGCATGTTAATAACTGAGGAGTGGGCATATATATTTGATGTGAATATTTGCTCTTGAATAATTTTTGTAAGGTTATAAAGCTAAATATAATTCTCAAATAGTCTTAATTGACAACATAATGATGGAATTAGGATACTTTATACAAACTATGTGGGGCTTTGTAGTTGTTGAGTGATTAATTTCAGAACACGTTAGAGTTTTGAAAGGAGATAAGCCCATTATCAAGAAACTCCATGTCACATTATTTTTTTTCCATCTTCCAAGGTGACTTGAATAATCCTTGATACATTATAGTCTAAATATATATGAACAGAAAGAAATGAAGAAAGATAAATAAAATTTGCGATGAAACAGTCTTTCCTTCTATATTTTTTCCCTGTGCTTCTGAGTTCCCAAAACTAACTTCTTTTTGGAGTCTATTTAGACTTGGGTTAAAATGAATTCATTTTCAGTTTCTCCTAAAATTGAATCCTATTCTCCACTCTCATGTTTCACATGAGAAAAGATCTTCATTTATCCCCATACCAATCAGTGAGTTATTTCAACCACTCGAAGCTAAGATAAGGACTAGGAAAAGTGCCAAATAATGACTCCTGAAGAGGCAAAACTCAGCTTAAATTCCTCACAGTTAAGACCACACCTCCACACCTGTCCACTTACATCCGTTCTTGGAGTTCTGTTGTTGGTTTGTTTGTAGGGGTTTCTTTGTTTTGTCTTTGTTTTCTTTTTCCCTATGAAAAAAAGTCAGTGTAAAAATCAGTGTCTATGAATCAACCCCCATTCCCAGGGGTTCCATGTATAGGGGGGCTGCATCCCACACAGCTCCCCAAGGCTGCTGTCTGAGTTGATGCCAGGTTCTCCTGACGGCAGCGCTGGGTGGATCCAAGCACTCACTCTCGGTTAGCTGGGCAACTTGGTCTTCCTTTGCTCCACCCCAGGTCACAGATGGAGAAGTCTGACAGCACATTCTTCTGTGAAAGGATGAGACAGACACTCGACCAGGTGCAGATCCTGTGCTTTATTGGGAAGTCTTCCTCCCCAACCGAGACAAGCCCGGAGGTGAGTCCCCACACCTAGCGCCTCTTGTGCATGCCTTCTACCTGGCAGTGCCCCCAGCCTCCCTGCATTCTCTTTCCCTCTTCACCACCCCCAGCCCTCCTCTTGTTTTCCACATGTACTCGCTGCTCCCGCATCAGCAAGGACGCATGACTTCCAGCTCACATCACTACCGCTTCTCGGCAGCAGTTTCACACTCCAGTTCCACAACCCTTGGCAAGAGTTTTGCCCGAGTCAGCTCAGTCATTCCAGTCAATCCACAAAGTGGAAGTCCCTGGTGGAGGCACATTTACCTTGAAGCCAAAAAGCTTGAGGTTCAGCTCCTTACTTGTAGGAGCTGCTGCAGGGATGGCTAGGGAAGAATCCGAGGAATGTGGTCATGTAGTCAGCTGTCTTTGGAAACTGCTTACCATGTTAGTTAAGAAAACGGCCTCTATTCAGTTGGGTCTTATCTCCTTTATCTTGGTCATTGTGTCAGTTGTCAAGGATTAGGTTGTGTCTACCCAGAAATATGCAGGTATTTGGCTGGGCTATTCCATAATGATACAATTTGGGAGTTGTGCAAGACTGTCATTCTCCATGATGCGATCACAAATTGACCATAAGAAGATCAGCATAGAATGCAGTATACTTACTCCAGTCACAATCCTGATCTGACATGCAGTAATTTTCCCTGTGGTGTTCTTGACTGTGTCATTCTTAACTTGGAAGAGATAAATGGAGAGAGAAGTCTGCAGAGAGGCTAGACCCACTACTACCAAGAAAAGAAAGAGTCAGGGAGAGCTGAGGTCCCTGTGGTGAGAACTTCCTAAAGACAGAGATCTCCCATGGATCAGAAGCACAAGCGATGAAAGAAGACAGAAGCTTTGTCCAGACTCCACACAGAAAGAAGGCTTTAGCCCTAGAGATTCTGAGTTGGGGCTTCTCACCTTCTAAGTGATGAGAGTTTCTTTCTTTTTATTAAAGCCCTTCCTTGGTGGCATTTCTGTTGTAGGAGCAGAAGATATCTGAGACCAGTGGCAAGGATATTTGGGGATGAGGGAAGGGAGAGTTGAGTTGGATACATACCTCTTGCCCCCTTGATGTTCGGACGGGTCATCTTTTAGGAATTCCCATGCTACCTGTAACACTCATCTACCTAGAGATGTGGCTCTAAGGAACAGAATCAGAGCTCACTTTAGAATGTGCATATTCTAATACAGGGCTCTTCACCCTGTAAGTGGGCAAAGGAGAAAGAAGCTTTTAAATGTACAGAGACTGAAGCATTTTTGTGGAAATGTGTTTCAATTACTGGATACATACTCATCCTCAACCACCAAAAGAATAAACAAGTCTTTGGGGGAAGAACAGTGTTGACCTTAAGAGCTGGGATGGTGAGCTATTTTCTCAAGTACACTGGTGAACATGTTAGGAAGAGGAGTCGGTCCTTGGAGAAGCACACCACCATGCTTGGAAAATCGAGAAAGAACCACAACAAGATTGGCTGCCACTGTGATTACAGCAATGGGGTCCAGCACAGCAATGATTGTCACACGGATGCAGGAGCAGGCAGGGATGCGGAGACTTTTAGAATCCAAAGGTATAGAACATGGTGGAGGTCTTGGGTGTCCCAGATTGATATGGGAATGAACAGAGATTGTACCAAGGGGAGATGAGCAATTATGGACATTAAGGCATTCACTGAGATGGATAAATTGTATGTGTCTGTTGGACATAATCCATAACCCTAATATGGACAGAAACAGACCTCCAGAGCTTCAGGTGTTCTGCCAAGTGCCACTGTAAACTGCAGGTCCTTCCTCACTCAGTGATTCTGCGTTTCTGTCCATGCATTTGGGGTATGCTTTTCTTGCAGAGGAAAGAGGTGTTAATTTTTAGAAACAATTATCATGGTGACCTTGATGATTAAGGAGGATAATTAAACAACGTTGTGACTAATACGTTTTATATCATAAACATTGCTTTCTGATCTACTTACTTGGGGGAGAAAATGCCATGTTTGAAAAGAAATGAGTATTTTTTTAACATGGTTAGCAAGCCATCTGTTGACATTTTGGTGCAATCTCTCATGAAAGTCCCCAGCTTCCAGCTTCAGTTTTATCATAGCAAGAACCGAAAATAGTACTGCCTTTTGCAGTTACATCAAAATAAGGTGCTTTAGAAAGGGCACTCTGCGGAGAGTGGCGGCATCTACACCAAGTATACTGAGGTCTTTTCTTGGACCTCCAAGGAAGCTCCAATGTGGTGTTTGCTGACCTAAGAGGAAACAATTTCTTCACTGTCTCTTTTCTTCATTCTTCCTCCAGGCAAAGAATTTGCATTAAGATAAATCTGGCATTCCTGGGCATCATATACTTTCTTCTACCTAAATCCTCTTGCCAATTTATTTATTTCTCCTCCAAAGGGCACCATTTAAACGGAAAGATAAATGAGTAACTTTAGATCTTGTATTATATCTGATTCTCTTCTTACTACTGTACATTGAAGGATTCATATATAGCTTTCTAAATTTGTGTCAAGGTCATTGGGTATAAAAATGGTAATTCAATTAGTATGACATTAGGGGTGGGGAAAAAGTCCCCTGAAAAACATATTGCGTATAAGTTTGCCAATTTGATCCCAAATATGATATTTCAGTCTGTTGCCCAATACCTCAATGAAGATGTTGAGTTTGTCAATTCATCCATTCTTAGACAACAAGATAATATATAGAAAGTGTTCTAGGCACAGAGGTGATTTTAGCAGTTATAGAAATTACTAAAAATAAAGTTAAAGAATAATCTTCCAAATTAAAAAAATAGGCAATGAATGAAAATGATGTGAAGAAGAAGACAGTCTTCTTTCATCATAACAAGCTACAAGATGAAAACATAGCTGAGTTACAGAGTTATGGAGACATATGTTCCCAAAATAGTCGTGTTTTTCTTAAAGAGTGGATTAGCAGTTAAAGGAATTAAAAAATGCTGTCATAATTGTCTCCATGCTAGACTGAAGAGAGCAGTTTCCTTTACCTGTTTTGTCATTTCTTGTTTGTTTGTTTGTTTTGTGGGTTTTTTTTTTTAATGAGATGGATTTTTTGTTTGTTTTATGGATTTGTTTGTTGTTGTTTCCATAAACTGGGGAAAAGTATGCTTAGCTTTTTAAAAAATGTGAATAAGAAATACCCCTAAGTCTTATAAAAATCAAGACCCTTTATGCATCAAAAACTTTTTCCAATAGGGTGAAAGAAAGCCTACAGACTGGGAAAAACACTTTGCAATGACATTTCAAACAAGGGTCTTATAAGTAAGGGTTACGGGGCCTCCACAAGAAAAAGATTGATAGCCCAATCATGAAATAAGCAGAAGACATGAAAAGACTCTTCACCAAGGATGACATCCAGATGGCCAACAGACACATGAAGAAATATGCAAAATTACTGGCAATCAGAGAGATGCAAATTAATACAACAGAGAGATACCATCTCACTCCAGGAGCAAAGTTTAACAGGACAACAAGCAATACATGTTGAAGAGGATGTGGAGGGATTGGAACTCTCATGCACTGCTGATAGGATTGTAAAATAATTCAACAACTCTGGAAGAGAGTTTGGTATTTTCTCAAAAAGCCGAACATAGAAATCCTACATAATTCAGCTATTCCACTGCTAAGAATATACCGCAAGGAAATCATAACTGAAATACATGTAGAGATAAGTACATCTATGTTCATAACAGCTCTGTTAGCAATAGCAAGAAAATGCAAACAGCCCAAATTCTCATCCACAAACAAATAGATTGAGAAATCGTGGTACATTAACACAATGGAATATTATACAGCAGTAGAGGAGCCCAAGATTTTGTAAAATACTATTTAACATGGAATTATCAAGAGAACATTACATTGTATTAAATAACTCAGTCTCATAAGGGCAAGTTCTACATAAGACCTTTATGGTGAAAATAGAAGGGTAACTGAGCAAGGCTTGTATAAATATAAAAAAAGGAAAAGGGAAAGGAAAATGAGGGGAAATAACAGTGGAAGGGGACAAATCACCAGGATCCAGAGGTTAGTAGATGGTTGAGGGGTGAAGGAAGAAGACAGATTTAATGGGGACTTGAGAAGATGAAGTGATAATAGGCATGTTATTGTTGCTATGTGCCATCAAGTCACTTGTGATCCATAGCAACCCTGTGTACAAGAGCCCTAAACCCTGATTTATCTGTGTCAACCTTACTGTCCCTGACACACTTCCATTATCCCAATCACAGAATTGATCCATCTCATCAAGTGTCTTCCTCTTCTGCCCTGTCCCTCCACTCTCCCAATCATGATGTCCCTCTCCAGGGAATGCAGCATGCCCAAAGTATGTCAGACAAAGCTTCAGAATCCTTGCCTCCAAGGAGCAGCCTGGTTTCACCCTCTCCAGGTCTAGCAGTCCATAGTATATTTAACACTCTTCTCCAGCACCACAGCTCAATTCTCTTTTTATCATCCCTAGTCACTGTTGGTAATTAACTACGTAAAATATGACATATATGAATGATTGTATAAAAGACAATGTATGTGAATGAAATACTGTAAATTAAAGATTGTATAAAACATGATGGACATGTATAATACACAAAGTACATGAATGATTACATGCAAATCAATAAAAATATGTTAGAAAGAAATGCTCCCAAATGCTATCTGTACTCCTAAGACTACTTTATGTTCTCTCCTTCCCCCTAGGTAACTTCCCTAACCCCTGCCTGCCTTTCTCAAGAGGAGATTTGGTGGCCTAGTGTGTAAGGAGTTGCACTACCAAGCCAAAGGCAGAAGGTTCAAATCCAGCAGCTGTTCCATGAGAGGAAGATGGACAGTCTCCTCAGGTGTGACTTGCAACCTCTGAAAACCCATTGAAGGTTCAGCTAAGAGTCAGTTCTGACTCAATAGCACTTACTAACAAACTTGTCTTCAAGTCTTCCAGCAAAGACTTCCTCTGGGAGTTCTGAAGGCACTGTAGCAAACTCCTATAACACCCATTTCATTCTCCTTTGTATCCAAGTTATTTCTTGCTGGGTATCAAATCATCCCAACTCCTATTTTAATAAGAGCATATCATCTATGCTCTGTTATTAAAAACAAAATGAATTATCATGTACTTATACTTCATTTTTTCCTGGTCACTTACATAATTGCATGAATACTGGAGAAAGGGTTTTGAAGAAGGCAACGTGGCTGGGTCAGAGGGGTTCCAGGGCTAAGTGGGTGTCACACGCTGGGCCACTCCCGACCCCTTACACCCTCTTCCTTTGTGAGTCAGGCACCCCACATTTTGTCCTGCAGTCTGGTAAAAGATCACACAAATTTTAAAAAGTGTTCAAAATCTGACAGATTTCTTCGTGATTTTCCAGAGCTTTTGATACACTTGCAGGCAGGTGCCATCAAGCCACTGGAATCTCACCCCCATTGACCCTATCTTTTCACAGCAGAACCCAGCCTTGCCAGGCCTGGCCCTCCTCACCATGTCGGCCATGCTGGGCCCACTGTGGCAGCCACTGCGGCTTCCTGAGAGCCCGTCTCTTTTTCACCAGTGCTCTGCGTCACGGAGCATGATGTCCTTTTCCAGAGACTGGCTCCTCTTAACAATATGTCCGAAGTACAGAGACCAAACCTCACCATCTTCATTTCTAAGGAGCATTTTGACTGCACACCTTCTAAGATGAACCAGTAGATAGTGTGACTCATCAGAAGGGAGATTGTTGTTGTCACTACGTGCCGTCTAGTCAAGTAGGAGTCATAGCAACCTTATGAACAACAGATCTGAACCCTGTCATATCCTGCACCATCGTCACCATATCTAACATAACATTGTGCCAACCCCGTCAGGCAGACGCTCTTGCTTCCTTTTGCCTATCCGGTCCCAGCAAGATTAGTGTAGAAGATTTCTGTAGAGGCCAGTGCAGATTCCCCACACATAGCTGTTAATGACCATGTTTCAGAGGAAGCTCTGGTCCATTCGCTCCCTCCTTGCCTCAATGCCATCATGTTGGAACCGGTTCAGAGGTGATTTTTCAGCAGATTTTTGGAGGCTGTAATTGTACTGATGCTGATTTCTCTGTTTTCTGTTTGTTTGTTTTGTTTTGTTTTCTGGGAAGTTGCTGGTGGGTTTGAACTGCCAGAAAGGTGTGATTGGGGTTAACATTGTAGCTCTCTGAGGACTAGACCACTCCTGCTTCCTAATATTTTCAATGCACTTGATCACTGTCCACCATCACTTTCCATCATGTTGCCTCTAGGTGATTTCAACCCACCAGCTTTCTGGTTTGTAAGTGAGTTCTTAAAATGTGCCTTTCCCAGGGGTTTCCCAGGTCCAGTATCTGCAGGATGGATTAACAGCTGGTCATGACCTGTCTTGCACTGACTGATCACAGAGACCACTCAGAGGCCACGTCCAGGGGCTCGTCCAAGTCAGTGTAGGCTGAGAAACCACGCTCACTTTCCAACTAGCATTTTGCTGACTCCTTTCCTCCAGATGAACACAAATACTTGACTATCCCACATGGACCCAGTGCTTTCGATGCAGAGGCCTCAAAGTGAATTCCTTTCAGTTCCTTTTCATGTGGTTTTTCACTAGGGTCAGAGCAACACACTCCAGCTACAAAACATCTTAAATGTTCCCGTTCCATTGTAAGGCAACGATCCCTCCTGACTGAAAAAGCCACGTCAAAATGAGGGGGAGAGAGTGTGGGAGCTTTCTTGGAGAGATGTTTCAATTATATCTCAGTGTCATCAATAAAATAAAAAAGGAGCCAAGGGATCTTTAACCTACCCCGTACTTCAACGCTTTGTCCCTTAATCATAATGGGGACTGCTACTTGCACTGAGGCCCCAGAGAAAATTTTAATCATAGTATCTGATTTCTACGCCCTTGAACCCTATTGTGCTGTTACTCAAGGTCTTTATTGGAGAAGGTTACAGAGGTGGCATATGGGAAAATGAGAATTCTTACACTCACTGGAAACCAGGTAAATATCAACTGTCCAATGGGACAATGGCTTTTGTGGCTTCTTCATTAGATCTCTCTAGCAAACAGGATCACGCACCGCCTCGTTGAAGTAAAAGAGCGCTTGGAAATTGTCCACTAAAAGAGAGATGAAGAGTAGTGCTTAGAGGGGGACTCTGGAATCAGAAGCTCCAAATTCTGGCTCTGTCACTTCTTAGCTGGTGATTTAGTGCATACTACTTGATTGTTCTGAGATGCCTCCACTTCTGAATCTATAAAATGGGGATAAAAACAGAACAGATCTCCATACCAGACCTACAGGAAAGCACAATATAATGGTTTCTCAGCCTACAAGGCTGAGGCAGAGTTGTAGTGTGAGGGCACGTGGGAGATCAATAAGGGTCAGTTGCGAAAGAACAGCAATGTAAATCTAAAGACTAAGATGCACCTGGTCCCAGCCATGGTACTTCAATCACCTGTTATACACCTGAGAGCTGGACAATGAAAAGGGATGACAGGAGAGAAGCAATGTCTTTAAATTATGGAGTTGGAGAAGATCACTACATAGTCTATGGACGCCAAAAGACCAAGAAAGTCTGTAGTAGCGACAGTGCAACCAGGGTGCTCCTTTGAGGACAGGATGGTGAAAACTCTCACAAACTTTGGGCATGTTGTCAGTCCTTGGAAGGCATCATGCTGGGAAAGGTGGAGGGTCAGAGGAAGATAGGAAAACCCTCAACAAGATGGATTGACTGTAACAATAGGCTCAAGCCTAACAGAAACCCCAAGGATGGCTCAGGATAGGACAATGTTCAGATCTGTTTTTCAGAGGATCTGTATGAGATTTCTGGATGTGACCACACTTAACAACAACGTATGGTGTATTGTGTTTCCCCAAGAGGTGGACATTTGACCTTCTTGCTCTGGTCATACTTCTGTTGCACCTCCATAACTCTTTGTCCAATAGGAGATCAGTTTGGGTTTGTGATCCCGTTCCTCTGCCATCCAGTGAGTTACAAAACCATCCTTACGTTTTCCTGCAGACATTTCAAAGCCTAACTGCTTTTAGAAGACATCAGTGTCGAGACTGTTTCAAATTATCACCATGCTTGCTGAGGGAGAATTCAAGGTTATTAACCCTTCTTCTCTTCCTGATGCAGAGAAGGCTCCCCAAGTCCACTTTTGTTCAAGGACCTTTGCTTGGTCTAGAATGATGCTACTGGACAGCAACATTTGATGCTTTTGAAGTTGGCACTCTAAAATAGTCATTCCATATCAGAAGCAATGCCTTTTCAGGATACTTGAGCATTTGAGAACTGGCAACATCGACTTTTCATTTAACTGCACAAAGAATGTCAGGTCCTTATGACACAACCATCCTTCCCTTCACTGTAATGCAACTTTGTGGCATAGACTACATCCATGCAAATAATGTCATTTGAATCCTTTTAACAGAAGATAATGACACAAGAACTCCAGGAGCCAAGGGAATAGTCTTGAAATGAGGACTTTCAAGTGAAAAAAAAAGCAAGTTGAGCCCTGATTATTTGTCATCTTCAAATTTCACTTTTTTTTTCATGATTATGGAATGGCACGTAGGAGACAAGCTGGATTGAAATCAGAACTAAAGAAGCTCTTGCTCTTCACCTAAACAGCTCCAATATTGGCATTGACCTGTTTACTTCTTTATTGATCCTGCCTCCGTGTTATAAGACAAACAAGAATTTGCATACAATCAGATTTTGTAGTGAGGCAGCTCTAAGACACAGTGGTGACATAATTGTTAAACAATACAGGTGACGTTAATTATGTGAATGTTCATGATGATGAGAGTGATGATGATGTTGGTGGTGGTGGTGGCAATGGTGGTGACGATAGTCATAGTGGTAGTGGTGGTGATGATGTTGATGGTGATAATAATAATGATAGTATCGTGATGGGAAAGTCTGCTGTTAGGGACCTCTCTAAGGTACTCAGGAGCAACAGTGTCTCTCTGGAGACTAAGGTGCGCCTGATACAGGCCAT
>NW_006399752.1:30015997-30021861 GCF_000299155.1 Elephantulus edwardii | reverse complement strand
GACTCGACGGCACATAACAACAACAACAATGGTGATTGTGATAGTGATGATGATGATGGTGGTGGTGTGATGGTGTCAATGACAGTGATGATGGGGGTTATGGTCATGATGGTGGTGATGGCAATGGAGTTGATATTGATGATGATGATCGCAAATATTTATTCTGTCACTATATGCAGATAACATGATAGTGTACACCAAAAATCCCAATTACTCAACAACAACAACAACAACAACAACAAAAAACCCGAACTGTTCGAGCTAGTAGACCAATTTAGTAGAGTGGCAGGATAAAAGATCAATATACAAAAGTCAGTGGGATTCCTTTATAGTAATAAAGAAAACAGAGATGAGGAAACTAAGAAAGCAATACCATCTACAATGTTGTTGTTGTTTACCACTCAGTTAGAACTGACCATACCTGACTTTACAGCAGATTTTTGAGAGGCAGTTAATTGTCCTGGAGGAGAATGCCCATCTTTCTCCCATGGAGAAGCTGGTGGCCTTGAACAGCATTCCTTTGAAATTGCAGTACAACTTCTTATCACTAGGCCATCAGAGCTCTGTAGTAACCACAGATTGAGATACTTAAGAATAAACCTAGCAAAAGACACAAAGGACCTTTATAAAGAAAAGTACAAAACACTTCTGTGAAAAACAATAAAAGACCCTAATAAATGGAGAAAGGTTTCCTGTTCATGGATAGGAAGATTCAAACAGTGAAAATTAAATCCTTCCAAAAGAAATCTACATATTTAATACAGTCCCAATACAAAGATGAAATTCATTTTTCAAAGAGATAGAAAAGGCAATTGGCAAGTTTACTTGGAGAAGAAAGGGATTTTGACCAAGCAAAGCACTTCTGAAAAACAAGAATGAGGTGGGAGGCATAGCAGTCCCTGATCTCAGAACATACTACATAGCTGTAATAACTAAAATAGCATGGTACTGGTACCGTGACAGACACGTAGACCAATGGAATAGAATTGAGAACCCAGAAATTAGTCCATCTATGTATGTTCAGCTGATATTCAACAAAGAAACAAAACCTATCAAATGAGGAAACGACAACCTCTTCAACAAATGGTGCTGGCAAAACTGGACTACACCTACAGAAAGCTGAAGCAGGATGCACACCTCTCACCATACACAAAAATCAACTCAAGGTGCATCAGAGACCGAGGAGTAAAGCCCCAAACCATAAAGATCCTAAAAGGCAAAGTGGGACCAACCTTAGAAGGCCCAGCTCATGATATAAAAAGACAGACAAAATCAGACAAATGTACAACCAGGAGAGGATAAAATTGATGAATGGGACCTTCTAAAGATGAAACCCCTCTGTGCCTCAAAAACTTTTTTCCAGCAGAATGGAGAAAAAAAACACACACACACAAATGCTGGCTTGGGGGGGGGGGGTGGCAAAAACATTCCATACAAGGATCTCGTCAAAAGTTTACAGAATCCCACAGGGTGTCCACAAGATAAAGACTGATAACTCAAAAAATGGGCAAAAGACACGGAAAGACATTTCGTAGAGGAAGATACTGTGATGGCCAATAAACACATGAAGAAATGTTCAAAATCACTAGCAGTAAGAGAGATGCAAATCAAAACTACAATGAGATGTTATCTCACCCCAATAAGCAGTGGCAAAGTTTAACAGGACAGCACGTAGTAAATGCTGGAGAGGATGTGGAGAGATAGGAACTCTTATATACTTACTGTTCGTCGGATTGTAAAATGGTATAACTATTCTGGAAGGCAGCTTAGAGTTTCCTCAAAAAGTTGTAAATAGAAATTCTGTATAACCCAGCTATTCCAATGCTAGCAATATACCCTGAGAAAATTAGAACTGAGACTCAAATGGAGATTTGTACATCAATGTTCATAGCAGTGTTATTCACCAACGCAAAAACATGAAACAGTCCAAATGTCCAATCACAATCAAATGGATTGAGAAATTGTAGTACATTCACACAATAAGAAACTAGTCAGCACATAGAAGCAATGATTTTTAAAATTACTACCTAACTTCTCCAAAGTACTGAAGAGAAGCAATGTCAGTCTGGAGACTAAGGTGTGCCTGATCCAGGTCATGGTCTTTGCAATTCCTTGCTATATGTCAGAAAGCTGCACAGTGACTAGGGATGATAGAAGGAGAACTGATGCCTTTGACCTGTGGTGCTGGAGAAGAGTACTGAATGTACCATGGACTGCTAGGGAAACAAATAGGCTCATCTTAGAGAGGGTGAAACCAGGCTGCTCCTTGGAGGCAAGTATTCTGAAGCTTCATCTGACATACTTTGGACATGTTGCAAGGAAAGACCAGTCCTTGGAGAGGGATGCCATCCTGGGGAGGATGGAGGGACAGTACCAGACAGGAAGACCCTTGATGAGATGGATTGATTCAGTGACTGGGATAATTGGGGGAGGCATATCAGAGATAATTGGGTTGACACAGGATAGAGCAGTGTGTAGGGCTGTTGTACATAGGGTTGCTATGAGTTGCAAGTGACTTGACGGCGTGTAACAACAACAAACAATAACCTAACTTGAGGGGGGCTAGACAGCATTATACTAGGTAGACTAACTCAGTCCCTAAGGACGAATACTGTAGAAGGCCATTATTGCAGAAACAGAAAAATAACTAGTAAAATGCGTATGAGGATCCACGGTGGGGGAAGGTAGGAGCAGAGGAGTGAGAATGGACAAGGGGGAAGTCATAGGGTCACAAATGTGGTAGGTGGGGTGGGAGTGGGTAAAGGTAATGGGAAAGATCCAGCGGGGTCTGGAAAGACAGGACAATGGTGAGTAGATTAAGGCATTGATTAATTTTACAAAATACAATGAGTGGGACTGGTTATTGGAAACACAATGTGAATGAAGACAGTGTGAAAAACAATGTATGTGAACTTTGTAAGCAAACTAATTAAAATAGAAATGTATTAAAATATACCAAATGCTTGTTGTACATGCAGCTGTTCTAAATCCCTACTTCATTAAACACTAACTGGTTACCGTTGACCTGATTCTGACTCGTGGTGACCCGGTGGCTGTCAGAACAGCACTGCACTTCATCAGCTTTCAATGATTTAATGATTTTCAGTGATTGCCTTTTCAGAAGTGGATGACTGGGCTTTTCTACTAAAGTACCTCTGGATGGATTTGAACCACCAACATTTCAGTTTGCAGTGAAGTGCCTTCATTGTAACATTCCTCTGAGGTTTATGTGGAATAATCGTAAAACTAACTGCTGTAAAGTTTGTTGCTGTTCAATGAGGAAGAAAAAGTCTACAATGCTGTCAACTTGGAAGAGACTCCAGACACCCCGTCACCCCAGTAACCATCAAAGACACCAGAGACCTGCAACCCCAGTAACCATCAGACACACTAGAGACCCTGTCTCTCCAGTAACCATCAGAGACACAGAGACCCCATCTTACCAGTAACCATCAGAGATCCAGAGAGCCCGTGTCCCCAGTAACCATTAGTGATACTAGACAGCCTGTCTCCCCAGTAACCATCAGAGACACCAGACACCCCGTCTCCCCAGTAACCATCACCACTGTCCTCCAAAGCAATCAGTCTCTGAAGCCAAGCCCATAGCTCCCTCTCTGTTTCTTTGTTAACATAATTAACTTGTTTCCAAGCATCTGGATCCCTGCTCTGAAGTTGCGGAGGAAGGCCCGCAAGTGAGAAGCCTGCCCTCTGGTCTCCACTATTGCATGGGGACACCCTCCTCCCACAGAGAAGTCCTTCTAGTTCCTCTGCAGCCGTTAACCCGCCGTCTGAGTGAGTAGTCACCTCTGTGGTGAATGTGACCACACAAAGTTCAAGGACAGAAGGGAACGAGAAGGCCTGGCTCCCAAGAGATATGTTCGCAGGCCTTGGGCAGTGCACATGGAAGATTTATCTTCTGAACAACAGTGCTTTGTCTTTAGCTCAGGGTAGACCAATAATTCCTGCCTTTCCTCCCCCTCCTGCCCTGAGGTCAGCGGGATGCTTGGCTGGCATGTGGCCATGACCTTGGCTGTCTGGTGTCAGCAGAGGAAAGACAGAGGCAGATGGAGGGTTCCTGATACTTAATAAGGGGCAGGCATTCCCTATGGCTTCCCACAGAACAGGCCATGGACCAAGGGTAAGGGGAGTTTAAGAACAAGCCCAACCCCTCCAGCAGCACAGGCCTGACCAAACAGCCTGGGCAGGGACCTGCAGCAGCAGCGCCCTCGGCCACAGGGGCATGAAAGCAGCCAGGGCTTTGGGGAAATGAACAGCGATGCATCGTGAAATGTTCTAACAGGGCCAGCAGAGAAGGGGGAGAGAAAACCTTTTACAAAAGGAAGGACCCTTCCTTAGACAGGAACTTGAGCCCACCACTGTCCTGTCCACTTCAGTTCAGGCTCACAGAGAACCTCCAGGATACAGCAGGACTGCCCCACTGGCTGGCCTTGTCTTTGCGGTATCAAACTGCCCCTTCTTTCTCCAATACGGCAACTGGCGGACCCAAACCAGCAACCTTTCGGTTAGTAGCCATGTGCCCAAGCACTGACCTATGGTGCCACCAGGGCTCCTAAAAATGGTCTCAAAACCCTCAGTGTCATCAAGACAGAAGCAGCGCGCACTGACCTCTGTAGATTTCCAGGAAAGTGACTCAGGGGAGAAGACTGCCATCTTCGTCTTGTGAAACTGCTGGTGGATTCGAACCTCCAGAGTCTTGGTCTTTGGGTTAGTGGTGCAGGTCTCTATGGAATATGCAGAAATGATCTAGTCTCCAACAAAGGTTGGTATCCATTTATGATGAAGGCATTGAGACTCAGAAGAAAGAAGTGATGCGATCCAGGTCCAGGGAGGATCCCAGATCTCTGTCCAATGGATCTTACCTTTTAATTCTCACTTACTGCAGACACAACATCAAATTTCTGAAAATTCAGCCAAAGTAAGAAAAATGAGGTGCAGTTAGAAGGAGCCCGTCTCCTTCCGAATCCTTTCCATGACTTGGTGCCCTGGAGTGCCTGGCACGAGGTTTCAGGGTGAGCACACACTCCTGCTGGAGGCTGACCTGGCTTCAGACCTCACCGCTCATAAGCGGGGGACCCCACTCGTCATTTAAACCCAGAGCTGAACTCCAGTCTCTTCTTACCCGAAGCAAAGCACCAGCATGTATGTCCATCAGGGGCTGGGAGGCAAAGTGAATTTAGAAACAGGAAGTGGGCACTCACCCATGTGAGGTACCTGATGTCTGAGGCGTGTACTACTGAGGGTATCCCAGCACATAGACCCTACAGGAGAGAACGGAGCTGACCAGAGAAACTCCTGGGCTGTGCGTTTATGAAGGCAGATGACCACTGAGCCAGTGGGTTGGCTGTTACACCATTCAAACTCCTCAGTTGCTTGATAGCTGTGTACAGCTTCATGAGATAAATTTCTTCACAAGCATCCCCTCTATCTCCCACTGAAAGAAAGAATAAAAGCAGTAACCATGGCCGTGTTGTGTTGTTAGGTGCCACCAAGTCCAGTACAACTCAGTGACGCTGAACAATGAACTTGAACCATGCCCCATCCTGTGTATCCTCATCTTCTCTGACACAGTAGACCCCATTCCTCAAGTCACTGCATCATCCATCTCATTGGGGAAGTCTTCCTCTCACTTGCTGACACCCCTATATTTTCAAGAATGATGTTCCTTTCCAAGGAATAGCCTCACCCACCCAGCTACATGTCCAAAGTATGAAAAACAAAGCCCCTCCATCCTTGCCTCCAGGAGCACTCTGGCTGTTTATTGCACTAAATAACACCCACTATATTGTCCTGGCAAAGATAGCAAAGACTATGGCTTGTATCAGATGCACCTTAGTCTCCAGAGA
>NW_006399752.1:30012782-30015247 GCF_000299155.1 Elephantulus edwardii | reverse complement strand
TGCGATTGGCACAGGACAGAGCAGGGTTTAGGGCTGTTGTACATAGGGTCGCTATGAGTCGCAAGCGACTCGATGGCACATAACAACAACAACAACATATTGTCCTGGAGAAGGTTAAACCAGGTTGCTCCTTGGAGGCAAGGATTCTGAAGCTTTGTCTGACCTACTTCGGACAGGCGGGACTAGTCCTTGGAGAGGGACATCATGCTTGGGAGGTTGGAGAGACAGCGTAAGAGAGGAAGACCCTTGAGATGGATTGATTCAGTGACTAGAGTAATGGGGGTGGGTGTGTCAGAGACAATAAGATTGGCACAGGACAGAGCAGGGTTTAGGGCTGTTGTACATAGGGTCACTATGAGTCACAAGCAACTCGATGGCACATAACGAAAACATATTAACCAAAATAAGCATTTCCCTCTAAGATTCTGGCTGGCTTTGTCAGTGGAAACAGGAGGCTGGCATGTCTTGGTGACATGGCCCTCCTCCATGGCACTCAGGGAACCCTGGAGCGAGCTCATGCACACGGGCCCTGGTGGCCTTCAAAGGTTTTGGAAATGAGATTGTTTCACTTGTGGGTTCAAACGTGTCCCTCAAAATATGTGTTGAAATTCTAACCATATAGCTGTGGACATAACGAAGTTGTGTTGTAATGATAATTAGATCATACTCAATTAGAGTGACTTCTTGCTCTAATCTCTTCAAAGTTATAACAAGAGCAGGGCACACACACTGTCATGCTTATAACCACACACTCACACACATATACATAAACGATTCTATGCTCAGACACACTCACACATACGTAATCATATATGTACATATACAGGTGTACTCACACATACACACGCAGCCATGCACATAGTATAAGCATGCAATACACACGTGTAAGTACATACAGATGCATAAAACATACACACAAGCAAAGGTAGGTGACTGTATGAGGAACGAGCAAAGGAAGACCGTGAAGGACACGCCAGGAGGAGGGTGAGAAGCCGCTGGGGGCTCAGCAAGGCTGGCAGCCTGGCCGTGAGGAAACGGACTTCTGTCATCTGGGTCGTCTGCTGTGCATGGTTCTGTTACAGCTCGGACTGGAGATAGCTGGAGAAGGCAAACCTACAGGACTAGGGATTGAATATGGGTCTGTGTCTACACAGCAAGGAGCCGGGCCGGCACCCTCTCTGGCTCCACTCGCTTGTCTGTGGAACGGAGAGAGGAGCTGGGTTTGGTGACACCTCACAGGTCCCTTCCAGCTCTGAGGACAGTGGTTCTGCCTGCCTCCCGCCTCCTCTGTCCTCCTGCACCTTCAGAGCCTTCCAAGCCTGGTCAGGCCCCTCCCACCCCCTGTCCTTACATTCCTGCATGTGGTCGTGGTGGAGGAGTGCCATCAGGTCTATCTTGACCTGGCATCACCCTGGCGGACAGTGCTGGGCAGTCGGCTCCTCCAGATCCTACCCTGCATCCTGTACTGAACAGACCCTCCGACTACCTGGTGAGTGACTGCCCGGCCTCCTGCCCTCCCAGGCCTGGCGATGGGTGAGAGTTTCACGCCCGCCGTGTCTCTCTGTCTCCTTTACGGTTCATCACTGGCAGCTACAGCATGCAACACAGGATCTTCATAAAGTGCAGGGTGGCTGGGCCCCAGGCACCCCCTCCTCTCAGGTCTGTGAGAGAATCCACTCCCATGGTGAGACCCACAGACCCCTGAGACCTCGGGGATCACCATTGCTGGGGTGCTCACAGCTTAGGGGGTCCTGCAAATCTACCATGCTGTGGGGGGTTCTGATTAGCTGTGCTGTTACTTTGCTTTGTTTCTTTTGATTGAACAACTTGAGTGGAAGTTCAGAAAGCACATCAGTTTTCCGCTCACCATTCATATGTCTCCTTTCACGACAGTTACAATACCACAACGAATCTCACATTTCTCACTTCCCCTCTGTGACTCTCATTGCCATTAATCCCTCTACACTACTTTTTGCTTGCTTTCAAATCCCTACAATGATTTATTATTGCAAATACCTTTTTTAAATCAATTTGCTCATGAAGTTTGTATGCATTGTGTTTCACCCTAATCTTCATTCATATTGTTTCATACAATCATTGTTGTTGTTGTAGATTGCCTTCAAGTCAAGTATGACTCATAGCGACCCTATGAACAAAAGGCCTGAAGGTCCTCTACAACTTTTGGCATTTATCAAAGCTCACAGAGTTTCCAGAGGCATGTTGTTTAGGAAGTGGATGCTGCTCCTGCTTCATACCCATGTATTATGTTTTATAAAATCAATCACCATTGGACCTTGCCCGTCATCACCCTGTCTTTTAAGGTCCTCTCAGAATCCTTCCCATTTCCATTATCCCTTCCCTCCACCCAGTAAACTATGTAACCCTGTGGTTTCACCACTACCTATCCTCACTTCTCTGCTCCCACCCGCCCCCCTTGGGTCCCAACACATGTTTTACTAGTTATA
>NW_006399752.1:30004298-30012067 GCF_000299155.1 Elephantulus edwardii | reverse complement strand
ATGGGTAATCTCCTCCTGTGCGATTAACTGCCTTTGAAAGTCTGCTGGAGGGTCGGCTAAGGATCAGTCCTGACTCTATGACACACAACCACCACCAAACACTCCAAGCAGTGGAATCGCTGGGTCAGACGGACCCTGGGAAAAGGCTGCTCTTTCGTAGCCGCTGTGTGATGATTCATAATTAAGTCATTCAAGGCAGTAGAACTCCTAATCGACGCTGATGGTGTTTCGGGGGCTGCAGTGCAAACCCAGAGACCACAAACCTCTCTGCCGGTTCAAAACCACCAGCTCCTCCAGGGAGGAAGACGGGTAGTCGCCTCCTGTGTCACTTCCAGCCTCGTAAGACACACTGGAGGATCAGCTGGGAGTCCGTCCTGACTCAAAGGCAATGAGATTGAGCTGAGCTTTCAGTTATTTGAAGAAGCTTCCAGAATGAAGAGCCTTTGTAAAAATATTAAACTCAGGCTTAGTTTTTATTCCACATGAACACGATTCCTAAGCAGATTTCCTGTTGTTATGAGCCATCGAGTCACCTGCAACTCATAGAGGTCTTTTGTACAATAGCTCTGAACCCTGACCTATCCTCAGCCAATCTCACTGTCTCTGTCACACATACCCCTATTACCCTAGTTACTGTATCAATCCATCCCGGGTCTTCTCTTGCACTGTCCCTTCACTTTTCCAGGCAGGATGTCCTTCTCTGAGGGCTGGTCCCTCCAAGCTATGTCTCAAAGTATGCGAGACAGAGCTTCAAAATCCTTGCCTCCAAGGAGAAGTTCTGGTCCACTCTCACCAGGACAGAACTATTTATTCTCCCGGTAGTCCGTGGTATGTTCAAGACTCTTCTCCAGCACCACAACTCAAAGGCACTGATTCTTCTTCTATCCTCCTTAGTCATTGTCCAGCTCCCTGATGCATAACAAGTAATTGGGAAGATCATGGTTTGGGTTAGGCGGTAGAGGAGGGCCAGGAAATCTTGGCTTTGAACAGAAGTGCCACGTGACTGAAGTTGGCAGTGACTTGGAGGTTTTTTCCTTTTTATTATTGGTTTGTGTACAATTATCCACGTGCATTGTTTGGTGCAGACGCTTTGTGTTTTCTTCCTCTTTCACAGCCCTTGTTTCACTGTGCCCATGGTGTTTCCTTCACACTGATTGTGTTTTAGACAATCCTTCATATACACTGTATTTTATTCTAAGAATCCATTCTCACTGGCTTTTGTCATCCAGCCAGCAGCACCTCACAATCCTTTCTCTTCCTTCTTGATCAGCCCCAAGTTCAATGTTTAGTCACAGCCGCTCCAGCTCCTGGCTGCAGTCCTGCACGCTGAGCCCTGGCCTGTCTGGGACCCAGCCCCCACTTGGCTGTCAGAAGGCCCCCTGGAGGCCTCATCCCTGACCTGAGATCAGAGGCCTTGCCTCCCACTGTCACTGGGAGGCCCCTCCCTGGCAGCCCATATGGCACGGAGATCCAAGCGGTCTTTCTCTTCTTTCTGTCCAGACTCTGAGGTCAGACAGTGCCCAGACAGGCAAATAATAGTCAAATTGTACAGGAAGTTGTCAAAGGGGTCCCAACACAGACGGAGGAGACCTCTGACCCCACAGCAGGTCAAAGGTCTGGTTCAAGTTTCTCTTTCTCGATCTGTCCTGCGTAACATTTAAAGCAGCTCTGGGAATGTAACCATTTACAGATCCTACTGTTGAATTTTTTTTTGTCTACAAAATTTTTCATTTACTTTTCTCTGGACCTTCAATCTTACCTCTTTTAAATTGATTAACAGTGCTAATCAGGGAAGACGCATTTATAATCTTCAAAGACTAGATATTTTCCCCCCTCTCTCTGTCTCTGTCAGGAAGGATCCAAGTCAGGATGTTTTCTGCTCACTAAATTTAGATATGCAGTACACTTTTTTTTAAATAAGAAGAAAAGGCAGTAAAACGTGTCTGTTTGTCTTATCCGTGTCTAGCTGGACGCCTCACCAGTGGCCCGTGCTGGGAATGGATGTGGCTGGGGAAGGAAGGCCAGCTCGGAGCCACCCCCACAGCCAGGCCTCCCACAAGTCGGGTGCAGGGCCAGGAGGGTGAAGATGACCACGGGCACTTTAACCTTGCCTTTCTTAGGAGCCCTGGTGGCACCGTAGGTTAAGCGTTGATGTGCTGACCCAAACAGCAGCTATTGGACGGCACCGACCCCTCCCTGGACAGAGGTGCGCCCACCATCAGGACTCTTGGGCAAGAATGCCGGCTTCCGCCCCGGCCGCTGTGCTCGGTCTTGCTGTGTGTCACTGCTCCCTGTTCATCGCTTTACTTCCTCACTGCTGTCTCCCCCTCGGGTCCCCGAGGCTGTGGGTCACGTGGTAGGAAACTGTCCATTTGACCGCACGGAGCCACTGTGCGTTCCAGTTGTCAGAGAGGTGAAGCCCGTAGAACAGCAGCTCAGGTCCCCGCAGGCTGGGCCCCCGGAGCTCCCAGGCCCGGTACTGGTGTTGTCACGTGCTGGCCAGTCGGAACCGACTCATAGCTGACCCTCCAGCGGGTTTTCAGAGGGAGCCAAATCACAGATTACCCACCTTTCTCCTCAAGAACAGTTTGTGGATTCAAACCATGTACCTTTGAGATTGCAGCTCAGGATCTTGCCACTAGGCCATCAGCGCTCCATAGAGCATTTATTAATAACGTCAGAGGCTGTTGTTGCTAATGTGTACTGTCGAGTCACAACCGACTCCTCGCTGACCCTCAGCAGGTTTTCAAAGGCCGTAAACTGCACAGGAAGAGACTGCACGCTTTCCTCCAGCTGAGCAGCCGGTGGATTAGAACCGCGTGCCTTTGCGCTGGCAGCCCAGTTTCTCACCGTTAAAACATCGGAGTGCTGTCGAGTCGGCTGACTCCTGGGCAAGAACAAACTCCCAGCCTGCACCGTCTCAGTCCTGCACCATCTCGGCCCTGCAGGCCCACGAGAGCTGGAGCTGACTTGAAGTAGCAAGCGAAGCCTTTCGGATTAAACTTCCATGGCTTGTCTGTTGTTACGATGCTAGAAGCTTTGCCCCTGGGATTTCAAACACCAAGAGTCAACCGCATGGGAGACAGGTTTCAACAAAATTTGCAGATGAAGAAGAAAGTTTTGACTAACTGCTCATGTTGTTGTTGTTGTTGTTGTTGTTGTTGTGTGTATCACAAACTCCTAGCTGACCCTCCAGCGGGTTTTCAGAGGCAGTAATCACACGGGAGGATAATACCCATTCTTCTCCCATGCAGCAGCTGGTGGATTCAAACCACATACCTTTGAGAATGCAGCAGAGCTTCTCACCACTAGACCATCTGCTGGGTCCCAAGGGAACACTGTCTAGCATGGTTTGGACACGTCTTCCAGGATCTGTAGTGAGGAGAGCCAGCGAGGGGCTACTACTGGTTATTGGCCTAAATAATCTGTGACCACCCTAGATACAAAGGAAACTAAAAAGTGAGGTCTGGGAGCTCCGAGTTGTCGGTGGGTGCCACAGAGGGGGCTCTAATTCATGGTGACCCAAGAGGACTGCCCACAGGGTCCCCTAGGCTGGCACGTTGACCGAGCTCTGCAGAGTCCCTAGTGCTGGACTGAGAGACAGAGAGTCTCCAGTGACGGGTCCACCAGCAGCTGAGAGAGAGAGAGAGATGAATGTCTTCCCATAGAGATGTAGAGCCTTGGGAGTGTGAGAGGGTCAGCAGGACCAGAACCACCTCGACAACAGTGAGTGAGGTGTAAACAGTCTTTACCGAAGCAGGCTGCCCCATCTCCCTCCCGAAGGGCAGTGGGCAGTGAGGGCTGGCCTGAGTTAGAAGCTGCAAGGATGCCCACAAGTGAGTCCATTTTGCAAGCTCTGTTTGTATCACATCTGCTAACAACATCCCTTGGCCAAAAACATCACACAACCAATCCTAGCATCAGGAAGTGTGCCTGCCCGCAGATAGCTCATCTCCATCAAGCAGATTCCAGCCTATAGCAACCCTTTCTACAGCAGAATGAAGCCCTGCCCTCTCCTGTACCATGGTCTCGGTAAACAGACAAAGTCCTGCCCACTTACATGGCCAAGGGCTCAGGGACAGAGTGAGGTGATCAATGGAGACCACGGAGGATGAAGCGACAACCGTGGTTACACTTCCCATAACAGTTATGGGTAAAACAGGTGAAGACAATTACCTGCTTGTACGAGGAACTGATGGAGAAACTCAGCTGTCTGACCCCAGGAGGTCGGAGGTTGTAGAACGAGGCAATGACCATCACCCACACTTGAACTAGAGGGTTTGTCTTCTGCTTCCTCCCTCTTCACCAGCACAGCAGGCTGGGTAATCCTGAATTCTAAACAAAGTGGAAATGAATTGTAAAATGTCTTAGAAGGGGTTCAGTCTTTCCTAAGGAGAAGAACTACGGGGTCAGAGTGTGCGAGGTCGCCACACTGGTTACTATCAGCCATCAGCCCCCAGATCTGCTCTTTTCCTTCTCAGGGAAGTAACTGTTGCCATCAGTGAACTCAGAGTCCTTGCTTGAACTACGGCACCTTCCTTCAGGCATGTTACGGGCTGGACAGGAGGCCAGACACGCGATGGGCAGAGGACAGACACAAAGACATGACGAGGTGGTCTCCACATGGGGCTAGAGTGAGTGGAGCCAGAAACCCAGAACATAGTGCACAAGGCCTGAGCCAGTGTGTCCACGTGAACTGGAGCTTGGTGGGATACCTCTGGGCCACAGGACAGTGGGACCACAATGCACAAGGCCTGAGCCAGTGTGTCCATGTGGACTGGGGGTGCCGTAACACCTCTGGGGCACAGGACAGGGGGGCCACCAGGCAGAGGCTGTGAGGCCTACCCTGTAAGCAGACACCAAGAAATCTCCCCAGCGTACCATCCACCAGGGTCCAAAAGGAATTCCTGGCTGGGCCCCAGCGGGGTCTGCTGGCCCCCGGGAAGGCACGGGGAGGGACACAGGGCCTGCCCCAGGGCACCGTCACTGAGACACACAGCTGCAGACCCCAGCTGCGCCCACTTAACCGATCAGATTACAGCACATTTCCCATCAGACCGACTGACTTTCTGTTCCTCAGCAGTTGGTGCAGGCTCATGGAACACGGGGTGATTTGCCGGGAATGTAGAGAGGGTTTCCCCCCTCCTTCTCCTTCCTTCCTTTTTGCCTCCATATTAGAATCATGAGAATGAAATGTTATTTTAGATTAATTATCACATTTTTGCCCCCAAATAATGCAGACAATGATGGCTATGTTGTTGTTAAGTGCTGCTGAGTAGGGTATAACTCAGAGGGGCCCTATGAACAGAGCAGCTCTGAATTTGTCCTGTCCTGCGCCATCCTCACACTTCCTGACACACAAGAGCCCACTGCAGCAGTCACCATGTCAATCCACCTGGTTGAGGGTCTTCCTCTCCTTCAGTGACCCTCCACCCTTCCCATCATCATGTCCTTCTCCAAGGAATAGCCCCTCCGAGCAACATGTACAAAGTATGAGAGGGGAAGAAGCTTCATTCTTGCCTGCAAAGAGCACTCTGGCTGCACCCTGTACAAGACATATGTGTCTGCCCATGTCTACGTGGTGCATTGTGGGTGGGAAGGGGCTTTGGGGGGCATAGTCACTAAAGCCCTCAGCTACTTACCAAAGCTGACATTTCAAAGCCACCAATTGCTCTACTGAGAAAGATGGGGCCGGCCAGCTGCTTCTGTGACAATTTACATCCTTTGAAACCCGACTGACCATTTTACTCTGTCCTATAAAAGTGCTTTAAATTAGAATGGACTTGATAGCCGTGGTGTAGTGAGAGTTGTTAAGTGAAAATGTGGAATTCTGTCATGGACAGGGTTTTGCCCCACCATCCTCAAATATGTGATGATTTGGCTGGGGCATGATTCTCAGAGATCTTGGGAGCTATGTCATGGTGTCATCAACTCTCATGACATGATCCTATGTGATTTCTTTTAGTCCGATAATAGAGAGTCAGAAAGGGATCCTGACAGGATAGAAGGACATTTCCCCGGAATGGAAATCCTAGAACACATTTTATAAGAGAGACAGAGACAGAGAGAGAGAGAGAGAGAGAGAAGCCAGCAGAGAGGAGGGCTGGGCTTACCATCACCAAGAAGGATTGGGAGCAAAGTGTGCCCTGTGGGCCGGGGTTCCTGCACTGAGAACCTTCTAGAACCAGGAGACGGACAGAGAAAGGCCTCTGGAAAGGGGAGCTCGAAGTTGACTTCTGTTCCTTTTGTTTTTACTTTTTTATTATTTTATTCTTCTTATTGTGATTGAGTGAAAGTAGACAGTGGATTGATTTTACCCTGAATGCTTAATACACATTTTGTTTTGTGATGTTAATTGCAGTCCTCATGGTGGTAAGCAGTGCTGCATCCCAAAGGCAGGCAGTTCAAATCCATCATCCTACACTACATCCTCCAATCTCCTCCTACACAATTAATCGCCTCTGACAAACCACTGGGGGTCAGCTATGGGTCAGTGCCCCCTCATGGCACACACCACCTGCACGTTGTAGAAGCACTTGTCCTGAAGCCTCCCTATCATTCTTATTTCCACTTCTCCTTCTATTCTACCCTTCCTGTCTCCTGAGTTCTGTCCTTGGGAAAATGCTTCCCTTTTGCTCTTCTGTGGTCAATTATTATAGGAAATTAAAGGCTCCCTGGTGTTATGGCTCCATTGTAGACTCCCAATTGTTTTGTTAAAAGTTGAGCCAGGGTCGGGGAGGGGGCTTAAATGGACTGTTGGAAGGGTCTGCCCCTAAGCCTCGGGGAACTTGTTCAGGGCACATGGCTGCCCAGGGCAGGAGGCAGAAGAGGCTGAATGGCCTACTTAACTCAGTCCTGTCAGGACCACAGGCTGGAGGATAAACTTAATGAGAGGCTCGTCCTTTCCAGCCCGTCGTGTGCTCCTTGTGAAGCCCAGGACGAAGGAGCTGGGACCTGGACCGGGCTGAGCATCAGCAAAGACCCAGCCTCTCATTGTGAGGATGTTGGACGCTAATTGTGGAAGACGGGCAGCCTGACCTGAGTTCCAGTGGGGCAAAGAGGGGATGTGGTGACTGGGGGCCACGGATAGATGGAAACTTGTGACAGGAGACCAGGAGAAATGGCCAACTGTGACCTCAGCAGCCTTACATGGTCCTAGGCCACCTCTGTGTGTTGATTCTCCCACCTGGGAGAAGATGCATCCTTTCACCCAGACGGCACAGCCCCGTTGTCACAGATGAGGGAAGGAAGGTCAGGGAGGTGAGTTCATCCTTCCAGGGTCATTCAGCAAAGGTGAAACGAAATAGCTTTCAAAACCCATTGTCTTCTGCCATCACCACCACGTCTTTCTCTCCACCCAGCCACCCTTCCACCAATCCATCCATCCATCCATCCATCCATCCATCCATCCATCCATCCATTCATCCATCCACTTTTCCATCCATCCACACACCCACTTATCCATCCATCCATCCACCCACCCACCCACCTATCTATCCATCTATCTATCCATCATCCATCCATCCATCCATCCATCCACCCATCTATCCATCATCCATCATCCATCATCATCCATCCATGCATCCATCCATCCATCCATCCATCTATCCATCTATCCACCCACCCATCTCTTCATCCATCCATCGTCCCATCCATCATCCATCCATTGACCCACCCACCCATGAAATGTCTGTAAAGTCCTACAAAGCACACTGAGGCAGACTTCAAGATAACATGGAAAACCCTGGGAGCCTCTGTCTCACCTATTA
>NW_006399752.1:29980053-30004198 GCF_000299155.1 Elephantulus edwardii | reverse complement strand
AAGGAAGGAAGGAAGGAAAGAAGAAGGAGGAAGGGAGGGAAGGAGGGAGGAGGGAGGGAGGGAGGGAGGAAGGAGCAGGTCAAGGTGAAGGCAGAGGAGGAGGAGTGGATAAGGGCACGAAGCCAGGCGCTCTCCACTGTTTCCACATTCTCTGCTTCACTTGATGACCCACGAAGTGGTTCCTGTTACTCCAGTGAAGCGACACAATCAGGCTCATTAGGGAGCTCTGATGGCCTAGTGGCAAGAAGCTGCTCTGCAATCCTAAAAGCACACAGTTCAAAGCCACCAGCTCCACAAGGAAGGACGTGCAATCTCCTCTCATGTGTTTAACAGCCTCTGAAAACCTGCTGGAGGGTCAGCTACGCATCGGTTCCAACTTAGCAGCACACCACCACCACCACCACCACCACCAAACAATGTTCACTCGGGACTCAGACTCTGCCTGCTCGGATCTCCCTGGGCCCTGCAATGGAGCAGCCGAGTTGCCCACTAACAATGAGGAGTGCAACAGGAGGATAGTCTGACCCAGGCCCCTCCCCAAGTCCACACAGCTCCACGGGGGCAACTGCGCACAGCCGTGACCTCGAGAGTGCCCGATTCTGTGAATGTTGTTGAGAATGTGCACAGAGCAGAAGTGGACAGAGTCTCTCCTGCGGTGGGGTGGTGCTGATTACTGTTTCTAGCTGTCACCCCTTCCTACCTTCTTTACACTCTAAAGTGCTCCTCCTGTTAACAGGGCTCACTGCCCCATAAGGTTTCTGTCTAACACCCAGACTCTCTGGTGACCTTGATCACACGGGTCCTGTGACTTGAAGGAGATAGAGCATCCTCTTCTGCTGCATCTAGAGGGCTCTGGGCCCTTGATGGGTTTGGAGTCCCTGAGGCTGGCCCACCAGATGTGGCTACTCTTTGGACTCAGTCAGTTGCCAGCAGTCTCCAGGATTGAAGTTTTGCCTCCCCCAGTGAGCGCGTCCCAAGAGCCTCAGGGCTGCATCTCCAGATTCTGCCATGGATGGCTGTCCTCAGGCCCACGTCGGATGGCTGTCCTCAGGGCCACAGAGAGGTTTGGAGGCTGACTGCTGTGCTTTAACACATTGGGTGCTCCACACAGGTCCTGAGGTTTCTGCTTCTGCTTCCCCCTCCTCCTGGCCAATCAGAAGGACAGTTAAAATAGTTCTGCACGTGGCAGGGCAGAGTCAGCCCAGCTTCCCGCTCCCATAGTGCTGTGGTCCATGATCCCAACAGTGGAGGAAGCAGAGCTCCAATCCCGGCTCAGTCACTCAGTGACTCTCCCCCTTCACTGAAAGTCAGGTTCATATGAACAGCTTTTCTTGTCTTGTTTTACTGGAAGCCTAGTTCAGAAGACAGACAATGATTTTCAGAACCTGGGGACTTGCATTTGAGTTTTTTCCAACGTTCCTAACTTTGTCAAGTGAACGCGGCTATTGAAGCATCAGTTGGTTCCTCTTGAAAATGCTGTGAGTTAGACCGTCCTTCAGAATTCTCAAAAATGCTGTTAGATCGTCCTTCAGAACTCTTGTCAGAATTCAAGAAAATGTGTAGAACAGGGCCTGGGGCATGGTGAGCACAATATAAGATTAGCTTAAAAGAGAGAAAAAGAAAATGAAAATAGAACAAGAGGTGAAGACGGAAGAGGAAATGGGAGAAAAAGAATGAGAGATAGAGGAGAAGGAGGAGGGAATAAAGATGAAAAAAGGGGACGAAGTGAAGGAAGCTGGCAAAGACAGAGGGAAGGTGACAGCAAAGGAGACGGGGCAGTGGGCGTGAACGCCTCGCAGCAGTGGAGTCAGCTCCTGAAAGGGTCAATAATGGCTGGTCGACCACCGTGTAGGTACAGGAACTGCTGGCTGACCCTCGTCAGCGTCCTTAGATCACACACGTGCATCACACTACCTGAATGTTCTCAGTGACTGACCAGTCCACACACGAGGGCCTCCACCACATACATGAAGTCACTTGTGGACTTGAAAAAGACCAACAGGCATGTTTGGGGTTACAGCCCTCAGCTGGGTTATGGCAGATGACAAAAACAAGGTCCAGGGGAGAGAAGAGACTTGCTGTGGATGGGGAAGGCCTGAGTGGGACCTCCAGCCCCAGCCCCAGCCCGGCCCCAGTCCTAACAGTTCCCCACTGTCTTCCAGTCCCACCCTGCCAGCTGTCTCCTCCCAGGAAGTCAGAGGGGACAGTCTCATGTTGTCCTCTGATTGCAAATGTGCCATTTCACTTTAAGTGCTCCTGTCCCTACAGGAGCCTCCTCGGGGACCCCGCTGGCCTCCTGTGAGCCCTATCACTTGTACAGAGCTCCATGGACATCAGATAGCCCGGGACCAGCCCAGATGCCTTATCTCAGCCTTATACTACTAAAAGGTTGCTATCAGGCTTAATCCTGTCACCTTGAACCGGAAATGAATAATGCACACCTTTCAAAGTTAATATTCATCAAGCTGTCTCCATTTGTCATTTACCAAGACACAGTTACTCTCTGGGCCCAAGAACCTTGGGGGACAGTGAAGGGCATGGACAACTTCAAGTCAAGAGGAAGGGGGGTGCCTGTCTTGGAACTGAGCTGGGCCTACCAGCCTCAGAACGCACCACCACACAGACAGAACAAGGAAAGAACCAAACAATAAAAACCAGACATGTTGTTATTAGGCGCTGTCGAGTCAACTATGACTCAGAGTGACACTATGAACAACAGACCTGAACCCTGTCCTGCCCTTAAAGCTACACTCAAAAGCCACCGGACCACCTGTCGGCACGTAAACGAAGCTACAGGCTGCTGGGGCTTCAGGTGTGAAAGGTGGTAGCAGTGACAGAGGCTTCAGCTAGCAAAGCTGCTGAGTCACACCTTTCTCAGGCAGGCCTTTTCTAGAACAGAACACGCCGGCCCTTCCTGACAAGCTTACTGGAAGGCAGGGGCCAGGACGGGTAAACGTAGTAAAGAACGGATGCATTTCACTCGATGAGAGGACAGAATAGTCGGTCACCTGAATAGAGGATAATAGACGATGAAATGAATGAAGGTTTTAAAAAGGGTTAAGACTAAGTTCTCCCAAGTGTGAGGACCCTGAACGAAACCTGCCACAGCTGAAGCTTGGAAGCCAAGATTGTTGTGATGTCAGAGCAGAGAGATGGAAACGGTAGGCAAGGTGGTAGGTGTTCAGCACCTGGTCAGGCATTTAATCCCAAAATGAGATTGGGTCCCTGGTGCTGCGATGTCTCCACTGCTCAAACGATGTAGAAGGTGAGGGAGCACCCCTGTTCAGTCCTGCAGAACCCGGGATACTAGATGCATTTCCTAACCACTGCACAAAGGGGCAGCTACACTACAAAACACAGCTTTTTTTTTTTTACATTTTTTAATTAATCTTAATGAAAGTTTACAGAGACTTAGAGTTTCAAGTCATTCATTATTGTACTACTTTTTTCCCTGCCTACTCCCTCCCCCCCAATTCACTCTTATCCTTGAAAAGAAAAGATAAACTCTTTCATTGTTATGCAATCCCTACCCCCTAAGTCCACTCTGGACTTCTGTAATGACAAGAATACCCATTCATATGTCCCTTTTAAACACTTCTCTCACTCATCTGTTTCAACGCAATATACATCATTCCTCCCCTCCTTTTCTGTCTTCCCTCAACCCTGATGTCAGTCCCATTTTACAAGAGTGGTCCTATGCAATATTTGTCCTTTTGTGACTGAAATACTTCACTCAGCATAATGTCCTCCAGGGTCACCCATTTTGAATAATATTGCATGAGTTCCTTGTTTTTCAATGCTGCGTAGTATTCCATTGTGTGAATATACCAGAGCTTTTCTATCCATTCGTTTGTTGATGGGCACTTGGGTTGTTTCCAGCTCTTTGTTATTGCAAACAAAGCCACAGTAAACATGGGTGTGCATATATCTACTTGGATGACAGTTATGGCTTCTTTAGAAAATCACAGCTTTTTTAAGGATCAAAAGCTACATCATTAGAAAACAATTTAAAGGTTTATCTAATCTCTTATACAACAATAAAATGTCTAATAGCAACCACAAAAGTTTAAGAAACTGTGACTGACAAGCAAAACATAAATAAAAACTAAGGATATACAACAAAGGAAAGTCATAAAAAGAACCCCTAATAAAGTTAAAACAAAAATATCTGTGTAATTATGTTGGCTCATGGTATGTGTCAGCTTGGCTAAGACAAGTTGTTTGGGCAAATCCTAGTCTAGGTACTATCCCATAATGTAATCTACTGTAAATAGCTGCTTTGGTTGCTGTGTGGGGTCGAAACTGTCTCGGAGCTCATCCCCAGACATTTTTCATAGGCAGTTAATCTCAAGAGAAAAGATCATGCATCCTTCTCCCACGGGGCAGCTGGTGGATTTGAAGCGGCATGCCTTTGGGATCGTCACACAGTTCCTTCTCACTAAGCCACCAGAGCTCCCTTTATAAAGAGTAAAATAATAATAACGAATCGCTGGAGCAAGAGTGTCCCTATAATGTGCTCTTTCTCTATAATTTAAGTAGATATATTTGCTGTATTTTTTTTTCCTTCTTCTTTTCTTGACCTTAGGACACAGACCTACAGAAGTCTTCAGTCTGTAGCATGAACAATGGATTTTTGACTTTCCAGTACTCTGCAAAGATATTCTTTTCAAGGAAATCTCGCTATTCTTCTAGACAGAGGGGTAGACAGATTCATGGGTTGGTGTTGTTGTTATGTGCCATCAAGTTGCCTGTGATGCAGAGACCCTATATACAACCGCTCTGAAACCTGTACTTTCCTGAGCCAGTCTCACTGTCTCTGTCACACCTACTCCTGTTATCCCAGTTATCATGTCAATCCATCTCATCTGGGGTTTTCCTCTTCTGCATTGTCCCTCCACCCTATCAAGCAGGGTCCCACAAAGATTGGTCCCTCTTGGCCACAGGCCAAAGATATGTGAGACGGAGCTTCAAAATCCTAGCCTCCAAGGAGAAACTTGGTTTCACCCTCTCCAAGACAGACCTTTTGTTTTCTTAGTGATCCATCGTGTGTTCAAGACTCTTCTCCAGCACCACAACTCAAAGGCATCAATTCTTTTTCTGTCATCCTTAGTCATTGTCCTGCTCTCTGATGTACAGCATATAACCATGAATACCATGGCCTGGATCAGGTGCACCTTAGTCTGCAGACTGATGTCATTGCTCCTCAGCACTCAGAAAATCAAAAGACTAATTACACCGGGAAAGTCTACTGTCAGGGACATTTCCTGACTGCTAGTAGCAAGACTGCTGATTGTGGAACCAAGCAAACTGAAATTGTTAACAACCTCAAACTCTTTTCCATCTATCATAGTACTGCCAATTGGCCCAGTAGTGAGAATCTTTGTCTTCTTGATGTTAAGCTACAATCCATGACTACAGTCCTTGATCTTCTGCAGCAAATGCTTCAAGTCCTCCTCAGTTTTGGCAAGCAAGGTTGTACCATCTGCATAACACAGGTTGTTGATGAGTCTTCCTCCAATCCTGATGTCACCGCACTCCTCCTCATACAGTCTGGCCTCTCAAATGATCTGTCCTGCACATAGATTGAAAAGGTGTCAAGACAAGATGCATCCCTGATGCACTCCTTTCCTAATTTTGAACCATACAGTGTTTCCTTTCTCTGTTCTAATGACTGCCTCCTAGTCCAAGTATAGGTATGCATATATGTATGTACATACAAAGGTGGGAGATAATATCTAATTTTCTAGATAGAGAATGGATAAACAGTTATGTCACTGCTTCTCCTTCTGCAGAGAATCCTTCTGAGATTGTATTGAAATGGATTCTAGACTTTGCTATCATAATGAAGAGTAATGAGTCTTGAGAAGAGCATCAGAATACAAGTCACTAGGAGACATAGACTATAAACTCAGAGCCTCCAATATTTGTGGAAAAGCCACCAAGAGGAAGACAAGAGAGGAAATAGCCATTTCAATAAAAAACCTAGCAATGTCACAAGTAGAGGGTGAATAAAGAAGACCAAGGAGCACCGATGTCTCTGACTGGGGCTCTGGGGAGGAATAGGAACTGTTCTAGAAGAAGGAACTAATCTTGGGAGAACCTTAGAGGTGAGCTGCACACAGAGGCAGGGTGCACCCCGGGTGGCAGGAGAGCTAGGCCCTTGAACATGTTTCTGACGCCCCTTTGAGGGATGAGCTGTGCTGTGGGAACCCACGACACTCTCTACTCTGTGTCATGACTCCTGATTTTTTTTTAACAGGGAACCAAGTGGCCACTGTCAGTCACTTTGGACTCATGGCACGACCATGGCCATGGCTGCAAAGTAGACCTGCTCCAATGGGATCACCTTTTGGAAACAGACCTTTCAACTCCTTCCAGTGCACCTTTGTGTGGCCACCAACTGCCTTCAGCTAACCGCTGAACACCCACCATGCTGCCCACTACTTCCAGCAGACACACCCCTCCCCGGCTGTGGCCACTTGCCAGGGAAAGCCATGGTCACTGGGTCACACACATCAGGTTGCCCTACCCCCCTCAGCCTCAGGTAAGCTGACTGGAGCACCTCACTCTTCTAATATTTGGTGGAGTGGCAAATGGCTCCTTGGATGTTCTATTAAGAAATCAAGATGCAAACATTAAAATGAATGATGGAGAGTACCCTGTTATTTTCTTCATGTTTCATCAGCCTGCTAGTAAGTAACCAGGGAGCGCTTAGCCAGAACGTGGGCTTGTCGTATAAATAACAGGACCTTTGGTCACTGAGAGGGTTCCAGGAGGTGGGCCGGGGAGGGGACTCCGGGAGGTGGGCCGGGGAGGGGGCTCCGGGAGGTGGGCCGGGGAGGGGGCTCCGGGAGGTGGGCCGGGGAGGGGCTGGGGAGAGAAGGGACAGTCAGAGCTTCAGCATCCCAGGCCCAGCCTCCAGTCCTGATCTCCTTGCTTATGACCCTCCCCCTTCCAGTCGCCTCCCCCGCCTACATTTCCCTCCAACTAAGGGCCTGAGTTTTCTGAATAGTCATTAAGATTGATAATACCCTTGATATGTCTACAGAAGTAAAGAGTTTACCAAAGGGAATTACTCGATCCACTCGTGTGTTATTTCTTTATCCATTCTTAAGACTCTCCTTGCGTCCCTACTGTGTGCCAGACCTGATGCTATACTCTGAGGTGTTAATCAAGAGAGTCCACGTCTGTTCAGGGAGGCTGCACAGAAGCAGCTGCTCTACTCGGTCCTCTAGAATATCGGGATCCCTGCCAGCCATCCAGAGGAAGGAGAGGAGAGAGAGAGAGAGAGAGAGAGAGAGAGAGAGAGAGAGAGAGAAGAAGGAGAAGAAGGAGGAGGAGAAGGAGGGTGGGAGGGGAGAGGGAGGAGGAGGAGGAGGAAAGGCAAGAAGGTTGGCTGGATTTAAGCATCTAATATATTGATGACAGAGACTCTATCACATAAGAATCAAAACCCAAGGTTTTGTGACCCTAGAGTCACCTACAATTTGTAGTGATCCACACAGTCAAATGCATTTGCATAGTCAATGAAACACAGATAGACATTCTTCTGGTTCTCTCTGCTTTCAGCCAAGATCCATGTAATGATGGCTATGATGCCCTTAGTGCCATGGATGGCCTCGTCTAAACCAGCCTGCACTCCTGGCAGGTCTCAGTTGATGTACGACTGTTCCAGTCCTCTCTAGAGAATTTTCAGCAGGATCTTGCTTGTGTGTGATATTCGTGATATTGTTCAATAATTTTCACACTCTGATGGGTCACCTTTTTGTGGAATGGGAATAAATACAGATCTCTTCCAGGCAGTTGGCTCAGTAGCTGGCTTCCAGGCTTCTTGGCACAACTTGGCAAGCACGTCCAGGGCCACATTTGTTTGCTGAAATATGTCAATCGGTATGCCGTCAAGTCGTGGGGCCTTTTTTATTTGCCATTTCCTTCAGAGCGGCTTGAATATTCTCCTTCACCACCACAGGCTCTGGTTCATCCACTGTTTGATGAAGTCTTCTGTGTCGGTATGCTTTCCATCTTCTTCAGATGCTTCCTGGGTCATTCAATGTTCTGCCTTCAACATTCTTAAGTACTGAAATTTGAGGCTTGAATTTGTTCTTCAGTAACTTCAGCTTAAGAAATGCTGAGTGAGTTAATCCTTTCTGTTTTTCTGACTCCAGCTCCTTGCACATTTCATTATAATACTTCGCTTTGTCTTCCCATGCTGCCTTTTGAAATCTTCTGTTCAGCTCCTTAACTTATTGATTTCTTCCTTTTGCTTTGGCTTCTGGGAGTTGTAGTGCAATATTCAGAGTCTCGTCTGACTTCCATCTTGGTCTTTCTTTCTCCTCTGTCTTTCCACTGACTTTTTTGCATTCTTCATGAATGATATTCTTGATATCCTCCCACAGGTCATCTGGTCTTCACTCAGTGCTCAAAGCTTCAAACCTGTTCCTTAGATGTTCTTTAAATTCTGCTGGGATAGTCTCGAGGTCAGACTTGAGAAGAATGGGAATCCCGGAACACGTAATTGTGCTCATGTGAATCAATACTAGGACCAGGAAGCAGTAGTCAGGATAGAGCAGGGAAACACTGCATGGTTAAGGATCAGGAAAGATGTGTGTCAGGGATGCATCCTATCTCCATATTTTTTCAATCTATGTGCAGAACAGATTATTTGGAAATCTAGACTTTATGAGGCGGAATGTGGCATCAGGATTGGAGGAAGATTCACCAAAAACCTGGGTTCTGCACATGGTACAACCTTGCTTGCTGAAACTAAAGAGAACATGAGGCATTCGCTGTAGAAGGTCAAGGTCTGTAGTCTTAAATACGGATTGAAGTTAACATCAAGAAAACAAAAATTCTCACTACTGGTCCAATTGGCAGCTTCATGATAGATAGTGAGGAGATTGAGATTGTTGATAACTTCTGCTTGCTTGGTTCCACAATCAACCCTCTTGGCACTAACAGTTAGGAAATCAAAAGAAGAATTGCATTGGGAAAGTCTGCTATCAGGGACTTCTCTAGATTATTGAAGAGCAATGATGTCATTCTGAAGGCTAAGGTATGCCTGACCCAGTTACTTGCTGTGCATCAGAGAACTGGACAAGCACTAAGGATGATACAAGAAAGATCGATGACTTTGATTTGTGGTGCTGGAGAAGAATGTTGAACATACTGTGGACTCTCAGGAGAGCAAACAGGTCTGTCCTAGAGAGGGTGAAATCCTCTTGCCCTGGAGGCAAGGATTTTGAAGCTTCTTCTCACATACTCTGGGCACATGGGCAGGAGGGACCAGTCCTTGGAGAGGGATGTCATTCCTAGAAGGATGGAGAGACAGCACAGGATATTAAGACCCAGGATGAGATGGATTGACTCCGTGACTGAACCAATAGAAATATGCCTGTCAGAGATGATGCAGCTTTCAGAGCTGAGGCATATAGTGTCACTGGCACAAAATCACAACAGAGCTACCCAAATGTGCCCCTTGGAATCTCCCTTCCAGCCAAGGAATGCTAACTCTGGTGGTAGGAAAAGTATCTAGAAACAACCAATGATTAGTTTCTCTTTGTCCATGATCAACACACAGTCCAGCATGTCAACCTGCAGTCCAGCATGATCTGTGCCGATTCGGCGTAATGCTGGGTGCCGCTTCCCTCACGGGCTGGTGGACAAAGGGCGAGAACTTCAGAAGGAAGGGAAGCCTACAACAACACTCCCCTGGCTTCAAGGCTGCACGGCCTTCCTCATTGTTCTCCCATAAAGGGAGACTTGAACTGTCTATCTTTCAGTCAGCAGTCCTACGCATCAGGTATCACACACGTCTCTGGGGTTCTGGAAGGGAGAAAAGAGACAGGTAAATGAGCGAAGCTGACAGGGCATAGAACACGACAGATAGGAGGAAACGAGAGTGAGAACACAGATCAAAAGAGGGACTGATTCTGATGGAACTGGAAACAGGAAGGATACTCAGAGAAGCAAAACAGGACAGGAGGAGAGAGAAATTAGCAAAGAACGGACCGAATACGATCGTGGACAATGATCTCTCATTGAGGGCCTGAGAGTTTCTCTAAAATAGTGAGCTCTGGTGGCCTAGTGGCAAGAAGGTGTACTGCAACCCCAGAGGTGCATGGTTCAAATCCACCAGATGCTCTGCTGGAGAAGGAGGAACAATCTCCTCCTGTACCAGTCAGATCTGATCTGAAAGTACACACACACACACACACACACACACACACAAATAATAAAATAAAAAATAAAATAAAGTCCCTGTTTGGCCTTCTGAGCTCCTGATGCCTTATAGGTGGTCTAAGAGACAAATATGCTAATTGAACACCCCGTGGACTGCCACAAAGAACAGACAAATCTGTCTTGGAAGAAATAACACCCCATGTGCTCTTTACAGGCAAGGGTGGTGAGGCTAGCTCTCATACTTTGGTCAGTTGTCAGGAAAAACCAGTCCTTGGACAAAGCCATGATACTGGGAGAGAGGGAGGGTCAGAGACAAGAAAGGGAGAAACCTCGACAACACGGATTGTTGCGATGGCTGAACAATGATACTGAGCATGGCAACGACGATCGTGACGCTGCCGGTCGGGGTGAAGCTCGGGTCTGTTGCTTGTACGAGTTGTGGACTTGAAGGCACCTCACAGCAGCAGTGGCAACTCTCAGAGGAAGTTCAAACAGCTCGGAAGGAACTGGCAAAATCAAGGCCCCAGAACTGACTGCACACCAACCGCCATATTCCAACAAACAGATGCTACGCTGGACGAGCTCACCACGTGTGCCAAGAGATCCGAGGACAACCGCCTGGCCAGCTGCCTGGAAGAGATCCGTATTTGTTCCCATTCCAAAAATATAGTGAATTGGCAAAGTGTGGAAGGTATCAAATAATATCATTAATGTCACATGCAAGCAAGATCCTGCTGAAAATTACCCAAAAATAACTGAAATAGTACATCAACAGAGAACTGCCAGGTGTGCAGGCTGGATTTAGAAGAGGCCATAGTAGTAGGCATATTATAGCCAATGTTAGAAAGAATTTAGCTGAAAGCAGGTAATACCAGAGGAATGTCTGTGTTTCATTGACTATCCAAAGGCATTTGACTGTGTGGGTCACAACAAGCTGTGTCTACCTCTGAGAAGAATGGGAATTCCAAAATGCTTATGAAAAACCTATACTTGGGCCAGGAGTCAGTTGTGAGAACAGAGCAAGGAAGCACAGCATGGTTCAGAATCACTAAAGGTGTACACCACGGATAAATCCTACCTTCGTAACTTTTCCATCTATATGCAAAATAGGACATCTGGGAAGCTGGGCTCTATGAGGAGTAATGAAGCATCAGGATTGGAGGAAGACTCATCAACAACCTGTGTTATGCAGATGGCAAAACCTTACTTGCCAAAATGGAGGAGGAACTCAGACATTTCTTACAGCCTTCAATATGGATGAAAGTTCAACATCAAGGAAACAAACATTCTCACCACTGGGCCAACAATCTGATAGACAGTGAGGAAATTGTGATTGTTGGCAGCTTCAGTTGCTTGGCTCCATAATCAACTCTCTTGGTACCAGCAACCAGGAAATCAAAGGAGGAATTACATTGGGAAAATCTGTCAGTGACCTCTCTAGAGTACTGAAGAGCAACGACGTCTATCTAGAGATTAAGGTGCACCTGATCCAGGCTATAGTCTTCACAATTACTTATATGCATCAAAAGAGCTGGACAATGACCAAAGATGATAGGAAGAATTGGTGCCATTGAGCTGTGGTGATGGAGAAGAGTGTTGAATATGCCATGAACTGCTAAGAGAACAAACAGGTTCATCCCTGAGAGTGTGAAACCAGGCTGCTCCTGGGAAGCAAGGATTTTGAGGCTCCCTCTGACACACCTTGGGCATATTTCAAGGAAGGACCAGTCCTAGGAGAGAGACATCATGCTAGGAAGGGTGGAAGGACAGCACAAGAGAGGAAAACCCTGGGAAATGAGATGAGATGGATTGACTCAGTGACTGGGTAATATGGGTAGGTCAGAGACAGTGAAGTTAGCTCAGGATAGAGCAGAGTTCAGAGTTGTAGTATGTTTGCAGACTAAGGGTAAAGTATTTTTATAATTATTAATAATGAGACAGCCAGCCAGGAATGAGATAGAACAGAGTGTGAAAAACCAGGCCAGCAGTTCGATACTGAAGCCCCCATTCCAGCTCTTCCTTGCATCTTTATTGAAAATTATCAGGAAGTAAATCACAAAGACAATTCAATGCAAATGAAGCTAAGCTCTTTCTATTGAAATCCTCCCCCTGGGCTCAGGAGGGAGGGGTCAGCAAATGCAAGAATCTGGTAAACCCTTAAGGATTGCCTCAGTGCCTCAGGGTGAACTCGAGCTTGAACCTCACCTCCCCCACATCTTGAGGTAGCATTTGGTTTATTACAAATATTTAGTATTGGCTTCCCGTTGTTGTACACAGGGTCACTGTGAGCTGCAAGCAACTCAATGGCACATAATAGTAACAGGAGCAGCAGCAGCAGCAATAGAAATAATGTAATGTTAATGTTGTTGTGTATCTTCAAGTCAGAACTGGCCTATAGCTGACCCTCCAGTGGGTTTTCTGAGACAGTTAATTGCGCGGGAGGAGATTTCCCATCCATCTCCCATGGTGCAGCTGGTGGATTCGAACCATGCACCTTTGGGATTGCAGCTCAGTTTCTCGCCAGTAGGCTATCAGAACTCCCTAAGCCATGTTAACCTTGGTGAGTGGGTATGGTCTTCTTCCAGTCCAGGTTACAGGAATGTTGGTAGTTTCAAAAGCTCAATTTGAAATGAAAGTGAACCCAAGGCACCTGTGTGTTTTATGTGGGAAGCTGGCCCTTTAATGACACAGGCATCTATCTTCCTGGTAACTTGGCCAGCCTTCCCCTGCTCTCTGTGTACACACATGTGTGTGACTGCGTGCACGTGTGTATATGCCTGAACGTGCGTGCGTGCTCACAAGCTGAAAGGGAGTCTCAATCCACATCTGCTTGTTGTTGATAAATAGTCGAGTTGGAACTGACTGGCAGCTGATGCTCCAGCACGGTTTCAGACGTTAGTCCCAGGGGAGGAGACTGCCCATCTTGCCCCAGCAGGGCAGCTGGTGGGTTCGAATTGAGCACCTTCAGACGATTCCTTAGCACGAAGCCACCAGGGCTCCCTCCACTTCTGCTGGATGTTGCCATTGGTCAAAGCAGGATGCTCACCAGATGAGACACAAACTCCCTTCAAGGCAAAGTGTTTCCATATCTCAGCTATTAAACAAGCAAACCCATAGTCACCTGACAACCCTGGAGGGCACAATCTTTATAGAAGCAAACAGCCCCATCTACCTCCGGAGGAGCAGCAGTGAGCTCCAGCCACTGACCTTCCAGCCAGCTACCGAGCGCTCTAACCACTGCGCCACCAGGGCTTGGACGCTGGTCATGGGATTCTGCATCAGAACCCACAGCAGACCTTTGCCACCCCCGCCCCCAAACCTTAAACCCCGCCTCAGCCAGGGAGGCTAGCTCCTCTCCTCTAGCTGAGATTTGCCAATTATGATTTTTTTTAAGTCTAAATTTGGAAACAGGTTATTAACATATCATTATTGATGCCACATGCAAGCTGCATCTTCCCCTCCAAGTTAAGTCACCACATCTCCAGCACGCGTTCGTTAATATAAAAATTACCATATCAATAGAGCGTCATTATTAGAGCAGTAAAGTCCCGCTCGAGAGGTTGCAAACTATTGTCTGGCACAAATTTCCATGCTTCTGGTGGACTCATTATTGATTTTTTAAAAAATATCATTTTATTGTTAACTCGTCCAGCCCTTGCTCCTGCCGGTGCTGAAGCCCCGGTTCCCTCCAGGGCTGGCCGCAGCCCCCGCCCCCTCCTCCACAGGTCTAGGGTCCCACGCTCCCGAATGGTGACCTTTGGGCAAGGCTCTGCTCTCAGGCGGGAAGACAAAGGAACACATTTCCTGATGAGAAGCCCTAGCGCCCTGGGCAGATGGGTCTCTGATATAAGCCCTTAATTAGGACTGAGCGGCTGGGTGACCTCTCAGGAGACAAAAGGTGTGTTCTCAGCGTCCTGGGCCTCACCTGCTCCTAAGTCCTTCACCCATTAGCTGGGCGCCTTTCAGAATCCTGCCGGAGCACAGAGAGGTGGCAGGGGCGGGGTGCCTTTATTCCAACAGACAGAAATCAGCAGTTGAGCGTGGAATGTTTTCAGCTGGCAGATGGGAGGGGACGGGTTTGTCATGTCAATAGAATTTGATCTCATGGTTAGGTAAGACCAGGACAAAGATGTAATTGTTCCAGCCCAGACCAACACATACAGAGCTGAGGGTCACCTCTTATCTTTGGGGGAAGGGGAACAGGGTGATAGTGGGATATGAGGAACCTAAAGTTGAGGGAGAATTCTCTTTTCTTGCTCTCTTGAAACCTCCCACTGTCCAAAGTGATTGTCCCCATTTTCCAGATTAAAAACTAAGGCTCAAAAAGTTAAGTATAAATGGAAGCCCCAAAGACGACAAAGCCTGCGTCATTGCTGACATAATTCCATCCACCTGCCCGCCTGAATTTCTCCCTCCCACTAACACAGCATTGTCTATTTTGGGGGCCATTTGATGTGGGACTGTTACAGGTAAGTGTGCAGGCCAGCATCCTCGCCCCACTTTGGAGCAACAGAGGTCCTGGTTGGTGTTGCTGTTAGTGGTTGCCAAGTAAATCCTGAGTTGTGACTACCTTGTGCATGGAGGTTATGCAGACCCGGCACGCCCTGCAGGGTTTTCAAGGACTGCTAAGAAGATCTCCCAAGGCAACTCGAGGAATATTTGAACTCAAGCATTTTGCTAGTCATTGAGGGCTTAACTCTCAGAGCCTTGACACAGTTTGAGGTGTGACAGAGTGAGCCCTTGTCCTGGCCTCCAGCTGCAGGCCTAATGTTCCAGCCACTCCTCACCCTCTTTCTCTCATAGCAGCGAGCAGGGTGATTTCCTGTAGGAAGAGGATGTCCCAGCTCCTGCAGTTTCTGGCCCAGTGGCAATCTGTGATCCCATGAAGATTTCAGTGCAGGGTCCAGGCCCAGTGTAGCCGGGAATTGTTATTGTTGTTATGTGCCGTTGAGTCGCTTGCAACTCATAGCAACTCTATGTACAACAGCCCTAAATTCTGCTCTATCCTGTGCCAATAGCACTGCCTCTGACACTCCCATCCCGATTACCCCAGTCACTGAATCAATCCACCTCATAGAAGGCCTTCCCCCTAATGTGCCTTCCCTCCATGCTCTCAAGCATGACATCCCTCTCCAAGGACCTGTCTCTCCTCACAACGTGTCCAAAGTATGTCAGATGAAGCCCCAGAATCCTTGCCTCCAAGGAGTAGCCTGGTTTAACCCTCTCCAGGATGAGTCTGTTTGTTTTCCCAGCAGTCCGTGGTACATTAAATACTCTTGTCCAGCACCACAGCTCAAAGGCATCAATTCTCCTCCTGTCCTCCCTAGTCATTGTCCAACTCTCTGATGCATAACAAGTGATTGCAAAGACCATGGCCTGTATCAAACGCACCTTAGTCTCCAGAGAGATGCCATTGCTCTTCAGTACTTTAGAGAGGTCCCTAACAGCAGACTTTCCCATCGCAATACGTTTTTTAATTTCCTGGCTACTGATGCCAAGAGTGTTGACTGTGGAGTCAAGCAGGCTAAAGCTGTGAACAATTTCAATCTCTTCACCATCCATTCTGTTGCTGCCAGTTGGTCCAGTGGTGAGAATCTTTGTCTTCTTGACATTGAGCCTCAATCCATATTGGAGGCTGCAGTCCTTGACCCTCTGCAGCAGGTGCTTCAGGTCCTCCTCAGTTTCAGCAAGCAGGGTTGTGTCATCTGCATAACAGATTGTTAATAGACCTTTCACCAACCTTGACCCCACATTTCTCCTCATAGAGCCCAGACTCCTGGATAATCTCTTCTGCATACACGTTGTAAAGGTATGGAGACAGGACACATCCCTGGCGTACACCCTTCCCAATTTTGAACCATGCAGTGTTTCCTTTCTCAGTTCTGATGACTGCCTCTTGGTCCAAGTATAGGTTTTGCATTAGCACGGTCAAGTGTTCTGGGATTCCCATTCTTCTCAAAGTCAGCCACAGTTTGTTATGATCCACACAGTCAAACGCCTTTGCATAAAATCCTGAGACACTTAGAGGCTCACTCTGGGCCACCAGGCTGCATCACAGCAGAGTTGGCCCAAACTCCCTGCTTAAGCTCCTTCTTCACCTTCTGTTGAACTAAACATCTCGGAAATTAGGACCAACACTAGGGATACTCTTTGCTTCTCTCCCCCAAGCCCATAGCATCCTGCAGAGCAGGCTGCTAGAGAGAGAGCCAGGGACCTTTCTCCTTCTGTTTCCTTCTTCCTTCCTTAGTCTCTTTCCTTACTTTTTAAATTCTTTCTCTTTTCCTTCCTGGCTTCCTTCTCTCCTATCTTCTTTCTTCTTTATTTACCTCTCCATTTCTAATCCTTCTTTCTTTCCTTGTCATCTCTTCTCTTTCCCTATATTTTCCTATTTCTTATTTTTAAAAAAGGTTTAAAATAACTTTGGAGCTAGGAAAAAAATTTAAGGAAAATGCAGAGAATTCCTTTGTGCCTTTTACAGAGATTTCCTACCCTAAAATTTTTTTAGCATCCTCTCTCCTTTCCTCTCTCTCCTCTTTTTTCCTTTCAGTGCAAGATGCATACATACAAATACACACATAATCTGAACTCACGTCTACATATTTCTTTTCCTGCGGTTTATAAGTGAATTATAAATGTACAGACAATTCTACATGTTTTCTAAAACCAAAGACATTTTCTGATATCCTCACAGAACAATTACGAAAATCAGGAAGCTGGCCCAAATGGACAACTATAGCCTAATCTGCAGGCCTGGCAAATAGTTTGCAATTGTCCTATCACTGCGTATGTATGAAAAGCTAATCTTTTCTCCTGTTCTTGTATCGAATTTAACATCCTATATTGCCTCTCTTTTTAGTTCTTTTTTATCTGGAGCCCTTCTGTGCTCTATCTGTGCCATTCATAAACTTGACCTTGATAAAGAGAATAGACAAGTTACTTTGTAGAGTGCCTTTCTGTCTGCTCTTCCAGATGGTCAGAGTCAGGTTAAGTGTCTTCGGCATCAGTGCCACAGATGTTACATTTTGTCAGTGCATCATATCAAGAGGCATAAACTGTCTGTCTGTCCCATCATCAAAGATGCCAACTTTGATCCTTATATAAATTTCCTCCACTGTGGGGTTGCTCTTTTCCCCATTTTTTTAAATATTTTGTAAGTCTCTTAATCATAAGACACATATGTTGAGACAGTGCAAACATTCTGTTTCTCATCCTACATTGATAGCTGGGATTTTTTGTTCTGATAAAGTGTCACGATGATTGCTGATCCATCAAGTTTCCACTGTTTCATCTGTGGAAGTGGATCACCGGGCCTTCTTTCTACTCACCCTGTCTCGGTCTGGAAGCTCTGCTGAAGCCTGTCCACCCCGGGTGATGCTGTTGGTTTTCCAAAGATCAGTGCCTAGCTCCCAGCAACACCCAGGCCACATGGAACCACAAACTGACGGACTCATGAGGAAGACATCAGGTTGGGCAGAGCCCAGGGTCAGTGAAGAGCAGAGAAGTCCTCCGTAAAGCTGACTGGCACGATGACTGCTACAATGGGCCACAGAGCAATGGTGGCAAAGAGGGCACAGGACGGGGCAGAGCTGGGATCGGGGATAGGTGGAGAGTGGAAAACCCGAGACACTTGGTTTATGTGTAAATTATTGGGGTTCTTCTGTATTGTTGCGTCAGAACGAACTCATAAGTGACCCTCCGGTGGTTTTCAGGAGCTGTAACCTGCATCGGAGGAGATTGCCCACCAGGATAGTCTAAACGGGGTCTCCACCACATTTTGAAGTCTTGAAGCCCTGTTGGATTTTTTCAGCTTACCCTTCTAAGTGGTGGTCTCTTTAACCTTGATGCTGACTTGAGTCATTTGCCCCAAGAATAACTCCCCTTTGAAGGACAATCTGTATAGAACATCTAGTCTGTTTACAAAAGGTCTTAGTTGTTATGAGCAAATAGATGCCAGAAGAATCTTGAGATACAGCATCATCTGAGTCTTTACCATGGAAGAGATATGATTGAGAAAGAAAGAATGGTGGTGGCGGTGTCCTTGTCAGGGGTTCTTGATTTGACTGTCTCATGGTGACTCTGAACAACAGATCTGAACCTTGCCCTGTTCTGCACTACGCTGCTATTGGAAAGGTACTAGAGCAGGAAACAAGGGTGCGTGGGCTGGGGAAGTCTGCGTGGGTGGGCGGAGACACCATGAAATGCAACAACAGCTGCCAAATGGTGATACTGGTCTGCCTGCCCGCCTGCCTTCCCTCCTTTCTGTCCTTCCTCCCTCCCTCCCTCCCTCCTTTCTGTCCTTCCTCCCTCCCTCCCTTCTTTCCTTTCCTCCCTCCTTCATTTCTGTCCTTCCTCCCTCCCTCCCTCTTTTCTGTCCTTCCTCCCTCCCTACCTCCTTTCTGTCCTCTTTCCCTTCCTCCCTCCTTCCTTTCTGTCCTTCCTCCCTCCCTCCCTCACTCCCTCCTTTCCTTCCTTCCTTCCTTCCTTCCTTCCATCTTTATGGATTAGAATTATACAGTCAGAAAGATACTTCTCTCTTCCTCATTAGTGAACCTGTTAATTAATTAATGAAAAGGTTATAGACCCCTGGATTCTTCCTAATACATTGGGTGTCCTTCCTTCTCTCCCCTCCCCCTTTCTCTCTTTTTTTCCCCCTTTCTCTCCCTTCCCAGCCCCCACACACTTCACACTCTCTCAAAGAAAAATGCTGGAGAGTGGCTTGGGAGAGGGAGAGAAGGCTTGTTGGGAGTTGGAAGTCTGGCCTTTAGGAGACCTGCCAGGAGGGGTGGTGAGGAAGAGGGGAGGGGCAGAGACCAGCTAAAAGGCTCTGTGATCAGGTTCTCTGTCTCTCCTGCCCTCAGCAGAGAGGCTTAAATATCTCCTTCTTGGACAAACAGATCAATACAAGCTTTTTAACATCTTCAATGAGAGCTCATTACTGCTCTCCGGGTGTCCTCCTGAAGCAGCCTGCTGACCTGGGGGGGGGCAGGGGAGACTGAACTGCAGACAGATAATTATCCCAGGGATAACACTTCAGATCAGCCCCTGGCAGCATGTGAATTGTTTTCCTAATTATTCAGGACAGCAGCTAGTGAGAGTGCAAACTAATTGAAAATACATTATGATTTATCTGCATTGGGGAAACCCAGCCTACAGGGCAGGTTAGATGCTGATGCTAATGGAGTGGGCTGTGGGCTTCTCTTGGCTGGGCACACCATAGCCTCAGGGATCTTAGACCTGATGACATGAAGGGAGAGCGAGACCATTCTACAAAAGTCATATACACAGAGACATAGTTACAGAGGAGTTTTCAAAAGACCTGTAGTCTAGCTTCTTGGGGCTTTTTCCAAAGTGAACGACACTACTGGGGAAGTAACGTGTGCATCACATGCCCTGGTCTAAGTTTCAGAACTGCTTTTAGGAAGTGACCTTTGATCTTCCAAGATCAGCTTTGATAGAGGAGAAGCCTAAGAAGTGCTAGTGCACAGATCACGTGTCCCCTTGTGAAATCTCACAGGTGCTTTGAGAGCTGAAAGTCAGACCACAGGAAGCGACTTGATGTTACACATGAGTAAGTGGCTGACTACTCCGCAGCAGGTTTACAGTTCAAATGCACAACCAGGGCTGAAAGAGTAACAGCTGCCAAGCCACTCTATGGAGTTCATAGCCTAGAAAATTCTCTGGCGCAGCTCTGCTCTGTCTCATTGGGTCCCTGTAAGTCAGAATCTCCTCAGTGCTGCCCAACAGCAAAGACAGAGCAAGCCCAGTCTCTCCTACCTGGAGAATGGCTACCTTTTCTCCCCATGGACTTTGAGAATGTTAAAGCTGAAGGCGTTGTTGGTTTTGACCAAACTAAGAGGGAGTCAAGGCAATGTGTGATCACAATTGATTGAATCAACTTTATGCTCTTGATTGCGATGCTAGTCTTTAACCTCTGGCTCTTCCTGTTCGTGAGGCAAGTGCATGTACATTCGCTCTATATTTAAAGAATACGGGTGTGGAGCGTAATTAAGGAACTAAAGACCATGATAGAATGAAAGAAAAACCGCTTTTCCTTTGAATATATGATTTTCCAAGTCTATACTGAGAAAGACTGGAATCCAATTCACCTATTACAGCAAGATAACTGTGTTACAGTATTACCCTTTTTTTAATTGTACCTATGAAAGGTAAAATTATTTTATTTATTTATTTTCCTAGATCAATATTCCAATTCTGTCCAAAATTGTACCTTCCACTGATTCCAACACTGATTAGAACATACATACATATTGTTGCTACGTACCGTCAAGTCAAAATCATCTCAACTTGCCCCTTCATCTTGTTTTCAGAAGCAGTAAATTATGATATAGGAGTGGATTCTCCAACTTTCTTCTGAAGAGTAGCTGGTGTATTTAAACTACATCACACACACACACACACACACACACACACACACACACACACACGTAATTGTTGTTTTGTGCCATCAAGCCGCCTGTGACTCACGGTGATCCCGTGTACAGCAGCTCTGCATAGTCCTCTTTGTCCTGAGCCCGTCTCACTGACTCTAACACACCTCCTCCCACTACCCCAGTTACTGTGTCTATCCATCTCATCTGGGGTCTTCGTCTCCTGCACTGTCCCTCCTCCCTTCCATCACTACAATCATCACTGCCACCATGACCACCAGCAGCAATGTAACAACATCTACTAATACCGTTGTTCCCATGACCATCTCCATCATTGCTATTGGAACTATATTTATTAATACAGCCATAATAACTGCTACTAGACCCATCATCATCACCGCTGGCTTTGGTGGCATTGTTAGTTTCCACATTCAAGATTTATAGGGACAACTCTCTCTTGGCCTTTTCTCACTGTCTACATGTGTATCAAGAGCCCAGGAGAATACACACAACTGACTGAGTGATTCCATGTTCATTAATTATTCTTCAAAATATTCCAAAATGGGATAATAATTCTAGAAAAATATTTTCTACCTCATCATTCCTGTTTTATTAATAGGAACATCAAATACCAGTTAAGTGGACTGTTGTTATTGTTGTTGTTAAGTGCCGTCAAGTCGTATTAAGTGGCCTAACTAGTTACGTAAAAAATAATGACATTATGCAGCTATAAAAAGTGGTGTTTTTTAAGAGATTTAAGTACTGGAATCTGTTATTGTTTGCCATCAAGTCAGATCCGATCCATAGCTGACCCTCCAGAAGGTTTTCAGAGGCTGTACATTGCATGGTAGAAGATCTCCAGTGTTTATGTAAATATATATGATTATTCTGAAATTTTCTGACTTCAGTTACAGAAGATATACAGAATATAAAGCTAGAATAAAAACACACCAAAGTGCTCACAGCAGTTGTAACTGCTGACACATATATTATACATTTACTTTTTTTCTTGATAAGATTTTAACTTTTCAACTGATCACTAATATACCATGGACTAAGAATTCTGTCCTAGAGAGGGTGAAAGAGGCTGCTCCTTGGAGGCAAGAATTCTGAAGTTCCATCTGACATATGTTGGCATGAGAACCCAGTCCTTGGAGAGGGACATCATGCTTGAAAGGGTGGAGGGACAGAACAAGAGAGGAAGACTTAGATGAGATGCATTGACTCAGTGACTGGGGTGATGGGGGTAGGTGTGCTGGAGACAACAAAGTTGGCTCAGGAAAGAGCAGGTTCAGGGCTATTATACATGGAGTTACTGTGAGATGCAGGTACTTATGGCACACAACAACAACAATTGATCTCTAATTAGAAGGCAATGCTCTCAAAATTTTCCAAAACACAATTTTAGAAAAAATGTACAAGGTCTTCTACAGACTTCAAAGTACAATGAAAACATTTCCTCATGTGTGAGACTTTTCCTCTCTTTGGTTCTGTGCCTGGGACATGTGATAGAAGGTCAGCACGAGTCAGAAGCAATCTGATGGCAATGGATTTGACTGTGATTCTCCCTTTTCTTTTGCTTATGCAACTCACCGTAACGTACTGCTTAAGCCTCTATTAAGATGATGTTGTATTCTAACATGTGCGTTAGGCATCTGTACACATGTCCACTTGGGAGGATTCTGTCTGCTTCGTGATGGGAAATGCCTGCCTGTTCTCCACCCTTCCATTCTCCCTGCCTCCTTTCTTCTCTCTCCCTCCCTCACTTCTTCCCTTTGTCCCCTCTCTGTCCCTCCTTCCTTCCCCCTCCCCGACCTTTGCTCTTTCCATCTCCTTTCTCTTCCCCTTTCTTTCCTTCCACAGATACGTGTTGTTGGTTTTTAGTCACCATTCAATCAGGTCCCTGAGCCCAAGAACAGCAGAACAACAGTGCCACCTGTCCCTGAGCTGTCAGCACCATCACTGGGACATGTGAGTCCGTTTTGGGGGGCACTGTGCTTTGCATGCCTGTTATCTAGCAGATGAAGCTTCTAGCTCTGTATTGCTGTCATCTAGAGGGTCTTCAAGGCGAATCGTTAGAAGTAAATTGCCAAGCTCGTCTTTACAGCTTGGAAATTCCAGTGAAACTTGTCTTACGGGTGGCCCAACTGGTATTTGAAATGCTAGTGGCACCACTTCCAGCACCACACTGACATGTGAGTCACCAAAGAGCAATACACTGGCAGACAGGTGGCGGACAGCATGCACTGGGATCCGGTTAGAAGCCCAGCACTTCTCTAGAAAGTGTAGCTGAGGGTCCTGTGCGGTGGAGCCTGCAGATACTGAATAGTCCAAGAAGGGAGGCGACACCAGACAAGCATAATGTGCTAGAATGTCGCCACCAGGTGGATCGCTCCTGCTCGTGACCCCTTAATAGGCGGGCATTGCATGGCCCCAGCTGGACGGGTGGCCCAGTTGATGAGGTCTAACCCTTCTCCCTCGACACAGAGCTTGAATTTCACAGGTCCAGGGAGGCATCCATGGGGGAAGAACACCTGATCCCTTTTCCCTGGGCGGCTCCCCTGGGAGTCAGGGTGCAGGCTGAGGTTTAAACACCTGTCCACCAACAGTTGACTTAATTTCCACCTTGGTGTCCAGACTGGCCACTTCCCTGCCCAATGATGGCCCCAGGGCCTGCTTCACAAGCCCAGCAACCTGGTTTTCACACATTAGTCCTCTGGGGCAGCCTTTTGGCTACTTCATAGTCTAGGGAGTTCTCCAGCCACTTGGAGCTTGAATGTCTGGAGACAGGTTCCCTTCACCATGTTGTAAATCCTCTAACCCCCCTGCCTTGCAGAAGCAGTGTTCGGATAGGGAGGCCTGTCCAACTGAGATTGCAAAGCTCTTCTTCAGAACGTCTAAAACCATCAGAATGTCTCTGCAAGTGTATGCCACTTATATCCAAGGAACCTCCCTCCAGAGGGGCTTGAGAACGTTTCCAGAAATGTATTTAGAAACAGCAAAATAGAAATCAATAAAGAATTTTGGGACACTAGGAAATAATGTAGGATAAACAATATCGACCTGGAGCAAAGGTAGAGCCACCAGTGAGGCCTGTGGTTCTTGGAATCCAGAAATACACACACAACACAGGGCTTCTCTACACAAGATTAGGATTTGTTACCCAAGACATGGGATTCAGAAGCCCATCTTCATCTGAGGAGACAGTGGAGCTAGTGCTTGGGGTTCTTCAGATGATCCAGATGCCCTAACTTCTTCCTTCAGTAACTCACAGCTTCACTCACTGTCTTCTGCCCTCAGCAAGAGCCACTGAACAAGAATTAGCACCGTCCCAGCGGATCCAGTTGCTGTCAAGTCAGAACAGTCTTAGTTATGACTCGAGGCCATTCACAGCAAAGTGGAGCTCCATGGGTTAAAGCGGAGCTCTGGAGGACTTTCCGACTGCAGTCCATCCCCCCTCCTTGCAGCCCTTCTTTCTTTACCCCTTCCTCCCTCCTTTCTCACTTCTTTACCCCTCCCTCCTTTCCCCTCTTCACCCATCTTTCCTTCCTTCCTTCCTTCCTTCCTTCCTTCCTTCC
>NW_006399752.1:29967730-29968865 GCF_000299155.1 Elephantulus edwardii | reverse complement strand
TAAATAAATAAATAAATATTAAAAAATCCCTGGACCAGATGGCTTCATTGCTGAATTCTACGATGCAAAGATTTATCACCAATTCTACATAAATTATTTCAAAATATAAAAAGAAGATCCAGAGACATTCTATGATGCAAGCATAACCCTGATACCAAAGTAGGCAAAGATATTACCAAAAAATAAAACTACATTCCAGCATCTCTTAAGAATATAGACTCAATTGGGTTTTTATGTTTCTAGAGTTGTTTTTTTTTTCTAATGTCTTCAGTACAGTTTTCACCTTTTCTTTCAATAGTGTTCATTCTTTATCATATTCTATTTCCTGAAATGGTTCCAAATGGACCATTTTTTTTTTTATTTTGGTACAGGGTCTCTGAATTCCCTCCATCATCTTTTTTTGTGTGTTTGTTTCCTGGGCCATTCAATATTTTACTTACAGAAACCTCCAGTCTTGCAAATTGAGGATTGAATTTGTTCTTCACTTTTGTTTTTTTTTTAAGTTTGAGAAATTCCAAGTGTGGTATTCTTTTTTTTTTAACACCAAGTCTTTGCACGTTTCCTTATAATGCTTTGATCTTCTTGTAGCACACTTTCAAATCTCCTGAACACTAATGACTGGAGACCACCATTTGTGGGACGTCATACATGAAGCAAGCAATTAAGTCATTTAAAAATACAGGAAAGAGAGGACCGCAGTGAAGGTCTGAAGAGACTCCAAAATCTGCTCTTGAATGCAAAAAGGCTTAAATAGAAAAAATGATGACATGAGAGGGTTAAACAGAATAAATATTGTCTTTTTCAAAAAGACCTTAAAAGTAAATTTATCGAGTGTCCAGAATGGCATCACAGTGACCTGACCACAGCTCAGAAGAGCTAGGGAAAAGATTCTGACCCGGATGGGTCGAGGCTGGGAGTTGAAGAGCAGTAGAACCACCTGACCGAAGCAGGTGGTGCTGGGGGTGTGTTTGAATGGAGGTTATATAGGCAGATTCATTTACAGACAATTGGAAATGCAACAAAATAGAAGCCTTCAATATTCTACTCAAAGGTAGTAAAAAAAGAGGAAGTTAGCATGAGATGAGGCTAGATGAATGACAACCAAATAAAAACTAGACATGTTGTTGTTGTTGTT
>NW_006399752.1:29956968-29967630 GCF_000299155.1 Elephantulus edwardii | reverse complement strand
CTTCCTTCCTTCCTTCCTTCCTTCCTTCCTTCTTTCCTTCCTTCCTTCCTTTTCTTTCTCTACAACACACAAATACAAAGTAAATCAGTGTTTTATTCTTCTGAGAAGGGAATAGTTAGGTATACGATTTTGGAATCCCTGGGCTATGAGGGAGAAGACAATAAAAATAAAAAAGCTGGAGACTAAGATATAAATACAAGAATCCTCTTAGTCCCTGCACGAGAGGGAGCACTGAGGTGAACCTTCTGTGCTGAAAGACACCGTGGACCATTGGTCCCGGGAACACGGCGCCTGGTGTAACGCCTGGTATACAATGTGAGGGGCTGTTCCTTATGTTGTAATTCTCTGCACCAGCCCATGCTTCTGTCAGTAGCTAATAACATGCAAACAAGCCAAACCAAGCACCTAACTCACTGAACTGAAGTCTGTTCCCATCACAGTAACACACCGACAAGCTCAGCACCGCCAATCACATGCTGGTGACCACCATCTTTCACCCCCGGGGGCCACTATGGTTTTGAACCTCCTGAGACGCGTGTGTTCAGGTGAGCAGCACGGTGCTCAACAGACTCCAACAGGGATCCAAAAATGACAGTGTTTGGAAACTTCCGGATGGGGCGCTCTACTCGGCATGTGAGTCATGAAAAGAGAGGTGGAAATGTAAGAAGTTATGACCAAATGACCAGAGGAGACAGACAAGCAGCTCCCCCTTCTGTGCAGTGATAGACTCCAGTACAGAACATTCCAGAAGTAGCATTGCTTCCCTGCAGAAGGAATTCCTGGTATCATAATCTAGGGATGCGGGGTAAACCTCAAGTAAGGTTAAAGACTCACAAGGGGTTTCAGGAGCTTCAGACAGAGGCTCCACTCCCGGCTGTGCCGCTTTGTATAATGTGAAGGCAGCCTGCCACTCTCTCTAAACGGGTACGCCATTCACCTTTCTTCTATCATCTCTCTTTCAAATCGGCCTTCACTTACTCCAAGCGTTGGGGGTATTGTTCTTAATTTTCACATGTGGCTGAAAGCAATCAACTCTTAACATCTACTGTGTGAGGATCTTGTGCAGACATAGAGAACAGGTATTGTCCTGCCCAGATAACGGCCCCAGCAGGTGATAAGGAGGTTCTGAGATGGAAGAAGTGTTCTTGAGTCACTGACTATGTGTTCTGATCTCAACAGAAAAGGCTCTTTGGATTCAGGAGGTCAGTGCATTGGTTGGCTGCAGAGAAAGCAGCCCAGACCTGGAAGAGCCCTCTGGGGACCCTCAGGTCTCCTTTGAAGGAGAAAAGGAACGAATTGTGGAAGAAGTCCTTCCACCGGGGCCCAGGCCTTTTCTATATCTCCATACCCTCTAATTCGACCTGGTAAGAGGTCCGCTGCCCAGACCTCGGGACATTTAAGTGCAGGCTCTGATTCGAAAGTGCAGCCTCCTGTCAAAACTGGGGGTCTAGAGATTGATCAGAGTGTTTCCTCACAGCTGGAGGCTGCTCTTCCAAACACCCATGCTTCCTCTAGTGAGTATCAAAGGGCCAGCGATCAGAGTATTCTGAGAGAGTGGGGACCAGGAGAAGGGCCTGGTCAGGGCTGAGGGGGACTTGGCCCTGAGCATGGCCTGTGGGACCCCCTCCTTTCCTGGAGGGTGTTCTCTCCTCTCCAGATCCCGCCTGCGCTAAGTAAACACTGTGTCTCCACCTCCCCTTTGCTTCTCTCTGCTCTTCCTCCCCTCGGTACCAGGCAGTCTGGGCCACTTCCATGGAAGCCAGCACTTCTTCTGGAAGGCGCGAGCACATGGCCATTGATTGGGGATCAGTTTTCTTAGATCTCACGTTAATGTGGGGGTGGAGTGAGCGCGGCCACTTTAGCAGGCTCGAGGGGCTTTAATATTAACACAGTGATTACTTTCAAGCCCGGATGAAACGCTGATTATTTCTGAGCTTGCTTATTGCTTGTTTTGTAGACACCCACAATGAGATGGGTGAGGACAGCGCAGACCTGGGCACAGTCTGTGGTGGGCATGAGGAGTTCGCTGGCAGTAAGCTAGTGACTCACTGGCCCTACCCTTAAAACAAGGCATCTGCCAATGAATCAGGGATTTCCTTGGGTGTCTTTCTTTCAAATGTTTGTGAGAATCGTGAGGTACAAGTACGTGTACACGAGGACATAAAGCTTTAGCAAGTCCAATACCGGCATGTTTCCATCCCCCCAAAGGGTAACTGCCTACATTCTGTGGCCTGCTGCTGACTCAATCTGACCTCACAGTGACCCTAGAGGTTAGAGTGGAATCACCCATCGGCTGTCCTAGTTCCAAATGTTTGCATTGTTGTTGATGGATTCAAACTCCCAACCTTCTAGTTCCTGGTTGAACACTTAATCATTGTGCCACAAAGGCCCTGTAGGTTTTGAAAGTTTACTGTGTGGCTGTCCCTATATTATTACTTTATGGCTTTATTATGTTATTACTAGTACTGTTGTTGTTGTTGTTGTTATGTGCCATTGAGTCATTTACGACTCATAGCAACCCTACGTACAAGAGCTCTAAATGTCGTTCTATCCTGTGCCAACCTGGCCGTCTCAAACACACTCATTCCCACCACTCCACTCACAGAATCGATCCATCTCATCTAGGGTCTTCCTCTCCTGCACTGTCCCTCCACCCTCCCAAACATGATGTCCCTCTCCAAGGACCAGTCCCTCCTTGCAACATGCCCAAAATATGTCAGACGAAGCCTCAGAATCCTAATACTATTATTACTATATGGTTATAGTATGTTATTACTAAAGGCTCAATCGAGCTCTGGGTGCGAGGGACGCGTGTGTCTACGGTCTCTGATGGAGATGAGGAGGCACGCTTGGCCTCACAGAATTTAACATGTTTCAAGAGAGACAAGGCCCCGGGAAAGGACATCATGCTCAATAAATTAGAAAGACCATGAAAGTGAGGAAGATGCTCAAATAAGCAGACGGACACAGTGAGGACATTTGCGCTCAAGTACAGTGACCGGGAGGATGGCGCAGGAGTAGGACGAGTGCGTTCCACTGAACAAGGATCACTGGGGTCAGAACCTGCCCGAGGCGGGGACACCAGCGACGCGGAGACGGACCGGGGGAGCTGGAACCAGGCCGAGGCGGGGACACCAGCGACGCGGAGACGGACCGGGGGAGCTGGAACCAGGCCGAGGTGGGGACACCAGCGACGCGGAGGAGAACCAAAGAGTTGGAACCAGCCTGAGGTAGTGACACCACCAACAGAGAGACGGACTGGAGAGTCACCATTCTGCTTGGGGCCAGGTGGCTCTGGAGGGAAGCTGTGACCTTCAATCTTAGATGGCAGTGACTCTATTCATAGCAATCAGTTCCCAGTGATGGTTCAGTCATTGGTCGCTGCCCTTACCATGAGCTCTGAACAGTGTTATAGATCTTGTCTCAGGCCAGATTCTTAAAAAGTAGTTGCTACTGTTGTAGAATGAGGCTGGCATTGAGGTGGGGGTAAGACTGAGAAAAACTGGATGAAATATGTTTACGGCATTGAAGTCTATGGGGGAGAGAATAGTCTAAAAGTATTATATTTTAGGGCATTATTTTTATCGTAGGAGTATGCAATGAGGGTTGCAGAGTGGATTATATTTGGGGGTAGGGGGTGGGGTTTGGGGAGGTGCAGGGGGGATTGTGTACCAATGAGGGAGTTTTTCTTTTGCTTTTCAAGGAGAGGAGCAAACGGGGGGGGGGGGGGGGGGGGGGGGGGGGGGGGGGGTTTGTGGCGGGGAGAAGGGTGCAACAATGAATGAATGGAATTCCAAAATCTCTGTAGAAGTTCGTTGAAATGAAAAATAAACAACCTAAATATAAAAAAAGAGAGATAAATAATATAAATACTCTTGGAATAAAAGTGTAAAAATTAAAAAAAAAAAGGTAGTTGCTGATGGGAGTAATTATATGAAATACAATGTGAACGAAGGAAAGCGTGACATGCAATGTATACAAATTTATTATGCAAACCAATATAAGATAAACATTTTTTAAAAAATTAGTTGCTGAAATGGGGTTTTGGTACAACATGTTCCTTATCAAGCAACACCTAGGAGTGGAAGGGGTAAGACAGGTGAGCCGAGACAGAATCAGGCTCTGACATTGTCCCGTCCTGGGACAAGCTCTGCTACTCTCACCTCTGGCCTGCAGTCACGTGCTTCTTCCTCACTCCATCTGCTCACTGAGATGCCCAATGTGTGTCGTTTCTGTAGAAGTCTGTCCTTGAGCAACTAGACGACTGTCCATCTGAGAGCCAGGCTATGTCAGGGAGGGGAGCCCCGACTGAACAGCTCTGTGTCCACTGTAAACGATTCCCACCACCTCGCTAAGGCGCAGTGTCATGGATCAAACTGTGTTCTCCACAAATCAAGGGGACGTTCCCAGCTCTGGACCTGTGAGTGTGACCTTGTTGAGAGACAGGATTTGACGACGATGTCAGTCAAGTTGACATGAGGTCATTCCAGAATAACTCAATCTGGGCAGTATCCAGACAAGAAGAGATACAGAGACAGATAGAGGGAAGACAGTCCCAGGATAAGAATGATGTTATAGACATGACCAAGGATGCCTGGGGTCACCAGAAGCCAAAAGAAGTGAGAAAAATTGTGTCGAGAGCCTCCAGAGAAAGTGGCCCTGCAGACACCGCAGTGTGACTATCTTCCTTCCAGAACCGTGAGATAATACATGTTTCCGTTCTTAAAAATTACCTGAGAAAAAATCAGTATGTAATATCATTCCCATTTTACAGATGAGAGAAACTGAGTCCTCACCACTCAGAGTAGGTGACAAAGCTAGGCCTGGAGTTAGGGCTCAGCTCCAAAGTTTGTTGTATTTGTGTACATTAAATCAATTATGGTTCACAGCTATCTGGCCAGGTGCCCCCAAACGCCCTGGGTCCAAATTTACTGCACAGATCTGGGTGACTCCTTTGGACCACAAATTTGCAGATAGTGTATCTCAATACCCCCTCACAAGACCGTCTTACTTCGAATAAGAACACTCTGTGTAAAGCAGGCTTCCAGAATAGACATCGATGAGGATGAAATAGACAGAGCACCGTCCACGCATCCTCAGAAGTAAATCTTCCCAGGGACCCACTTCTCCTTCGGTTCTTGTTGCTGTCTGTGTTAGCTACTGTCGACTTGACCCGCCCCATTTCTGTTCCCGTTCATGGGGGTCCTACACAGTAGGACTACACGCTGCCCAGCTGGCACCATCCATGGTCAGTTGAGGATGAAACTTGTCGCTAGCATTTGTTTTGATTTCTACCTTGTCAGGCCTTTCTTCCTCACACATCCTAGTCTGGACACAGTGCTGAAAGCTGGTCAGGGACCAGGGCTGTGCTTGGGGACGCTGGTGGGAAGGAGCTTAGATCTGCACGGAAGGAGAGGATTCCGCCGCTGGGCCGCCTCTGTCCCTCACTCCCCCCTCTAGTAAAGCCCTCTCTCATCCCTCTCAGTCTCCAGGAGGCACAGAGATTGTCCCAATCTCCCCATGGGAGAGCTGCCTGGGGCCCCTGCTGTGACGCGTGTGTCCCTGCTGGTCCAGAAGTCTCATGTTATCCTCTCTGAGGACCACCAGCTCCCTCCCAGGACTTTGCCGGGAGCGGGGACGTTGAGTCCTGGGGGACGCCTGAAGCTCAGGTGGGAGGGGGACCAGCCAGCGTGTTTTGTTCAATCCAGGCTAATTGTCTGACTTATCATCAGGGTCCGCCCAGGGACACCTCCACGTCACATCAAGTAACCCCCCCAGAAATCCACCCCCTCTACATGGCCATGCGTGCCTGTGACTGTCTACGTTTCCCCAGCGTGGCTGTCCCAGCGCCTGTCTGAGCAGCCCAGTCACCAGGAGAGGCAGTGTGAGAACCAACAGGTCCAGCTGTCATCGCACACAGTCTGAGGCAGGTCCCTGTGAGAATCAGGCAGGCCGCACCTGATTGGGGGAGAGTGTTTAATCTCCACAACTTGTGTCTAATTTTGGGGGTGACCAGCCTGTCAGCGCCGGCAGCCCAATCCTGCAAGGTCGGCACAGACAGCAGCTGCCACAGCCTCGACAGTTTGCTTTTTTTATTATTATTATTTTTCAGGAGGGAAGGAGGAGGGGGGAAAGAGCCGCGCTATTTCTATCGCCTCTGCGAATCCTGTTTTAGTGTAAGAATTTAATTATACATATTTTCATCATTTCTTATATCCTGACATATTAATTAAGGATGCTCTAATTCGGTTTCTGCAGCACCGTTGTCTGGCCCTGTAAAAACATTTTACTGTTTCTGTACAAATAAGAGATGAAAAGGTAGAGGTAGCGATGGCTGGGTGTCGATACTCAGGTGCCCCCTCCTGCTGTCCGCCTCTGCCTGCCACCAACATGCTGGGCACCTTGCTTTATAAATACAGGGATCGGCCCCATCTCAGCTTGTCTCTTACTAGAGCAGCTCGGAAAAGGAAACCAGGGCACCCCAGCAGCCTTGCTGGCGAGACGGTCAGTTTGTCCAGGCCATAGGACAGAAGAGAAGACACAGCGAGAGTTCACACAGGGCTGTCTGGAGAAGGGGCCAGTGGGACGCCATGGATTCACCGGGTTCCCTTTGCATCTGGCATAGCCCTAACCCTTTCAAATCCTCCATATGGACATCTGCACCACCCGTCTGGGTGGGTGTCCTTCTGTGGAGGCTTTGTGTGTGGCTGTGGTGCTGGGGGCTAGGTCTCTGTGTTTCAAATCCCGGCAAGGATCTCCTGTGACAGGCAGGTTGGAAGGCAAGCTGGTCATCTGCTCTCAGAAATCAGCTAGTGGAAGCCTTCTCGATCGCAAGAGAACATTGTCTGGTACATCGTGGAAGACGGGTTCCCATCAGATCACACAGTGCTGTTAGCGTTGCACTCAGAGCGCCCATGGTCTTGAAGACGCTGCAGGATGGGACATTGCTTCATTCTGCTGTACACGGGTCACCACGAGTCATAGCTGACTTAGTGACAACATCAACAATACTCCCTAACCCTTACACTTACCCCGATAAAAAAGGAAGGAAAGGACTGGGTATTATACGACAACAGTCTGGAATGAGGCGATTGTAAAGTGACTGCAGGAAGGAGAAGGAAGTGGGAGGGAAGAGAAGATGCAATAATGAACAAATAAGTTAAAAAAAATTGAAGTCTTAGAAACTAAAATTTGTTTTCAGAAGAATGATGACTCCCACAAAGATAAGTGGAAGTCCAAACCCACGGACCTGTGAGTATGACCTTGTGTGGAGACGAGTCTTTGAAGATGCCAGCCATTGACTGAATATGAAAGTCCTACCAGAGCAGGGTGTGCCCAACCCAATGAGTGCAGCCCTGGTAACAGAAGAGTCACAGAACTGCACAGAGGGATCATGGCTACGTGAGAACAGAGGCACAGGACCGAGGGCTGGAGTTCTAAGGCCAGGAAAGCCAGGTGTGTCCCAGAAGCTGGAAGAGAAGAAACAGGGAGAAGGTTCTCACATGCCTGTCAGGAATAGACTCAGCTTCCAGGAACGGGAGGCCACGCATTTATTATAAACTACTCAATTTGGGGTGCTTTAATATGGCAGTCCTAAGGAACAAATGTTCTGTTCTGTCAAGTTGGAACCAATTCCTAGCGGGCTCTCCAGAAGGTCTTCAGCGGCTGTAAATCACCCTAGGAGCTTGCTCATCTCTCTTCCAAGGAGAAGCTGGTGGATTCAAACTGCAGGCCTTTGAGTTGACAATTCAACTCCATATCCATTAGGCCACCAAAGCTCTCAGGAAACAGAGTATCCTTAACCCCACTTTATATGAGAAGAAAGCATTACTGAAGACTCAATGCCACATAACAGGAACAACTGTGTCCCTATGTTCGGTACAGATTACTTCTTTTTAGTTCAGAAACGTGTTCTACATGAGTATAATTAAGTTTTCTAGAATTCTCAAAATGCTTAAACGTAATCCATAGTTTTTCAGGATTGACACACAATCCAATGATTTGACATAGTCACTAAAACACAAGTAAATATCTTTTAGCCAAGATCCATCTGACATCAGCAATTATATTCCTTTTCTACAGCCTCTTCTGAGAGCTGAACAATGACTAAGGATGTTGTTGTTGATGTTGTTGTTATGTGCCGTCAAGTTTTTTACAACTCATAGCGAACCTATGTACAACAGCCCTAAACCCTGCTCTATGCTGTGCCAATCGCACTGCCTCCAACACACCCATCCCGATCACCCTAGTCACTGAATCAATTCATCTCATAGAGGGTCTTCTCCTCTTGTGCCGTCCCTCCACCCTCCCAACCATGATGTCCCTCTCCAAGGACCTGTCCCTCCTTGCAACATGCCCAAAGTATGTCAGATGAAGCCCCAGAATCCTTGCCTCCAAGGAGTTGCTTGGTTTAATCCTCTCCAGGATGAATTTGTTTGTTTTCTTGGCAGTCCAAGGTACATTCAATACTCTTCTCCAGCACCACAGCTCAAAGGCATCAATTCTCCTTCTGTCCTCCCTAGTCATTGTCCAACTCTCTGATGCATAACAAGTGATTGCAAAGACCAAAGCCTGTATCAGGTGCACCTGAGTCTCCAGAGAGACACCGTTGCTCTTGAGTACTTTAGAGAGGTCATGGTCATTAACAGCAGACTTTCCCATCGCAATACATTTTTTGATTTCCTGGCTGCTGGTGCCAAGAGTGTTGACTGTGGAGCCGAGCAAACTGAAGCTGTGAACAATCTCAATCTCTTCGCCATCCATCCTGATGCTGCCAATTGGTCCAGTGGTGAGAATCTTTGTTTTCTTGACATTGAGCCTCAGTCCATACTGAAGGCTGCAGTCCTTGACCCTCCGCAGCAGGCGCTTCAGGTCCTCCTCAGTTTCAGCAAGCAGGGTTGTGTCATCTGCATAACGCAGACTGTTAATAGATCTGCCACCAATCCTGATGCCACAATTCTCCTCATACAGACTAAGGATGACAGGAAAATTGATGCCTTTGAGTTGTGGTGCTTTGAGAAAAGCATTGCACATATCATAGATTGCCAAGAGAACAAAGGAGTCTGCCCTGGAGAGGGTGAAAGCAGTTTGCCTTTGGAGGCAAGGACTTTGAAGCGTCCTCTCACATATTTTTGGCATATGACCAGGAGGGATGAGTCCTTGGAGAAGGACATCATGCTTGGAAGGGTAGAAGGTCAGCGCAGAAGAGGAAGGCCTCAGTTGAGATGGATTGACATGGTGTGACAAGAAGGTCAAGGTGTGTCTGAGATGACGAGGATGGCTCAGGATAGGGCAGATTTCACAATTATTGTTCCCAGGGTCTCTGTGATTCATAGTCTACTGGATGACACATAACAAAAACAGTAAGAGCCTCTTCTGAATCTAGCTTGAATTTCTGGTAGTTCTCTGTTGATATTTCTGGTTATTTTAAAAATAATCTTCAGGAAGATTCTACTCACTTTTGATATTAATTGTATGCATTCCAAATTACTGCCACTGAGTGTGTTTTGATACATAGAAACTTTTCATAATGTTCTGTAAATCAATGAAAGGACATTGTCCATTTTTCACATGAGCCACTGCTATGTCCAAACCACCAGCACTTGAGGACACTGAGTGGGCTGTGGACTGAGTCACTGGATTTCCACATTCTGTGGGATCCATTCTTTATTTTGAATAGACACAAATATAGATTTTCTTCCAGTCAGTTAGCCAGGTAAGTTGTCTTCCAAACTTTTTGGCATGGACAAGTGAGCATATTCACGGCTGAATCTACTTTTTTAAACATCAAAATTGGTTGGTTTTATTTTATTTTATTGGTTTGCTTATAAATATTGTGTACATTTGAGTACATTTTATTCATTCACATTGTATTTAATACAATCATTCACATACATTATGTTTTATTAAATTAATCACCATTGGCCCTTGCCCATTATTACCCTGTCTTTTAACCCAGATCCTTTCCATTTCCTTTCCCAGCTCCTTCCACCTACCAAACTGTGCAAGTTCACATACATGTTTTACTAGTTATCCATCTATTTTTATAGTAATGGTTTTTTGCAGTATTTGTCCTTATGAGACTGTACTATTCACTCAGCATAATGCTTTGTCCAGCCTTGTCCTAGTTTCCTATTTTCTAAATTATTGCTCCTGAGTGCTGCGTAGTATTCCATTGTGTAGATGAACCACAATTTCTCAAGCCATTCAGCTGTGGTTGGATATTTGGGCTGTTTACATGTTCTTGGAATGATGAATAATGTTCCTCTGAACATTGTTATACAAATCTCCATTTATTAAATCATCAACAAAATCAGAAAATGGTTTTTCTAAAGGGTCAATAAAATTGACAAGCCATTGGCAAATACAACAAAAGGGGAAAAAAGAAGACACTAATGACTCAATTATTTAATGATAGAGGTGACATCATAACAGAAGCAAAGGAAATTAAATTTGTAATATCAGAATATTATGAAAAGCTATACTGTGAAAAATTTGGGAACTTAGAGAAAATGGTCAAATTCCTTGAAACTCATGCCTACCCTAAATGACACAGTCAGATGCAGAATGCGTGAAAAGATCCATCACAAAAGAAGAAATTGAGCAGGTTGTAAAAAAAAGACAAAAGCAAAACCAAAAACAACTCCCCTCTACCCCGCCACA
>NW_006399752.1:29936328-29954518 GCF_000299155.1 Elephantulus edwardii | reverse complement strand
AATTGTTCTGCAGTTTCCACATTCGGTTGGGTCGCCTTTCTTTGGGATAGGAACAAATATCGATCTCTTCCAGTCAGTTGGCCAAGTGGTCGTTCTCCCTATGTACCCTATGTACAACATTTAGATAACAGAGAACTAGACACGTTAGGTACATTAAAACTGAGATTTGTACACCAATGTTCATAGCAACATTATTCACCATCACAAAAACATGGAAATAGCCCAAATGTCCAACTGAATGGATTGAGAAATTATGGTACATTCACGCACATTGGAGCAATGATTTTGTAAATTATTACCTAATTTGGGAGGGACTGGAGAGCATTATGCTGAGTGAACTCAGTCCCATAAAGATAAATATTGTATAAAACCATTATTGTAGAATGAGTATAAGGATCCAGGAGGGGTGGGAGAGGCTGGAAGCAGAGGGATGTGGATGTGCAGGGAAAGGGGATTAATCACTGAGCTGTACAATTTGATAGGTGGGGGCAGTGAGGGAAATTGAAAGAATTTTTTCTTGAAAATGATGTATTTAAATTTTGTAAATAAACTAGTAGAAAATGTTTTAAAAGGGGGGGGGAACCCACCAAAAAAGAATATTGTTTCTTCTTCAAAGAGAAATTGTGAGCCCTGACTGAGAGGAAGGTGGGATGTGCTTTTGTCATTGTGTATCATCAAGTCAGAGCTGATTCATGGCTGACACTCTGTGGCCTCTGAAAGGCACTAAATCACAACGGTGTTGACTGCACATCTTTCTCCTGCAAAGAAATTGGTGGATTCAAACTCCGTATCTTTGACCTGGCAGCACAATTCCTTACCACTATGCCACGAATGCTCCCTAAAGTGGTCAAATTTTCCATAAAGATAATTTAGGTGACAGTTTGAAGTTCCATCTTTCCTAATTGCTTCAGAATATATCATATCTCAATCTTCTTCAGCCCATCAATTTATATCTGCTCCTTATTTATCAACAGGGTTAAATTTTTTAAAAACCAGGTCATTATGCAAAAATTGACATTATGTGCAAATGGAGGATGCAAACATCAGATTACAAAATGAGGGTTGACCACACCATCACATCACTGCCAAATTAAATCATTGTGTAATTGCCAAGCTACTGAGAGTCATGGTCCAGTCAAGTTGATATGTAACCTTAACCATCAGGGCCAGTGTTAATTTTATCTACTACATTATTACTGCCAGATGAATGCTATCATTAATGAGAGAAAGTCTGATATACTTCTCACTATTTTTGTAAATGTGAAATATCAGATAATGAGATAGCCAATAAGCCTTTGCACATATTTGTATTTTTCTTAGATCCTATATTTTTACCATAGAGATCTGAGCACAGAAGACATCTTTGGAAACTCCAGGGAAAGCTAACATTTTTAATCAAGCAATTCAACATCAACTAACTACATACCAAGGTCAAACAACCACCTTGTTTTATCATTCTTACTTTCCTAAAAAATCTTGAGGCAAACATCCACATTTTTCCATCTTTTCTCTCTTTTATTTTCTCCTTCCCTCCCTCGTTCCCTTTCTTTCCTTTCTTATGTCTTTTTCCCTTTCTCTCTCTCTCTTTTGATTTGTCCTTGTTGAGAAAAGTGGTAAGAGACCAGGGATCTGATAAACTTGATTTCACGAAGAGGTTCTTGGGACGTTGTTGGAAAGGTGAACCAGGAGCAGTGATTTCTGGTAGGCTGGGTCACACAGGTCACTTTGTGTACTATTTCGGAGAAGTTGTGACTAGTCTCAAAGCCACCTTGAGCCCTGGAGCATAGGTTAAAAGTCCACTGCACTGAAAGAGATGAGGGACTGAATAATTTAAAAGCGATGTATGATAGGGTATTATGGTTATCACAAGAGTCCACAATTAAGATTGCAGAGTGGAATGTACTTGGGGCGGTGGGAGGGGTGCGGGGGGATTGTGTACCAGGGAGGGAGTCTTTCTTTCATTTTTGAAAGAGAGGAGTGAACTGGGGGGCGGGGGGAGAAGGCTGGGCGGGTAGAGAAGTGCAGCAATGAATGAATGGAAATCCGAATTCTCTATAAATGTTCATTAAAATTATTAAAAAAATAAATAATTTACAAAATTTAAAAAAACAAAGTCCACCCCAAGAGCTTCAGAGACTCTGGAAGGAGATGACTTCTCAGGAACCAGCTGAACCACTGTCACCTTCAGGTCTCACCTGCAGAAAGGGAACCAGAACCACTCCACTTTCCCAGATGCAGGCCCCTATCTCATGTCCCGTGTATCATTTGATGGGGAGATAACAGATAGCCTGGATTCGAGGGATCTGAAAGAATTCCCACGGACTGTGCCAGGGAGGAGTTTCAGGGAAAGATTACAGACTTCTGCTAAAGGAGACCTTCAGCTCGTTTTCTTTCTAAGAAGCCCACCTTTGTCCCTCCGGCCGTTCCAATGCAGAGCCTCAATGGCAAGTACTGAGACTCTGAGAAAATTCTGCAGCAGTTCCTGCATCCTCCCATGAGGAGGTGTGGGGTCAATGCCCATTCCATGGGACAAGTGAAATGTGTGCCTCTGAGAGAAGAAAGGGGTGGTAGGGACAGAGAGACAGGGAGGGGATTCCAGGCAGAGAAGGCAGTGGGCTGAAAGAGAACATGGCAGAGCCCTCAGCACAGGTGACTTCCCTTCCCTGGCCCGCAGATGCATCTGTTGTGCATGTGGCTGCTGGATTCATAGCCATTGGACTTCCTTCTCTTCTGGAGCTTGCTCCGTGCCCCCAACATTTATTTATTTGTAGTAGAAGCAGATCAACATGAGTCTTCAGGCCAGCAAGCCTGGAAGATGCGTGACTGTATTTGCATCCTGCACTCAACCCAAACTTTATGACCTTTTTCACTCCTCATTTCTGGACCTGGTCCTGGACATACCCTGATATTATCCTTCATATCCCAAGGGATAATATAGTCCATTCCTCCTTGGGCAAAGATTTCTGAGGCTCTGAGACGTTCCCATTGCAGCCTTCCTTGTGTGTACTGCCACCTGAGAGAAACCACTCGGAGACTTTCGATGTGGACCTAATTCCATGTCTGGCTGGCACCCGCCTCATCTACGCACACTCTGGTCTTTGCGGGTTATTCACCCTATCCTTTCCACATTCCCCCATTAAGAGGTGTAAGCCCATAGTGAGTTACATTCTTGACCCCGTTATCTGATGATTAGAAGCCAACAGGGAATCTACAAGAGAAAAACTGGCAAAAATACGGTCAGCTATGAATGTGTTCAAAATCTATGGCAATGAGTTAATTACTTTAGCTGGTTAGTTTAAGCAAGCACTTGCATGGAAGGACTGGGCCCAGCAAACAGCCAGGGTGATGCAGCCCCTGAAAGACTGGGAGTCAAGGTAGCCAGTGTCTGAAGCTGGAAGCCCTGGAGGGACCTCTCCTGACTGTGTGCACACACCTGAGCTTCAAGCTTCACCCAGTCTGTTCTTACCTGTCTCTAAGGGCTGAATCTGGCCTGCGGGCTGGGCGATTGGGAGGTGGACTTGGAAACTACTTCTCTTCTTATCTGAGGTTCACAGGAGGATTTAACATGGAAGCTCAGAGACGTGGAGGGCAAGAGCTGCAGGGGCAGAAGGTGAAGGTACCAAGGTGAGCGATCATCATGTGCTCAGAGCAGTCCCAACACCTGGGCTCAGAGGTCACTGAGACCGCTCAGCCCGAGTGGGCCCCTAACTACCCCAAAGCCTTTTTTGGGGGGTGGGGGGCTATTTCTCCTTCCTCTTACATAGAAATTCTATGAAAGTTACAAAATGGACTCCTTCTTACTGTACCAGCCATAGTGTGGCCAAGCTTCTGAAAAAGGCACCAGTTGGAGACCTGCAGGAGGATCCCAGAGTCAGGGACCAGAGTCACCAGAGGAGGAGGACCCACCGAACAGGCAGGAGAGAGGGTGAAGGCAAAACACAGCCAGGAGCTAGAAACTCAGAAGCTCGAACAGCGGCCATGCAGTTGACCTCAGGCCACCATGAGGCTGACCTTGGGCCACCGTGAGGCTGACCTCAGACCACCATGAGGCCGACCTCGGGCCACCGTGAGGCTCACCTCAGGTCCAGTGGACAGAATGTGAACAACCCAGAGCCCAGGCAGACACCAAAGCTGCAGAAGCCGAGGTGCCCTTTATTTGGAGGGGAACTTGGGGGTACAGTGGTTAAAGTGCTCATATGAAGGGTCAACAGTACAGGCCCACAGTCACTGTGTAGGAGAAAGCGAGGGGCAGTCGGCTTCAGCCAAGATGTACAGGTACCCCTGGGGTGGTTTACCTGACTGCACAGGTTAGAACTGACTCGGAAACAGCTTGGTTTGGTATGAGATTTTTTTGGTTGGGTTTATAATAGTCACTTTTGATTTAAACATCAACTTCAGAGATAACAGCCCTACGACTTGTCCATTCTCCCTGCCTCTCCCAGTCCGTCCCTGGCCCTTCTGAATGACGCTTTTCTCTCAAAGGACTCTGTAGGCATGGCGCCTCTCCTTGACTCCCCTCATGTCCTGAGAGTCAAAGCTGAAATGAGGTTTAAGCTGCTGATAGCATGTCTCCAGCCCCTCTGGAAAGCGCTGCTGTGAGCTGCAGCTGGAACCGGTGGGAAGGGGATTAGGGAGTCTCGGCTGAGTTCTGCGAGGCAGCTCTGTGTTACCATTAAGAGGGACGGATTAATATCAAGTTCTGCAGATCTGGTTGCTTGCTGATACTGCTTAATTATCCAGATAAGTGATCGGCATCCGACCACGAGTAGCAGCATCAATCTCCCAGCCATCATCAGTGTTGGGTTTTTTTAAAAAAAAAAACAAACAACAACCCAACATTTTGTTTCCTTTCTTTTTTTGGGGGAAAAATGTATTTATTCATTTAAGCTTCCCTGAGATACATTTTAAAAGTGTTCATTAAACTTTAAATCCAAACACCACATTTGTGCCATTTTGCAAGGAGTGGGATCAGAGTTACTGATGGCAAAACGAGTAACATCACAGGCTGCTAAACAAAAGGTGAGCGGTTCAAATCTACCAGGGGAACAATGAGGCTCCTGTGCCCATGGTCTCAGAAGCCGGTGTCCGGTGGCCAGGAGTCGGAATGATCTCAATGGCAGTAGGACAGCTAAGCCAATGCCACTGGATGAGTACCGACTCAGCTGGCCCTGCAGTGGCTTTTCTGCAGCTGTGAGTCACCTGGGATGAGATCACCCACCTTTTCGCGGTTAAGTGATGGGTGGAGGGGAACCACCAGGTGTGCACTTTGGATTAGGTGTGCTACCCACAAGGCTACCTGCCAGAGCCCCCAGGAGAGAGGGGAGTGTGGCCGCAGGTGACAGGGGGCCTAGGCTTCCTTACGTACGCCGTCCTCCATGGCTTCTCTCCTGTCTAAGTTATCAATTCTAGTACCTTCCTTTTTTATCAGTCCTTCCTCTCACTGAAGTTGATGGGCTGGCATCCAGCCCTGTGCCCTCATCACAGGGTATGAGCACCTGTTGCCCCAGACCAGGTGGAGGCAGGGGCTGATGAGAACACTTTGGACTGAGCCTGCCTTCCGCCTCTGCTTCCGCTGTCCTGCTGGTAATCTTATCCTGTGAAGACTCCCCCTCGCCTCTCTCTGTCTCCTGGACTTCAGGACTTCAGCACGGATTAGCATCCCCTGGCTCAGGGTCTCCACCTGAGGCCACCTCAGGATCAAAGGCAGGCCAAATGGGCCAGTCCAGCTGCCCTCCCTCTCCACTAAACACCAGCTATGTTTCCTCCCAGACCCATCTGCTCACAGCCAGGTCAGATCTTGTGTCTCTTAATTACACCCCAACTGTCTCTCAGGCGCCAAGCCAGCTGCCCACACGATGCTTTCTGCGGCCCTTGGTGAGCTAGGCCCCTCGGGTCTCTCCCCAGGCCCCAGCTCTGCTGCCCACCTGGGTGGACATGGCTCCCCAACAACCCTCGGAGCACCCACCAGCTCCAGGGATCCACACAAATCAGTAAACACAGGCCCTGAGAAGCTCAACCTACTGGTTCTTCTGGCATTTATGGCACCCGCAGGAAGTAGAATGTTCCAGAAGGCCCAGGCTCTTCTCATGGGATGAGAGCTGAGAAAGTTCCTGATGAGCACTCTGTCTGCACCCTGTGCCTTGTTTCTTACCCTAAAATGAATGGCGGCACCTCACGGTCAGGGAAGCTCCATGCTGTGCTGCGCTCACCTTTGGGATCACCCCAGAATGAGACAGGGGTCCACCACAATCCTTCTGCACCCAGAGCTCTGCTTCCAACACAGGTGCCATGCAGCCTGAGGGCTCGGAGACGTCAACCGCCTTTGCCGTTGGTATGTTCCTACCATCAAGTTGGAACCGACTCATAGCTGATTCTTCCGAGGCAGTGTGTCGCCCGGGAGAGTTCCTGCCCATGGAGGAGATCGATCGCACGGGGGCTCGCTGACTCCCTCACCGTGGCGCCCACGAGAGGCGGGGTGCCGTGTGTCCCACGTCTCGCGCGTTTTCCGCCTTTGACACGGTGCAGCCTCTACTGCTCTCAGTTCGTGGAGAGTATTTACATTTGCTTCTCTGGCTTCTGCAGATTTGACTGTATAATTCAACGAGTGTGTTTAAAGGGAATCTGGTCAATTTTAAGATTGCTATGTATTCCACTATGTGGAATATACCCTGAGAATATGAGAACTGAGGTACAAACTGAGACTTGTACACCAATGTTCATAGTAGCATTATTCACCATTGCGAGAACATGGAAACAGCCCAAATGTCCAACCACAAACGAATGGATTGAGAAATTATGGTACATTCACATAATGGAATACCATGCAGCACACAGGGGCAATAACTTTGTAAATTATTACTTAACTTGGGAGGGACTAGAGAGCATTATGCTGAGTGAACTAACTCAGTCCCATGGGGATAAATATTGTATAAAACCATTACTGTAGAATGAGTATAAGGATCCAGGAGGGGTGGGAGAGGCTGGAAGCAGAGGAATGTGGATGTGCAGGGGGAAGAGGGGATTAATCACTGGGCTGTACAATTTGATGGGTGGAGAGGTGAGAGAAATTGAAAGAATTTGCTCGAATTTGTATTAGAATGTTGTATATAAACTAGAGGGGGGAAATTTTAAAAAACAAAGTTAAGAAGGAAAAAAAAAGATTGTTGGACAGACAGATGATACTAGGTCTCTGGAAGTGAAAGGAGCTCAGTGAGAACACACAGAGGAGCAGAAAGGTCACGGACGCGCCCAAGCCCCAGCCCTCCCATCTCCCCAAGTCTCTGCTTTGACAAAGGGAGATTTGCGGTCACTGGAGAGTGAGGCTTCACCCTAAGGCCTGCACATCCCACGGAAAACGAAGTGTTTCTTTCCAACTTCTGAGACAGACCAATGTTGGAATTTACAATTATCTTCATCTTCAAAAGAGCCAAAGCTTGGACGGAGAGGGGTGTTCCAGAAAGAAGCCACGGCTTCTTGTTTAAGTTGCTTAACTTCCAGGCCGGAATAAAATAAAGCTGCAGGACATTGTTAGAAACAAACAAACAAAAAATGTTTTCTTTGCGTAACTAACACATCAGTGAGCACCGTGCTGGTACTGCCTTTCCACAGTCAGTTTGTAACGAAGCTCCTCTCATGGTGCTGCCAACCACCAAGCCCGGCGCCGTCTTTGAGCGGATTCCTCCTTTGGAGGACTTGATGCCATGACACAGCCACTGAGAAGGCCGCTGGCAGAGTGGTGGGCTTCACAGGCTGGGAGCATCAGCCTCCCTCAGCTCCTCCCAGGGGTGGCCGGTCGGCAGCTCAATTCTGCCCAGCGCCCACTAGGAATACCACAAGGCCCCTTCCTTGCTTTCCATACAACCCCGAAAACAAGCGCACGATCAGTTGATCATGACCCTCCCATACAAGTGAAATGGAACAGCTTATATAAAATGAAATTGAGTCCAAATTAGGTAAAGCCAGAGTTCTCAAAGTCACATGAGTTCACCAAGCCCCTAATTTCCAAATTCGACTCCCCAGTCAGTTCTGAAGAGTTGGTATCAGGCCAGCACTGCTCTGATTCCATGATCAGGATTCCAGAAAATGACTAGCCGGTTGAGGATTCACTTTCTGGGATAAGGGTGGAAAAGAACATCTATTTCATCAGATGTCCTATGTGCCTCGACAGGGTAAATTCATCTTCATATTCAGCTCGGTTGCTTTAAATGTCTAATTTGAGTGTTCAGCCTCTGAAAGCCACCTCTGAGGTCTCTGGAGAGCTGGAGCAAATAGCTCGCCTGCATGGTGTCAAGTCTGAGCTGGGGAGGGGCCCAGTGCTGCCTTTCACACACCGTCAGGAAGAAGAGATGACAGCAAAAAGCCAGAGAGGGAAAAGGCTGACGTGTTTTCGGGAACATTAGCATCGTTCAACTGTTAATGTTATTTCCCATTCATTATTCACAGACCAGGACCACCTGTCTGTGACCTCACTTTAGGGAAAACCTCTATTGATTGGTACAGAGCTGGCAGTGCCAGAGCCTTGCATATGATGAAGTCTCCCCTGGAATGGGACATTCGATTTCCAGTAGGCAGTGCTGCCTCTGAGCCCTGGAGCCAACTGCGGAGCAATGGGTGATGAGTCCCCAGGATGAGGAAGAGGAAGAGGAGGAAAGCCAGAGGAACTCCTCTTCTGCAGAACACGCGGAAAGCCCGAGGCCTGGCCTCTCCCAGCTAGGTGCAGCCGGGGTGCCCACCATGTCCTCGCTTCACTAACTTTCTGGGAATAGATGTTTTCTCTCATTGTCAGCATGGTGATCTGTATGAATAGAACACAAAATTTGCTATTAAAGCAATCCAGACACAGGCAGCAGAATGAAAAGTCCTGGGCACATGCAGTCAGAGGGAAAGTTTCTGATTTTGCAAATAGGAAAGCTTCGCTGACGGGAAGAATTTGGTCCAGGAATAAAAAAAAAAGAATTCTCCTGTGGCTTTAAGACAGTTCCAATGGGAAGCAGTGGGAAAAACCTCAGTCCAGGATAGAGACATTCAGGCTTGGGAGCTGTCCCTTCCATTTCGAAGCTTACAGGCCTCCAAACCTCACCGCTGTTGAGTTGATAGATTCTGGCGCCTCCATTGATTTCCCAGGCTGTCAATCTTTAGGGAAGGAGACTGCCCATCTTCCTCCTGCAGCCCAGCTCATGAATTCAAACCATCAACCTTTTGGACAGCAGTCGGACACGCACCACACTGTGTCACCAGGTCTCCTTAGCTACGTACAGGCGGCAGAGATAACTACCACCCACCTGTAGTTTATCATCCTATCAGGTCTGTTGTAAATACAGGTCTTTTTGCACAGTTTGTGGAAATTTGTTACAAACACCACAAGAAACAACCATGTTTTCTACGTGTAACACTTGCACAGAAGTCATGCCTGCATGTTTATAACATGCAGAAGAAACAAACTCAAAACAGGCCTGAGCCGGTCACAAAAATAGTATGGAGCGTGTATTATTTGGGAGCTCTGGCATTGTTTACGAGTACGTTTTGATATTTTAGGTTCCCTTTTCTAAGCTGCTACTTTTAAATGGGAGGTATTTTTAAAATTTTATTTTATTAATTTTAATGAACGTTTACAGAGATTTTGGATTTTTATAGTGATCTCTAGTGTCCTCACGGTAAGGAATTGTCTACCAGTGCAAACAAGTACACTGCTGGGATCCATGAGGCGCTGAGTTGGAGAAGAAGGGTAATCTCCTCCTGTGCGATTCACAGCCTCTGAAAACTCACTGGCGTTTGACTTGAGAGCAGCAATCAGGACAGCAAGCATCCTATTGTGTTGGGAAAATCTGCTGCAAAAAGATTGCAAAGTGTTAAAGAACAAAGTACCATATGGTCCCTTCAACTGCTTTATATCCAAAACTCTTATCTGTGCGTGTGTAGAAACTTATATGTGAACCAAGAAGTACGTGTTTGACCAGAGCAAGGAGAAGCTATGTGGTTTAAGATCAGGAAAGGTGTTCATCAAGGTTGTAGCCTGTCACCATACCTATTCAATCTGTGGGGAACGCTGAGGTGAGTAGGGAGTCACTTTGCCAATCCAAAGGTGGTGATCTCTGGTGGTTCAAATCCATCAACGACTCCTCCAGAGGAAGATGGATAATCTCCTGTGTACTTTACCCTCACAAGAGGGTTGGCTAGGAGCCTATCTTGCCCCAAATCCAAGGAGCCTGAGGGTTTCTTTGCTTTGACTCCATCTGAACACTATGAAATAATCCAAGAAGCTGAACTATGTAAAACTCAATAGTAGCATTACCAACAATCTGCTGTATGTAGATGACACGATATTGTTTGCTACATGTGACAAGGACCTGAAGCACTAAGAAAGATAAAAAACAACAAACTTCCGTATGGGTTACCCTTCTACATAAACAAGAAAATACTCAAGCCTGAATCAAAGGCGGTATCATGATAAATAGAGCAAAGACTGTCGTCAATGATATCCTTGGATCCACGACAAGTGCCCACAGAAGCAGCATCTAAGATGCCATTGGTGCCTTTGAATTGCATTGTTGGTGATGAGTACTGAATGGGCCGCCCACAGAGCCAACAAGGTTGAAAGGAAGAAGTTAGCCAGGGCACTCCTTGCAGGCAAAGATGGTGAGACTTCACCACCCATATTTCGGAGGTCATTTTATCAGGAGAGGCGACTGTTTAGAGAAAGACATCATGCTTGGAAAATTAGGAGATCAGCAAAAAGAGGAGGGCGCTCAATGAGGCAGACTGATACAATGCCTGTGACATGGGCTGAGGCACCTCGGAAATTGTAAGGACACGGTGCGGTCACACAAGGTTTTATACACTGTGCATCGGGTCACTCTAAGTCTCGGTCAGCTCAACAGCAATACATGCATGTGAGATCTGGCCCAGGGGTTGTTGTTGTTAAGTGCTGTCAAGTCGTAGGCAACTCATAGCGACCCTATGAACGAAAGACCTGGACACCTATATAACTTTTGTCTTTCTCCAGGTTTATAGGGTTTCCTGAGACAAGCTATTGTGGAAGTGGATGCCACTCTTGCTTCCAAGCTTGTTTTAATCGGGGAACTCCACCAAACACTGTCCACCATGAATAACCATTCTCGCATTTGACTCATCAGTGCCCCCGTGTTCAGCTTCACAGCGGCCACGAGTTACCTCTGTACAGCAAGTGGACAGACCAGGGTTACATGACCTACAAGAATGTGCCACCAAAAACAACTAAAGGCCGGCCTGAGGGCTGCAGAGTAGAGTCACCACCTTTGACTCGGGAGCATGGCTTTCTGTCCACTAGACCAACAGACAAGATTAAGGACAGTTAACAAAGAATTGATGTCTTTGGGTTACAGGGTTAGAGAAGGGTATTTCATATGCAATAGGACTTGAACCTATCGTCGCCCCACTGAAGGCAGCTCATAGCTGGTCTCCCCGTGGTTCTTTGGAGGCTGTAAACTGCACATGACAAGACTGTCATCTTTCCCCTCTGCCGCCCCTGGTGGATCCAAACCATCAAAGAAGTTCTGTCGATGGCTGAGTGGCAAAACTCCCTAGAGTCTACGGCATCAGATAGACTGCTCAACAATGAAAGAGAGAAAACAGTTTGTTTTGGAAAAAGTTCAGCCAAAATATTCCTTGAAAACACAGATGGAGAGACTCTGTCTGCCTTACATTGGTCATATTATCAGGAAAGAGCCAGTCTCCAGACAAAAACATTGTGTTGGTCCAGTGGGGGGTTAGAGAGAAAGAGGCAGAAGCTCAGTGAGGTGGGGTGACGCAGTGACAGTGGCCTGAGACACGGCAACTCTTGGTGGCTCAGGACTGGTCAGAGTTCCGTGCTCTTTCACAGAAGGCTGTTATCCGTCAGTACTGACTTGATGGCACGTAACAATGCAGAGATGTGCCGACGACGTGGATGCAAGGGTGGAAGTGTGGTAGACGGATGGGTGTTCACACGGAGAGCTTTGTACAGCAGCTCAGTGTACAGACGCAGACGTTCACACAAACACACAGACCAGTGTCCGCTCACGTCCATTAATAGGCCCTGCACCATCTTTAGAGTCATAGATATTCCTTATAGCACTGTCTCCAAAATGTAATTTAATTTGTTACTGCCTTCACCATACCTGCATCATTGTTTCGCTTATACGACAATAGCCTTTTTTTAAAAAAAAAAATTATTTTAAATGTTATTCTTTTTTTGTGTCTACTGTCAAATCGGATCTGACTGGTACAGGAGGAGATTGCCCCTCCTTCTCCAGCAGAGCATCTGGTGGATTCGAACCACATACCTCTGAGATTGCAGTGCAGCTTCTTGCCACTAGGCCACCAGAACTCCCTTAATAGCCATTCTTTTTAACAGAAGCATTCCTAGATGCCACCCTATCTACGTCCTAATCTCAGATATAGAGATTATCTGTGTGTAGCAGAGGGTGATGACCCGAGGCCCAAGTCTAGTGGACAGCAGCTGTTTGTAGGGATGGTCCTAGGACCAAGTCCCTGATGCACAGCCTGCAGTATTTTATCTAAATGGATCCAGGCGAGACTCCTTGTACTAATCTGGATCCGGCTGACCACAGCGCATCAGCTCCAAGTGTGGAGTGGCCCTTCAGACGTAGCTCCAAGGAGGCCCAGAGCTGAGGCCCCTCCTGCCTCTCAGAAACGCCAGCGGCACGAGCAGCTCCCTTCCCTGCACCTCCTTGGCTTCCAGCTCTGTAAATCCCCTCCCGCCCCGGTTTCTAGCTTTCTTGGTCAATACAAACACAACAATGGCATAAGCAACTGGAGACTTTGATGCTCTTGCTCTTTGTTGGCACACAAAGGCACTAGGATTGACCTAGTTACACGCGCCTTCCCTCCTCTGCTCCCAGATAGGGCTCTGGCTGTATTTACAGGCTCTGCAGAAAACCTGGATTTAGATAGTGTTTCCCTGGGGAGAAATTATTAGCACTAATCCTTGTCTTGGAACAAAGCACCCGGCAGTGGGATAATAGAACCCTAGCACCTCCTGTACCAGCTCTGCCGCCCGCCCAAGCCCTGCACACCATCCTCACATCAACCCACGCTGCTTACCTGGCAAGGGCCACCGCATTTATATGCTAATTGTAGGACAGTTTGCCAATGATGCTATTTTTATAGATCCTCAATTAATTACAGAGAGATGAAGTGCCATTCTGATTGGGCTCAGGGCCGGCAGCTTAGGTTCCTCCAAGAGCCTTCAAGGTCTGGAGTCAATTAACCTCCACCTAATTGCCCTCTTCCTGACTCCCTCCTTCCTAAGCTGTGACCTCCCAAAGCCAGACAAGCAGGAGAGATTCCTCCCTGGAGCGGGCTCTTGACAGAAAGACAGGAAACTGAGACTGGCCTGTGAAAGTCTTCACTCCAGTCCTCCCGCCCCAATTCTGCACAAGCACCTGGGAAACCCCAGCACACCTCACAGGCCTGACCAACTTTGACTCCTGGAGGCCTGGACTTCGCCAGGTGGGACTGTGCTCCATGCTGATGTCTATGGCTGGTTATTCAGAAGCAAATCACCACCAGGCCTGTCTTCCGACAGATGTGAGTTGATTTGAGCCAACAACCATTCGGTTAATAAGAGTTTACTTAACTTTTTTTGCTATCTGAGAGACTTCATAAAGCGACGGTTATGGGAACAAACTCCAGTTGAGCTTAAGTTAAGCTGTGCTGGTGCAATTGCAAACACGGCACCAGCTGCCTGCCGGGGACCAAGGCAATCCTCAATGTCAGAGTCCTCAGAGCCTGTGGACCACCTTTGTCAGAGCAACTCGACTTAGGACAACTACAGCTAGTGACAGAGTCGTTGGGACATACAGAGAGATGTGTGTGGGATGTCCACACGGCGTGGTTCCGAGCACAGAAGTCTAGAAAGCGTCTAAGGATAGATTGCTAGAGAAGTGCCTTCTTGCAGCCCTGTGACAGATGACTGTCCCATAGCAGGTTGCCCTGTGAGGTCAGCAGTTTGAGTCCAGGTGGGGAGGGAAGGCAGCCTGCCCACATGGAGCTTTGCAGCTTTGAATCAGTGAGGGTTTCTGTGCGTCAGAACTGACTGTGTACAGGTTTTTCTTTAGTGGTTAAAGTGTTTTGCTGTTAACTGAAAATGCAGCCAGAAGCCCAGCAGAGGCTCCGCAGGAGGAAGAAGACACATCAGCTTCTCCACAACGGTATCATCTTGGAAATCCCGTGCTCGACTCTCCCCGTTCTGGGAGCTGAGCCGGAATGAACTTGGTTGATGCCAGTGGGCTTCGGGTGGCTTTACGTAAAGGGTCCTATCTTAGATGACTCTGCTGGAGTAGTCTGGAAGGAGCTACACCGCTAAACCAGAGGCGTTGTCTCTCTGAGGTTCTAATCCACTTATTACTCCATGGGAAAAAGATGGGACGCCCCTCCCCTCGGTTCACAGCCTCAGAAAGGGTCTGCTGCATTGGAGGGTAAACTGTTCGAACTCCATGGTAATGAAAGAGAAAATCTTTGGAGACAAAGCATATTCATAATACAGTACAATTTTTAAAAAAGGGTTTTATATAGATAGATTTTACTATTATAAAAAAAGAAAGTGGAGTTGTTTCATTAACATGATCTATCCTTTAGCTTAGATAATGGGACTAAAATGGTTTTTATTTTTATTTTTCTGAGGACAAAATGCTTTTTTTATGTTCTCTTTTTAACAACAGTTATAATTTTTTTAAAAAATAGTGTTACTTATTGGTATATAACTCGTATAGGATAAAATACATCTTTTTTAAATGGAGAGTTTTCCAGAACACCCTCATTGCCCCCAAAAGAGGCCCATGTCTGTCAGCTGTCATCTTGGTTTTCTGTCCATCCCAGCCCTTGGCAACCATTCATATGTCTTCTGTCACCGTGGACTTGCCTATTTTGGGACATTCAATGTAAGTGGAATCAGAAAATTTCCAACTTGTATAGTGGGCCTCCTTAATGTAACATGATGTCTTCAAGGGCCAACCAGGTTGTTAATTGAAATAGTATTGCATTTTCGATAACATGCCTCCGGAAACTCTACGAACTTTAATAAATATCGAAAGTTATAGAAAGGCTTTAGGCCTTTTATTCCTGGGTTGTTATGAGTTATGCTCGACTTGAGGACAATCAACAACAACAACAGCAGCGGCATATGAACAATGGCAGTTCGTTGTATGAATATAATACATTTCTTATCCATTAAACAATTGATGGTTATTTGGAACTTTCCCCATATTTTTACTATAATGAATTCCACTACTATGGACATTCGTTTAAAATTTCTCATGTGGATATACACTCCTCACTGCCCTTGAGTATGTACTAATTCGAAATGACCTTGGTGACAGACATGAAAGTGGACGGTAAATAAAATCATTTTTGTCAATTAATGATTTATTCATTGAAAATATCTTTGTGGAAAGAGTAGAAAAAGCTCAATATTGAGGAGGGGTGGGGAATTGAAGATTTGACTATGAAGCAGATCATCAATTATTTATGTAGAAGTTCAAATTGAAGCTGAAGAAAATGGAAACAATCCACAGAACCAAAATACAGCCTTCAGTTTGTCAAGCCTGAATTTAAAAACTATTTCAAGATTACGTTGGATGCATCGAACATTAACAACCAAATAGCAGATGATTTGCAGGATCATCCATGTTGTTGTCGTCGGTGTTGTTGTTGTCATGTGCCGTTGAGTCGCTTACGACTCATAGCGACCCTGTGTACAAGAGCTCTAAACTCTGCTCTATCCTGTGCCAACCTCGCCATCTCTGACACACTCACTCCCACCACCCCAATCACAGAATCGGTCCATCTCATCGAGGGTCTTCCTCTCCTTCGCCGCCCCTCCACTCTCCCAAACATGATGACCCTCTCCAAGGACCAGGCCCTCCTTGCAACATGCCCAAAGTATGTCAGACGAAGCTTCATAATCCTTGACTCCAGGGAACATTCTGGCTTCACCCTCTCCAGGACAAACCTGTTTGTTCTCCTAGCAGTCCATGGTATATTCAACACTCTTCTCCAGCACCACAGTTCAAAGGCATAAATTCTCTTTCTATCATCTATCTGTAGTCACTGTCCAACTCTCTGATGCATAGCACATAATTGCAAAGACTGCATCCCGGATCAGGCACACCTTAGTCTCCAGCCTAATGTTGTTGCTCTTCAGTACTCTGGAGGGGTCCCTGACTGCCAGCTTTGCCAGTGCAATTCATCTCTTGTTTTCCTGGCTGCTGGTACCAAGAGTGTTGACTGTGGAGCCAAGCAAACGAAAACTGTTAACACTCTCAATCTCTTCACCATCCATACTGATGTTGTCAATTGGCCCAATGGTGAGAATCTTTGTTTTCCTGACATTGAGATGCAATTCATATTAAAGACTGTGGTCCTTGACCTTCTGCTGCAAGTACTTCAGATCCTCCTCAATTTCAGCAAGCAGGGTTAAGTCATCTGCCTAACACAGGCTGTTGATAACTGAAGAGAGCAAAGATAGGGGAAAGAGAAAAGATCAAAACAGATGTCAGAAAAGACTGGAAACTTGTTCATTAATATATTGTTGTTGTTATTGTTGTTGTTGTTGTTGTTGTGTGCCATCGAGAGAAACCAGAACAAAAGGAGGAAATGCTGAAGAAAGCTGAAAAGAAAATTTCAAAGGGAAATTTGAAAAAGAAAAGCAAAACCTTATAACAAAATGTTCCAAGAACTGGAGTTAGACAACCAAAAGGAAGCATAAGCTAGGTGTTTCTCAAGCTGAAACAACTAAAGAGCAAATTTAAGCCTCAAGTTGAAATACTGAAGAATTCTACAGAAAATAATTTGAGGAAGATGGAAGAAACACATAGGGTGACTGTCCCAAAAAGAAGTGTTTGGCAAGTAACCATTTCAGGAAAGAGCCTATAATCAAGGATCGATGGTAATGAAGGAAGAAGATGAACCTTTAGTGAAGCCATTGGGGGGGGGGGGAAATAAACTCAGGAATTGATGGAATGAAAACAGAAATATTTCAAAAAACAGATACAGCATTGAATGTGCTCAGAAGTCTATGCCAAGAAATTCAGGGACAGTTATCTGACCAACTGGCAGGAAGACCTCCTTTGTACCTATTCCAAAAAATAAGGGTGACCCAACAGAGAGTGGAAATGACAACACCAATGTCATTAATATCACATACAAGTAAAGCCTTACTGAAGATTCTTTCGAAATGTCAGGGACTTGCAATGATAGGGAACTGACAGAGATTGAAACTGGATTTCAAACAGTCCATGGAATGAGAGATATCATTGCTGATGCTAGATATATCTCACTGAAAGCAGAGAATACCAGAAAGATGTTTGTTTATGTTTTGCTGATTATGCAAAGCATTTTACTCTGTGTTGTGTAACGTATGATTACTAATATGGAGAATGAGAATCCTAGAACTTTTAATTGTGCCCTTGAGAACCTAAGTAAACCAAAAAGCATTTGTCTAAACAGAACAGGGGACCCTTTATGGTTTAAAACCATGAAAGATAATGTCAGGATCGTATCCTTTCTTCAGGCCTCATCAATCTGTATGCTGAGAAATAACCGAGAAAGTGGGCTATAGGATGGAAAACGAAGTATCAAAATGGAAGAAGACTTATCAACAACCTGTGTTATGCAGATGGCACAACCTTGCTTTCATAAAGAGAAGAACTTGAAGTACTTACTGGAAAAGAGTAAAGAACACAACTTTCAATATAGATCTCAAGATCAACACAACCAAAATTCTCCCAGCTGAACTAATAGACAACATCATAGCAGATAGAGAAGGAATTGAAGTTGTCAGCGCTTTCATTTCACTTGTAAACATAACCAACATAGAAGGTAGCAATAGTCAAGGCATCAAAAGATGTATCACATTAAGAAAATTTGCTGTCAAGGTCCTTTTTAAAGTACTTTAAGAGTAAGGATACCAGATTAAAAATTCCCTTAAGGCGAATCCAAACCATGGTGAATTCAAGTGCTGCATGTATCTGGACATTGGACAATAAATAAGAAAGACTAAGGAAGAAATGATGCCTTTGAACTGTGGTGCTGGAGAATAGTACTGAATATCCCATGGACTTGTTATGCATCAGAGAGTTGGACAATGACTAGGGAGGACAGAAGGAGAGTGGATGCTTTTGAGCTGTGGTGCTGGAGAAGGGTACTGAATGTA
>NW_006399752.1:29934850-29936148 GCF_000299155.1 Elephantulus edwardii | reverse complement strand
CATAGGGTCGCTATGAGTCGGAAACGACTCGACGGCACATAACAACAACAACAACATCCCATGGACTATCAGAAGAACCAACAATTCTGTTTTGGAAGCAGGAAAACCAGGGTCCTCCTTAGAGGCTTGGATGTTAAAGCCTGCTTTCAGATACTTCAGCTATGTTATGAGAAAGTGCCAATCCTTAGAAAAAGACATCATGAGAAAGGTGTCAGGTCAGCAACAGAGAGAAAGACTCTCAAGGAGAGGGATTGTCATGTGACTGTACTTGTGGGTACAGGATGTTGGAGATGGTGAGGACGGGCCAAGATAAGGTTACATTCCGCTGTTCACGTGATCACCATGGGCTCTATTAGACTGGATGGCATCTAACAACAAAAAGAATGATATAACTAAAGAGTATGTTAGCCGAGTAGTTAGGGTTCAACCGCAAACTGGAAAGTTGATAGTTCAGGCTTACCAGTGACTCTTCCAGAAAACAAGAAATGACAGCCCATTTCCCTAAATGCTCACAGTGTGGAAGCCCCATGGGGCGCTTCTGCTCATTAGAGGAATCAAGTCAAGGATTAGGGGTCCTTTTTTGAGTGTATTCCTGGGGGAACAATTACTAGGTCAGAAGGCAGCTCTGTATTTAGGCAGTTGAGAACATGTTGAATTGTCTCCCCAAGTGGTTGTATTTGTTTCCATTGTTCTCAAGTATGCACAAGTCTTCCAATTTCTCTTCTTCCTCTCCAACACTCACTGTTTCCTTTGTTTATTCTGAATGTCGTAGTGGATGTCACCACCACTCATCTGTCAGTTGGCCCTACTATAGGGGCTCAGGGGGTCTTATGATGCTGGGAGTTTTGACACCAGTATTTCAAATCCAACCAGGGTGGATTGTGGTGAACAGATTTCATTCAGCAGAGCTTCCAGACTAAGGTAGGCTAAGAAGTAGGGATGGTCATTAATTTCTGAAAGAACCCATCTTCAAAAACACACCAGAGTTGGAGACAGACTCAACAACGACCTGTGTTATGAGCATGACACAAACTCGTTTGAGAAAAAGAGAAGAGGATTAGTAGTACTTATTGAAGAAGATAAAATTCTATAACCTCTCAGTATTGATTTCATACACACACAGTTAAATAGAGAGAGGAAAATGTAATTATGTGTATTATATGTTTATATGTATATTTATATATTTTTATAGAAAGATGTTATATATAATATATATGTATCTAAATATGTATTTTAAAATATGTGTTAAGCATATGACACAAACTTGCTTTCTTAAAGTGAAGAAGACTTGAAGCACT
>NW_006399752.1:29879659-29931765 GCF_000299155.1 Elephantulus edwardii | reverse complement strand
TATTACCTCTTTAATTTCTTCTTTTATAATGGGTTTGTTCAGGTGTTCAATTTCAGTTTGTGTCAGTTTAGGTAAGTTGTGAATTTCTAAGTATTTGTCCATTTCCTCTAGGTTTTTCACAGATCGGGAAAAAAAAATACTTGGTAATGACATGTCAGAAGAAGCTTCAAAATCCTTAACTCCAAGGAGCAGCCTGGCTTAACTCTATCTTGGGTGAAGATCCCATAGATTGTAAAAAAAAGAAAAAAGAAACCACCCCAAACCCCAACAGATATGTCTCAGAAGAGGTGCAGCCAGAGTGCTCCTTGGAGGTGAGGATGGCGAAGCTTCGTTTCTCATATTTTGAGCTTGTTTCTAGGATAGGTTATTCCATGGAAAAAGTCATTGTGCTTACAAAAGTGGAGGGATGGCGAAGGAGAGGAAGACCTTCAACCAGGTGGATTGACATGGTGTTTGCAGCAATGGACTTGAGCGTGTCCAAGTCACTAGTTGGAACACTAACCTCTCCTCAGGAGAAGCGGAAGCTGTTTGCTTCCATAAAGACCTACAGCTTTGGGAACCCTGTGAATAGTTCTGCTCTGTTCTACATGGTTCCAGGGGGTTCGAATTGACTTGATGACAGTAGATCTTGATTATTTCCTCCACAGGATCATCAGTTATAATAAAGCCTCCTGACCTGTCTCTTTTGTCTGACTAGTTACCCAGACAGACCCTAGATCCTGGCTCGGAGGATATTCCTGATGAATAAATGCTGCAAGACCTGTCAGTGAATAGAGCCCGGGTCTAGGTCAAGAGCAATACCGGAGAAGAGTTGAACAAGTCCTTGAATCTAGGAAGTCAGCATGCTGAGGGAAGAGCCACCCCCCTCCCCACCTCCAAGCATGGAGAGAGGCATGGTATGTGATGTTTAGGGAAGCACACTGTGTCTGCTGAGGTGTCATGGCTTCACACTTGAGCTGTGTCTGTTGTCCCATGTCACTGGCCTATAATGGCTAAAAGTCCACAGTCATTTTTCACACGTCTGTCTGACTAAGGCTTAGGAGACATGGGCCTGTCTTCCTGCATCACAATGGCTGTCATGCATATAAGACATGGTCCACTCATCATATGTAGTCCTGAAGGCAGAGCGAGCTCGCAGCTCTGGATAACTGACCTGTAAGCTATGGAAGAGCTTGAGTTGGGTGCCTCAGACATGGTCCTGCTCAAGAGAAAGCTCTTGAACTGGGGATTCCTGGACTGAGATGCCACTTAGAGAGTGACCTTCAAGGGTCTGGGCATTCCTGCTACTGAGTATCAGCCGTCTACAGAGACAGTGTTGGCTCAGTGATAGAAGTCTCCCATTGATATGGAAGACGTCAGTTCCACTTCTTGCCAATGGGCCTCATGTCCAGTGAGCTCTTGTGTGTCCCTGGTGGCTTGTGTGCTCTTGAGATGCTGATCAGGGTTCAGCAAAGCTTTCAGACTAAGATGGACTAGAAAAAAGGGCCCAAGCTCTACTTCTGAGACTCCTATGAATCTCAGCCATGTGAGTCACAATCCATCGCGGGGGATAGTATGCAGATTGTTGATGAGTCTTCCTCCAATCCTGATGTCACATTCTTCCCATCAAGTCCAGCATCCTGAATGATCTGTTCTGCATACAGATTGAAAAGATATGTAGACAGGACACATCCCTTACACACACCTTCCCTGCCCCATTCTGACTGCTGCTTCCTGGTCCAAGTACAGATTTCACTTGTGCACAATTAAGTGTTCTGGGATTCCCATTCTTTTCAAGGATTGCCACAATTTGTTGTGATCCACACAGTCAAATGACTGGGCTAAAATCACCAAACTTTAGGCCAATAGTTGAGCAAAACCCATTTGTCGGCCCACAACCCTGGGACCTTATTTTCACACTTCTTGTAAAACAGAAAAGGAAGAAATAAGAGGGCAGCTAGCCATTATGAAGTTCTCCTCTGGAATAGTTTTTATGTTCTCTGGAGTAAAATAAGCATCTAATGTAAATAGCAGAGCGACTATGCGTGGGTCTCAGTATCAACTAACAACAGCAAGCCTTCTGCATGGGGAGAAGTGCAGTGGATCTGCGGAAGAGAACGCAGTTTACTTATATTTCTATACACTTGAAAGTAAGAGACCCTTGTAGGTTTTTTTAAAGATTCTAATGGCCTATTTTACTTACTCAAATCACAAATATATATAGTGAAGAATACAGGAAAGCAATGAGCCAGATACAAAATTATCCATAATGCCATCACCCTGACATAAGTCTATAAATGGTTTTGTATATTTCATTCCAGTCTTATTTTCTGTAACTATATATGCATACTTTGATTTTAATCCTTATTTTTCTCTTTAAAATCATTGTGAACATGTTGCAGGTCATTAAGTAGCGTTCTAAAATATGTTTTTCAATGGCTGCTTAGTATTTCATTTTATGGCTGGGCTATAAATGAGTCCACCACTTCAGGCCTGGAGGGTATTGAATGTGTTTCTGGAACCTCAATAGTGTAAATAATGTAATGAATTAGCTGTGTATAGGTCTTTGCACTAGTGTAGGTATTTCTTTAAGAAAAATCTCTAGAATTAGTATTGTTGGTCCAAGGGAAAAGCCCCTCTGTAAGGCATTTATTGTATACATTTCCCTCCAGGAAAATCCCGTTAATGGCCCATCAGCCCGTAGTACTGGAGAATGCTTATTGAGGGTTTCGTTAGGAAACTGTTTCTGGGGATCACTCTGAAGCTGCTCTCAGGACAAGAAAGGCAACCTTTACAGAATAACCCACCCATTCACCAAGCTCTAATGGTCAGGGCCAAAATCTGAAACCAGGAAAGTTCTGGGATCAATCACAGCTCTGTTGTTTCCATAAGACTCTCAACCTCTCAGAGGGCCAGTTCCACCATCTGGAATTGGTTATTATAAAGTAGCTTGCACACATATGATTATTTCTTTAGGAAAAATCCCTAGGACTAAAATTGCTGAGTCAAGGGTAAAGCCTATTTATAAGGCATTTTGCCTAAACAACCACATAAAGGTCTATTGCAAGGATTTCACCAGAAAAGAGTAAGGGCCCTGCATCTTCTCCTATGATTTTTAACATGAGCAATCATAGAGAAGTGTTTTTTCTACACCAAGTGGGCTCACAGTGAATGATTAGTCAATGAGTAGAATGGGCTACTGACGAAAGCAAGGAGGCCAGAGTCCCACCTTGGAGTCTTCAACGCCACAGCTCCTGGCCTTGGACCCAGTACTCAGTTTCCACATATGTCTAATGGGGCCATACAAGCATAATAACATTATCTGCACAAGCTAGTACACAATGAACACAACGTTAGTGTGTTAAAATAATAACAAAATAAACCAGTGAATAAATGCTTCTGTTGTAATTTCCTCGTGTTGCTGTGACTGAACTAACACACATTCGTGACCTTACAGAACAGAGATCTGTTAACGCACAGTTAACAGGAGCCTCAAAGCAGGAACTCAGGACACAGGTCATAGGTGGTGGGACCCTCTTGCGTCGTCTCTGTCTCGGCTTCTGTCGTCCCCGGTGCCTTCTTTGCTTGCCATTTCCATGCACCATTTCGCTTTCCTCAACTGTGCATTCTTGTCCTTGTTGATGTCGTGGTTACTGTTGGTGCTGTTGAGTTGATTCCAACTTGTAGCAAACCATGGGAGAGAGTAAAAGTACCCCCCGGGTCATGTAGGATGGGAATTTCACAGAAGTCTTACTACTGTGCCATTACTGGTAGGTTTGAACCATCTATCTTTTGATTAACAACTGAGAACTTTTCCCTTCACCAATAGGGCACCTTTTGTGTTTATGGTGTTTCTTAAGACTCCAGGGTACTTAGGTTCAAGATGTTCTCTAAGCTAAGAGCCTTATTAATGAAACAAAGAAAACCCTGTTCCCTAATGGGATTGCATCCTAAGGTTAGGGTCCCAACTCAAATTTTGTGAAGGATTCAATCCAACCCACGTACACTTTTACCGAAAGTGCCCCGAGTTCAGATTTTTACATCGTTCAATTGAACTTTCAGAAATTCTTTCCTTAGCTGAAATATCACAATTTTCTTTTTATTTTCTAAATAAGAACCTTTAGAGAGTTTTAGTAAATTTCCCAATACTTCGAAGCTAATATTTAAAAGGGCTGCAATCCAGTTTGGGTCTTTTGAGCAACCTCTCTTTTGTTTGTGTTTGGGGTGGTGGTTGTTGTGTACCAGCAAGTTGGAACCAATCCATAGATGATCCTCTGGCAGGTTTTCAGAGGCTGTAAATCACAGAGAGGAGAACAGCCTAGCAGTTGGTGGATTCTAACCATGTGTCTTCAGGATTGCGGCACAGCTTCTTGCCGCTAGGCCATCAGAGCTCCCTGTGTTTTTGGGATTGTTGTTGTTATGTGCCATTGAGTCACTTGCAACTTGTAGCGGCCTTAAATACGGTAGCTATGAAGCCTGCTCTGTCCTGAGCCAGTCTCACTGCCTCTGACACACCTACCCCATTGCCCTAGTTACTGTATCAATCCATCTCATCCAGGGTCTTCCTTTCCTGTAACATCCCTCCACCCTTCTTAGCATGATGCTCTTCAAGGATTGGTCCCTTTTGGCCACATGCCCAAAGTATGTGAGACAGAACTTTACGATCCTAGCCTCCTACAAAGAGAAACTTGGTTTCACCCTCTCCAAGACAGAGCTATTGATTTTCCTGGAAGTCCATAATATGCTCAAGACTCTTTTCCAACACCACAACTCAAAGGCATTGATCCTTCTTCTATCATCCTTAGTCATTATCCAGCTCTCTGCAGCACAGTAAATAATTGCTAAGACCATGGACTGGATCAACACGCACCTTAGTCTCTAGACTGACATCATTGTTTTTCAGTACTCTGGAAATATCCCTGATAGTAGATTTACCTAACATAATCCATCTTTTTATTTCCTGACTGCTGGTGCCAAGAGGTTTGATTATGGAACAGAGTAAGCTGCAACGGTTAACAATCTCAATCTCTTTTCTATCTATCATGGTGCTGCAAATTGGCCTACTGGTGAGAATCTCTGTCTTCTTGATGTGAAGACTACAGACCTTAAACTTCTGCAGCAAGTGCTTGAGGTATGCCTCCGTTTCAACAAGCAGAGTTGTGTCATCTGCATAGCATATATTATTGATGAGTAGTCCTCTAATCCTGATGCCGCATTTCTCCTCATAAAGCCCAGTCTTCTGAATGATCTGTTCTGCATATAGACTGAAAAAAGTATTGAGACAGGAGGCATCCCTGACATGCTTCCTTCTTGATTCTGACTCATTTAGTGTTTCCCTGCTCTGTTCTGAAGACTGCTTCCTGGTCCAAGTACAAGTTTCACATAAACATAATCAAGAGCTCTGGGATTCCTACTCTCCTCAAGGTTAACCGCAATGTGTTGTGATCCACACAGTCAAATGCTTTTACGTAGTCAATGAAACACAGACACACATCCGTCTGGTACTCTGCTTTTTGCCAAGATTCATCTGACTTTGGCGATAATTTGTAAGGGGTCTCAACTAGGTATCAGGCATCAGCAAAGTTCTTTCACAGATACTGTCTCAGCCATACTATGCTTTCCTTTACTTGTATATTTATGGAGGTACAGTTTGAATTCAACAACATTCACTTTTTAAGGTCTATTAATCTACAAATCTTGACAAGAATATAAGCCATGGAGCACCACTTTAATCAAAGTAAAGACTACTTCTGCCATCTTGCAAGTTCTCTTCTTCCCATTGGTAATCAGACTCCTCTAACCACCTCCTTATCCCAGAACTCACTCTTTGAAGGTTTGCTGTTTCCAGAATATCACAGAACAGGTTCTAAGAATGCTCATACTTACAAATCTGATTCTTTTTAGCATAGTTCTCATGGAATTTTCCATGCTATTTCTTATACAAATAGTTCCTTCCTTCTATTTATTGATACAGTTTCTTTGTCCTTATTTTTATTATTAATACAACAGAATTCTAAAGTAGATGATACCTCAGTGCAATGGTTAAAGAACTCAGATATTAATAAAAAAAAAGGTCAGTTGCTCAAATTCTTCTTGATAGAAAAAAGATTAGACAGTATGATTCTACGAAAATGTACATAGTTGGCTACCTTATGGACAGTTAAACTTTGTACCACGGAGTTTGGTTTCCTAAAGAAGCCTAGGCTCAAGGTTATTGAGTAAGTTTCTGAATGTCACATAGTCATAATTAAGTCTAGTTTTTCTCACTCTAAGTCCTGTTGTTCAATGCAATACTCCGCGAGCATAGCACTGGACTTTGTACCTTATTTTATTGTGTATTTTGTAGGTCTAGACCTTTTCCAAGGACTAAAAGAGCAAAGGTGTCAGTTTAAAGACTAAGATGTGCCTGATACAAGCCATGTGAGTTGTGTTCTGTACCTTCCAGTCGGAACCGACCCAGAGCTGACCCTCGGGCGAGTGTTCAGAGGCAGTAAATTGAAGAGGAAGAGATTGCCGGTGTTTCTTCTGCAGAGCAGCTGGTGGCTTCACCGCCTTTGGGTTTACAGCACAGCTTCTCACCACTGGGACACCTGAGCTCCTGATAGAAGCCACAGTCTTTTCTATTACCTCCTGTGCATCTGAAAGGTGGGCAATAAATATGGTTCAAGAAAGAATTCCACTGTCTTTCTATTGTGCTGTTAGAGTGCTAGAGCATTAGAAAATGTGTCAGAGCGGAAAAAAAATGTTTTGGAGAAAGTGCATCCAAAGGGCTCTTTAGAGAAAAAGATCATGAGACTTTGTCTCACGTACTTAACACGCATTGTTGGGAGGAACCAGTCATGGGAAGGAGACATCATGCCTGGGAAGGTGGAGGGTCAGAGAAAGAGAGGAAGACTCGCCACAGGACGGACGGACGGCACAATGGCTGTTACATGGCCTGAAGCATTTCAGAAACCACGAGGATGGTAACGGACAGGGCAGGGTTCAGACGGCCTCTAGGGATCCTAGTCCACCTGAAGACTCTTGACAACGATTTAAGTAACAGGCCTGTGTGTTTGCCCATTAAATCCCAAATTCCTATAGGTCTGGACCTGTGACCCGTCCGTCACCCCACATCATAAACATGAACCCTCGCCCAGAGTGGCATACTCAGCAAGTATCTGTTACAGTCACAAAGAGCCATTCCAAGAAACAAAGGCAGTAGACAGTTTTGTAACACTGGTTTTCATCTTGAAACGGAAGAAAACAGCGCGAAGTCGGCATGTACCTCCTAGTGTAAGGCCTCTCCCGATACAATAAGTTTTCAGATCTCAGTGGCACAGAAAAGCAGTGCCCTGAGAGTATAGAAAGTTCTCTGTAAATGGGATATTGCCCAGAAAGGGACAGAGTTATGGCCGCAGTTATAAAGCTGAGAGCGGCAGCCACCCATGTCCAATATCCCAGGACTCACCGTGCACTCAGTGAACTTACTTCGTGTCTTGAAACACTTTGTCAGGTAGGTACCAGGCTGAGGTTCAGAGCAGCCGGCTGACTTAAAATCAGATATAGTTAGAAAAGAGCTGACATTCTTGGATTTAAGTGGCTTGATCTTATCGAGGGAGGACTAGGGAAAGGATTTCCTAAAGCACATCCTTGAACTTGGGTCAATAAAAGCATAGTCACTTCAGAATATTTGTCTGCCTGCTTTATTCTCTCGTTATCTGTGCTCAGAGGTGGTGTCCATGTCTTCAGCTGGTTTAGAATAGCAAAGGCCAGTGAAGTTAGAGGGCCGAAAGACGAGTTTCAAAATTTCAAAACTAAAAGTAATGACACAAATGCAATAGGAATGCGTGCAGTGGAGTCTCAAGGGAAATTGCAAGAGTCTGGTCTGAAAAACAGTGCATTCAAATGTCATAAATTTCATAAAACTAGTATAAATAAATAAAAAATTGTGACAGTAAAAAAAATTTTAAAAAGAGATCATTCAAGGATAGAGTAATGGGGTAGCAGGTGAACAGGGCTTACTATGTACCAAGCACTTTTTCCGATATTACCACATTTTCCTCACAAGAATCCACCAGAATTTGCAATGTTAACCCCCTCTTCCAAAAAATTTTGCAGATGAAGAGACAAACTTCAGTTTAAATATAGCTTGCATTTTCAAAAGTTGCATGACAACTCATCAGAGGAACAAGATAGACATCTATTTGTTTCTTCCCTTGTAGGCGTGTCAAAGGAATAGAATTTTGACCATTTAACCCTGAACTCTGTCATGCACAAGATACCACACTAAGAATCCTGGGGGATAAATTCTATCTCTGTGTGTATGTTTTGGTGGTGTGGGGGGTTTTTATACATTACTCTGATTTATTTACAAAATTTGAATATTTTTTCACAAAAGACCCTTCCCATTCCCATTTCCTTCACCCCACCCACCCACCAAATTGTACAACCCTATGATTAACGCCCTAACCCCTATCTTCACCCCTCTATTTTCACCCACTCCCCCACATTGGATCCTCATACTCATTCTACAATAATGGTTTAATACAGTATTTGTCCGTGTGAGACTGAGTTAGTTCACTCAACATAATGCTCTCCAGTCCCTCCTAAATTAGGTAGTAATTTACAAAATTATTCCTCCTGTGTGCTGCATAGTATTCCATTGTATGAATGTACCACAACTTCTCAATCTATTCGTTTGTGGTTGGAAATCTGGGCTGTTTCATGTTCTTGTGATGGTAAACAATGCTGCTATGAACACTGATGTACAAGTTTTCATTAGAGCCTCAGTTCTCATTTTCTCATGTTTATTCCAAGCAATGGAATAGCTGGGTCATAGGGAATTTCTATGTTCAGCTTTTTGAGGCAGCACCAACCTGCCTTCCAGAGTGGTCGTACCATTGTACACCTGGGGGATAAATTCTGATGACACTGATGGTTGCCTTTGGGGAATTAATTTCTATTTGCTGTCATGTACTATCAAGTCAGAAGCAACTCACACCCTCCAGTAGGTTTTCAAAGCCAGCAGATTGCACAGGAAAGACTGTGCATTATTTCCATCTAGAGAGGGCTTACCACCTGCAGAGATGAGAACTGTGAACGGCTGTGGTAGACTAGAAATGGGAGATGACACCTTGAGATGTCCTCAAAGCAGCATCAGGTCTGGAGCTCTTGAAAGTTTTGTAGGGGAAGGTTTGGAAAAGCCACGTGGAATCCAGAGAAGGCATCAGTTACAGCAGGGCCCTGTGGCCCAAGCACAAGTGTGGAGGCAGGAGGCATGATGGGTCAGTTGCTTAAATACCATGCGTTTAGCAAAGAGCTGAGGTGCAAAAGAATTGCACAGTTGACTTCCAACAGCTTTGTAAAGACTCATGTACATTTTTCCATGAGAAATTAGTGGAGGAACTGAGGAATGCAGGCTGGAGTCCAGGATAGAGGGCTGGCAGGCCAAAGAGCCACTGAAGACTTAGAACAAAGGCAAGGAGGCTTGACCTTAAGACAAAACATCAGGAGGTGTGAATTCTGGCCCTCCTTGCAAGCAAGGCTGGCAGGTGGGCATCAAAGGGGAAGGGGCTGGCGAGAGCCTCAGGCCCCAGCTGGCAGGGCTGAGCTTTGTTCAGTCTGACTGAACAGGGCAGATATTCAAGCCTATTCTCTGCAGAAGGCAGTGTACATTGAGAGGCTTTCCTCCCCTCCCTTTTAATCTTGAAAGAGAAGAAAACAGTAGCAAAGAGCTTTCTTCTCAAATTCTAATTCAAGTTGAATTTCTAAAGACTTGGAAGAGATATTTGTGCCAGTCCAGAGTTCTGATACCAAAGCATTTATAAGCCTTCTGACGGAAAGTGGAGGAATTCGTGGTGCTGTGAGTTACTGGTACAGGGATCTTGTAGCCCGGGCTTACGAGTCTCATAGGATAATGGGGTAGAGCTAGTTGGAAGCAGGAGTGACATCCTCTTCCTAAACAAAATGCCTCTGAAAGCTATGAACTTGGAGGAGCGACAATAGTTATAGAAAGGCTTCAGGTATTTTGTTTGTAGGGTGGCTATGAGTCATGCCTGACTCAGTGGCAATCTACAACATGTCTAGTGGGGAGGAGCTGTGCTGCCGACCCCAAGGCACACAGTTTGAGTCCACTAGTCGCTCTTTAATTTAATGCCTCTAAAAAGAAATTGCTATGATTCCAACTCAGTAGCGCATAAGGGCAACAGCAATGCAAATAAGGTGTTTGTGCTGGCCAAGGAAATATGACAGCCTCCTGATAATGTAAATAAGGAATATGGAAAACTACAAGGGATTAGCTAAGGTTAGTTAGTCTTTTTGTGACAAAGAATTTGCAATATATGTAGATCTCTGACAAGTTTTAGAAAGAGACAGGGAGAGAAAAAGGAGTAGAGACTGTAACACTGAAGACCACCAGAGACCCTAAGAGATGGTCAGAGATGGGCAAAGAGTGAGAACAAGTCATTACAGATAGCTAGCTAAACAGACAGGTGGGAGGTAGCTCGGTAAGTACATAGATGATAAACACATACATAGAGATGAGATTGATCGGTGATTTAGAGATAAATAGACAGATGCTGGATGAGCAGACAGCTGTTGTTGAATTGGCCTCTACTCTTGTTGACCTTAAATAGAGCAGAATCAAGCTTGGCCAGGGCCGAATCTTCCCCGCAGCCCCTGCATGTCTGAGTGCATCCCGGGGCTCTTGCGCAGGTCCATTTCACTCAAGCTCTCTGTGGGGCTCAACAGGCCTTTCTGAACTTTTACTTTCACTGCCCCGCCCCCAAAACTGGGTAGAAATTTACATATGCAGGGTGTTTGTGGCCCCACCAAGGGGGGTGGATAGCTGGCTAATAATGAAAATCAAGCAAACAGCGTCTCTGAGATGACAATATGCAAGTAAGGTGCATAGACTATGAACAAGGTGATTGATCAGTTTTGCCATCCCACCGGGCTTAGACAAAAAGGTTCCAAAGCAGAAAATAGAAATTTAATTACAATCAAGAAAGTAGCAGTGGAAAGTGCAATGTATCCCTTTGAGACTCCTGCACTAGACGGAGACCCAGGGGCAAGAGCAGTGGCAGCAGGAAGTGGCGGAGAGCGGGAGGCTGGCACAGGACAGAGCCAGAGCTGGTTTCTCTGAGTCACAGCAGGGGGCCTTCGCCCAAGCTCACTGGCATAGTAGGCATAAAGGGGAGGGACACTGGCATCAGTGAAGGAGCTTTGTAACTCTTGTGGCCCAGAGTCACGAGGAGAAGTCCCTGACTATAAACCGTGCTGGTGAAATATGTCTCCTGATCTCCTGACTGTTGGTACCAAGGGCGTTGACTATGGATCCAAGTAAGATGAAATCATTGGCAATTTCAGTCTTTTCTCCATCTATCATGTTGTTGCCGATAAGTCCAATGGTATAACGATTCTGTTTTCTTGACGTTGAGATACAATCCCTACTGAAGCTTGCAATCTTTGATTTTCTACAGCAAGCATTTCAAGTCTTCACTTTCAGCAAGCAAGATCGTGTCATCTGCATAACACAGATTGCTGATGGGTCTTCCTTTGATCCTGATACCACACTTATTCTTATTCATCATAAATGTCTTTTTTATAAAAGCACAATGGTGACCACAAAACACCATTAGTGGTGACTTCACACATGGAACTTACTTGATGAACTGCACAGGAATCTGACTGACTGCATCTGTGGAAGGCATCGTTGGAGTAGCTCACTCAGTATTAGCAGTCAGAACCAAGCCAGGTGCTAAGTGCAGAACACACCACCGGTTGTTCATGCGCATATTCAAATTAAAATGAAAGAAAATGAAAACAAGCCCACAAATAATGAAATACGAACTTGGGCCTATCCTACTTTAACTTGAAAAGCATCTTAAGAATAGGTTTGAGGTATTTTACACCAAAGACCTAAGACCATATGAGTTGTGAGATGACGCCATCAATATAAAGAGTGAAAGTCATGACAAAGGCATAGAAGAAAAAAACAAAACAAAGTGAATTTTAGAAAAGACTGAAAATTACACTAAAGCATCAAAAAACCAAAATAAAGGAAAGAGATGCGGAAGTAAACAGCTGAACTGGAGATTCCCAAGAGCATCAAGAAGACAAAGCAAAGTATTTTAACAAACTGTACAGAGAGCTGGCGCTGGAGAATAAAAAGGCAAGTACACACTCGGCATGTCTCAAGCTGGAAAAAATGAAAAGCAAATTCAAACCTTGAGTTCTAATACTTAGGTATGCTATGGGAAAAATCTTGACTGATCCAAAAGGCATCAAAAGAACATGGAAGGAATCTACACAGTTACTGTACCCAGAAGAATTTGTTTGATAAAATCAATCATCAATGGTAATGAAGGAAGGAGTTCAAGCTGCCCTGAAGCCATTGGAAAAACACAGGCCCCAGGGGTCGATGGGATACCCATGAACAGGTTTCAACTAATAGATGCAGCCCTGGACATGCTCACCAGTCTATGCCAGCAAATTTGGAGGACAGATGCCTGGCCAACTGACTGGAAGAGAATCATCTTTGTTCTCATTCCTGAGAAAGGTGTTTGAACAGAATGTGGAAATTATTGAACAATATCTTTAATATACAAGCAAAATATTGCTGAAGATCATCCAAACACAGCTAGAGCAGTCCATTGAGAGAGAACTTAAAGAAGTTCAAGGTGGCATTCTTTTTAGCATAAAAAAAGGAAACATCTTTGGGTAAGCACAGCCAAATCCAAGGATACAGGGACAGATCGTCATACATATGTTGAGTGATACAACTCAATCAATAAAGACAGTCATTAAAGATGACCTTGGGTAGTGAGTGCTCTGCAAAAGTCCAGCAATTGTCTCCTAGAAAGCAATGGCCTGCGTTCTGATGATCAGACAAACCTGCAGGCCAATACTTAGATCCAAACCATTTCTCAATTTTCCTTGGTGGCTTCTGCATACCTTTGGTTGTGTCTCATTGATTTTGAATTAGAACTGACTCCTAGCTGACTGTGCAGTGGGTTTCCAAGGTTGTGAATCACATGGACGGAGGTGACTCAGTTTTCTCCTCAGAAGTCACTGGTAGACTTGAACCGAGAGGTGTCCCTCTGGAGCACCAGTGCAGCTCCTTACAGACCACCCCATCACAACTCCCTTATATAAAAGGTCAAAAACTGGTTTTAAAACATCATATTTACTAATTTTAACTGAGCATTTGTTGAAGACAGGCCCTAGGGTAAATATTAATAGAATGAGATCAATAGTGTGGTTGTTCCCACAGTAAAGGGCGATGTTTTATTTGGGGTTTTTCCTGTGTCTTGGTTTAGAAGCACTGGTGGCATAGTGGGTAAGGAACTCAGCTGCCAGCCAAGTGTTTGGTAGTTTGACCAATTAGCTGCTCCACCAGAGAGAGCTCTGACAGTTGCTCTGGTAAAGACTACAGCTTCAGCAACTCTAGGAGGTATTTCTACCGGGTCCTCTAGGGTTGCTGAGTTGGGATTAGCTTGAGAGCAGTGGATTAGATTTGTGAGTTTAGTGGCGTATACGGGGTAAGTCAGTTATCATTCTAGACAAGAAACTTGACCTTTGCCCTGACGGCCACAGCGAATAGTCTGCGTATTTAGGGCGCTCCTTCCAGCTATAGTTTTGCAAACCAATGGGAGACAAGGATGTCTGTTTAGGGAGAACACTTGAGGCCATGTTTTAACCAGGTAAAAGAGCCCATAACTCTTTGAGCAAGTCCACTGTCAAGGATCTCTCCAAAGCACTGAAGAGAAAAGAGGTCAGTTTGAAGACTAAGGTGTGCCTGATCGGGCCATGGTCTTTTCAACTATTTGCTATGCATCTGAGAACTAGACAGTGAGTAAGGATGACAGAAGAATTGATGCCTTTGAGTTGTGGTGTTGAAGAAGAGTAAGTACTGACCATCCCAGAGACTGCAAAGAGCAACCAAGTAGGTCTTAGAGAAGATGCGGCGGAGTGCTCCCTGAAGGCAAAGCTGACACAGCTGTGTCTTTCCTACTTTGAGCAGGTTGCTGGGAAAGGATGTTCCTTGGAAAAGGGATATCATACTTGGAAGGGTGAAGGGCAAGTGAAAGAGAGGAAGACCCCAACAGGACGGATTGATACAGTGAATGCAGCAAGTTCAAGTGTGAATGGTTCAAGTGTGTCAGCAACGGTGAGGATGACACAAGACATAGGACAGGATTCAGAGCTGTTGCTCATAAGGTCGTACTTGACTCAACAGCACTTAACAAACAACAACAAGAAATGGGGACAGAAACTGATGCAAAGAATGCAGGAAATAGAATCCTCAGGGTTTAGCACCATGTTGAGATTACTGGTGGCTCAGTGGTTAAGCAGTTGTCTGCTAATTCAGAGGTCAGCAGACCACCGGCCGCTCCTGGGGCCTAACAGACGTGGGAGTCTGTTTCATGAGGATCCCGGCCTTGACAATGCTACCGGACAGTTTGATTCAGTCATTCAGAGGGGCTCTGAGTTGGAGTCAACTTGATGGCAACGGTTTTATAGAGATGGGTTTGCAATGAGGAGTGGAAGAGAGGACGCGTCCTTGCCAAGTCCCCAGTTTCTTATTTGAGTAATGGGATATACAATGGCCTGCTTTATGAAGACAAGTTCTTGTAAATAGAACATCTTCCTATAAGCTGTGAAGTCAGCTTCTGGAAGTGCCCAGTGACAGAATCACCACGTTGTGGGGTAGAGGGCCATGTTCTCAGAAAATTGCATGAGCCCAACACCCAACCTGACTGCAGCCCTCCTACACAAGCCTCCCAGGGGTCGTCTCCTATGTCCTATGTTGGGGTCGCTGAACCTATCTGATCTTGGTTTCTCGTAAGACTCCCTTCCCACAGGCCTTGGAATTCTCTCCCCACCCCCTCACTCGTGCCCCTGCCTTGTGTTAGTGCAGGGAAGGGGAGGGCGCTCTGTGCTGGGTGGTAATAGCATTTCTTTTTCCTTGCAAATCGCCAAGTGTCTCTAATTCAAACCAACTGAACTAATTGAACGAAAAAGAATGTTAACAGCCCCGGCTACTAGACTGTATTTAAAAGCAATTGTTTTCAATCAATAAATCCTGCTGGATTGTTTGATTTCATTAAGGATGGATTTGTTTCCAGCAGCTGGTACCCAAACACAAGCTTTTGGTGGAGTTTTCTGCTGCTCTCTTGAATTTTGGGCAATTTAATGCTTTTGCTCACTTGCAGTCACTGTTGATGAGGGGGTGGTCTTGGAGCAGGCACGGTCCGGCCACACTGCCATTGTCCAAGTGCTGGAGGGGCACAGGAAGGGCCCTGTGTTCTGTAAAACGTTCAATCTTTTGGGGTTCACAGGGACAACTCAAACTGACTGCTGTTGAATCAGAACCAATGCCTAACTGAACACCCAGTGGGTTATCAGAGGCTGGGACCTGCATGGAGGAGACCATTCACCTTTCTCCTGCAGCAGCTGGTGAACTTGAACCCCCTGCGTGTGGGTTGTCCACACAGCCCTCACCCACCAGGCCGCCACAGATGAGTAAACAGCATCCCACAGTCCAGTTCTTCTAGTCTACGAATGCAACTCCACTCTTCTCAGTTTTTACTTCTGAACAAAATATAACTTGAGTGGCATCCACTTCCTAAATAACAGGCCTCTGGAAACTCTATAAACTTTGATAAATGTTGATAGTTGTAGAGAGGCTTCAAGCCTTTTGTTCAGAGGGTCGCTATGTGTCGTGCTCAACTCAAAGGCAATCAACAACAACATCTGATTCAAAGTGGCCAATAACAGACCATCTCAGCTCAGTAATGCCTGTCTGTACTGTCAATCTTTTTGCATTCCCTTTTGCTTTTGACAACTTTCAATTTTCCTAGATTCATACTTCATGCATTCCCCGTTTTGACTATTAATGGTGATTACAGTTGAGTCTCCTCATTCTTAAGTGATTTCCAACGTAGGGTTCTACTTTCAACACTGTAGCTAACAGTATATTGACTAAGGATGAGAAGAGCAGCATAGACATCATTAAGCTGTGGTGTTGGAGAAGAGGACCAACTATCCCAGGTGGTGAAAAGAATAAACAAATACATCTTGGAGCAAGTGCAGCCAGAGTGCTCCTTGGAGCGAAGGATAATGACACTATCTCACCAAATCTGGGCTTGTTGTCAGGAGAGGCCTGTTGTAGGAAACAGGCATCATGCTTGAAGAGCGGAGGATCAGCTAGAGAGAATGACCTTCACTGAGACAGGCTGACAGTGGCTGAAGCAACGGACTTGAGTCTGTCAGAGATGATGAAGATGGTGCGGCCAGGGAAGGGCTCAGGCCTGCTAATCCTAGGGTCGCTAAGAGTCGTAGAACTCAAGGACATCAAAGCCAGCATGGCCTCCTGGTCAGGAGTCGTGCTGTCAGTCCAAGGGCCTGTGGTTCCAGCTGCTCCGCCTCTGAACCCCCACGGGAGGGCCAGTTATGAGTCTGCTCTGTTTGATGGCAGATCTCAACATAGACCCGAAGGCCCCTGGTGATGAGCAGACAGTGCTCTCCCGCCTCGGGTCCTCCCGTGTGTGCCTTGCGTGTGCATTTTCTCAGAGCCCACTCTCGATGGAGGAACTGAAATAAAAGGCCGTGGTGGTGCTGTCATTGTTATGACTTGCTCCTACTCAACCTAAATCGTGCTGTGCCGTGCCCAGCAGAAGCCAGTCCTGTGCAGCTCCATACCAGTCTCCTCCCATGCTCTGGGCCATAATGCTGGCATCTGTAGCTTTCATTTTCTCATTTTTAGAAATAGTACAGCTTTTCTTCCTGATCTTTGTCGGAAGCTTTGTTGAAACTTATTCAAAAGAAAATGGCTGAGTTTGAGCTGTGACATTGGAGAAGAGTCCTGAACATCTCTTCAACTGCCAAAAGCGTAAACAGCTACGGCGTGAGGAAAGTGGAGCCAGAGTGCTCCACAGAGGCGGGGATGGTAAAGCTTTATCTGTCATTCTTTGGAAGTGTCGCTAGGAGAAGCTATGCCTTCTTGGAAAGGAAATCATGCTTGGAAAGACGAAGTGTCAACAAAAGAGAGGAAGACCTTCAACCAGCGGGAGTGACTCGATGCCTGCAGCAGTGGGCTCAAGGGTGTCAGAGATTCTGAGGATGGCACAGGACAGAACAGGATTCAGATCTATCGTTCGTAGGGTCTCTGAGTCGTACTTGGCTGAATGGTACCAAGGAGTTCTGGAGGCCCAGTGACAAGAAGCTGAGCTGTAATCCCAAAGGTATGTGGTTAAAATCCCCTAGGTACTCCATGGGCGAAGGATGGGCAATCTCTTCCCATGTAATTATCTGCCTCCGAAAACTCGCTGGTAGGTCAGTTTTAACTCAACAATACACAACAACAACATTTAGTGTAACGGACACGGACATGTAGACCTTCACTGGGAGATGGGTGGTGGCTCTGAGTGAGGTATGCTGGCCAGGTATTTAACCTGGGGCTTCTATGGAAGGTGAGTATTTCACAACTGAATCTCTACTGCCTCCATGAGTAACCACAGTGGACACATACAGGCTGGGCTTGCTAGAAACATGCAAGCAAAATACTGCTGAAGTGCATTCAAAAACAGCTGGAACAATACAGAGACAGGGAACTGCTGGAAGTTCAAGCAGGATTTAGAAGATGCCAAGGCACCAGAGATATCACTACTGGTGTCAGATGGATCCTGGCTAAAAGTAAAGAATACCAGAATGATGTCTATTTATGCTTTATTGAATCTGCAAAGACATTTGAATATGTGGTCATGCAAGTTATGGCTAACATAGAGAAGAATGGGAATCCCAGAGCACTTAATTGTACTCACACTAAACCTATTTCTAGACCAAGAGGCTATTGTTCGAAATTAGAAGGGAGTGTATCAGGGCTATATTCTCTCTCCATACCTATTCGAAATTTATGCTGAGCCAATTATTTGAGAATCTGGACTCTATGAAGAGGAATGTGGCATCAGGATCAGAGGAAGATTCATCAATAACCTTCATTATGTAGATGACACCTACTTGCTTGCTGTATGTGAAGACTTGAAGCACTTGTTGCAGAAGATAAGAAAATATAGCTTTCAATATGGATTGCATCTCAATATCAAGAAAATGAAGATTCTTACCACTGGATAGACAACACCATGGTGGTGGTGGTTGCTATGTGCTATCAAGTCCCCTGTGACCCATAATGTCCCTATACACAGCAGCTCTAAACTCTGCCCTGTCCTGAGCCTGTCTCACTGAATCTGACACATCAACCCCCTTTGCCCCAGTTACTGTGTCAATCCATCTCATCCTGGGTCTTGCTCTCCTGCACGTTGCCTCCACCATTTCGAGCATGATGTTAGACCTGTTTATTTTCTTGGAAACCATGGTATGTTCAAGACTCTTCTCCAGCACCACAACTCAAAGGCATCAATTCTTCTGTCAACCTTAGTCATTGTCCAGCTTTCTGATGCACAACAAATAATTGTGAAGACCATAGGCTGGATTAGTACTCTCGAGAGGTCGCTGGCAGCACAGTTCCCCAATGCAATTTGTCTTTTGATTTCCTGACTACTGTGCCAAGAGTGTTGATTGTGGAGCTGAGCAAACTCAAATTGTTAACAACTTTAGTCTCTTTTCCATCAATAGTGGTGCTGCTAATTGGCCCATTGGAGAGAATCTTTGTCTTCTTGATGTTGAGCTTCAAGCCATATTGAAGCAAGTGCTTCAGGTTCTCCTCAGTTTCAGCAGGTTAAGTTTGTTTCAACTGCCTAATGTAAGTTGTTGGTAAGTCTTCCTCCAATCCTGATACCACATTCTTCCTCATAAAGCCCTGCTTCCTGAATGATCTATTGTGCGTATAGATTGAAAAGGTTTGGAAACAGGATGCATCCCTGATGCACTCCTTTCTTGATTTTGAACTGTGTAGTGTTTCCTTGCTCTGTTCTGAGGACTGCTTCCTGGTCTGAGTATAGATTTCACATGAGCAGTCAAGTGTTCTGTGACTCTCATTTTCCTAAAGGTTATCTACAATTTGTTGTGATCCACACAGTCAAATGCATTTGATTAGTCAATGAAACACAGATAGACCTTCCTCTGATACTCTTTGCTTTCTGCAAATATCCATATGACATGGGCAATAATGTCTCTAGTGCCATGACTTCTGCTAATCTCTGCTTTTATTTCTTGTAGTTCACTGCCAATGTACTGTTTCAGTTATTTCTGGGAAATCTTCAGCAGGATTTTGCTAGCATGTAATATTAGTGATATTGTTTGATAATTTCCTCACTCTATCAAGTCACCACTTTTTGGAATGGGAATAAATATGGGTCTCGTCCAGTGAGTTGGCCAGGCCATTGTCCTCCAGTTTTCTTGGCACAACCTGGTGAGCACATCATGGTAGATGGAGAAAAGATTGAAACTGTCAACAATTTCATCTTACTTACATCCACAAGTAACACCTTTGGTACCAGCAATCAGGAAATCTGGAGATATGTTGCACTGGGAGAGTCTGCAATTAGGGACCTTTCCAAATTATTGAGGAGCACTGATGTCAGTTTGAGAACAAAGGTGCACCTGATTCTGGCCATGGTCTTTCCAACCATTTGCATCTGAGAGCTAGGCAATGAATAAAAATGACAGAATTGATGCCTTTGAACTGTGGTGTTGGAGAAGAGAGCTGAACATCCCAGGGAGGGCCAAAAGAACAGATATATCTTGGAGAGGGTGCAGCCAGAGTGCTCTTTGGAGGCAAGGATGATAAGACTTCACCTCAAATACTTCGGGCATGTTCCTAGGTGGGGCTATGCCTTGGAGAGGAACAAGATACTCAGAAAGTCAGAAGGTCAGCAAAGGAGAGGAAGACCCTTGACCAGGTGGATTGACACAGTGACCGCTACAATGGGCTCTTGTGTGTGAAAAGAAAAGATGGCCCAGGGTCAGATAGGGTTCATATCTGTTGTTCATAGTGAAACTATGGGTCCTATTCGACTCCACAACACCTAATAACAACAACAGGCATGGGGATGAGAATCAACAATTAGAATCCGTGTTGGCACAGTGGTTAAAACAGTAGACTGATGATCAAAAATTTGGCAAGTTAAACCCACAAGCTGCTTCAAGACAGAAATAGGAGACAGTGCACCTTCAGAAACTGCAGCCTTGCGAATCTTACAAGCAGTCTCCAGCGTCACTATCAGTTGGAAATGACCCAGTAGAAGTTTATGGTGACTTTTTGGTGCTACTGTTAAAACAGGCTTTATCTTAACACTTCACTATGTGGGATGTGCTCCTTTTATCCCCTCTCACAGTGGACAAAGGTGAGATCAGGATGGTTTGCTCGCCTACCTTCCATCATACACTGTAGCCGCATGTGGACTTTGTGTCAATGCCTCTGGTCTGCCTTCCCTCCACCTTGAAGTTCTATGCATTCTGGGGGCTCTGCCTCCTTTTTTGGTCCTGGAAGAGCCCTACTCAACAAAATCTTTGGAGGAAAAGCAGAAATAGGCCTGGTTTGGATACCCTACCCAATACCCACGTCCTCTGGACTCAAACCCTCATCCCGAGTCACCAGATAGATCAGATGACACAACCCTGGAGAAGCCACTGCACCTCTGCACACCTTGTCTGTCAAAGACAATGAACACGGAGGTGCAGACCAAGCGCGCAGAGGAGGAGCCCAAAGTGAATGCCTCCCAAACCGTACCTCTCCTCACCATCGCAGCACCAACCCCACAGCCTGCCAGTCGACTCCAGCTCAGACCTGCCTCCCAGGAAAGAGCAGATGCTCTCTTCAGAGTGCCACTGTCAGAGACCGGCCCTGCAACCTGGCTCCAGACCACGGAACTATCACGTTGAGTCACACAGGCAGTTGGTTCCCAGTGCGTGTAAACATCAAGTTGACACTCCCTTGCAGCCATGAAGTATGCAGTAACGACGAAAGAGTTTGAAATACTGTAAGAGTGACGAGAATGTGACACAGAGACATGAAGTGAGCACGAGCTGGGAAGCTGGCATCCGTGGACTTGCTTGGTGCGGGGTTGCAACAACTCAGCCAATGTCCGAGTAAAGCTTTATAGAAGCCAAAGGTCACACCTTTCTCCCATGGGGCAGCTGGTCTCCTGCTTAGTTATGGTCCGCTGCTGCCCCCAGGCTCTGACCATTATTACAATTGCTCCATAAATACTAGTTGAACGAATCAACAACATTCCAGGCCATGGGGTCAGCGGCAGGGCAGAGATGCTTTTGCAGATGTGGGCATGTCTGCCGCTCTCACTGGTCCACAAGCCTCTTGTCAGTTCTGTCAGCCTGAACCCCCTTCCTGGAATATCCCCAAAGATCCCATCACAGGCCTATGTGAGTGACACACAAAGAGATCCTCACGAATCAAGTCACTGCTTCCGAAGCTGGAAGCAGAGGCCACTGGCAAATTCCCAGGCCCTTTAGAAGATGGATAGTTATCCAAGGATGTCATCCAGTGGCCCCTGGACCAGGAAGCTGTCTGGTCATCCTGAGTTCACATCAAAGTCATGACACTCGTCTGATGTAAGTTTATTCATCTGCAATGAGCCTAGACCCAGACCAAAGCCGTTGTCTCAAGTTCATTCTGACTCCTGACTACCACACAGGACAGGGTAGAGCCTGGAGCATTCCCAACACTGTCATCAGGGAACAAGCTGCCATGTCTTTCTCCCTGAGGAGTTGCTGATGGGTTTGAAGCAAAGCCCCTCTGGTTAGCATCCAAGAACATGACCACTGCATGACCTATGATGTGTATGACCATGCACATATCACGCATGCATGTGTTAACTAATAATCATGTATATGTGAAAACTCATAGTCACTGGCACAGTTAGAGCTGCCCATGGCTAACTTCCAGAGGGAGCGTGGAGGCTTCAATCACACAGGAGCCAGCTTTCCCTCAGTTGATGGTAGAAGTGAGTGGTCAGCTTGCTGCTGCCTTTGGTTATCAGTGCAGCCTCTGAGGACTCCACGGAAAGGGCCCCGTGTTTGTGGAAGAAGGCACACAGAGAGGCACTGTTCTGGGCACTTAATCATGAGCTTATGTCCAATCTAAAGTAGTGACATGCATTGGTGCTGTGTGCTGTCTAGTTGGTAATGACTCATAGATGACACTCCAGCAGGTTTTCAGAGGCACATGATTGCAAGGGAGGAGATTACCCATCTTCCCACAGAGCAGCTGGTGGCTTTGAACTGTGTGCCTTTGGGATTGCAGTGCAGCTTCTTATTGCTAGGCCACCAGGGTGATATGCACTAGAATTTATTATTTCCATAGAGGGATAATTTTACCTCCTCTTTGCCAATTTGTATACCTGTTATGTCTTTCTCTTTTCTTATTACTGTCGCTAAGACTTCCAACACAATATTGAATAAGAAGGGAGATAATGGGCATCCTTGCCTAGTTCCTGTTCTTAAAGGGAATGCCTTTAACCTCTCTCCATTGAGAACAATGCTGGCTCTTGGTTTTCATAAGTATTTTTACTGTTTTGAAGAAATTCCCCTCTAGTCCTATTTGTTGAGTGTTTTAATCAGGAAAGGGCATTAGATTTTGTCAAAGGCTTCTGCTTCAATTGATAAGATCATGTGGTTCTTGTTCTTTGCTTTGTTAATATGATGAATTACATTAATTATTTTTCTTATATTGAACCATCCTTGCATACATGTTATGAATCCCACTTGGTTGTGATGGTTTATTTCTTTGATGTATCGTTGGATTCTATTTGCCAATATTTTTATTCAGGATTTTTGCATCTATGTTCATAAGAGATATTGGCCTATAATTTTCTATTTTGGTTGTGTCCTTTCCTGGCTTTGGTATCAAGGATATGTTTACTTCACAGAATGAGTCTGGGAGAATTCAATCTTTTTCTATTTTCTGAAATAGTTTATGTAGAATTGGTGACAGTTCTTCTCTGAATGTTTGATAAAATTCACTTGTAAATCCATCTGGTCTAGGGCTTCTTTTGGTTGGAAATTGTTGTCTTACCTTTTTTTTTGTATTACCTTTTCAATTTCTTCTTTTGTAATGGGTCTGTTCAGATGTTCAATTTCGGTTTGTGTCAGTTAAGGTAGGTTGTGCTTTTCTAAGTATTTGTCCATTTCCTCTAGGTTTTCATATTTGTTTGAGTACAGTTTTTCATAAAATTCTAATGTTATCTTTTTAATTTTAGTTGGGTTTGTTGTGATGTTGCCTAATTCATCTCTTAATCAGATTATTTGTGTCTTCTCCTTCTTTTCTTTTGTGAGTTTTGCTAATGATTTGTCGATTTTATTGACCTTTTCAAAGAACCAACTGCTAGTTTTGTTGATAGTTTCAATTGTTTTTTGGTTTTCAATTTCACTTATCTCTGCTCTAATTTTTATAATGTAAGGTTTTTTTAGAGGGTGTCAGGTTTCCTTGCTGTTCTTTTTCAATTTGTTGGAGATGTTGGGTTAGAGAGTCAATGGTCAATTTTTCCTGCCTTCATGATAGTATACTTAGAAAACCATAAAGACTCAGCAAAAAAACTATTGGAGATAGTTGACCAATTCAGCAAAGTAGCAGGATACAAGATCAACATACAAAAATCAGTTGGATTTCTCTACAGTGACAAAGAGAATACATAGTTGGAACTAAGAAAAACAATAACCTTCACAACAGTTAATCACAAGATAAATATTTGGGAGTAATATAACTAGAAGCACAAAGGATCTATTTAAAGAAAATTACAAAGCATTACTACAAGAAACAAAAAGAGACGTGGAGAAGTGGAAGAATATCCCTTGCTCATGTATAGGAAGACTCAATATTGTGAAAATGGCAATACTACTAAAGGTATTTTACACGTTCAATGCAATCCCAATGCAAATACCAACCCCATTCTTCAACGAGATAGAAAAGGCAATCTCCAGCTTCATTTGGAATGGAAAGAAGCCCCAAATAAGCAAAGCACTCCTTAAAAATAGAAAAAAGGTAGGAGGCATCTCACTCCCTGATTTCAGATCCTACTACACTCCCGTGGTAGTCAAGACAGCATGGTACTGGTACAATGACAGACACATAGATCAATGGAATAGAATTGAGAACCCAGAAATCAGCCCATGGTCAACTGATTTTTGACAAGGAGATGAAATCAGTTAGATGGAGAAATGACAGCTTTTTAACAAATGATGTTGGCAAAATTGGAAAACTATCTGCAGAAGACTCGAGCAAGATCCACACCTCACTCCATATACAAAAACCAACTCAAGGTGGATCATGGACCTAGGACTAAAACCAAGGACTATAAACTTCATTAAAGAAAAGCTTGGGAGAACTTTAGTGGTCCTAATCCACAACATAAAGAATCTTCCAAGTATCCTGAAAAATTTACAACCAGGAGAAGATAAAATAGATGAATGGGACCTTCTAAGAATCAAATCTCTATACACATCCAAAAACTTCATCAGGGTTAAAAGGGAAGCCACAGACTGGGAAAAAGTAATGACATGTCAGATAAGGGACTTATCTCTAGAATTTATAAAGTACTTGAGCACCACAACAAGAGAAAGGTAAATAATCCAATAGAAAAATGGGCACAGGATATGAACAGACACTTCACCAAAGAAGACATTCAGATGGCCAACAAGAACATGAAGAAATGTCCAAAATCCCTAGCTCTGAGAGAGATGCAAATCAAGACAAGATATCATCTTACCCCAGTAAGACTAGCAAAATTTAACAGAACAGCAAACAACAAATGCTGGCGAGGTTGTGGAGAAACTGGAACCCTTATTCACTGTTGTGGAAGTGTAAAATAGTGTAACCTCTGTGGAAAATGGTGTAGTGCTTTCTCAAAAAGTTGCAAATAGAGATACCATTTGGCCCAGCAATTCCAATACTGGGAATTACCCTAAAGAGACCATAACCAACATCCAAGCAGATATATGCACACCCATGTTCATCGCGGTTTTGTTCACAATGGCAAGGAGTTGGAAACAACCCAAGTGCCCATCAACAAACGAATGGATAGAGAAGCTGTGGTATATTCGCACAATGGAATACTACGCTGCATTGAAAAACAAGGAACTCATGCAATATTATTCAAAATGGGTGACCCTGGAGGACATTATGCTGAGTGAAATTTCTCAGTCACAAAAAGGACAAATACTATATGGTGCCACTGTTGTAGAATGAGGCTGACATCAGTGTGAGGGTAAGATTGAGAAAAACTGCATAAATTATGTATGCTGCATTGAAGGTGATGAGGGAGAGAATAGTTTAAAAGTAATATATTTTAGGGCACTATGATTATCATTAGAGTCCAGAATGAGGATTGCAGAGTGGAGTGTACTCGGTGTGGGGGGGTGTGTGTGCGGGGGGATTGCATGCCAATGAAGGAGTTTTTCTTTTGCTTTTCAAGGAGAGGAGCAAACTAGGGGTGGAGGTGGGGTGGGCAGGGAGAAAAGTGCAACAATGAATGAACAGAAGTCCAAAATCTCTGTAGATGTTCGTTGAAATTAATAAAAAATAAAAAAGAAAGATGCAAATAAAAACTACAATGAGAAAAAAAAGAAATTATTATTTCCATGTACAAATGAAAAATCAGAAAGATAAGGAAGTGGCTGAAGATGATATTAACAAGTGATGACGATTTAGCATCACATCTGTCAGCGTTCAAAGCCTTTGCCTACCCTTTCTTGATTTAAACAAGATGTGCACCCTCTGAGTCTGATGCAAACAGGATCTCTCTGGGTAACTCTGCTTTCCAAACAAGTAAGTATTTAACTTCTCAGACACAGGCATGTTGCTATATATATATATATATATATATATATATATATATATATATATATATATATTTTTATATATATATATATTTATAATTTTATATATATATATATATATGTTTGCGAACTAAGTCCATATACATTGTTTTCACATTATCCTTCATTCACAGTGTGTTTCATACAATCACTCCCATTCATTATATTTTATAAAATTAATTACCATTGAAGTATGCCCACCATTACCCCAGCATGTTGCTATATTTAACTATTTTTCTTGCATTTATTTTAAGTAAGTTTCTTTAGGGGCAACAGTAAGACCAAGGAGATCCTCATTCTTTGGAATAATCAACCACAGGAGGTCAAGAAAGTAGCACTGGCTTGAGGATCAAGTTCAGAAGGGAGAAGAGGTCAGGCGGGATAAGGGGAAATGGGACTCACAGGGAGAAGGTGGGGAGAGTGACATGCTGTGGGAATGACTGTGCTAAGCACCATGGGTGTGCACGATTGAATGGAAAACCAGTTTGCTTTGTAAATTTTCACAGAGATGACAATTAAAGGACCTCTGGTGGCTCTTCACAATATACAAAGAAAATAAAGAAATTGATTCTCTGGGACCTGTCATGCTTGCCTTATCAAAGAGAACACCTGATAGTGGTCTCTAACACAACTCTCCTCTGAAGAGGATTGGGATCCTTGGAGGATGCTGGGTCCAAGGCTCAGACAGAGAGCACCCAGTAAATTAGGGAGCATCTTGTGATGCAGAAAGATAGGGCGCACTCCAATCATAAAATGCTGGCAAGATGCTGCGAGGACACAGAAGATGTTTGAGAGAGTGAGCAGTGGCCAAACCTGGAACAGGTTGAGGCAGAGAAATAATGTGTTAGTGGGCTAGAACCCAAAGTATAAAAGAAATATCAGCTACACTGTCCCAGTCCAAATAAATGATTCACAAGTAAATGGGAGAGAAGAAACAGATCTTCCACATGGAATTTTAAATAATTTATTTAAATCAACCCCTTCAGGGGGGTGAAGTGTTCTCTTTACTCTTGCAAGTGGCTTCTTATCAAGAAGTTCAGTAAAGAAAGGAATGAGGAACTGCAGGGTGGAGCACAGACGCCGTGCCTCAGCAGACCTTCAAGGTGAACATCAAGAGCAATAGCTCACATAGAGACTGTGTCCCCTGATGGGATGTGATGAGAACTGTGCTTCATTCCTGTCTCTTCCTTCCACTGGCAGCTCTGGACTGTTGTTATGTGCTGTCAAGTCACCTGCGACTCACAGTGACCCTGTGTACCGCAGCTCTGAACCCTGTCTGTCCTGAGCCAAGCTTATTGTCTCTGACACACCTACTCCCATTACCCCAGTCACTGAATTGATCCATCTCATCAAGGGTCTTTTGTCACTTGTGCTGTCCCTCCACCCTTCCGAGCATGGTGTCCCTCTCCAAGGACTGGTCCCTCCTTGTAACATGTCCAAAGTATGTCAGATGAAGCTTCAGAATCCTTGCCTCCAAGGAGTAGCCTAGCTTCACCCTCTCCGGGACAAACCTGTTTGTTCTCCTAGCAGTCCATGGCATATTCAAAACTCTTCTCCAGTACCACAACTCAAAGATATCAATTCTCCTATCATCACTTGTCATTGTCCAGCTTTCTGATGCACAGCACGTAATTAAGAAGACAATGGCCTGGATCAGGCACACCTTAGTCTCCATACTGACATCGTTGCTCTTCAGTACTCTGTAGATGTCCCTGATAGCAGACTTTCCCAATGCAATTTGTCTTTTGATTTCCTGACTGTTGGTACTAGTCATGAGAAAACCATCACTCACTCACTCACTCATTCATTGTTGTCCAATAAGAACTGACTCAGAGTTGACCCTTCAGGTGATTGTAGAGGCTGTAAATTGCACAGGAAGGTTGCCCATTGTCCTAGCTCAGAGCTGATGGGTGTATTTGAGCCATCACAGAGGTGTCACCTATGGGTTTAGCAGCATGACTATCTATGGAAGAGGCTATAAGAGAGCTCTTGTTTGTGAGAAAAACATTAGCTGCACCAATTTTGAGGGATATTCTTCCAAATCCATGAAAAGAACTCTTCAAGATTGGCAGAGTCATCATAAAGAGGAAAGTCTGAGACATTTTGACAATTGAGAATTGCCCAAGGAGCCATCACCACTCACTGTAAGGGGACAGCTTGCTAGATGAGACCCTGGGACAGAAAGGACATTTGGGTGAAAACAAGGAAGTTGATACCAAGTGAGCTTTAAACAAGTGATATATCAATAGAAGGGGCTCTAGTGGGACAACGGGTAAGCATTGGGCTACTAATTGAAACGTCCTCAGTTCAAACCACCTGCCGCTCCATGCGAGACAGGTGTGGCATTCGACTTCCACAACTACTTTAGACTTGGGAGCCCTGTGGGGCACGGCTCTGTCTACAGCGTCACTATGAAAATGCATTTTGTGACAGTGGGTTTTAATGTATCAGTCAATGCTAGATTCTTTTCCTCTGCGAAAATGCACGGTGAAGTATATGATCTTAACAGAGGAAGCTGAGCGTGAGAGTTATGGGAACTGTATTATCTTGTAACTTTTTTTAACCAAAATAGGAAGTTCATTTTTAAAAGTCACTGCTTATTTTACTTTCCTTTTTTTAACTACTTTTCCCTTTTTTGATCTTTGTATAAGACACCAAGTTCCGTGGACTTGACCTTCAAGCTAATCCTGTGACTGCTTGCTGTTCGAGTCATCTGTTGTCCTTGTCCTCCAGCGAGGCTGACGTGAGGTGCTTCCTGTCTGTTCCTTTCCCACCACGTTTTGTCACACTGACACTGTCTGTTTGTAGTCTGTGTGCCACAATCCGTCTCTTTGTCCTGTTGTCGTGATTTGTGTGTTGTGTGTCTGGAAGAAAGTACGAGCAGAATGTTCCTTCGCAGCAAGGATGGGCGAAGTCGGTCTTACTTATGTCAGGCATGTTGTAAGAAGGCAACAGTCCTTGGAAAAGAACGTTGTGCTTGGAAGGGTGGAGGGCCAGCAAAAGAGAGGAAGACCCTCCCGGAGGTGGGCCGACACAGTGACCGTAACAGTGGGCTCAAGCAAATCAGAGAAGATGAAGGCGGCATAGGACAGGACAAGCGTCACATCTGTTGTTCATGGTCCCCATGAGTCCTACTTGACTCAATGGCACTGAACCACAACAATGTACCACTTGTATTTCAAATACCCACAGGCTCACCCGGGAAGGATAGTTTTCAGAGGAGCTTCCAGACTAAGACAAAGGAGGAAGAAAGATTAGCAATATACTTCTGAAAAGCAGCCAGTGGAAACCAGAAGGAACGTGGGGACATTGTCTGATAGACTGCTGCAAAATGAGCTCAGAGCTGGGAAGACATGCAAACACAGCGGCGGCAGCAATGAACTTGAGTGTAGCAAAGACCATGAACACAGTGCCAGGTCACGCTTTTGTTTCAAGGCTGCTGCTCTCATCATGCATCACTCAAACTCATTGCTGGCGAGTTGGAGTCGACTCAGAGCTGACCATCCAGAGGAGCGTCAATGACTGCAAACAGCACAGGAGCAGACAGCCCGTCTTTCTTCCAACGCACTCCCTGTTTCCGGGCTGACCATCCAGAGGAGCGTCAATGACTGCAAACAGCACAGGAGCAGACAGCCCGTCTTTCTTCCAACGTACTCCCTGTTTCCGGGTTCTTCATTTTAGAGTATGGACACTTGACAGCTGAGCCTGGGAATCCTATTGGGAGTGTGTGCCTTGTGGTCTTTGTGGTCCTTCTTCAGCCTGTGTGCTGTCTCCCTAACTGACAGCCAGATTCTGGGGAGAAATGATGAGAGAAAGACCACGCTCCTGGTCAGGGGCTTCTTGGTCTCCCATCTCCTGATCACCCTCTCAAATCCAGACTTGACCTTGCAGTCTCCCGGAATCCTGGACCTGAGGAGGCCCTCGGTGCCACCCCGTGCATGCCCTTCAAGGACAGCGTCTCTGCAGCACATGAATACACATCTCCCTCCTCTCCTTGTCAAGGGGAATTTGGCATCATGGATAAATTGGGTTGGACAGCCGAGTCCTGACTCCAGTGCTCAAGTCACAGCAAAGCCCTGGAGAACACCGGAAACACGAACTTCTCAGAACGGATTGCTGTGCATAGTTCTCTGCTTTCTGGTTCTGACCAGGATTGCTGCTGGGAGAAGCCGAGCATTTCCCCTGTGAGGAGTCAACAACTTGCACATCCGCAGCTCTGGGAGAGTTTCTGACTCATCACGTTTTTGACAAGTTTAGAAGCCAAAGGGGACTGAGAAAATATGGAGGTAAAATATGTAGACATTGTCTCGCCTTTTTTCCTGTCTTTCTGTCTCTCCATCTTTCCTCCCCTTTCTCTCTCTCTCCTTCCCCTCTTTCTCTCCTCCTCTCTCTCTTTTCCTATCTTATCTCTACCCTTCAACTTCTCTCTCTTATTGCTTTTTTCCTATTTCTTTTGTCTATCTTCTGCTTCCCCTCCTCATCCTCTCTCGCCCTCTCTCCTCCTTTTCTTTCCTCTCTCTCCATGCTCTCTCTCCCCTCTCTCCACGCTCTCATTCCTCTCTCCCCTCCTCTCCTCTCCTCTCCTCTCCTCTCCTCTCCTCTCCTCTCCTCTCTCTTCCTTTCCTCTCTTCTTCCTCTCTCCTTGCTTTCTTCTTCCTTTTTCTTCTCTCTCCCTCTCTCCTTCCTCCCTTTCTCCCCCTCTCCCCCATCCTCCTCCTTTCTCTCTCCCACTCCCCCTCTTTCCTCCTCTCCCCCTCTTCCCCTCCCCACTCTTTCTCTCTCTCATGCAAACTGTGTAGTTAGTACAGTTCTTTCCATACCCATTACATGAGTTTGGGCATTATTTACGTAGTGTGGTATATTTAAAAATACAGAAGTTTAATTTTGAAATTTAAAAGTTGTGTCTCTATCAGGAGCCAAAAACTACCCAAAAAAGCAACACTTCTTTGTTTTTTCTATGTCATAGTTACGTTTCTATATTTGTGCTTTTCCAAGTTTCTCCACATAAGAGAAAGATAATAAAAATAAATTTAAAAAATAATAAAATAAATATTATCTAAAGCATACAACTGAAGCCAAATTTAAAGGTATAAACAAACTGGGAAATTGTTGGTAATCAAAGACACTATGTTAATACCTTTAATCTAGGAAAATATCTAATAATTCTAACATACAACTGAGCAAAAGAGTGAACAGAAAATACATCTCCATCCAAAAACTCATGATAGAGAAGACATTCCAGTAAGTGCTAAGTGTGACAATTATCATAAAAGCTAATTAAATGAAAAACAATGTACTGCTTTCAGCTGTTCACGTGTCACTATTTTAATAACTAGCAGGGCTACTGAGGATAGAGGACTGACACTGAGGCTGAGCTGGCTAGTTCCTACATCTGTTCATCCCTTTTACAGGTGTCCCACACCCTTTATCCTCACAGGCTCCCCTCGAGGACAGCGCCCCCGGGAAGAGAGGCATCCTTGAAAACGCCGCAAGAGTGCATAGCTCAGTGTTACTTAAAGTATTTCTTGCCAATATGGAAACCATCTAGCTATCTAACAAAGGGAAATAGGGAAAATAAAGTGCTATAAATAGATACAGACCCAGGGGGGAAGAAGATGTGGACATTAAAATAAAGCTTTCAGGAATGAGTTAATGAGAGAAGGATGCTTGCTTTTTGCATCAAGTGAAAAGCGTAATGGCCCAAACTGTGTCTCTACTGGATGCCAGTTGGTAATCTCTTGCTGCACATGCACAGAAACACCAGGCGGGGTGGGGGTGGGAGTCTGCAGCATGGAGAAATGGTTACTCACCTTAAGAACAGCTTTATCCTCACGTGCTTAAAAACGCAAACATCTGAAAAATATAAACATATCAAAAGAATGAAGAGGAGGAAGAGAAAGAGAAGAAGGGGGCGCGGGATTGTCTCCGTTCCTACCTAGCTTTTATTTGAGTAAGACCCTAGTGAATTATTTTAATAACACTTTAAAAGTAAGTAATTACATATGGTACCTGCCTGAGACCCTTATTTCATCTTTTCTCCCCCATTTACTTTTTGGCACTAACTGGCTTGTTTATGTGTGGTAAAGCGTTCATGTTAATGCTAGAAAAACTATGAAGACAGCGCAGGAAGGAGCCAGACTCCCTCAGCTCCTCAGCACCCGGGGTTTTGGCGCACACTGTCACTGAAAACAGCCCAGGGCACTGCATTTCCCAGCGGGGTCAACCCAAGCACATAGACCATCCAGCTGGTTATCACAGGAGATCTCACCCCTCCCGTCCTGGAGCCACGTTAGACTTCAAGAGATGTTATGACCTGTTGGCTTGCTCTTGACTGGGCGGTGCTTACAGAGGCAGATGGCCAACATTACCAGTTTGAACAGAGGATTGCCGTACTCCATTTTGCTCTGCTGGTCTTTATTTACAGAGCTCAGTGGATCTCACTAGCACACACCAGGCCTCTCAGGGAGCACTTGGCAGCGTCAAGAGACATTTTGAAGGTCATAACTTGGAGAAGTGGGACTAGTATCGAGTGTGCTGAGGATGTTGTGAAACAGCCCATAATACACAGGATAATCCCCTCACAATGAAGAGGGCACAGCCCAGGTGTCCATCGCTCTGAGTTTGAGAAAAGCCATGTCTGCTGAAAACTGTGAGTCAAATGAGCTCCATTACCAAAGTGTCTGTGCCAGAAACCAGAAGTTGTCAAGGGCTTGGGCAAGACAGTGCCCTCAATCATCTTCCTCCCTTGTTAGAGGCATAGACCTGGAGCCCCCCCACTCCCCGCAGACTGTGCTGGAGGAGGGGAGGAGCAATGAGCCGAGTGGGCCTTCATTGCCGCAGCCCTGAGAGTGGTGAAGGACTGACCACTCACATCTGCAGGCAGGCGGAAGTGGCCTTTTATGGTCTTTGCTTTTATTTGCTCCAGTCATCTTGGGTTCAACTGTAGAAATGGAGGCCAATCCCATCACAGCCAGGGCTGGAACCCCACGCCAACTGTCCCCTGAGAACCTTGGTCCCCAAGGGGTGGAGGCCCTGGCTCAGGAGACAGCTCCATTTATCACTCCCTCCTGTCATTCCAAAGTAGGCCAACTGTCCTGAGTCTTACTGGGGAGAATCCTGAAAACCAGTGGGGCAAGACAAAGCTGCCCTGCTCGTCTGGGACCAATGGGAGCCAGCCAGTGCCAAGCTGTCTTTCACCTCCGAAGGAGACTCCCAGCTGCCCAAAACATGCAGGTCTGCAGGGACTGTGTGATAAATCATCACGATGAAGGGGGAAGCTACAGAGCCCTGACGTACAAATGATCTGCATTCAAGTGTTTACGTAAAAGTGGGGCATTCAAACTCACCCTGAAGCACTGCAGGAGAAAGTCATAGTGGGATTCTGTGACGATCACACCGTGAAAACGCAACACAACTCAATTCTACTCCGTAGCACATGGAATCGCCATGGAACTTGATGGCAATAGATTTCAGGCTTTTGTGTTCAGGTACCAATGGGGTGGCATGGCATTTGTGCAGCTGATCGAGGCCATCGGCCTTCCCTTGAGCAGGGTCACTGGAGGAAAAAGGAAAATGAGAGAAAGGACTGGAGTTACCAGGGTTCTCCTCAATCTTGATTCATCAGTGAAGCCTCCCATGAAGTGGGAGTGCCAATCACACTCAACCCTGGATTCCTGGAATAATTCTCAGAGACAAATTGGGAAGTGTCTGTGCTTTTCCTCCCTCGGCTTCTCCCACTTGGAAACTCCCTAATTCATCCATAGTCCTCAGTCCCAATCTCAAGAACAAGTCCCCTCTGGCAGCCCCTAGACCCTCTTCTTTCCATTTCCCAGGAAAGAGCTCATCCTCACAGCTTATCCTCCTTCTCATCTCCAGGAACATGCTTACCCTATGGCCCTATGGTCTTCTTCATCCCCGATCACAGCAACAAGCTTAATCTCCCAGCTTCCTGGTCCTCATTCCCAGTCCTAGTAACAAGCTTTGCCTTATAGCTCCATGGTCTCTTTATTCCCAATCTGATGAATAACATGGAGGTAAGAGAAAATTTCCAGATGATAATCTTCTAATCTCTTCCCCAAAAGCATAATTGATTTGGGAGACCATTTTTTCAACCTGAGCTTGGATGTGTCTTCTCTGCAGGAATGGAAAATGGAATGTTCCCAGCAAATCATCAGTGACGTCCTTGGTGCTTTGAGATGCTTCCATGCCTTCTCAGGGAGATGAGCACAGGCTTCCCACATCTTCTGCATCCTAAGAGCATGAACTGAACAGAGCTCACTCTCCTTATGCCAGCTCTAGTCATTTGCCTCTGTCTTTTTCTCTCTCACTCTGTCATTTGTGTCTCCCCCAGCTCAGCCTGCATTCAACAGGTCTCCCCTTGAGACAAGAGATCAGAGAGAAACTCAGGCAAGATACGTGCCCTGCCCTCCTCTGGAGTAGTGACTTCCTGAGTCAAGGTTATCAGATCAAGAGGCTACTAAGACCTCAAGCATGAAAAACTCCACCACAGCAATGACACAGATGAAGCATACTATGCCACACTTTACACAAAGCAAAAGCAAGATGTTACCCCCCAAAAGTGATACCATATCAATGAATTTCCTGAAGCCAGAAAGTCTGATGGAACTTTCTGAGACAGAAATCAAAAGAATAATGATTGAATGTTTTCAATGGGTAAAAAAACCCTCAAAGAATTATTGTACTCTGCAAGCAGAAATCAAGAGGAAATAAAAAAAAAAAAAAGACCCAAGAAAATGCAGATAAAACAAATGAGGCATTAGAGGCTCTGGATAAACAAGAAACCACAAATCAGAACATGAGGAACAATGTTTTAGATGCTGTCAACACGTTAGAGGGACATATGAACAGAGTTGAAGAGGTGGAATGCAGAACCAGAAAAATAGAAGAGAGAATTGTCATCACTGATCTGCTAAAATAAAAAAACAGAATCAAAAAGCAAGGAAAAGGAAGAAAGCCTAAGAATAATGTGGGATACTAGCAAGAGGAATAACAATGCACATAATGAGAACCCCAGATCAGGAAGAGGCAAGTACAGGCATCAAGAAAGTTGTGGAAGAAATACCAGAAGAAAACTTTCCTGACATAATGAAGAATGAGAGAATATATTTTAAAGAGGCTGAGCAAATACCATATAGAATAGACCCCAAAAGAAAAATACCAAGGCATATCATAGTCAAATCTGCCAGAACCAAAGATAAAGAGAGAATTCTGAAAGCAGCGAGGGGGAAACAAAGAATAACCTATAAGGAAGAGCAAATAAGATTTCTCAGCAGACTTAATATTGAACACTCAAAGAATACAACTGTAAAACAAGAATACTCTATCCAGCAAAACTGTTCATCAAATATGAAGAAGAGAACAAGAAATTCTCAGAAAAGCAGAATCTAAGGGAGTTTGTAAAGACAAGACCAGTATTGCAGGAAACACTGAGAGGACTCCTGTTTACAGAGATGCCGCAGAAATCAGGATGGTTACCAAAGGACTTTGCAACAATGCCAAAAAGAACTCAACAAAACTGTAGCAATAAACTCTTGCCTCTCTATAGTCACACTCAATGTGAGTGCTTTAAATGTGCCGCTGAAGAGAAAAAAGAGTAGCAGATTGGATTTAAAAAACCCAAGCTCGTCAATATGCTGTCTGTAAGAGAGGCACCTGAAAAGTGAAGGAAAAAACCAAACAACTAAAAGGGTGCAAATCCCCCCCAAAAAAACCCCAAATGAATGGCAACCAGAAAAAAACAAGAGTAGCAATATTAATCTCTGATAAAATAAATTTCAATGCAAAAACCATCACAAAGGACAAGAAAGGTCACTATGTTATGCTTAATGGGTCAATAGAACAAGAGGATATAACCATTATAAATATCTATGTACCAAATGATGCTGTTGTTGTTGATTGCCATTGAGTTGATGATGACTAATAGCAATTATTATTATTATTATTACTACTACTACTACTACTACTACTACTACTACTACTACTAGTGTGTGTACCATCAAGTTGAATCTGACTGGTACAGGAGGAGATTGCCCCTCCTTCTCCAGCACAGCATCTGGCGGATTCAGACTGTGTACCTTTGGGATTTCAATGCAACTTCTTACCACTAGGCCATCAGAGCTCCCTGACTCATAATAACTTTATGAACAAAAGACCTGAGGTCTTTCTATAACTATCATCATTTCACCAAGTTTATGGAGTTTCCATAGGTATGTGATTTAGGAAGTGGATGCCACTCCTGCTTCCAATCCAATTCCAAAACTGGGAGCTCTACCAAATATTGCCCACCATGGGCAACATTATGACATTTAACACCCAGAAAGTATAAGGCTCAGAAACACATCAAACCCAGATTACCTCAGTACAGAAAACTAACAGAAGAGTGCTGTATGATTTAGAAGTATGTTCCTCCAAAATATAACAATACTACTTATATTAAAAACCATGGCACTCCACAAGAGGTATCCAAATTGACAAAGAGGAGGTAAAATTATCTCTATATGTAGATGATATGTACATATAGTACACTTAGAAAACCCTAAAGACTCAGCAAGAGCAAGAAAACTACTGGACATAGTCAGCCAATTCAGCAAACTGGTAAGATACAAGATCAACATAAAAAAAAAATAAATTGGATTTCTTTACAGTGATAAAGAGAATACAAAACTGCAGCTAAGAAAAACAATACCCATCACAATAGCTAACCACGAGATTAAATGCTTGGGAGTAAATCTAACTAGAAACACAAAAGACCTATTCAAAGAAAATTATAAAAAAATTACTACAAGAAACAAAAAGAAACTTGGAGCAATGGACGAATATACCATGCTCATGGATAGAAAGACTCAGTATTGTGAAAATGACAATTCTACTAAAGGCAATCTACAAGTTCAATGCAATCTCAATACAAACACCAGTCTTATTCTTCAATGAGATGGAAAAGCAATTTCCAATTTAATCTTGAATGGGAAGAGACCCCGAATAAGCAAAGCACTCCTGAAAGAGAAACAGGGTAGAAGGCATCTCACTCCCTGATCTCAAATCCTACTACACAACCGTGGTGGTCAAACAGCAGGATACTGGTACAGTGACAGACATACAGATCAATGCAATAAAATTGAGAACCCAGAAATCAGCCCATCTACCTATGATCAACTGATATTTGAAAAAGAGATAAAATCAGTTAAGTGGGGAAAAGAAAGCCTCTTTAATAAACGATGTTGACAAAATTTGAAAACTATCTGTAGAAAACTCAAGCAAGACCCACACCTCACACCATACAAAAAAATCAATTCAGTGGATCAAGGGCCTAGGAGCAAAACCAAAAACTATAAACTTCATCATAGAAAAGCTTGGAGGAACTCTAGAAGCCCTCCTGAAGAAACTGTAGAAGCCCTAATCCACAACATTATTAGTCTTCCAAGTATCTTGAAAAACTACAACCAGGATAGAAGAAAATAGATGAATGGGAATTTCTAAGAATCAAATCCTATGCACATCAAAAACCTTCTCCAACAGGGCAAAAAGGAAAGCCACAGACTGGGGAAAATATTTGGTAATGAATGATAGTCTGATAAGGGACTTAGATCTAGAATTTATAGAATACTCCAACACCTCAACAAGATAAAGGTAAACAATCCAATTGCAAAATGGACACAGTATATGAACAGTCACTTCACCAAAGAAGATATTCAGATGGCAAACAAACACATGAAGAAATGTTCAAATTCCCTAGTTCTAAGAAAGATGCAAATCAAAACAACTATGAAATATCATCTCACTCCAGTAATAATAATAATAGCATTGTTCAACAGAGCAGCAAACAGCAAATGTTGGTGAGGTTATGGAGAAATTAGAACACTTAGTCACTGTTGGTGTGACCATCATGGAAGGCATTATGGTGCTTTCTCAGAAAATTGGAAATATAAATACCATTTTACCCAGAAATTGCACTACTGGAAATACAATCTAAAGAAACCAGAACTTCCACCCAAACAGATGTATGCAGACTCATATTTATTGCTGCATTGTTCACTGTAGCAAAGAAATAGAAACAACCCAAGTGTTCATCAACACATGAATGGATAGAGAAACTGTGGTCTATCCACACAATGGAATACTACACAGCACTGAAAAACAAAGAACTCTTAAAATATTATAGGAAATGGTTGATCCTGGAGGACATTATGCTGAATGAAATATCTCAGTCACAAAAGTATACCAAAACAGTATATAAAAGTCATGAAAGTATACAGCATAATGTCACTGTTATAAAACAGGACTGGCATTGGGGGTTAGAGGATACTAAGAAAAGAGGGACTAAATAATGAACACTGCATTGAAACAGAGGAGGCAAAGAATTATATAAAAGGAATATATGATTAGGCATTATTTGCATGACAATAGTCCAGAATAAGATGTACATGGTAAAGTGTACTGGAGTGTGGGTGGGGTAGGGAGGAAAATGTGCAATAATGAATGGATGAAAATTCAAGTTTTCTGTAAATTTATGTAAAATCACAATGAAAAACATTATTAAAATTTAAATTTAAAGGAATGGAATTCTCTGCTTAGGCTCAGGCATGACAATACCCAATGACAAAAGTTCCCATTATTGTTTTTTTCCATGGGCCCTAGATAAGAATTAGAGAAGTTAAGAAATTAGAAAAAAATCAAATCAAATCTGTTGCCAATAAGCTATCCCACCTCCTCAGTGACCACCCTCCAAAGTGTCCCCAAGGCTATAAACTTTAAAGGAATACATTGTCTCATCTTTATACCTGAGGAGTGACTGGTGGATTCAAACTACTGAACTTTTGATTAGAATCCCCTAACATAACTATCTCACCAGTGCTCCTTATAGAAGCTAAAGCACACACATACACACAAGTACCATATACATCAACATATATTCATCCTTATAAGCTTTCACACATATAAACATGTTTCCATTATCAGTGGTGAAGATAGATTATAAGGTATTGATTAAAAGTCTGCTCTGCGTCTTATGTTTCTGGATCCAAAACTAAGCTCTTATCCTGTATCAGTAACAGACTGTGTGTATATCATACAATCTTTCATTCAAAGTAGAGATTAGAGTATTATCTTCTGCCTACATGACACTTTCAGTGGCTAAGAAATCATCTCCAAGCTCAGTTAGCCCAGGCACCTATCCTAGCTTCTTTTTGTCCTTGACCTTGAGAAAATACTGAATTTCTTTGGGCTCCAGGTTCTAAATGCTTGAGTCTATTTATAGTCATGTTTAGTCCTCATCGACACCTAATCTTGTTGAGAATGACACACAACAGAAGCCAAATAGTGCACATTTCTGGACGTAGTTCCTGGAACACACACACACAGAAAGAGAGAGAGAGAGAGAGAGTTAGTTTTCTACGCGAACCAGGTTAAATGCAACAGGTTGATCCACACAAAGTTCTCAGAATACCAGTATTTGAGGTATTTGCCTTGGTCTTTGTCATAGTGCTGTTTTCTGCTCTATTTTTATTTTGGGGCGCTCTGGTGGCTTAGTGGTAAGGAGTTTTACTGCCAACCCAAAGCTTTGTGGTTCAAATCCACTAGCTCCTTCACAAGAGAAAGATGGGCCCTCTCCTCCCATGTGATTTACTGCCTCTGAAAGCCCACTGGAACTCAGCTGGGAGTCAGGTAAGATTCGATGGTGCATAACAACATTTTTGTCTTCCAGGACCTGCTGACCGGTCACAGAATCATTCATGACAACAGGCTCGGAATGACTCCCTGTGGTTCAGGTGGCTAGCCCTGTCCAGTGAGTGAGACACGTGTGGAGAACGTGCCATGTGGTGGCTTTTCTTTCTTTGACGTCCTCCCCATTGATTCTGTTGTGGACCAGGAGCGTTCATTTTCATAATCTTTCACTCCCTCCCCCTATCTGTAACAACAAGGACTGAACTGTTGAAAATTATCCAGAAGGCTCTGGTTAGCCCATCCCCTGCTCAGCCAGCCTTCTTCCCTACAGAAAGTTTTTCTCTGATTTTTGGCTCCATTTGCACTTGACTTTGTCACCTGTAATATGTTTGGTCTCTCTTCTTATAGGGTAGCTGTGCCTCCCAGCCCCACTGCCAGAATGAATGAGTGCATGAAATATTTTTTCCAACTCTTTCTGGTACCATCATTACCTTAATATTAACATTCCTACTTTTGTCTTTTACTTGTGAAAGGAATGTCACTTAGGGTTGAAGGCAAATTACAGCAGCGCTGGACAACAAAGGCACATATCAAAAGCTACAGAGAGGTTTGACAGAAGACCCACTGGAGCCTCCCACAGTGACAGCACAATGGAGCTCCCACCAGCAATGAGGCATCCTCGCCAACGTTATGCTTACCATTTTCTTTTCTTTTTCTTTTTTTTTTTTTGGCTTTGCCAGCCTAGTGGGTTGAACTGATGTCCCGTTGTTAACCATTGCTAGATATGTGATATGCAGTTGTCACTGATGTTCCTTGGTGGTGGTGGTGTTATTGTTAGGTGCCATCAAATTGAGTACAATTCATAGCAACTTTATGAACAGATCTGAACCCCGTCCTATCCTGTGCCATCCTCACACTTCCTGACACACTAAGGCTCACTGCAGCAGTCACCGTGTCAGTGCACGTGGTTGAGGGTCGTCTTCTCCTTTCCCAAACCTCCACTCTTGTAAGCATCATGTCCCTCTCCAAGGAATAGCCTCTTCTGCAACATGCCCAAAGTATGTGAGGTGAAGTCTCATCTTTCTTGCCTCCAAAGAACACTCTGGCTTCACCCTTTCTAAAATATATCCATTTGTTCTTTTGGCCATCCATGGTACGTCAGTGCTTTTCTCCAACATCAGAGTTCAAAGGCATGAATTCTTCTCCTGTCATCCTTATTAATTGCTCAGTTCTCAAATGCATAACAATTGATTGGAAAGACCCTGGCCTTAAGCACCTTAGTCCTCAAACTGATATCATTACTCCTCAATAATTTGGAGAGATCCTAATTCCAGATTTTCCCAGTGCAATGTGTCTCCTTGTCTCCTAACTGCCTGCTGGTGCCAAGGGTGTTAATTATGGATCCAAGTAAGATGAAATACAACTGGAGGGGTCTCTGCATGGTCCCCCGCCAGCCTCAGACTTGTGCTTTGCTTCAGCTCACTATCAGCAGCTGTGTCCGGCCAGCTTGTGAATACCTTCCTCTCTTTCTTTAACAGAAATATCAGGCATGGCATCTTTCTTCAAGAACTGGTTCCTCTGCCTCTTTTGGTCAGAGTATGAGGAAGGCATGGCTGCCAGAACTGTAGCTTGTGGTGGAGGTCGGGAAGCAATGAAAGAGCCTGAAGAATAATACACCGAAAATATGAGTATGTGAAATGAAAATGAATCATCCTCATTTCTAAAAAGAACTCTGACTTTCTCCTTCTAAACAGATTGGCTTGTTCTCTTGTAAGCCCATGCTGCTGTTGTTATTGGTAATCCACTCATAGCTGACACACCAGTCATTTTCCAGAGGCAGTAAATTATATGGGAAGTGATTGCTCACCTTTCTCCCTTGAAACAGCTAATGGATTCAAGCTGTATACCTTTGGGTTGGCAGGGCAACTCCTTGTTGTCACTAAACGAGTCCATATATCCAATTCTCTTCTCCAACACCATATTTCACAGCTATCAATATGACTTTGGTAAGTGTGTGTGTGTCTAATAGATGATAGATTAGATAGATGGATAGATAGATAGATAGATAGATAGATAGATAGATAGATAGATAGATATGATAGATAAATAGATGAGAGAGAGAGAGGGAGGGAGGGAGGAAGAGGGAGGGGTAGGGAGGTATATCTAATAAGGATACTTGAAAGTAAGGATAGGAACAGATCCACTTCTACCTATGTTGTTCATTCAAAAAAGTCAAAAGGAAATGAGAGCCTCCTGGCCCATCAGTAAGTGCATGGAGAGACACAGTGTAGAGGGACACTTCTCAGCGTAAAGAGAACTCAAGTCCTTGGGCCAGAGCACGGACGGGCTTTGAGAGCAGTCTGCTAAATAACATTAGCCAATCAGAAAAGACCGTGATGTGACGACTCTGAACTGCACGGAACAGGTAAGATAGGAGCATCAGTGCTGTATCGTGGTCACCAGGGCCTGGAGGGAGGCGTGCTGGAGGGGAGCTCCTGTTTGATAAGAGATCTGGAAGGAAATCGTGGTATGAGAAATTGGTGATGGCTGCACAACATGATTGACATGAATAATGGAACTGAATCGTGTACCTGGGGGATGTTGAACTTGCAAATGTTGTGTCATTTATACAAATAATAGTGGTTACAAATATATATTGCTATATATTAGGCAAAAAGGCTTTAGCTTTGCATTATTGCTGTTTGACTCCCCCAGTTTCTCTTCACCATTCTACGTAAGCACTGGGGTGACTCCCAGAAGTGAAAGGATGACTCCTGTGGGTCTGAGCCAGCCCAGGTTTGGGCAGCGCAGGGTGGAGACACATGATGGCCAGTCAGCGGGACTCAGAGACCCCAGCACCAGCCTCTGAGTCAGGCCCCTTTTCCCTTAGCCCTTGGAGGCGGGAGGCATGCTGGCTTCGAATTTGAAATAAGTGGCACTGTCTAGTTAAGGCACAGAAGTCACACACTGACTTTCTTATGTTGGAAGTAAAAATCAAGTATAAAGTCAGGCAGGAAAGGCCCTTTTGGAGAGGGCTGTTGGAGTCTGAGGTTTTCTCTTTGACTTTGCAGAATGTGAAATTAAAACGTTTCTGTTATGTCAAAACGACCATGTCCTTCTCCTCCTGGCCCCTAAACCTGGTTCCGATTACTAGCTGGAACTCAGCACCAGGCAGCTGGGAACAATGACCTCTTTATTCAGGGACAAGAAGCTGAGCCCAGTGGCTGAGTGTGGCTTCATTGATGTGCACAAGGTCACAGCCACATGGAAGGGCCATTCTCATAGCCAGACCCCCTGGGCTTCACATTGTAGGAGGCTCCGAGTGGGAAACCCCAGGCTGGTCTCAGGGGCCAGCAATGTGATGTGGGTCCTGAAGCTGCAGTTTGCAGTGCAGACCCTGCAGCCAGTCTCTGTGGGGTTCACGGAGTTAAAGGGTCTCAGGGCTCCAGTGACCAGTGGTCACAGTGCAGCAGGGCTGCAGGAAGACTCTACTCTCCAACTGAACTCTGCCCCAGCACCGACTGTAGATGCCTGAGGAACCAATGACCTGTCCGCAGAGGCACTATCTTCAAGGGCCAGAGGCAGAACTGGGCTAACTACGGGTTAATGCCATGTCCCTGGCTACCTCTACAAAGGGGAGAATGATGAGATTGAGGGTTTCTGAGTATAACGGACATAAACCAATACCAGAAACAGACAGAGTGGACCATCTGTCATCTCCATGACTTACTCACTTATATAATCTACTATTCCTTAACTCCCTGGTGCAGGCCACTGCCCATGCCCGAGTGGCCTCCAGGATGAGGCAGGTTCCAGAGGCAGCTACCCCCACCCCTCTGGACAAGCCCCCTCTGCTTCTCTGAACTCCAGTGGGAAGAAGGTGCCAGTTCCCGGCTTCCCCACATCAGCGTCATTGTAATTCTCCGTCTGTCTCCCGATTGTCCAGCAGTCAAAACACAAAAGACCCGGAATGGGCTCTTCTCAAGATGAGCAGGAGTGTGAAATGAGTTGATTTAAATTGTCAAGATGTTACTTTTGGTTAGTTAATAGATGAATCAAAATTAGCCACTTACTTAAAAAATGCAGCACGTGTAAGCACGTGTGAGAGACTTACACAGGTGTGGAGATGTGCGTGTACATGACTGTATATGAACCGAGATGCGTGCGTACATCTGATGGTGTGGGTGGGTGTTCTAATGAGTACACGTCTATGTACGGAGAGGGTGATGTGAGAAAGTGGGGAGGGTTGTGCATGTGGGTTTGTGACTGAGCATCAGATGTGTGTGTATGTGTGTCTGGTATGTGTGGGGAGGAGCGTGTCTGTGTGTGAATGTGTGTCAGGTGCTGTGTCCACATATGTGTGTGGGCGTCTGTAGAGATGTTTGTGTGCATGTGTGTACAGTGTATGTATGTGGGGTGTCGGTGTGGGCAAATGTGCATGTGTGCACATGTATGTGTGTGCATGTTCCATAGTCGGGCAGCACGAATCCTTCAACAGGGAAGGCTGGCTGGACTAGTGAAATAAAACGACACCTGTCACATAAGACACATCTCAATTACTGACAATGGCCGCAAGCTTTGTCTCTCACAACTTTGACATGTTGCTAGGAGTGGCTATTCCTTGGAAATGGATAGCATGCTTGGATGGGTAGAGGGTTGGCCAAAGAAAGAAAAGACCCTCAAAGAGATGGATGGACATGGTCATGATTGCAGCAACAGACTCAAGATCAGAGACGGTGGGATGGTACAGGATAGGACAGGGTTCGGATCTGTTGCTCATAGGGTTGTAATGCGTCGTACTCTGCTTGACAGCACTTAACAACAACATGACAGGCCCACACTCCCTAGCAAACTTAGGAGGGTGGGAGGGCAGCTCCAGCTGTCAGCTGTCCTCTGAGGTTCCCACAGCTCTCTTAGATTCTACCTAAGTACACAAAGACATTTTCAATGGCGTTCACTTTAAATCACTGCTTCCTCTTTCTCCCAAGAAGCAGCTGGCAGCTTTGAACCAGTGACCATATGTTTAACAACTAATTGTTTTCTTCACAGCACCATCAGGGCTCCTTCATCAATAAGAATTTTATTTCTTTTCTAATGTTTTCTTTTGACCTTCTGTCCCTTCTTCTGTAAAGAGAGTGTCTTATTCCTTGTATCTCTCATCTTCTGTGAGGAATAAATCAGATCATCTAGCAAGACCAATAAATATTTGTTTTCCATATTTTTAGATCAATAGGCCATATACCTAGATCCTCAGAAGATATTTTAAATGACATTTGAGTTCGGTTAAGAAGGGCCAAAGAGCTTTGGTTTCTGCTCCTAGAGTACTTCCTGAAATGTTTCCGTATCCGTCAGTTCTTTTTGATGCAGTGACTCTGTATATTCCCTGTATCTTCCTTCGATGCTTTCCTAGGTCATTCAGTGCATTGCCCCTAGCATCTTTCAATATCATAACTCAAAGCTCACATTTGTTTTTCAGTTCTCTCAGCTTGAGAAATACAAAGTGAGTTCTTCCCTTTTTCTTCTCTGATTCCAACTCTGTACATTCCATTATTTTATGTTTTGTCTCCTCAAGCTGCCCTTTGACATCTTCTGTTCAGCTCTTTGATTTCAGCATACTTTCCCTTTGTTTTGGCTTCTCGATGCTCTAGTACAATTTCAAGAGTCTCTTCTGACATCTATTAGAGTTGTTTGGGGTTGTTGGGCTTTTTTATTTCTCCTGTCTTTGTAATGATCTTTCTCTCTCCTCATGGATGATATCCTTGATATCATTCCACAACTCATCCGATCTTTGATCATTGGTGTTCAATGCTGCAAATCTATTCTTAAGGTGATTTTGAAATTCAGATGGAATAGATTCAAGATCATATTTTGGTTTCTGTGGACATAGTTTAATTTTCTATGGCTTCAATTTGAACTCGTATAGAAGTAACTGATGGTCTGACCCATAGTCCACCCTGGCTTAATTTTCACTACTGATATAAGGACCCAGGAATCAACAGAATACAAACTGACTTGTTTCAATCAACAGATACAGCCCTCAATGCACTCTCCAATCTGTGCCAGATAGGGAAGCTGGCTGGTAAATGGATTGGAAGCAGTCTATATTTGTTCCCATTCCAAAGAAAGGTGACCCAATTGAGTGTGGAAACCATCAAACAATATATTTAATACTACAAGCAAGCAAAATACTGCAGAAGATTTCATCACCAGCTAGAACAGTACATAGATAGGGAGTTCAAGCAGGTTTTAGAAGAGACTGAAGCACCAGGGATATCACTGCTGATGTCACATGGACCATGGCTGAGAAAAAGAATATCAGAACAATGTCTACTTACGCTTTATTGAATTTGCCAAGGCTTTTGACTCTGGAACATAACAAGTTATGGATAACATTGAGAAGAGTGAGAATCTAGAACACTTAATTGTGCTCATGAGAAACCTATACCTAGACCAAGAGGCTGTTGTTGTTGTAGTGAACAGAGCAAGGGAACACTGCATGGCTTAAAACTGAGAAGGGGGTGAATCAAGGTCGCAGTCTCTCTTCATACCTATTCAACCTGTATGCTGAGCGAATTATTCGAGAAGCTGGACTCTGAAGAGGAATGTGGCATCAAGATCAGGGGAAGACTCACCAGTAACCTGCGTTATGCAGATGACACAACGTTGCTTGCTGAAAGTGAGGGGGATTTGGAGCACTTGTTGCAGAAGATCAAAGAATATAGCCTTCAATATGGATTGCATTTCAGTCTCAAGTAAACAAAGATTCTTACCATTGGACTGATAGGTAATATTATGATAGATGAGAAAAGACTGAAACTGTCAACTTCATCTTACTTGGATTCACAAGTAATACCCTTAGTACCAGCAGTCATGAAATCAGAAGACGTATTGCCCTGGAAAAGTCTGCAGGTAGGTACCTCTTCAAACTACTGAGGAATAATGATGTCAGTTTGAGGACTAAGATGTGTCTGATTCAGGCCATGGTCCTTCCGATCACTTGTTATACATCTGAGGGCTGGAAAATAAATAAAGATGACAGAAGAAGAATTGATGCCTTTGAACTGTGGTGTTGGAGAGGAATACTGAATAGTCCATGGACAGCCAACAGAACAAACATGTATATCTTGGAGAAGGTGCGACTGGAACGGTCTTTGGAGGCAAAGATGATAAAGTTTCACCTCTCATATTTCAGCCATGTTGCTAGGAGAGGCTATTACTTGGAAAGGGACATGATGCTTGGAAAGGCAGAGGGTCAGTGATGGAGAGGAAGTCCCTCAACCAGGTGGACAGACACAGTGACTGCCATGATGGACTCTACTGTGTCAGGAAGAATGAGGATGGCACAGGATAGGACAGGGTTCAGATCTGGTTTTCATAGGGTCACTATGGGTCATCCTCGACTTGACAGCACCTAACAACAAGCACAAGGATCTCTGGTGGCCTGGTGGTTGGGAGTCACACTGCCAAGTCAAAGGCACGCCGTTCAAATCCACCAGCTGCTCTGCAGGAGAAAGACGGGCAGTCTCCTCCGGTGTGATTTACTGCTTCTGCAAAACCACTGGAGCATCAGCTATGAATCAGTTCCGACTTGACAGTACGTAACAACAAATGCAACCTGGCTCGGCACTTCCCGTAAGTTGTAAAAAGTTCAAAGCAGACGGGCAGGGAGACAGGACTTATTCTTTCCACTCAGACAACAGTCTCCAGTACTTTGTTCTCCCGTGAACAGAGAGGACCAGAGGAGAACACAGCAAGTCCTCGTCCACCTTGGCTGACTTTGACCTGCCTCCCCGGCCACGCAGAGCCAAGGGCTCAGGCAGAGAACTCTGCATCTGGTGCTTTGTTCAGACATCAGGATTCAACCAGACACGTGAACTTCCAACAGGATCCCACCGCCAAGTCCCCAGGCCTCACACAAGCACACAGTGGCCCTATCTCTGCTGCCCAAGCCTGCTGGAGCTGAAGCTTCCTTCCACAGTGATCAGCGATCACTGAATGGAAGAGGACTGAATCCAGATACCTTCCGGGACCACACAGAACCCTGACACTTGTCCTACGGATAGAAAGTGATGCCACTGATGCCATCTGCAGATGAGAAAAGGGAGATCAGAGACAGCACAAGAAAGCCAGCAGAAGGGCATGGTACTGTACCCAGCACATTGCCAACTTGGCAGGGGTGTTACTTAATCTTTATACCTGACCTGCATGACCTCCAGGTCATCACAGCTGCTTCGAAAGAGGAAACAGAGGCCAGGAGAGCTGGGGTGCCCTCTGACCGTGGATTTCAGCCCCTGCTGGACTCAGGTTGAGAATGGCAAAACAGGTGTCCTCTGTGTTGCCTCTGTCTTTTAAATAACAGCCTTTTTGTTGTTGTTGTGTGCCATTGTGTCACCCATGACTCAGCCATTCTAAGTACAATAGCTCTGAACCCTGCCCTGTCTTGACCCAGTCTCAGTGACACCAACACACCTGACCCCAGTGCTTCAGTTACCATGTCAGTTTATCTCATCTGGGGTCTTCCTATCCTGTGCTGTCCCTCCACCCTTCCAAGTATAATGTCCTTCTCCAAGGATTCATTCAAAATATGAAAGACCAAGATTCAAAATCTGAGGCTCCAAGGAGAAACTTGATTTCCCCTTCTCCAAGACAAACCTGTTTGTTCTTCTGGTAGTACAGGGTATGTTCAAGACTCTTCTCCAGCACCACGATTTGAAGACATCGATTCTTCTGTCATCCTTAGTCGTTGTCTGGCTCTCCAATGCAGAGCAAGTAACTGCAAAGACCATGGCCTGCCTTGTAGGAGTCCCGAAATCCTCAGGTCTTTGGTTTTTCCTTGAAAGTCCTTGGTTGGTGCAAATGAACATTTACTGAAAGGCTAACAGTTCAAGGCCACCCAGAGATGATTTCAAAGAAAGGCCTGATAATCTCTGGGCAAACCTTCAGGCACATAATTCTGCCCCTCACATGGTCACCACAGATGAGAGCAGCCTGGAGGTAAACTGTAAGCTTTCCCTCTTGGATAGTGATGCCAAGGATGTTGGCAGCCCCGCCAGTCTGCACCCTGTGCTGGTCACTGAGGACACAAGTGACAGAGAAAATGCGGAAAAAACTAGTGGTACAAGGAGAGTTAGTGTGACACCCCACCCCCACCCCCCGCAGAGGTTTGCCAGGGAATCTCTTCTTCACACCCTCGTCCAAGTCTTAGAAACCTTGGCATATAGCTGTCTTCATTTTAATGTGCGTGAATAAAAGGTATCCCTGGGAACTGATGTGGCCCACAGACTTTTGACATCTCATGGCTCTGTACTGCAGGTGAAATGTGGGCGGGATAGATGATGCTCTCAATGTGCAATCATTTGGTCAGGTTCAACAACAATGCTGGAGCGATCATCTTCATCTGAAGGGGGTGCAGTTAAAGGGTGCGATGTCAGGAGGAGAAAACATGAATAAATGTAGAATTCCCATAAAACCTTCAGGGAGACCTAGCCCTCCCCCTTCCTCATGTATGTCAAGGTGACTCGAACATGCTGACTTTGGTAACGATTTGGTAATCAGGAGGCGGCTAGTGCTGAAATAATTCCCAGTGTTCCGAGGGGTCTGGGAATGCGTAGCCTCATGTTAGACTTGGGGTGGAGTCGGTAGCACCTCATGCAGACATTGTCAGGGTACCACAAGTGCTAGCTTTGTCCTTTCATGCTAAAGAGAGGCAACATGATGCTTCTTGTGGCTAATGAGGTGTGCTTTGTGTGTTGTGTGCATGTGTAGAGTGTGGAAGGCAAAAGGAATTAGACAGGATGCTGTCAAATTTGTGGGGTAAGCACAGACTCTGTGGTCACATAGGTACTATATTTGAATTTGACCGTGGCCTCAGTAAGAAATCTACTCTCGTAAACTTAAGCATTCATACAGGTGTAACAGGGCTACTTTCAGTATTTCTATGCTGCTTTCTTTTGAATTATTAAAATTTTCATATTAGTTTGCTTACAAAGTCCATATATATTTCCCCCCTACACACACCAGAACTTTTCAATTTCCTTTACCCACTTCTCCCTCTACCCTTCAAATTGTGTGACCCTATGATTAATCTTCTGCCTATCCTCTCTTTTCTACTCTTACCCACACCACCTATAATAATGGACCTACTCAGTGTTTGTCCTTACTGGACAGAGTTAGTTCACTTAGCGTAATGTTCTCCATTGCCTACCAAGTTACGTAGTAATTTTCAAAATCATTGCTCCTGCATGCTGTGTGGTATTGCATTGTGTGACTGTACCACTATTTCTCAATCCAGTCAATGTGGTTGGGCATTTGGGTTGTTTCCATGTCAAACGGTGGTGTGACTCATTTAGCGTACTGTGGGCATGTTATCCGGAGAGTTCAGTCTCTGCATAATGCCAGCATGCTCAGGATAACAGAGGGATCTGTGGTGGCTTAGTGGTATGGTACTGCACTGCCACCCAAAAGGTCCACGGTTTGAATCCCCTGGCTGCTCTAGAGGAGTAAGATGGTCAATCTCTACCTATGCTTTTGAAAACCTGCTGAAGGATCAGCTGTGGGCCAGTTACATTTTGATGTTACACAACAACAACAACAAGAAAGAAGGGAAGACCTTCATAAAAGATGGGGTCACACAATTTGATGGGTGGAGAGAGGGATGGGTAAACGCAAAAAGGAAGGATCTGGTATGAAAAACAACGAATATGAATTTTATGACCTTTGTAAGTAAACCAGAATGATTTTTTTTTCTCTCCTTGTCGTGTACTGTCGAATCGGATCTGACTGGTACCTGGTACAGGAGGAGATTCCTCCTCCTTTTCCAGCGAAGAATCTGGTGGATTTGAACTGCGTACCTTCAGGATTGCAGTGCACCTTCTTGTCACTAGGCCACCAGATCTTCCTTAGAAGCACAACATTTTTAAATAATAAAACAAAAAAAGATGGATGGGGACTCACCAACGGGATCACGGGTGTCTGCGCGTGTGAGGATGGTACAGCATCCAGCAGGGTCGGGGTCGGTTGTTCAAGGGGCTGATGGGAGTCAGAAGCAACTGGAGGGTATCCAGCAACTCTGCACCGTCAATAATGCTGTGTTGATGTTCGCTGCATCGACAGCCTAATTTACCCTGACTGCGAGCCATGGGCATGGACCACAGCAACCTACAGGGTTTCCATTGCTTGCTTTTCCAAGTGGATAACCAGGACTTTCCTCCAAGCTCGTCATAGCTTACACACTCTGCTGAAGCCACTTAGCTTCCTGGTAACACGCAAGTGTCCACTGCCAGATGGGTGCTGGTTGTACAGGAGAACCACTGGCTGGGAAGTGAACCTGGATGTTCCACAGGGAGAGTGAGAATTCTATCGTTGAACCACTGGCCTCATATTTAAATTGCAGCAATTATCAATAATTTAGTTTGGCAATAACAATGTGCCTGTCATTGAATGTACAAGGGAATCTTTTCAATGTGTTAGTTATCTTAGTCTTTGTAACAGAACTGTATTGGGAAATGTTCCAACTTTGCAGAGGATTAACATTGAAATTCCAAAAGGGTTCCTGCTGAATTCCATGGAATTTAAGATGCAATTCAATACAAGATGCATCACTGCTTTATATACCACAAAGAGAGCAAAATATGCTGACAATTCTAATTGTAAGATCCTGTCAATTGCAGAATACATTCCATTTCAGATTCTAAAATATTTTTAAGACATGTATATGCCTTACAATCAATAAAATATGGTAAATTGCCTTCAACTTGCACTACAATTAGCTAGTAGAATTAAGATACAAGCTCAACACTATATGAACCAAGATTCAGGGAGAAACTTGTTCCTGACCTCAGTGCATACAGTCATTGTCACAAAGGTGGGGCCCCCTAAAAAGGGAGCCTCAGTGGCTGCCTGGGAAGGAATTGGGCTGCCATCTCCAACACACTCAGTTTGAACCCATCAGCTGCTCTTCCTGTGAGATTGATGCCTCTGAAAACCTGCTGGAGAATCAGCTATTAGTCATTTCTGACTTTAGAGTGCACAGGCTTCCTAGATTTATCATGTGCTATAATAAATATGATAATCTAAAACTACATAAATATGTACGTGGAGATGTGTGTGTGTGTGCGCACACTCGTGGGCTGTTGTTATTTCCCACCAAGTCAAATCCTGCTCATAGCTGACCCTCCAGCAGACTTTTGGAGGCAGAATATCGCATAGGAAGAGATTGCTTATCTTTCTCCCCCATGGCAGCTAATAGATTCAAACCACAATTAGCAGTACAATTCCTTACCACTAAGTCATAAGAAAGGTGATAGATAATAATAATAATAATAATAATAATAGATATAGATATAGAGAGCTGTATGAGAAGGAGATAGATAGATACAGAGAGATATATGAGAGATAAAGAGAGAGACAATTTTGTTACTGTGATTATATTATGAGGTGCCACTGAGTCAAGCATGACTCTCAGAGATCTTCTGAATAACAGTTCTGAGCCCCATCCTATTCTGTGCCATTCTCACAATCTCTGACCTCCTTGAGCCATTTGCAGCAATTCTCTGTGTCAATCCACCTGGTTGAAGGACTTCCTCTCCTTCCCTGTCCTAAACATTTATAAGAATTATGTACCTCTGGAAGGAATAGCCTCTTCTGGCAACATCCCCAAAGTATGTGAGACAAAG
>NW_006399752.1:29862610-29879004 GCF_000299155.1 Elephantulus edwardii | reverse complement strand
TGCCACATTTTTCTTCACAGAGTTCAACTGTTATTTTCACTTGACAATCATTCAGACAATCTCCAGGAAACAGAAAAGAACTATTCTATGTGCGTTTTATTTTTGTATTGTGTTTATGCACATTTATTTTTGTTGAAAATATACACAACAAAACCTACACTTATCAAGAGTTGCTCCACGTGCAGTTCAGTGGCCCTGGTCCCATCTCTGAGCTGTGCGCTCCTCCTGTCTTCATTTCATTTCCCCATCTCTTCCTCTAGCACTAACACAAACTCTTTGCCCCCAAATTTTCTAACTAGCCTCTTCTGTCGGTATTGCCAATGTAGTTGCACAGATAATTGCTTAAAAGAGCATAATATCCAAGATAGATATTCTTTACCAGTTTGGCTTAGTTATTACTCGGGATGCTTTGTTGTGTCTAAGGCTTAAAGGTTATTCAAGGCCTGAGTTTCTGGGTTTATACAGCATTAGAAAAATACGCTTTAGTAACAAAAACAGTGTCAGAGACTGCATGACAGAATGTTGCAAGATCAATGGCATATTCTTTGGAAAAAACTTTTTTCAACAATGTAAACTGACTACACATGGGTCGCACCAGATGAAATACACAGGGAACAAAATGAACTTCATCTGCTGTGCACGGGGTCATGTGGATTGGAACCGACTTGCCAGCACCGAAGAAGAACCACAGAAGTCCGCACTTGATTCTAAGGAGGTTGGGGCTGCCCTTCTTCCTCTGACAGACTTGCCTTTGTCTGCAGTGAACGGTTTTCTCTTTCTGCTGCCTTCAGAACCAGACAGTGGACAGTCACCTGAAACACAAAGGGGCCGAGCATCCCAAGCCCCAGCAGCATCCTCCGAGATGCCAACTCTGGGGAGCTGAACCCCTCCTCCTGGCCCAGGCCTCCCCTCTGCCCTGCAGGATCACTCCTCGATGCAAGAGCATCTTCCTGCGGCCTCAGTAATCCTTGAATCCACCTCTGCTTGACAGGGATGAACACAGGATTTGGGAGCTTTGACCATCAACACTCCACGTTAGCGCCACTTGAGCGAAGGAGGAGACTTAGGGGATGGCGGAGAAAATGCGATCTCAAGTGGAATTGAGCCGCAGCCGTGAACTGAGGATCCGTGTGGAGAGCGGAGGAGCAGAGCTGACGCTGTGGGAAGCTGCTCTGCACTGGACCCTTCTAACTGTCTCACTCAGCCTCTGCGGTATGAATGGGCAGCTGTGAGGCAGTCTATCTCGTCGTCACCTTCGCCACTCCAGAGAGCCCACTGCTGTCATTATTGTCGTGTGCTGTCCAGTCGGAGCCGACCCACAGCTGACCCTTCAGCGGGTTGTCAGAGGCAGTTAATCACTTGGGAGTTTGACAATCTTGTTGTGGAGCAGATGACAGCTGGTGGATTTGAACCATGTGCCTTTTGGAAGCAGTACAGCTTCTTACCACTAGGCCACCAGTGCTTGCTATACAGCCAACAATTACAGCTATTACAGTTATACATCTAAAAAAAAAAAAAAGGAAAAAGATTCCTTCATTTGTGCTGACCGTCTCCATTTACTAGGCGTGACACTGACATCTCTGTAGGGATTGGCCTTCCCTGACCACGTGTCCGGAGTACGTAAGGCAGAGACTCCCCGCCCCAGCTTCTAACAAGCACCTGCAGTGCTGTGAGCCACTGCAATGTCAGCTGAGCCTGTCCCCCAATTCCTCCAGGGGAGCATCTTCTTTTCTAAAACAAAGGATTCCTGGGGACATGCTTCTTTATTCCCTGTCCTAACAGTCATGCCCAACAAACATAGTAGAGAGCATCAGACACCAGCAGTGACAAGGTCACGAGGTTGTGAGCAACTCCGACACACTCTAAATAGGAGAACCAGAGCAGTGAGGGGACCCACTTCACGCCTTCATGCCACCAAAGCCCTGGGACACAGGAACATGCTTCTCAAATCAGAAGCCCTCAAGCAGAATCCTGGTTAGTCCAAGTAAAGAAAAGATAGGAGCAATCTCTCTCTACCTTCTTTGTCTGTCTGTCTGTCTCTCTCTTCCTTTGGCTACCTAAATCATTCTCTTATTTTCTTTTTTTCTTTTACTGTAATGAATATATGTTGTTGTTGTTGTTAAGTGCTGCTGATTTGTAGATGACTCATAGTGACCCCATGAATGAATGACTTGAACACTTGTATAGCTTTCATCGTTTCTCCAAGTCATAGAGTTTCCCGAGGCAAGCTATTTCAGAAGTGGATGCCACTTCTGCTTCCAAGTTTGTTTTAATCGGGGAGCTCCAAAAACACTGTCCACTGTGGGTAACTATTGTCACATTTGACACATCAACGTCACAGCAACCACGAGTTACCTCTGTACAGCAAATAGACAGACCAGTGGAATGCCACTTAGAAGAATGTTTGACCAAAAAGAATTAAAACCAGGCCTGAGGGCTGCAGATTAAAATCACCCACCTTTGGCTTGGTAGCATCACTTTCTGTCCACTAGGTCAACTGAGCTCTCTCATTGTTATTGTTGGTAGGTGCTGTCAAGTCACAGACGACTCATAATGACCCTATGAATGAAAGACCTGAACAATTTTATAACTTCCATTGTTTCTCCAAGTTCAATAAGTACATACTTACTTACCCTATTTTTCATATTTAATGAGCTCCCATAAAGAAAGCATATAAAACTCCCATATAAAGCTAATATGAAGGAAAGAGTACAATCTAAAAAAACAACGTGTAATCTGTGTTATTTGAGAAAGCTATGATGTGCAGATAGATGTATATATATACTCATAAACGCAAGCACATACGTATCATGGAAGTCGTCACTTGGTTCTTTTTACACACACACGTCATTGACAAGAGTGTTCATCACATTACAGTCCTGTCATTGTTGTATAACCTCCCTCACCCTGACAGAAGCTCAGTGTCCTCCCCCGCAGACAATATCTCCCTATTTCTGAGGACTCTCTTCTTCATGAACACCTGGTCTTAGGGGTACAACAAAATTGAGGCCATCCTTCCAGGGTGCCTTCACTCACTGCAGGCAGGCAGAGGTTCCCACCACCCATGGGCTCTACCCTTTCCCCTCTCTGTGGTCCCGCTCTGACCATGAAGGTGCTGATGGTGACAGAAACCTGGTCACAGTACTGAGTCGTGAGGCCCAGTCTACAGCATCTAAGCTCAAGTTCTCGCCCTTCCTTTACTGAAGTGGACACTGTCCAAAGGCTTCTTCGAGTTAAGTCGAGCATGATGTCGTCATGTGGTTTGAGCGCTCTGGCTTTTGCCTCTCAACGTGCAGAGCCATGTCTGTCTCACTAAGAGCAAATAAAACTAAAATCACCCTGAGACCATGGTTCATTTCTCCTGTCTCCCTAGACCAACGGCTGTGGTCAAAATCCATCACGTGGAACACAACTAGCAAGTGGAAAGAAGGTAACTCGTTCACGCACTTAACTTCCTGTCTGCAGGGACATTAGTCCGCTGCTCCTACTGCACAGAGGCACTTATTTACCTTTGGCCGATTAGGAAATAAGTTTTTACCTAAGCCATTAGGTTTGAATATAAAATAAGTGACATTTATTTTCTTTTAGAAAAAACTTATTTGTTCATAAATTTGTGGGTAAAAGAAAAGTATAAATGCTAAGACGATCTTCATTTCTACACCCAGAATTAACGACCGCATGTTTCTATTTGGGCACTCATGTCTTCTCTTTTTTTGTTTTTATCTCTAAATCCATATGTTTGAAAAAGCAGAGCATGAGCCACGGAGAGGAAGACGCTCAGGAAGGTGAGTGACACAGTGGCCACAGGAGTGGGCCCGGGCAAGGTCAATGATAGGAGGCTGGTTCAGGATGGGGCAGGGTTGCCGTTTGCTCTTTATTGGGTCTCTTTAGGTCATGAACACCTCCCCACCCAGTACCCGATAAGAACGAGGATCCACTTGCAGGTAACACAGGTCTGCTGAGGGTGTAGATTTTGGAGGCAGCCTCAGCCATCAAGCTGTCAAACAAGGAGCCTCAGTTCTCTCCTCCATCCCACGAGGTGCCCGTAACACCCACCATGGCCTGAAGATCCTCTAAGAGTGAAAATGGTGAGACTTCCCCTCAGTTAATTTGGACAAGTCCCTGGGAGAAACTAAAAACTCTCAAAACTCTTAATTATCTAAAAACTCTTAGTTATCTGGTAAGGCCTAGCACTGTGTGCCATGTAGACCGAAGCGACTCATAGCTGACCCTCCACTGGGTTTTCAAAGGCTGGAAACGACACAGGCGGAGAAGGTACAGCTTTCTCCTTGGGAGGAACAGGTGAATTAAAAAAGCCTGTCTTTGAGTTAACAGTCCAACTCCTTACCCTCTAGGTCACCAGAGGTAAGGCCCGGAGTCCGTGTAAAACAGGGGACCCTAAACAAGACAGATGGATACAGCAGTCAGAACAATGAGCTCGCAGTGGTGGTGGTGGTGGGCGCCATCCAATCAGAACCAACCCAGAGCTGGCCCTCCAGTGGGTTTTCAGAGGCAGTAAATCACATGAGAGGAGACTGCCCATCTTTCTCCTGTGGAGCAGAGGGTGGATTCGAACTTCATGGTGGTGAAAGGACACGTTTCGTTAGCTCTACATAAGGTGGCTGATTTAATCAGTGGGAACTGAGAGCCGCATGGAGAACAGAACTGCCTGGATTTGGGTGGACACTAGAGGAGACTGTTTAGTAGAAGCGTGTGCTCACTGAGTGCAATCATTAGAGCCATTAGTCTGGTTTTTATAATGTTATCTCTGGTGCAACCCAGAGAATACTCTAGAAATACATTTCACATACAATTATCCATTTATGATTGTGTTAAGAGCATTTCCTTGTGTTAATAAAGTGTCTTCATAATAATAAAATTAAGTCTCTGTAGGTTAACGATAACCTTAAGTTCATCATATTGTTAAATAAATTGGCTATCCTACAATAATTCAACTACTCTGTGTATAGCTAAGTGGTTCTGAAGCTTGCTCTCTTTAAATAAAGATGCAATAGAGCCCTCAGTATATAAGACGGTTTCTAGACACAGATGCATGGAGGTGAGTTCTCTAAGCCAGAGGGGATGAGGTATTTAAAGTTACTGAACTATGCTGCAGATTCATTTTTCAGAAGTGTAATATTTATGTCCACTATTGAAGAAAGAGACCCCCTTATCTGTGGGAGCTCCCACCATCACCACTGCCACTGCCCCCTTCAACCTGGAGGCCTCATTGGCTTCAAATCCAGAAACTGGTCTCTTTGGGGCTTCTGGAGTGACTGATTTTACCCAGCAATGGCCAACCTCTTTGTGTAGCTTAACTGGCCACATTAATCAAAACAGCTTGTCTGGTTCAAGGTAATTATTGTGGGGAATGCCTCCAAGGATTTTTTTCTTCCTTCGCAATCCGCACCTCCGTGAGGAAATGAAAGCAAAGCCCAAAGTGGCGACCGGTGGGGGCCTGCCAGGAAAGGACAGTGCTGAGAGGGCCACCAGGGAGGTACCAGTGCACCTCCACATCCATTGCTTCCCTTCCAATTCACAAGAAATAGCCCCTTAGCCAAGAAACCGTGGGAGGCCAAATGCTCTGTGCTCACCACACCAGTCCGCCCCTGTGTGGCTGCAGGCCGACTCTTCCCAGGCAGTCTTGTAGTGGATCAGGTGCAAGGAACAGCGTGTTTGCTTACTGCTGGCTGCTTCCTTTGGGTTCCCACTCTCAGAAGTCTCCTGGGTGGCAGATCTGAACTCTGCTCCACTGGGTTTTAAAGCTGTGACCTTTCAGGGATGGATCACCAAGTCTGTCTCCTAAAGCAACTCTGGGTGGATTTAAATCCCCGGTCAGTCTAGGGCTCAGTCATTTGTGTGACCAGCTGAGTGCTAGTCAGCGAACATGTGGCTGAAGGGAGATCTTTCAGCAGGAAGAAGGTAAGAGCAGGATGTCTTCTCCTCTCTTCTCTCCCCCTGCTCTCCTGTTCCTTCCTCCACCTCTTCCTCCTCAACTCCTTCTCCCTGTCTTCCTCTCTCTCCTTCTTGTCCCTTCTCCTCTTCCCTCTCTCCCCTCTGCTCCTCATTCTCCTTCCCCCTTTATTCTGCCTGCTCTCCTCCAACTCCTCCTCTTTCTAGTCTTCTTCCCCATCCCTTCCCTTCCTTTCCTGCTTCCTCTTTTTCTCCTCGTCCTCCTCCTCCTTTCTTCTTGTTCTTGTCGTCGTCCTCCTCCTCCTTCTTCTTCTTTCTCTCTCTCCCTCTTAAAATTTAAACCCTATTTGGATTCCAAATATCATGTTCAGAATTTGACATTGGAAGTCCATCACTCAGCAACCGATGTGATGAGAGGGTTTGTCCCGGGGATGGATCTGATCCTCACACAATGAGCTGCTGAACCTGTCACCTGACCCTTCACAAAGGCAAGACCTACTTTCTCCCATTACTTCTGTGCAAGAGTCGCCCCAGGAATGGGCCTCCCTGTCCCGTGTGTTGGTGATGTGGTCAGGCAGGGCTGGCCCAGCAGTCTCTCACGCTCACCCCAGGCCTATTTCTTAGAAATAGAGCAGACAGAGAGACTTTCATGGGGTCATGAAAAGACCACATTCTAGGCCTGTGGTCTCCACAGCTGTGAAGGGTTTACGAACACCTTTCTAACATCAGTGGGGAAACCCCATCCAGACAGGGATAGGTGTGGGACGATGCAGCATCATGACAAATCCACACTGCTCTTCAGTTCACTGGAGGGGGCATGATCTGGTCCTCGCTCAGGGCCTGAGAGTGGGATAAGAAGGAGACAGAGGAGGAAGGCACCCAATAAAGGCAAAGACTGAACACTTGCCCTTGGGGCTTGGAGGTCATGTCCACGGAACTACGGAAGACATGTGGCAGCTTCATCAGACTCCACCTCTTAAGAGCCAGAAGCCACTGATACGGGTTCCAGAGACCCAGACAAGACCAACCATCTGAGTGCTGTCTGTTCTAGCAAAGGACCAGAAAGAGTCTAATGCTCTACTGCTCAGATAAGGATGCTGGTACAGAGGAAATCAACACTACAAAAAAACCAAGACGTAAAATACTCCAATAAACATGATCACACCCCAAAGCAAGGCCCTGGCTCTGCTCACATGTCTCAAAACAGGCCTGGTGAAACACTTCCGTTTGTTTACATTTGTACAGACAAAGTCCTTGTAAAGAAGATGCTTAGTGAACTCAGTCTGATAAGGATAAGTACTGTATGAGACCATTACAGAGGAAATGGAAAGATAACTAGTGATGCTTTTACGAAAATCCAGGATGGGGGTTGCAGATGGTAGGAGCAAAGGAGTGAGGCTGGGCAAGGGAGTAATCATAGGGTCACACAATTTAATGGGTAGAGGGAGAAGTGGGTAAAGGAAATGAGAAAATCTGGTGTAAAAAAACAATGTATACAAAACATGTAAGTAAATTCATATAAAATAAAAAATTTATTATTAAAAAAATCTGTAAGAATTGATTCAAGACATTTCGTCAGGGAAGAATTCTTGGAGTTGGGAGAGAAGAGGAATACAATTCTTACTCCCCATGCTTTTAATCCACAGCTTCTTACCGTGGAGTGTGTCAGTAATTCAAAAACACGTGAAAAGAAAAATCAGAGGGAAAAGAATCAAATAACGAATGAGAGGAGAACCCAGTGGTTCGACTTTGGGGATTTTGAACCCCCATGATTTCATGACCATTTCACCTCTCATCTCATCATTTGCCTCTTTGTAAACTGAGGAGCCTATGAGTCAGAACCAGTTCACGTGGTAATGAGTAATGAGGCCTGGTGGCACAGTGCTTAAATGCTTGGTTGATAACTAAAATATGAGCAGTTTGAACCTACCGGCCACACTGTGGGAGAAAGCGGTGTCAGTCTGCTTCTGTCGAGGTTCCAGCCCTGGCCTGCTGTTCCACTCCCTTCCACAGGGTCATCGACTCACAGGGGGTTTGCATTTTGAGCAATAAGCCAGTAGCCCTTGGGTAACACAGTTACACATCCAGATGATTAAAGCAAAAGGTGGTAATTAGACCATTCCAAGAGGCCTCTCGAGAAGGCAGGCGGCTACACTGCTTCTGAAAGGTGACAGGACGAGGGGCACAGTCCTGTTCTGCACACAGGCTTCGGGGGGTGTGGCAGCACAGAGTGGCAGCGGTCTTTGTTAGTTTGGGTTTGGTCTTAAGGAGTCTGCAGTGAGGAGAGCAGAGGTCTGCAGGTGGGGAGTTAGGCACAGAGCCCGGCTCCGGTCAGTGTGCTGTTTAGGGAGGAAAGGCGAGACAGCTGGCTCCTGCTATAGAGGGTAAAGGCAGACCGATCAGAAACCAGGAGAAGGTGGTGAATGAATGTCTGAGTCAGGCCCTTAGGAGCTGGAATTCCAGCCCACCAGCAATTAGAAGGAAGGTTCACAAAGTCCCTGAGTTTTCTTCTTCTCTCCTGGAAAAAGGTGCTACTGATGTCCATCTAGCCAGGTGTCTCTCTGTTCTTCCTTCTCACCCTCTACAATCAACAGAACCTGGTGCTCAAGATGAGAGCGGAAGCAGCAGTAGAGCTGTCCCTTCCTGGACCAAACAGAAGTCTTACCCAGGGGTTGACGTGAATATGGAAAGCGGAGAACTGCTGAGGCGGCTGTTGACCATCGAGTCAGAACCAACCCTCCAGGGGGTTTTCAGAGGAAGTTAATCACACAGGAGGAGATGACCCATTTTTCTCTTGTAGAGCAGTGGGTAGATTAGAACCTCATACTCTGGGTTGCCAGCACGACTCCTTGCCATTAGGCCACCAGAGCTCCCCAATGACAAGGGACAATGAATAAAGATGACAGAAGTGATGCCTTTGAGCTGTGGTCTTGGAGAAAAGTATTGAAAAATGCCATGAGCTGCCAAAAGAACAAACAGCTCTGTCTTGAAGAAGGTGCAGCCAGAGTTCTCCTCGGAGGCGAGGATGGCACGCTCGTCTCACACACTTCAGGCGTGTTGCTAGGAGAGCCCAGTCCTTGAGGAAGGACATCATGTTAGGAAAGGTGGAGGGACGCTGAAGGAGAGGAAGCCCCTTAACCGGGTGGACTGGCACAGTGGCCGCAACAGTGAGCGTGACAGTCAGAGACCATGAGGGCACCGCAAGGCAGGACAGGGTTCAGAGCTGCTGTTCACAGTCGTCCTGGACTCACCAGCACCTAACAATGTGTGACAATACGTAAGGCAGAAGTGGAAGTCAGGGGTTTTCACGCGTGACAAAATCAGAATCACCTAGAGGGTCTGTCAGACCAGAGAATGCCCATCCCACCCAGCGTTCCTAATCCAGGAGGTCTCAGAAAAGCCCTTAGAATTTGTGTTTCTGACAAGCTTCCTGGTGCTGCACTAAGACTGGGCCATGTTGGCAACTGCTGATGTAAAACTCTTGACCCAGCAGTCTGATATTCTGGAGCATTCAGAGGAGATGCCTTATTCTGGTCTAGGTTGCAAGGTTTATCCACATCAGACAAAAGGAATTTGCAGGGACCTGATCAAGATTTGTTTTCTCAAATGCCAGAGGTACCTGTGGGGTCAAGAAGATGGTGGTCAGGAGGATGGGATTCTGGCCACCCCAAGCTGAGCTCACCGAACTGCATAGATTCAGTCATCAATACATTTGGACAGAAGGGAAAAATCTATTTGAAGAAAAATGCTCCACTTAAATGCAAAAGCAAACAACCAAGCAAAATATTTCTAGAAGTCTAGACCCCGGGTACAAGCTGGGCATGCAGTGGGCTCTAAGTGTCGCCAGACAGGGGAGCTCCTTGCTCAGAACCAGCCCCACCCCTCATCTCTGAGCCCTATCTCACCAGCCTCCTCCCCACGGAGATTTGACCTTCCTCCCTCCCCCTCCAAACCCGCGGGCAGCACCCACTTGGACTCGTTTTGTGGACTTGTCTCCATCTGGGTACCTTTCAGATTCTTTTGTGAGAATAAGGCAGCGAAAGTTCCAGGTCAGAGACGCTGATTCTGTCTTTAGAAGCATTAAGTTCGAGCCCAGCCTGGCTCTGCCATTCACGGTCTGTGTAATCTTGGGAAATAGATCCTTTCTTTGACTCAAATTCCTCACTTTAAAAATCAGGATGAGGGTAGGAGTTATATGCCTTGGGGAATTGCCAAGAACTCTAGGGGCGCAGTGTTTAAAATCATAGGGTTACACAATTTGATGGGTGAAGGGACAGATGGGTAAAGAAAATGTGTTGGAAAGATCTGGTGTGAAAAACAATGTATATGAATTTTGTAAGTAAATTAGTATAAAATTTTTCTTTCAAAAAATGTATTCGTTAACCAACTCTCAGTGGTTTGAACCCAATAACCACTGGACAATGCTGGACAATCTGCTTCTACAGAGATGTGCAGCCTTGTAAACCCAACGGGCAGCTCTGCTCTGCTATCCCCTGTCCATGAGGCTGGAGTCAACTGGATGCCATGAGGGTCATTTTAATGGGCACAGGATTGGCAGAAAATACCAGGAGATAGGAGTCAGCCAGTGGCACACACCACTCCCAGTACAAAGAAGAACTAAACGCCGGCTGGCACAGGCGATGCTTAATGAAAAGGTCATTGTCTGGTTGCCACTGTTCACACAAAAGATCATAGACTCGACTCTGGCTCCTGTCTTTTAGTTCTTAGTGTCTGACTTTACTCAATCAGATCTCCTTTACTTAACTTCAGCTAAATGGAGCCCAGGCCTGGCGCCGGTTCCCTCAGCCTGTGACCGTAGAGGTTAAATCCAGCCCTCTCTTGTCACACTCAATATCCTTTCCATTGCCTCCCCCGATACTGTCACTGGGCAAGAGATTGCCAGCATCCAGGCCAAGCTGACGTGTTAGTCTTTTCTGCTCCATGTGCCTCTAGATTTCAGATCAGAGAGTTCTTGGTTCAGCACATTTTATCCTAATTGTGCATACTTGTCCGGCTCCACCTTACACACAAAACCTACTATTTAATCCTCTTCGAATCCTCAGGCCCTACTAGGATGCATTCGGTAGGGGCTCAAGAAATGATGGCTCTATCCATCAGTTTCTACCCCAGCCCTTGGCTCCCGACTGTAAAGGTGAAGTGAACCTTCTGATTTGGCTCCTTTCATTTGCGGACAACATCTCAACTCCCTTTTAAACCACCATCCCCGTTTGTCCTCCTCCCCTCTGGTTTGCATGTTAAATGAAAAGCGAGTATAAAATAAGACATGGATTAAAAGCCAAGCCATAACGCGAGCCCCATGGATGAACTTCAAACAGGGACTTGAAACATGCAAAATAAGAACCAGCTTGGCCAGGACAGGGGAGAAGGAGCTAGGACTTGGTGACTCCCTCAGATGTTCTGAAAACACACTTTGATTTCATATATTTTGAATTAAATTGATTGAAATTCAAAGCTCAAGCCAACATACCACATTTCCTTTGGTCAGAAGTGAAGTGTGAAAATAGTGTTTTGAATTCTCAGTTGGATGCACAACTCTGGGTTTGAAGTGTGACAGAGTGTGGAGGTTTTGGGTTACTGGAAATTTCAACATTCCATTGGCCGAGTCTTCCAAAAGAGTTAGAGAAATGAAAAACAAGAGGCAATGGAGTCCTGTGGCATCAGAAGAGCATCCACGAGGGCGCCTTGAAGCGCGGAGGACTGCCCTAGAGCTGTGTTTATTCCCATGGTGGCTGACCCACGGTGCTGGAGAAGGTCAGTGTGGAAAGCATGTCAGGGTCTCCCCAGCTCATCGGCCAGCAGACGACCAGACAGGGCAGAGCCAGAATGCCCCCTTCCTTACTGCTGATAGAAAGGATGAGAGTAATGGGAAAATCTGCACACATGGCCAGCAAAAGGAATCGAAAGTTGGATATGATTAGCAGAATGTATACACTTGAAGCCAAGGAGAGGTGACAGCATTTAAGTCATACTTTGACATTTAAATTACACTTCTTATGAGTTTTGATATTTTTTTATGTATATGGACTGAGGCTCAATGTCAAGAAGACAAAGATTCTCACCACTGGACCAATTGGCAGCATCAGGATGGATGGTGAAGAGATTGAGATTATACACAGCTTTAGTTTGCTTGGCTCCATAGTCAACAGTTTTGGCACCAGCAGCCAGGAAATTAAAAGGCGCATTGCCATGTGAAAGTCTGCTGTTAGGGACCTCTCCAAAGTACTGAAGAGCAATGGTGTCTCTCTGGAGACTAAGGTGCGTCTGATACAGGTCATGGTCTTCGCAATCACTTGTTCTGCATCAGAGAGTTGGACAATGACCGAGGAGGATAGAAGGAGAATTGATGCCTTTGAGCTGTGGTGCTGGAGAAGTGTATTGAGAATATCATGGACTGCTAGGAAAACAAACAGATTTGTCCTGGAAAGGGTTAAATCGGGTGGCTCCTTGGAGGCAAAGATTCTGAGGCTCCGTCTGACATACTTTGGACATGTTGTGAGGAGGGACCGGTCCCTGGAGAGGGACATCATGCTTGGGAGGGTGGAGGGACAGCGCAGGAGGGGAAGACCCTCTATGAGGTGGATTGATTCAGTGACTGGGATAATTGGGATGGGAGTGTCAGAGACAGTGTGATTGGCACAGGACAGAGCGGAGTTTAGGGCTGTTGTACATAGGGCCACTATGAGTCACAAGCGACTAGACGGCACATAACAACAACAACATATGGAAATTTGCTGTAATATCTAATATGTGCTCAGTGCTAAACTGCCATTTGGAGCTTTAGTTTGTACTTAGACGAGTAACCACATTAAATGGTGCAGTCCTGAATGAGTTCCCCATAACAACAGGAACAAGGCGAAAGAGTCTGAGTCAGCAGAAAAAGGCAAAACTTTATTTAAAAAAAAAGTACATGAAGATTGAAGAGGAAGAGGTAACCCTCTATTTTCGGACAATATGATTGTCTATTTAGAAAAGATAGGAAACTCTAACAAATGAAAAAATATCACAAAACACAAAACCAAATCTCAGGATACAAGATTAATAAGAAAGGATTCATTTTAATTATGTATGTTTGTTATCATTGCTATCGTGTGCTGTCAAGTGGGAACTGACCCATAGTTTACCTTCCAGTGAATTTTCTGAGGCAGTAAACCACATGGGAGGAGATTGCCTGTGTACTTTCTGGATTGCTGAGAGTGTCTTACCATACTGAGGAATTTCAAAATTTTTGTGAAATAATATAAAATACCCAGTATATTTAGCAAAATATGTAGAAGACCAACACTGAAATGATAATAGTGTGATTCATAGAAATGAAAATGACCTAACTTATGGATAAAAGTAACAAATCTATAACTCATCAATACTTGTAAACCATAGCTACTGCACAAAATGACTTACAGACGTAACGTGATCTCAACTGTGATTTTAATTGTTGTTGTTATGTGCCCTCAAATTGTTTGTAATTCATAGTGACCCAGGTAAAAGAGCCCTAAATCTTTGTCTTCCTGTCATGCCCTTTGAAATTTCCTGCTCAGCTCCTTAATTTCTTGATTTCTTCCCTTTGCTTTGGTTTCTTGGCACTCTCATGAAATATTCAGAGTCTCTTCTGATATCCATCTTGGTCTTTTCTTCCTTCTTTGTCTTTGCAATGACCTTTTGCATTCTTCCCGGATGATATCCTTGATATCCTCCCACAGCTCATCTGGTCTTTGCTCATTAGTGTTCAAGGCTTCAAACCTGTTCCTGAGATGGTTTTGAAATTCAAGTTTGATAGACTCAAGGTAAAATTTTGGTTCCTATGGATTTGATTTAATTGCCCTGGGCTTCATCTTGAATTTGCATATGAGGAGTTGGTGACCTGTTCCACAATCAGCACCTGGCCTACTTTTCATAGCAGATATTGAGCTTCTCTGGTGATTCTTTCCACAGATGTAATCTATCTGATTCCCATGCATACTATCAAGAGAAATCCATGTATTTAGCCTGCATTTTTGTCTATTATAGAAAGTATTTGCAATGAATAAATCATTGATTTTAACTATCTTTTTAAAAATATGAATTAAAAGTATATCCTGTGGAAATACAAAGGACATAGAATAATCCAAACAATCTTGAGAAATTCACCACATCTGAAAGGCCTGCTATATCAGATGCCATTTTACTCTATAGCTACAACTTACAAGACAGAGTGGTGGTAACATAAGAGTAGACACTGATCATCAGAAAAGATATTCCCATATATATCATTCAATATATTGAGGAAATTTTCTTCTATTCCAATTATGCTGAAAGTCTTTATCAGTAAGGAGTGTTGCATTTTGTCAAATGTCTTTATTACATCAATTACTAAGATCATAGGGTTCTTGTTATTTGCTTTATTAATACGGTGAATTGTATTAGTTGTTTTTCTTATGTTAAACCGTCCTTGCATTCTGTTATGAATCCCACTTGGTCACGATGTATTATTTTTTTGATGTGCTCTTGAATTCTATTAACTAGGACTTTGTTAAGGATTTTTCCATCTATATTCATGAGAGGTCTTTATAACACAATTACAAAATGGGCAAAGACATGGAAAGACTTCACAGAGGAAAATATTTGGACTCGTAAAGAAATGCTCAAAATCACCGGCAATAAGAGAGATGCAAAGAAAAATAGCAATGAGATATCATCTCACCTCAGAAGTAGTGGCAAAGCTTAACAGGACAGCAATAAATAAATATTGTAGAGGATATGGAGAGATAAGAACTCTTATGCACTCTTAGTGGGATTGTGGAGCAACCACTTTGGAAGTCAGTTTGGCATTTTCTCAAAAAGTGGAACATAGACATCCCGTATGACCCAGCTATCCCACTGCTTGGAATACACCCCCAAGAAAATGAGCACTGAGGCACAAACGGAGACTTATACACCAATATTCACAGCAGCATAATTCACCATCTCAAGAACATGAAAACATCTCAACCACAATAGAATGGACTGAGAAATTATGGTACTTTCACAGGATGAAACACTACACAGCTTGTAGGAGCAATTATTTTGAAAATTAATACTGAACTTGGGAGGAACTGGAGAGCATTATGCTAAGTTAGCTAACTCAGTCCTATAAGGAGAAATACTATATACGACCATTATTTTAGAAATAGGAAGATAACTAGGAAAATGTGTGTGAGGAGACAAGGAGGGGAGGGTCAGAGCAGAGGGATGAGGAAGAGTCGGGGGGTAATCATAGGGTCGCACAATTTGATGAGAGGAGGGACAGGTGGTTAAAGGAAATGGGAAAGATCCAGTGTGAAAAACAATGTGTACAAACTTTGTATGTAAACCAGTATAAAATAAAAATTGTACTTAAAAAAAGGTATTATTCACATTCACATGATTGTAATATTTTTAACAAATGTCAAAACTATTGAATGAGGAAATAGAAACTTTCAAATAAATTGAAACATCAACCATTACTTCAGACCACACAGAGTAACAAATTTAATGCAAAAGCCAAAATCATGAACTTTGAAAAAAATAGATTCTGTTCATTTTGTTTTCCAAGACAAGATATAGAAAGGAATAACTATAAAAGTTAAAAGATACATTAGATATAAAAATTAATATCTTCTATTTATCTTAAGACACATTTGAGAAAATTAATAAGAAAGCTACAAACCATGAGAAAAATTTGCAATACATAAATCTAATGAACACATTTTGTTCAAAATATATATAAAACAACCTAACTAAAAAATAAAAAAAGACTTGAGAATAAAAACAATAACAAAAAATAAACACTTTACAAAGTTGAAAACAAATGTATAATAAGAACACAAAACTTCTCATTATGACTTGTCATTGTTGCTGTTGTTAGGTGTCACTGAGTTAAGTACAACTCAGAGCTACCCTACAAACAACATACGTAAACCCAGACCTCTCCTGGGCCAACCTCACAATCTTGGGGACTTATAATTAAAACCACAATCAAATACTACTATACACCTACTATAAAAATTCAAACTATGAATGGTACAGTAAATTGTCTGTGGAAATGTGGAAAAAAAACGTTTTCTGAATTGTCAATGGGGATGCAAAATAGCAAAATATCTTTGGAAAACATTTTGACGGTTTATAGTCTTAATTTAATTACAGACCCACCTTTGACCTCATGATTCTAACCCCAGATAATTGTCTAATAGAAATAAAAACATATGTTCTCAAACAGATTTGTATAAAAATTTCTACAACAAATTTATTTATAACAGCTGAAAACTGGAAATAATCCAAATGTCCATCAACAGAAAAATAGACAATAAAATAATGATACAATACTGCTGTTGTTATGTGCCATCAAGTAAAAACTGACTCATAGCTGACCCTCCAGTGAGTTTTCATAGGCAGTAAATCTTAATTGGAGAAGATTGTCCACCTCTTTTATGTGGAGAACCTGGTGGATTCAAACTGCATGTCACTGG
>NW_006399752.1:29861020-29862040 GCF_000299155.1 Elephantulus edwardii | reverse complement strand
TTCCATACCTGTCCCTCCTGAAGGTTTGAGAGGCCATCACAACTTCCAGCATAAAACCGACTCATAACACGCCGGCCGTCAGCATGAAGACGAGGCCAAGCATTTCAGTATTTAAAAATTCCGGCACACCCACATGCTGCTGGACTGTTAGCCAGAGACCCCCAGTTCATCTGGCAAGTACCTGCAACTATTTTTAAAAAATTGTCTATAAAAGTTTATTTACATGCGATATTAGTAGTATTTTCATTATTTTATACTTTCGGTGGATCTTATTTCTTTGGAATGGGCACTGATTTGGACCTTTTCCAGCTGGTTGACCAGACAGCTCTTTTTCATGTTTCTTGGCATAGAACAAGTGGACTCTTGCAGTGGTGCATCCTTTCATTGAATCGTTTCCGTTCATGTGTCCTCCATTGCTAGGACCTTGTTTTTCACCAGTGTGCTCAGTTCAACCTGTATCTCTTCTTTCAGGACCATCAGTCCTTGATCGAATACTACTAATATTTACAAAATGGTTGAACATTTGCCAATTCCTTCTTGGTACAATGATTCTCTGTATACTTTCCATCTTCTGATACTTTCTACCTAGTTCAATAATTTCCTCCTAGAATCCTTGTGCATTGTAAATAAAGGCTTGAATTTTTTTCCAGTTCTTTTAACTTGAGAAATACCAAGACTGTTTTCCTTTCTAACTCTAGATCTTTGCATATTTTGTTGTATTTGCTTCCTCCATTCACCCTGTGAAATCTACTCAACTTTTATCTTTTTTTATTCACGTTAGCTATTCTGTGTTCAAATGAAATGTTCATAGTGTTTTGTGATATCAGTTGTTTTTTTTAAAATTTTTATATCTTTTCTTGTTTTTAATGACCTTATTCTTTCTTCATGCATGATGCCCTTGACATCAACTAGTGCTTGGTCATTTCTATTAAATGTATCAAATATATGTTCTTGAGATGGTCTGTAAATTCAGATGGGATGTATTCAAGGTTGTACTTTGAGTCTTGTGGACTTACTTTT
>NW_006399752.1:29830355-29850297 GCF_000299155.1 Elephantulus edwardii | reverse complement strand
AGGTTGTTGATGAATCTTCCTCCAATCCTGATGCCACATTCTTCCTCACAGAGCCCAGCTTCCCAGTTGATCTGTTCCATATACAGATTGAAAAGGTATGGAGAAAGGATGCCTCACTGGGTATACACCCTTCCCAGTTTTGAGCCATGCAGTGTTTCCTTGCTTTGTTTGTTGACTGCCTCCCAGTCCAAGTATAGATTTTGCATAAGCACCAAACATATATATAAATTTCACTACAAATGGATAATTAATACCACAGAAAACTTGGTGGCTAATAAGCATGAAAAACAAACTCTCCATCTTAATAGTTTTGCCACTGGATAGTTTTTTACTATGGAAAGTAAAATTAAAAGGTGATACTATCAAGACAAAATAATACTATTCCACATTAAAAATCTTCCATTAAAAGTATACATGTGACAATGCCAAGTGTTAATGAGACTAAGAAGACAGCAGAGCTCTCGTAGACTGCTAATAAAAAGAGAAATTGCTGAAAACACTTTGAAGAGGGAATTATAATCTATGGAAAATTGTGAAATGCTTGTACTCAGTCATCTGAAATTCTATTTCTATGTATTTATATCCTAAAGAAATGGTGACAGACTTGTACAAGGAGACTCAAGTAAGGGTGTCGTGTGTAATAGATAATAATTGGGGGAGGGAAACCCAAAAAGTAGAAAGAAACTATGTAAGTAATTTCCATTAAACAGCAGTGAATAAATTTCTTTTCCAAGTTAAATGTGCCGTCGAGTTGCTTGCGACTCAAAGAGACCCCATGTACAACAGCCCTAAATGTTGCTCTATCGTGAGTCAACCTTCCTGTCTCCGACACTCTTACTCTCATTACTCCAGTCATGGAGTCAGTCCATCTCATAGAGGGTCTTCCCCTTCTGTGCTGTACCCCCACCCTTCCAAGCATGATGTCCCTCTCCAAGAACTGGTCCTTCCCTACAACATGTTCAAAGTATGTCAGACGGAGCTCCAGAATCCCTGCCTCCAAGGAGCAGCACAGTTTCACCCTCTCTAGGATGAATCTGTTTGTTCTCCTGGCAGTCCATGATATAGTCAATACTCTTCTCTAGCACCACAGCTCAAAGTCATCAATTCTCCTTCTATAATCCCTAGTCATTGTCCAGATTTCTGAAGCATAACGTGTAATTGCGATGATCCAAGGCCTGGAACAGGCACACCTCAGTCTCCAGACTCACATCATTGCTCTTCAGTACTCTGGAGATGTCCCTAACGGCAGACTTTCCCAAAGCAATTAATCTTTTGATTTCCTGGCTTCTGGAACCAAGAGTGTTGGCTGTGTAGCCAAGCAAATTAAAGCTGTTAACAATCTCAATCACTTCACCATCTATCATAATGCTGCAAATGGACCCAGTGGTAAGAATCTTTGTTTTCTTGATGTTCAGCTTCAATTCATACTGAAGGCTGCAGTCCTCGACCCTCTGCAGCAAGTGCTTCAGGTCTCCTCAATTTCAGCAAGTAAAGTTGTGTTATCTGCATAATGCAGATTGTTGATGAGTCTTCCTCCAAACCTGATGCCACATTCCTCCTCATGCATCTCAGCCTCCCAGATGATCTGTTCCATATATAGGTTGAAAATGTATGGAGATAGGACACATCCCTGGCATACACCCTTCCCGATTTTAAATCATACAGTGTTTTCCTTGCTCTGTTCTGATGACTGCCTCCTGGTCCAAGTATAGGTTTTGCATCCCCCCCCTCTTTTTTTTTTAAAGCAAAGTATAGTTGCATAACAACAACAAAACCTAACTGCACAATTAAGTCAGTACCAACTCACAGTGACGCTACAGGAAGAGCAGGGCTCTCCCGTCCCATCAGGTCCCAAAGGCTGTGAATCTTTTCTAAGGCAAACCATTGTATCTTTCTGTTGAATGACTAGAGGGCCCAATTCACCTATTTCCTGGCCAGCACGTGCACACTTAACACTGTGCCATTCATTCATTCTCCTTAGATAAAGAGATACGTGAAAAGGGAACTAAGGAGGCAGTTAGCTAGGTGGATAATCAAACAGGTAGGTGGTAGCTGTGCTTTATCATTGAGTTGGAACTGACCCATAGCAGGTGCTCTGGTGGGTTTCAGAGGTTGTTAATTGCACAGGAGATTACACATCTTTCTTCTGTGGAGCAGCTGGTGGATCCAAACCACATGCTTTCAGAATTACAGTGCAGCTGCCTGCCACTGGGCCACCACACAGACATGTACACATGTGTACTTGTACACATATAGATCCAGGCACATACATGTGGGGTTAGCAGAGAGCAAGGAGAGTAAGATACAGTTCTACACAGATTTACTCTGATAGGAAAGGGTACTAGATGCAAAGGAGGCCCATTAGCTAACTTTGATTTCTTTCTGGTAAGAAAAAATATCTCCAGAAAAAAAAATAAAGTGAAATATTCATATGTGTCACATCTGTATTATAAAACTGTCTGCATGCTGTATTATTACTGATGTGTTTATATGTTTGCTAATGCATTTTGTCAATACCGATTTCTCTTAACTTAAAAAAGTAGCACTATGACCAAAAGTTTACAAATTTTTAGAGATAAACATGAATAATAAAATAACAAAGAAAAAGTACAAAATACAGATAAAATGAATATAGGGTGATTTCAAAATTCTGGAAATTCTGCAAATATTGCGAAGGAAATGAGGGAGGCTGGGAAAGATACAAGGGTCTTGACACTTTCCACAGAGTCAAATCTAGAAAGAGAATGTTGAAGTAAAAGAATAGCATTACGTTTGCATTTGTGAATTCTAAATCCTAAGCAAATTTTGTGTGCGTATATCATTTCTGATGACAGATTTCCAACGAAAATTCTTCTTTAGGTAAGTGAAGGAGAAGGGGGAAATTTCCCACTCAACCAGGGTGCAAACCTCTGAGGGGATAGATTGATACGGTAACTGCTGCAACGGGCTCCGGTGTATCAGAGAGGATGGCGATGGAACAGGATAGGTCAGGGTTCGAGTCTGTTGTTCACAGGGACACTAGCGTCATACTTGGCTTGTGGGCACCCAGCAATAACAAGCAGGCACAATATACATGGCTTAATTGTATTAAACATTTTCTTATATTCATTCTTTTTTTATGTTTGTTTTCTTTTACTTCTTTCAAAAGATGATTATTGTTTGAGCAGCGTAAACATAGACACATCTTACCTGTGAAGTGGAGAGAATAAAGTTCTTAAAGGTCCAAGAGCAGGATGGTGGAATAGAGATGAGGGATAAGGCTGGAAAAATTTCAGAGAGCCTAGAATCTCAGGGCAATCAGCCAGTCTTAGCAATATGCCCTCATGTGAGTTGCTGTTTGTCGCTATCAAGGTGACTGTGGTGCACCGTGACCTCAGGTAGGACAAAATGTAATGATGCTGGGTCCTGAACCACCTGTAGCCTCCACTGCTGTGTGCCTTGAGTTCCATTCAATTTGGGGGTTCATCTCCTGCCATTTTAGCTTCTATTGTCATCTGTAACCCCCTTAGAGGCTGGTTTTTAAAAAACCCTTCATCCTAAGCTCAAAGTTGTTTGGTTTTGGGTTGGGGCAATTGCATGTAAAGTAGAAAAAGAAAAGAAGGCATTTCTCATTTCCTTAAGCACGCACATCATTGTAGTGAAATTTGCTGAAAATATATGTGTAGAATGTTTCTAAAAATGAAATTGCTTTGTCCATAATTTTTTTAAAAAAATTCTGTCTACTCCTCATTTTCTCAACTCTGCGATACCCAAGAATGATAGAGCCCTGTGATGCTAGTGAGGATACTTAGCTCAAGAACTGAGCCACCTGCTTATGGACCTCCTGATCGTACAGTTAGCACTTGGCTTGCTGATCACCCGAGTCAGTGCACCTGCTGAGCTGCTATCCTAACCCTGAGGGTTTGTGCACATTGACAGGTGCCCTGGAAGGAAGACCTGGTGGCTGCTTCTGGAAAATCAACAATCAAAACTCGTGGGACATCATTCTGCTCTCACACATAAACTGACCGTGAGCCAGTGTTGATTGACGTGGATTTTATGACTTACTCTTCTTTCTCTGAGATTCTATTAGTCAAATCACTTAGCACCACAGATGTGTAATTATTTCCTGTGCCCAAAGAAATACAGTGTGCTGGACAAAGACCGCATGGCATTGGAGAAAATGCCCCCAAGTTCTAGATCAGCAACCAGTTCTTTGCAGAGATAAGACAGAGCAAAGATGGCCCCAGGTGTGGTCACTCAGTGCACTAACTGTTCCACGTTCTAGAACCATGAGCTCCTTCTGTAGAATCCCAACTCATGTTTATTACCAGTGTAATCACTGAATTATTATGTCCAGTGGCATCCCTAGAAATGATGACACCATTGCTATACTTCAGTGTTAGCACCCTCTCCATGGACCCTAAACCATGCCAGACCACACAGAATCCTCAGTAATGCTTATTTACCCACTTCAATCGTAGAATTACATATCGATAATGTATATATATGCATATACATGTAGAAAGTGGCATCAGACTTGGAGGAAGCCTCATCAATAATCTATGTTACGCAGATGACACAATCTTGCTTGCAGAAAGTAAAAAGGTTTGAAACATTTGCTGCAAAAGATCAAAGACTATTGCCTTCAATATGGGCTATATCTCTACATCAAGAAACCAAAAATTCTAAGAACTAGACAATAAGATAAAATAATAGCTGAATCAGGAAAGATTGAAGCTGTCAACGATTTCATTTTACTTAGATCCATAATAAGCACCCACCGTAGATGCCAAGAAATCAAGACCTGTACTATTGCAAAATCTGCTGTCAAAGACCTCTCCAAAGTTCTAAAGAGCAGAGGTGTCAGTTTAAAGACTGTGGTGCACCTGATCTAAGTCATAGTATTTTCAGTTGCTTCCTATGCATCTAAATGTTGGCAATGGGTAAGTATGGCAGAGAGGACATATATGCCTTTGGATGACGGTGTGGGTGAAGAATATGAAATATTCCACTGACTCCCAAAAGAACAACACATCTGTCTTGAAGGAAGTACAAGCAGAGTGCCCTTTAGAGGGAAAGGTGGTGGAGCTTCACCTCACTTACTTGGATAAGTTTTCAGGAGGGATCGGTCCGTGAGGTGGAACATCATTAGGGAAAGGTAGAAGATCAGCAGAGGCAAGGCCTTCAACAAGACTGATCCACACAGGGTCGGCCACAACGGGCTTGAGCAGAGACTGAGCAGGGCTCAGGCAGGGCAAGTTTCAGAGCTGTTGTTCCTAGGCTCGCTGTGAGTTGGAGTCCACTCAATGACACCTTACAACATCTGTCTGTATTATTGCTGTTCCGTGCCCTTGAGTCAACTATGGGCAAACAGCTCTGAAATGTGCCCTGTCCTGAGCCAAACTCACAGTCTCTGACACACATGACCTCATTGTCTCAGTCACTGTGTCAATACGTTTCATCTAGGGCCTTCCTCTTCTGTGCTGACCCTCTACCCTTCTGAGTATAAAGTCCTCCTCCAAGGTCAAGGGTCTTCTGACAACATGCCAGAGTATATGAGACAGAGCTTCAACATCCTTGCCTCCTGATCTTACTCTCTCTAGGACAAACCTAGTCTCTTGGAAATCGATAGTATGTTCAATACTCTTCTCCAAAACCACACAACTCAAAGACATCAATTATTTTGTCATCCTTAGTTTTTGTCTAGCTCTCAGATGAGTATATGTGATATAAATATGTATATATAATACAGCTGTAAATTTCTTAACTGTAGTATTTCTTAGATTGTATGAATTGTTGTTACGTGCTGTTGAGTCGTAGATGACGCATGTTGTTGTTGTTGTTATGTGCTGTCGAGTCGCCTGCGACTCATAGCGACCCTATGTACAACATGGCGCGTTGAATGAAAAACCTGAACGTTTGTGTAACTTTCATAGTTTCTCCAAGTTCATAGAGTTTTCAGAGGCACGCTATTTTGGAAGTAGATGTCACTCCTGCTTCCAAGCTTGTTTTAATAGGGAAACTCCACCAAACAATGTTCACCATGGGTAACCATTATTGTATTTGACACATCAGTGTCACAGAATTTAGCTTCATAGCAACCAGGAGTTACTTCTGTGCAGCAAATGGACAGACCAGCGCTATACCACTTAGAAGAATGTTTGATCAAAAACAATTAAAACCAAGCCTGAGGGTCGCAGATTAAAATCACCCACCTTTGGCTTGGTAGCATCACTTTCTATCCAGTAGGCCCACAGAGTTCTCTCTATGGCTCTCAGCAATTCTATGAACAACAGATCTAACCCTTGCCCCATCCTACGCCATCCCCACAATGCGAGACACGCTCAAGCCTGTGGTTACAGTCACTGTATCAATCCATTGTGTTGAAGATTTTATTTTCGTCTCTGACCTTCCATTTCTCTCAGCATGATGTCATTTCCCAAGGACTGGAACCTTAACGGTTGGTAAGTGCCATCAAGTCATAGAGGACTCAGAGACTCTTTGGATGAAAGACCTGAAATTTATATAACTTTCATTGTTTCTCTGAGTTCATAGAGTTTCCGGAGGCAAGCTATTACAACATTGTTACTTACAGTATAATTAGTACTGGTGTTAAAATATTTTCTGTTCTTCTTTTCCTTTATAACTAATAACTATCTTATGAGTATAAGTTTGAAAATTATACTAATCACCATTTTGAAGCTCAAACATCAGAAATTTTGGCGAAATCAGCAATACTGAAAATTCAACAGCCACAGCAGTGGAAACAACAACGTGAGCTTGTAGCTTGTGTGGATGCAGCACCTGACCGGAAGCATCAGTGTGCCCTGAGAACGCCAGCGTCCTGGGCAGAGCACGCCGGGAGAGTCACAAGACAAACTGCCGTAGAGCTCTGGCCCTGCAGGTATACCAGCACATGAAAGCTGGGCTTAAGGAAAATGAGTTGGTCATTATAAGAAACTACAGGAAGACTTTTATCTGAAAAAAAGATAGATGTCTACTGAAAGAGCGCACACAGACGGCCATTTTGGTGTCACCCCGTCTGGCTGTGTCACCGGTTTGGTGATCACTCTCTGTACCCACCTACCCACCACCCCAGTGCTGTCACCCACTTGTTCTTCTGTTGACCTCTGACCCTCCACTGGGGTTGCTGTTGGTTGTTGTTGTTGCCATAGAGTCACCTGTGACTCATAGCCAGCCTATGCATTATAGTTCTGAACTCTGCCCTCCCCTGAGCCAATCTCACTATCTCTGATACACCTTCCTTTATTACTCCAGTCACTGAGTCAATTCATCTCATCCAGGGTCTTCCTCTCCTATGCTGTTCCTCTACCCTTCCAAGCAGAATATCCTCTTCCAAGGGTTAGTCCCTTCTGACAACATGCTCCAAGTATGAGAGACAGAGCTTCAAATCCCTTGCCTCCAGAGAGCAACTTGCTTTCACCCTCTCCTGGCCAGACCTGTGTGTCTCTCGAGGCTCTGTGATTGCCCACCTTTCTCCAATAGACCTGCTGGTAGACTGAAGTCACCAGAGAGATCAGCGCTTGGGCGGGCAGCACAGCTCCCTACAGAGGGCAGCGGGCCCAGTCAGGGCCTTCCTGTGCTCTCTAAGCCCTCGTTTTCCTTCCATAAAGCAAGCTGGCAGTTTCTCCCTACACTCGGGCAGTTTTGAGAGACCTGAGTAAGAGGAGTGGCGGGACTGTCCCTCGTCATTTCCCAAGATCTGTGCACCCACCTTTTGCCAGCTTTGTGGGGTGCACACAGATTGCTAACGAAGCATCGCAAATTTCTGTTCAGGTTTTCAGCAATTGTGTAGACCTTGCAGCAAGCCCGTGGTCCCATTCCTTTAGACCTTGAGCTCTGAGGCCTGCAGCATTTTTTAATAGAATTACTGCCTGATTTTGGAGGGATCTAATTCTTATTATTTAAAGTGGTGTTGGCAGCTGACAGATTGAGAAAATTATCAAAATATAATTTAACTGGCATTTTGGTAAGGGGAAAAAATTGAAAACCCACCTTTACCGTTCCTAAGAGTAACACACAAAGGAACTTTCTTCCCCATTTAAAATAAAACCTGAGAAACTGTGTTCTCCCTGCAAATCTTTCCTCTGTGAATTTGTATAAGTCTTCCTAATTATCAACTTCCATTAGGGGGAAGCTTGCAAAGATACAGGAATTCCTAACAGAACATCAGCTCAATGAGGACCCGGCAGAGTGGGAGCAGGTCTCAATGTGACTGGTTCTGAGGGCACACACCAGCACATCAATCCTTCATCCCTCCTGCCTCCTGGACATTTCTCCCTGGATGTCACCTCAGGCTCCATCTGTCACGGCCCTGCATGTCACCTGTCCCTCCCCAAACCATATCTCCCTCCCGACTGCTCAGATCCTCGCCAAGGAATCAGGTCTGACATGCTGGCTTCTCTTCCCTTTCCCTCCGAGAGAAAAGTCACCAGCAGTTGTGCAGTGGTTGTGTGGTGGGTGTGTGCCATTGAGTCAGTTCCAAGGTAACCCAATGTACAAGAGACGGAAACACGGCTCGGTCCCCATCTACCCGCACAGCTGCCGGCATCTTTGAGTTCTTTGCCCCTGTGTCAGTCCAGCTCACAGAAGGTCTTCCTCTGTCTCACGTCACTTTTTTTTATTACTTTACCAAGCACGGTGTCCTCCTTCAGGACAGACCCTTCCTCTTTGTACGTCCAAACCACACAGTACGCAATCCCACCACCTCGCTTCGAAGGAACATTTTAACTGCGCTTCTTGAAAAACAGATTTCATAGTTCTTCTGGAAGTTCTGTACATGAATCATTCTTTGCAAATATTGTAATTTAAAGACATCAATTTTTAAGTGTTCTTAACTCATGACCCAGTTTCTCTGCCTATGTCATGTTTTTATTATTGTTATTGTTATGTGCCGTTGAGTCACTTGCGACTCATAGCGACCCTGTGTTCAAGAGTTCTAAATGCCGCTCTATCCTGTGCCACCTTTGCCGTCACCAACACACTCATTCCCACCACCCCAATCACAGAATCAATCCATGTCATCGAAGGTCTTCCTCTCCTTCGCTGCCCCTCCACTCTGCCAAACATGATGTCCCTCTCCAAGGACCAGTCTCTCCTTGCAACACGCCCAAAGAAAATTTGATGCCTTGGGTCAAATGTACCGTAGTCCTCAAAGTACATCCTTGATTATTAACACATTACCATGTCTGAGGAACGTTTAACCATTGAAACATGCTCTTTGATGTCTCTAACCTTATCAAGTCACCCTTTTCATCACTTGGAATGAATAACATAAAGTAGATCCACAACCCACTCAACGCTGCAGCCCTACGGGCCTGACGTCACTGAGACCAGGGCCTCAAGTCCTCTGAAACAGAGGAGGTTGACCAGATGTCAGACTGAAGTCTCCCAGGCTGGTTTATGCCGCGGTATTTGTGGATCCCGGGGATTGATCCCAGGGAGTCACCCACCCGGGCTGTGGCAAACACACAGGAAAGTTGCAGCATCTTCAGGTATTCAAGACATGTCAGACAGCAAATCACTGAGTGAATTTCCCCTATTTCAAAATAATACCTTTTTTTTTTAAAGTTAAGCAATTTCACTATTCCAAAAAGCATATTTATGGGCCACAGAATTTAATTTCTGAACAAATGAACCCCTATACTTGTGTTCAGGCCTGATATTCTCTTAAGCTGTGATTCTCCAATGCCATCTCATTAGAAATCTACTCAAATAGATTTGTCAATTAACTCATCGCAGATTGGGGGAGGCAGATAGTGACAGGTCTAGGTTTCAGACCAAAGAAAGACAGTGTTTGTTTATGTTGTTGTTGTTGCTGTTGTTATGTACCATCTAGTTGGAACTGACGCATCCCTAACCCACCAGTGGCTTTTCAGGAACTATAAATGGCACCGGGGGAGATTATCCATCTTTCGCCCAGGCAACAGCTGGTAGATGTGTACTGCCTGCCTTCGAGTCGGCCGCACAGTCCTTGCCACAAATGCTCCCTAAGAAGACTGTTGTTATTGTTGTAACTGTGTACTGTCGAGTCAGAACCAACCCACAGCAGGTTTTCTGAGACAATAGTCACAGAGAAAGACAGCGCCATCATTCTCACGCAGAGCAGCTGGTGGATTCAATCCATGTGCCTTCAGGATTGCAGTGCAACTTCTTACCACAAGGCCACCAGAGCTCAAGGGAGACTACTAGGAAACTAAAATTTATAGACAATTTCTAGTCATCATAGATTACCCTAAATAGTCACAGACTCAGATTCTTACATAATTTCGTAGTAACTCTAGGCAGGGGTTTGTTTGTTTCTTTTATAGAGATGGGAAAGCAATAATGCTGAAAAGTATGGGTGGGGGGAATCCAACAATACACAATGCAACACATACACTCAGCAGAATGGATTGGCCTGGTGGCCATGATAACAGCTTCCCACGCAGTGACGGCTGTGGAGGTGATGCGGGTTTGGGAAGGGTTTCATGCAGCTGCACGAAGGACTCTCATGACATGGAATTCACTGCAGGACACCTAGCAAATCACCACACGGCTGTTCCCTAGATAAGTAGGGAATTCCACTCGTGCCACACCACCAAGGCACCAGCGAGGGTGTGAGAAAGGTGCTCTGGGGCAGCAGAGCACGGATGGCACCCAGAATGGGCGGTGCATTTGGAAGTTCATTTGAATGGACAATTGCAAGGGTGTGTCAACTATGCCCTTCACGCGATAGGAGGACCAGGAGAGCGTCTGCAGCCTCTTCCCTCCTCATTTGGCTTGGCTGTTGTCGCACCCAGTGTAGCGAGACCACTGCTGTGACTCTGGAGAGTGCTTCCTTTGTGTCATTTCAAAAAGAAACATGTCATTATGTTAAGTTTCTCTACAACAAAGTCCTCAGTCATTGGCTCTTAGTCAAAGATAGTAACTATTGATAGGGTCATGGAATTGCCTTCTCCAGCCCAGTCACCCCACTGGACCTCAGTTCAGGCCTTACTCCATAGGTCACTACAGATACACTCTGGAGATACTGTGAATCCACTTCCACATCACCACAGTGAAGCCAGGATTACAATGAAGCAAGTCACATAACTGGTTCCAAGTATAAAATTAGGTTGTCACTATACTATTGCCTGTTGAAGGCTCTACTCTTTGATCTTCCTCAGTGAGTGCTTCAAGTTTTCTTCACTTTATGCAAAACAAATTTGTGTCATTTGCATAACGTAGGTTGTTAATGACTCTTCCTCCAAACCTAATGCCACATTTATCTTCACACAGTGCAGGTTCTTCAAATGATTTGCTTAGCATACTGATTGAATAGGTATGGAGAAAGGGTACAACCCTGATGCATATCTTTCTTGATTTTAAACTATTCAGTGTTCCCTTGTTTCTGTGTATGTGTTTTATTTGTTGTTTGTTGTTATGTGCCGTCGAGTTGCTTGTGACTCATAGTGACCCTGTGTACAACAGCCCTAAACCCTGCTCTATCCTGGGCCAATAGCACTGCTTCTGACACACGCATCCCGATTACCCCAGTCACTGAATCAGTCCACCTCATGGAGGGTCTTCCCCTCCTGCGCTGTCCCTCCACCCTCCCAAGCATGACATCCCTCTCCAAGGACCGGTCCCTCCTTGCAACATGCCCAAATTACGTCAGATGCAGCTTCACAATCCTTGCTTCCAACGAGCACCCTGGTTTAACCCTCTCTAGGAAGAACTTGTTCATTTTCTTAGCAGTACATGAAATATTCAATACTCTTCTCCAGCACCACAGCTCAAAGGCATCAATTCTTCTTCTATCCTCCCTAGTCATTGTCCAGCTTACTCTGTGTTGACTCAGAAGAATTTTATGTAACAGCATATGTTCAAGAGGCAATGGTGATGAAGACAGAAGTTCAAGCTGCTCTAAAGAACTTGGCAAAAAACAAGGGCCCAGGAAATGACAGCGTAACAATTGTTGACATATTGCAACAACCAACGTTGCCCTGAACATGCTTACCTGGTTGTGCCAAGAAATCTGGCCAACACCACCCTGGCCAATTGACTGGAAGAGATCTATATTTATTCCCATTAAAAAAAAAAGTGATACAACAGTGTGAAAAAATTATCAAACAATATCTCTAATATCACACACAAGTAAAATCCTGCTGAAGATTATACAAAAATGACTGGAACAGTACATCGACAGAGCACTGCCGATATGCAGGTTGGGTTTAAAAGAGGCTGTGGTACTAGGGACATAATAGTCAATGCCTATGCATCTTAGCTGAGAGCTGTGAATACCTGAGGAATATCCTTCTGTGTTTCATTGACTAAGGAAAGATATCTGTCTGTGTAGATCACAATAAATTGCGGCTAATCTTGAGAAGAATGGGAAGCCTAGAACACTTAATTGTTGCTCAAGCAAAAGCTATACTTGGACGAGGAAACAGTTGTCAGAACAAAGCAAGGAAACATTGCATAGTTCAAAATCAGGAAAAGTGTATGCCAGGGATGCATCCTATCTCCATACTTTTTCAATCTATATGCAGAACAGATTGTTAGGGAGGCTAGACTTTATGAGGAGGAATGTGGCACCAGGATTGGAGGAAGACTCATCAACAACCTATAACATAGATGACACAACTTTGCCTGCTGAAACTGAGGAAGATCTGAGGCCTTTTCCACAGAAGATCGAGGACTGTAGTATTCAATGTAGTATTTCAATGTGGATTGAAACTCAACATCAAGAAAACAAAGATTTTCAGCAGTGGGTCAATAGGCAGCATCATGATAGACAGCGAAGAGACTGAGATTATTAACAGCTTCAGCTTGCTTGGTTCCACAATCAACACTCTTGGCACTGTAAGTCAAGAAATCAAAAGACAAAATGCACTGGGAAAATCTGCTGTTAGGGACCTCTGCAGAGTATTGAGGAGCAATGATGTTAGTCTAGAAACTAAGGTATGCCTGATTCAAGCCATGGTCTTCACAATTACTTGCTATGCATCAGAGAGCTGGGCAATGACAAATGGTGATAGAAGAATCAATGCCTTTGAATTGTGGTGTTGGAGAAGAGTATTAAACATACCATGGACTGACAAGAGAACAGATAGGTCTGTCCTAGAGAGGGTGAAACCAAGTTTCTCTCTAGAGGCAAGGAATTTGAAGCTCTGTTTCACATATGAGTCGCAGGCAGCTCGACAGCACATAACAACCACCGCCACCACCTAGGGACCCTATTGTTTTCCCCGTTGCATTTAATTGAATGCCAACACACTATTCTCTTGTTCTATTTCATGAGAGTCCTTCTGAAATATGTGGACGTTGATTCATGTTCCAGTCCAGTCCTGTCCTTCATAGGCTGATATTGTGAGGTTATTCAGGCCTTCCCTGGTAGAGTTTGGTTTCTATCAGCCCATGTGTGAAATTCTCTAGAGCAATTAAGGTCCACATGGCTGTCACAGTTACCGTGAATTATGGGATGAATGTTGTTTCCAGATGATTTCTGATTGACTTGCTGCTCTGTTCCCGTTGTGTTGCAAGAAGGTTGTAGGATTCTGTGGTAATGTGATCTTCTGGTAGCTCTTCATTGTCCTCTGGGACAATCCAAATTCCCTCCTCTCACCCACAGTACAATAGGTCACAGTTCACAGCCTCACCTCACTCTCCTCTGTGAATTCTCTACCACCATAACTAGCCCAAGTCCCTCTGACCGATCCCTGCTGGCGTCATTGCAACTGACACCCTCTTTGCCTGGGTCATCCTAGATTTGTAGAGCGCTGGTCTTTTTGTCCTTAAGCTCTTCTGTTACTTCAAAAAGACTTTTCTCGATCTTTCTGTATATCATCTGCCCTGATTCTTCGTTCTATCTCTAGTTCACCATCCTGTTTGGCTTGGTCATGGTCCTACTGTGATTAAAGTTATCTTATCCCCTCACTTGCTTAATCTCTGAGCTCAGTGTTTTCAAGTGGGCCATAGGCTGTTATGGCTAAAGGTGCCATGTTTGTCTTACTAGTTTTATATGTTCCTAGTGACCAGTCATGTCTGAGACCTGGTGAGAGCCACAGGGGACATTTGTTGAAATATGACCCTATGAATGAATGAATAGACTGAGTGCTCATTGGAATGGAGAATAAGAAGACGACGGAATCATGGAGGTTGTTGTTCGCATGTGCCACCAAGTTGGCTCTAGCTCATAGTGACCCTGTGAACAGATCCAAACTCTGTCACGTCCTCATAATCTCTGCTATTGGAGTCTTTGTACCAATTCATCTTAATAAGTGTCTTTTTCTCTTTCTCTGACCCTCAATTTTCTGAGCTTGGTGTCTTTTTCCAAAGGCAGGCCTGTCCTGACTTCAGGCTCAAAATACATGATACAGATTCTCCCCAAAGTGAAGAATTATCATGGTTTGTGTTAGATACATCTTGGCCTTTGAACTACCATCCCTGCTCTTCCGCATTTGAAAAGGCTCCTTGACAGCATGTGTGCCCATTGCATTGTGTCTTTGGATTTCTCTCCTGCTCTTACCGTGGGTGTTGACTGTGGATCCAAGTAGAATAAAGTCTTAGACAACATCAATCTTTTCTCCCTATATCATGATGCTGCGTAATGGTTCAGTGGGGAAGACTTTGGTTTTCTTGATGTTGAAGTTTCACCCATACTGAGGGTTGTTTTCTTTTATCTTCAGAGAATGCTTCAAGTCGTCTTCATTTTCTGCAAGCAAGGTTGTGTCCTCAGCACACCATAGATTTTGATGATCCTTCATTTCCAATGTCACGTTCTTCATCCCAGCTTCTCAAATGATTTACTCAGCATACATATTGAACAAGGATGAGATCATAAACCTTGAAGTACCACCATATTCTGTTCGAACCACTGCTTCTTGGACTATGTATAGGTTCCACATGAGCACTGTTCATTTTTCTGGAATTCTTGTTTTTCTAAATATTATTTGTAATTTTTTATGATCCACAAATTAAAGGTTTTATACACTCAATAAACATCAGTAAACATTCTTCTCATATTCTTTCAACAAAGAACCATCTGGTAGCAGCAATGGTAGCCTTTGTTCCACAGCCTCTTCAGAGTCCACTTTGAACTTTCGGCCAAGCCTGTGGATGTGCTGCTCCAGCGACTGTAAATGATGCTCAGTAATATTTTATCTGTGTGTGATATTAATTACATTGTTTGATAATTTCCACATTCTGCTGCGTCGTATTTTTTTATTTAAGAAGATACAAATATGAATCTCTCCCAGTCAGTTGTCCAAGTAGTTGGCTTCCAAATTTCTTGACATTAATGAAAGCAAGTGTGCACGGCAATATCTATTTGTTGAAACGGAATTTTAAAGATATGTAATACTTGAGAGATTGATGAGAATCCTTTCTGCTTATTTCACAGATGACAAGTGTACGTAAGGAGCGCAAGAGCCATACCCAAGACTTTTCTATGAATTTGTGCAAGAACTGACACCAAGTCCAGTTCCCAAAGAGAACCAATAGTACATTTAGTTACTGTGAAAAGTCACATGCCCCAGCATAAGCAGAAAGTGCTGAGTCTATGAAGTCGAACGATGGTTTTTAAAGCAAGGAGACAGGAATGCAGAGAGAAAAGGCCCCAAAGCAGAACTGAGCAAACAGCTGTAGCAGAAACACAGAGCTTGTCCTGGACAGGAATAAGGGAGAGTTCAGTCTGGAGAGACGAGACAGTGACCTAAAGGAAGGATCAGAGCATCCAAGGATAGGTATTAGACCTGGCACATAGGTTCCCTTGGATGGAGGAGTGGGCTTGGAGGGCCTGCAATGGTAACCAGAGGCTGAAAGTTTACAGGGAGAAAAGACCACGCAGGTTTTCTGAAATACAGCCAATTAAAGACCAACCTCAAGCACACCGATGCCTGTTCAGTTTCAACTCAGAGAAGCCAACAACTGAAAACCTCTCAGGCAGCAGCCAAGTACCTTAATCTCTCTGTACCAGGGTATCGTTTCTTGGGGTGTGTGTGTCTGTTCTTGTCCAGAGTCCAATTTACAGCCTTGGTGTTGGTTAAGCACTGGACTACTCAATTGAATGTCAGTGGTTTGAATCCCAAGCTACCTCTCAGGAGAAGAAAAGCAGTTCCTTCCATAAAGATCACTGGGGTTTGGAAACCCCAATGGGGCAGCTCTAAGCTGCTGTCTACAGGGTGTCTGCAAATTGGGTTAGGATATGCAGGGTCCTGTATCTCAGGAAGGAATATTTAATAATATTCACTGAGCCACATACATTATTTTAAGTGTTTTTTCAGTATTTTGTGGCATTAAAATTCTTTTGTTCTCATAATATTTAGATGTTGTTAGGTGGAGTCAATAGCATTGAGTCATAGCGACCCTGTGAACAACAGATCTGAACCCTGTTCTATCCTGTGCCATCCTCCCACTTCCTGGCACTCTATAGCCCATTGCAGCAGTCACCATGCCAAGTACCCTGGTTGATGAACTTCTGCTCCTTCGCCGACCCTCCGCCTCTCCAAGCGTGATGCCCCTCTCTTAGCAACAGCCTTTCCTAAGAACATGCTTAAAATACGTGAGACGAAGCTTATCATCTTTGCCTCCAACAAGCACTCTGGCTGCACTTTCATATATATCCATAGGAAAAATAGAAATTCGTTTAAGAACAAAAAAACCATGTAATCCTGTAACACTGTTTCCTACTCACAACCCCCTTTCGGAGGTCTCTGATGCTACAACCTTTTTAGAAGTAGACTGTCACAGTTTTCCACCATAGTGGTTGGGGCCCTCTTGCTGTACATAACAGCAGCAGCGGCAGTAATGCAAGCATAGGAACTTAGAAGAGTCGTAGGACGTCAACACTCCTAGCATCTTTCCTTCTTCCTCTAATCCTGATGGTGAGTCCCCACTCTGTTACAGTCAGCATTCAAAGAAGCACTGTCCACAGACCGTGTCTGTGTAAAATCCCCAGGCTTCTCACTGCCATGGGAGGAAGCCCAAACATCTCGCTGAGATTTGCAACTTGGCATGTTGTTCTAACACCTTTGGTGTCTCTGAGTGGCATACACGATTACAGCATTGAGCTAAGTGAACACTTATCCACCCATGAGCAGGTCAAAAGAGGGATCTTGTGGAACACGTCCTAAAAGCCAGAGTTACCTTCTAGCATTATGGAGTCACTGTGGGGATGAGATGACCTCATAGCAACTGGTAATGGTTTGGGTCAAGAGTCTTATCTGTCTACGGCTATTTTCACAGACAAGGATTCTGATGGCATATGTATCGGGTGGTTAGATGTGAGTGGTTTAAAACGATCGCCATCCTTGACTAACGAAGAAGCTCAACGACAGCCCGTGATTGATTTTGTCGTGAATGTCTTGCAGCCCAAGCCCCTCCTTCCCCCAAACAACTTCGCTCTCTCATGTCCACCTGCAGACCCCACTGGCCCATCCTGAACACTCTTCCCACTCTCTCTCCTACAAGCTCCCCATTTCCTCTCACCCAGCACCCTCTTGGCATGCTAGTGCTGCTTCTGGTCCACATAACCACAGAACAGTTCTGTGGACAAGGTATCCTTTGTTTTCAGATATGCACACCGACTCCAAGAAATCTCAGGGTCCGGTAGCAAGGAGGACACAGTGTGAGAGCTGGAAGCCCACAGCTGTCTGGCTTCAAGACCACTTTCCTCATAACAACCTCCCTGGAAGAGCTGAGATGAGGGCAGGCTCACTGTGAGCAGAGCTGAAACGCTCAGTGGATTGGTTCTCTCCTCTGGCTAGTATCCCCACCCTGTAGCTTTCCCCCTTTGTCAAGAAGGATGGCTCTGGAGTGACCCCAGGGCCATGCAGCCTTGACCACTGGGGAAGTACAGACCCTGCATGAACAAGCCTGGTCTGAGAAGTCAAGCACAATGGAGTCAGAGGGGCATATGCATTTTATCAGAACCAAACAAAATTGTGCTATAAACATTCCACTGCCAGTGAAATCACAGGCTTCTTTGAAGATCAGTGTCTGTTTTTAAATGTATCTATATTAAAAAAAAAATCAACAAAAAAACACTGGACCAAATTTCCATGCTGCCAGTGGGGGAGGGGGGATGACGTGGGGGTGGAAGGGAGGGGGCAATGGTTGAACTCTGGGAAATGAGATGAGGACTAGGGGGAATGGAGCCCTGCTGTCCCAGATTAGCAAGTTGATTAAAAGCAAGTCTCTCTCTCCTGAGCCCCCTGCCCCCATCCACAGCCCCCAAGCCACTAACCACAGTTATTTCTAGGGTCTCTGCCTGGCTTCCTCTGTGTGCACAGACTCAGTCACTGGGGATCAGAGTTGGGTCCTGGGAGAGAGAGGAAAGGGACTCCAATTCTCTCCAATCGCTGTGGACTCTGGAAAGCACTGGGCCTTTTAACCCTCTGTGGACAGTCCAGAGCCGGAGACCCTGCTCTCCTGGATGAACCCCACAAATGCTCAGCTGAAGCCCTGCTCTGAACTCTGCTGTCACCCCTCCAGACTCTCCTTTGCAATCCCCGTGGGGCCAGCCACTTTGCCTGCCTCCCTGCTTACTGTCAACCCAGCCCCTTGACGCAGCGTCTCTGGATGCTGACCCCGCTGGAGTCCTGCTGGATCTCTGTTCCCTGCTCTACAGCCGGGTTCCAACTGTTCTGCCCACGCTGCAGCCACTTCTATCTCATTTCTTAATGTCCTTGTTGTTGGGCTTCCCGACCAGTCTGTTCTGACTCCCAGGGACCTGTGTCCAGTAGAACAAAGCATGGCCCAGCCCTGGACCCTCCTCTCACTTGTTGCTGTACCAATGACCATCGTCACAGCCACCGTGCCCACTGCTTCCCGTTCAATGATTCTCCACTTTACGAAGCATGGCGCCCTAGTCCAGGGACTCGCCCCACCTCCCAACATGGCCAGAGTATGTGACGTAGTCTTCCGATGATCAATTATCAGGAAAATTCTGGTTCTACTTCTCTGAAGCCAGATTTTTTCAAATCTAAAACACATTGAGTTGCAGTTACTGGATGCTGTTCAGCTCAGACTCCTAGTGCCCCGTGCACAACAGAACAGAACTTTTCTGACAGTGCTTTTTCTTCTCTGCTGTGCTAAACCCATAGCTGTGTTCCAGCTCATTGTTCTAACCACTCTGTCCATCAGCTTGGCCCCTGGGGACTGAGAGGTCTGGAACGCAGGGAGAAGTGTGGACTCCTGAGCGTGCCGCTGATGCCCATTTAAACCGCAGATGGCAGGGAATGAGTCAACCAGAATCCAACTAGATGAAGCATCGGTGATTCTTGCTGTGAACTGGGGTCGATTGCTGTAACCTGATGGCTTGCTCTGGACTGGACAATGCTTCTGGACACAGGTGCACAGAGTTTCCAACCTGAACAGAGGATCTTTAAGGAAAAGGGGTGTGCTTGTTTCCTCAGAGAACTGGTTGGATAGGGATGGGTGAATCAGCCGTGGGCTCCCTAACACGTTGTAATCTGTAGTATGTATCTAGGCATGAAGAAGCTGCATGCACACTTTGACAAAAGTAGTTGTTGGTGGAATGATTGTGAGGGAGAAAAAAAAACCCATAACTTAAATGAGTGAATGAAATAAAATGTAAGTGGCAGATCGTATGGAGTGTAAGGGAATAATAAAAATATCAGTAACAATCAAAGAGAACTCTTTATTCCTGACTTACTTACAAAGCATGATGTCTTTCTACAGAGAATAGACTCTCCCAGCAACAAGCCCAAAACGTATGAGACGAAGTCTCACCATCCTTCCTTCTAAGGTGAAATCTAACTTTACACTTCTTTTAAAACAGATTTGTTTGTTTGGTAGTTTGTGGCTTATTCCATGTTCTTCAACAACATGATAATCCAAAGACATCAGTTCTTCAATAGTCTTCCTTATTCACTATATTTTACATGGAAGACACCTGAAAATACTATGCCCATCAACAAACGAATGGGTAGAGAAGCTGTGGTATATTCGCACA
>NW_006399752.1:29748575-29829875 GCF_000299155.1 Elephantulus edwardii | reverse complement strand
AAAAAAAAACAAAACACACTATGACTTGGACCAGTTGTACCTAAGTCCTCCAAGTTATACACTTGCACCTGAGTAGTTCAGAGAGACACTGTAAATCCATCAATGCAATAAATACCTATTTGGAATTTTTCTTTTTTTGACTGTTGCTTCCAACTGCATTGATTGTGAATCCAAGTAAAATGAATTTTTTTATCAATTTTATGCTTTTACCATTTATTCTGATGTGTTGTTTGCCCAGGTTTGTGTACTCCCCCACTCCGCCCGTGCTAAGATGTAATTGATGCTGAAGGCTATCTTTAAGTGTCATCAATACTTGTGAATGCTTCAAGTATTCTTTGTTTTCTACAAGGAAGGTTGTGTGAGTAGCACATCACAGACTGTTGATGAGTTTTCCTCCATTCCTAACAACGTGTTCTTCATCATATAGTCCAGCTTTTCTGTTTCTTTCTTTTTTCATTTTTGCACATTTCCTTCCCAACTCTCCCAGCCACAGTCCAGCTTTTCATATGATTTGCTCAGCGTACAGACTGACTAGATATGGAGAAAAGATATGACCTGTTGCACACCTTTCCTGATTTTAAACCATGCACTGCTCCTTATTCTGTTCAGACAACTGCTTCTTGCTCTATGTATGTTTCTTAGGAGCACAATAAAGTGCTAAAGAATTTTCATTCTTCTTCATATTATCCATCATTTATTATGATGTACACAAATACATTTTCATAGTCAATAAAACACAGGTGAACATATTCTGGCCTTTGCTTTCATCTAAGGTCCATCTGACACCAGCAATAATATCCCTCTTCCATTCCCAAGCCTCTTCCATGTCTGGTTTGAATTTCTGACAGTTCCTTGTTGATGTACTACTCCAGCCATTTATGAATTATCTCCAACAAGATCTTGCCATATTAACTATGCTGTTCTATAATTTCCACATTAAGTTACATCCTCTTTCTTGAAATGGACACAAATATGGATGCTTCCCAGTCAGTCAGCCAGGTTCTCCGAGTTTCTTAGCACAGATGTGTGGACATATTTAGAGTTACATCCGTTATTTGGAACATCTTGACTCGTATTCTATCACTTCCGGAAGTTTTGTTTTTTCTGATATCTTTAGTGCAGTTTAGACTTCTCCATTCAGTACCCTTACCTCTTGAATATGCCCAACCTCCTGAAATATCTGAGGGAAAACCAGTTCTTTTTTTGAAAGTGACATTGTATCTTCCTCCCATCTTCTGTTGACGCTTCCTATATCATTCATAATTTTGCCCACAAAATTCGACACTTGAGCTTTCTTCAGTTCCCCCAGCTTGAGGAATGCTGACGCATCTTGTTTGAATAGCCTTTTCCATATCAGTGTTACCTGTATAAGAAGGTCTCACAAATTCCTCCTATCAAAATTTCTGTCTTGATCTCAGTGTGAGATCTGTGATTTCTACGCCTCCTAGACATTTGTGTGCAAATGCTGTGTAAATTCCTTACACTTGAATTCCCTCCAAGCTGAATTAGGAAGAGGTCATGGCACCAGGGATATTATCTCTGAGGTCAGGTGGATCTTGGCTGAAACCAGAGAATACAAGAAAGATGTTTACGTGCATTTTATTGATTATGCTAAGGCACTTGTGTGGGTCATGAAAAATGGTGGATGCAATGGGGGCTTGAAGAAATGGAGTGATAATAGGCATAGATTAATAGCAATTAATTATATAAAATATAATGCATATGAATGATCATATAAAATATAATGTAATGTGCATGAATGAATGACAATTTAAATTAATAATTGCAAGCAAACCAGCAAAAATATTTAAAAACCTTTTTAAAATATGAAAGAAACTTACATGTACACTAAGAAGCAGTTGTCCAAACAGAACAAGAAAACCCTATGCAATTTAAAATCTGGAGAGGTGTGCATCAGAAGTGTATCCTTTCTCCATCTCTAGACAATCGATATGTTAAGCAAATCATTCGTGTAACTGGTCTATATGAAGACGACTATGGTATTAGGATTGGAGGAAGACTCATCAACTTGTATTATGCAGATGACACAACGCTGTTTGCTGAAAGTGAAGAAGAATGAAGTACCTACTGCAGAAGGTCAGAGACTTCAGCCTTCCATCTGTGTTACCCCTACATACCAAGGAAACAGAAGTCTTCACACTGGATGATTAGATGGGCTTTTTGTCTCTATATATGTTTCTGGTTTGCTATATTAGCTTGTCAATTATTAAACTCTTCTCCTATTATTTTTATTTTGTTTCTCTTCTAGGAAACCTCACATCCTATCTGGTGTTTTGTCTCACTCTAATCTTTAAAGGCTGTGGACTATTCCACTGGGTGACTGTGCTAGGGTTCATTCAGCCACTCTCTTGTGCCTCCATGTAGGTTCTTCTGAGTTTATATTTATAAACAACAAGGAGGTAAATTTTAATAGTCATGCACTTTCACTAAATGTCAGGCCCTGTGTTAGCTCTTTTCAAAGATGTCATCTCCCTGAGGTTCCGCGGGCGAGCATTTCCATCAGCACAATCAGCGTATGCCAGGCAAGGCGAGGTGATTGTTTATCTAATTCGTATCATAGCTTCGCTTTGTAGTTAAATCCCACAGCATCTCCTTTCTCCGGTTCTCACAGAATGAGATGCAACATCGCTTATTTGAGAAAATTGCTAATATTCAACCACTACGAGGACTAAGTAACCACCATGCAATGCCCCCTACAGATGTGGAGAGCCTCGCACCACCATCGTAAATGTCAATTAAGTAGGAATTGTGTTAGAATTCTCATTTAAAAACCCTAAAATTAAAACTAAAGCTCGTGGACTGCTAGGGGAACAAACAAGTTCATCCTGGAGAGGGTGAAGCCAGGCTGCTTCTTGGAGGCAAGGATTCTGAAGCTTTGTCTGACAGACTCTGGACATGTTGCAAGGTGGATCAGTCCTTGGAGAGGGACATCATGCTTGGGAGGGTAGAGGGACAATGCAGGAGAGGAAGACCCTTGATGAGATGGATCGATTCCGTGACTGGGGTAATAGTGATAGGCGTGTCAGAGACAATAAGATTGGCAGGGGATAGGGCGGGCTTTAGGGTTGTTGTATACAGGGTTGCTATGAGTCACAAGTGACTTGACAGCACATAACAACAACAACATTGTTGTCAAGTCATAATGAGATCTTAGCTGACATCCCAGCAGGTTTTCAGGTGCCACAGACCACACGAGGGGAGATGGCCCATCTTGCTTCCAAGGGGACACGGATGAACTTGAAACACTAGACAGGCTTGTTCTCGGGGTTAGTAACACGGCAGACAGGCTTCAGGCTGGTTCAACTTTGTTACCCTGACCATCCAAGGTGTAGGTGATGCTCAAAGGCGCTCTGGGGTGAAGTCTAGGGAGCTGAGCTGCAAGTCCAAAAGCAGGAGGCTGGTGGCGTGAATCTACCAGCAGTCCCTCGGGGGAAGATGGACAGCATCCCTCTGTATAAAGGGGAGTCTGAGAAGCCCAGCAAAGGGTCAGCTTTGAGTAACGTCCACCTGAACAACAATGAGTAAGTGTTGTGCATGCTTTACAGCCAGATCAGCAACTGCCAGAAATAGAAATGAAGTGAAAATGGCAATGAGAAAGAGAGAAACGAGATAGAGGGAAGCTTGTTGTGTGATGTGACATGTTGTTGTTGTTATGTACTGTCGAATCTCCTGTGACTCAGCGACCCTATGTAAAACAGCTGTGAATACTGCTCTATCCTGTGCCAACCTTGCCCTCTCTGACACACTCATCCCCACCACTCCACTCACAGAATCGATCCATCTCATTGAGGGTCTTCCTTTCTTGCGCCATCCCTCCACTCTCCCAAACATGATGTCCCTCTCCAAGGATAAGTCCCTCCTTGCATCATGCCCAAAGTATGTCAAGGTATGAAGCTTCAGTATCCTTGACTCCAAGGCTCATTCTGGCTTCACCTTCTCCACGACAAACCTGTTTGTTTTAGGAGTCCATGGTATACTCAACACTCTTCTCCAGCACCAGAGCTCAAAGGCATCAATTCACCTTCTATCATCCCTAGTAACTGTCCAACTCTCTGATGCATAACACCTAATTGTGAAGACTATAGCCCGGATCAGATGCACCTTAGTCTCCAGCCTGACGTTGTTACTCTTCAGTACTCTTGAGAGATCCCTCACAGCTGACTTTCCCAACACAATTCGTCTCCTGATTTTCTGGCTGCTGTTACCAAGAGTGTTGACTGTGGAACCAAGTAAACTAAAACTGTTAACTATCTCAATCTCTTCACCATCAATACTGATCCTGTCAGTTGGCCCAGTGGTGAGAATCTTTGTTTTCTTGATATTGAGCTTCAATCCATATTGAAGACTGCAGTCCTTGACCTTCTGCAGCAAGCTCTTCAGGTCCTCCTCAGTTTCAGGAAGCAGGGTTGTGTCATCTGCATAATGCACGTTGTTGATGATTCTTCCATCAATCCTGATGCCACATTCCTCCTCGTACAGCCCAGCGTCTCAGATGATCTGTTCTGTGTACAGATTGAAAAAGTATGGAGACAGAATATATCCCTGATGGACCCCTTTCTTGATTTTGAACCATCCAGTTTCTCCCTGTTCTGTTCTGATGACTGCCTCTTGGTCCAAGTATAGGTTTCGCATTAGCACAATCAAATGTTCTGGGATTCTCATTCTCCTCAGAGTCAGTCACAGCTTGTGATCCACACAGTCAAAAGTCTTTGCATAGTCAGTGAAGCACAGGTAGACATTCCTCTGGTATTCTCTGCTTTCTGCCAAAATCCATCTTACATTAGCTATATTATCCCTAGTACCACGACCTCTTCTAAATCCAGCCTGCACATCTGGCAGTTCTCTGTTGACATATTGCTCCAAACATTTTTGGATAATTTTCAGCAGAATGTTGCTTGCATGTGATATCAATGATACTGTTCGGTATTGTGTCTTTCATCTATTCTTTTCTGTAGAATGCTTGTCTGTCAGATACTATTATATATATTTAAAAATTGAGACAGACTAGGAAGAAGGATTGACTATCCACTTCCGAAATTACAGGCTTCAAAAACCCAATGTACAATAGAGCACACTTAAATTATCGTTTGTACTCACAGACATGGCAATTGAAACTGAGATCTTAAAAATGGAAACATGGAGAAAGATAAGTAAATGGATCGAATTTGCAAAATCTGTGATAGCACGTGAGGTAAGGAAACGAAACATATTTCCTCATAATGAGACATGAATTCATATGAGGTACCAGAAGAAAAGAAAATAAAAGTAGAAAGAACATACTATTTCAAAAAATGGTAACAGGACAAGGTAAGCATTATTATTTGGGGGTATGGACATAGAGCTGAGAGTCTGAGTAGGCCTCGGTATGTGTGGGACAAGTTTGTTTATATCATAAATCCTTGTACTCTTTTTAAGTAAAAATGAAAGGAATTTGACTGGAAATATTTTAATGAGGAAAAGTATAAATATATTAAATTTATTAGAGGGCTGCCCTTGACTCCTTCTCTTTTTAAATGTGAATTTTAGCTTTTTCAGAATTACTTGTGATGACTTACTCCTCAAGTTGAAATACTGTGAGATGCTATGGATAAAATCTTGAACAATGCAGGAAACATCAGAAGAGGATGGAAAACATACACAGGTCACTAAACCAAAGGAAATGGTCTACATTGAACCATTTCAGGAATAACATATGCTCAAGAACTGGTGGTAATGAAAGAAGTTCAAACTGGACCAAAGCCATAGGCAAAAAGAAGTCCCAGAAGATTGATGGAACACCTGTTGAGGTGTTTCAACAAGCATATAAAACTGTGAATGTGCTCACCAGTGCATGCCAAGAAATTTAGAAGATGGCTACCTGGCCAACTGGCTGGAAAATATTAATATTTGTTCTCATTCTATAAGGGTAATGCAACAGAATATGGACATTTTTTATTGACATTGTTAATATCACATACAAGTAAAATCTTGTTGTAGATTATTAAGAAATGTCTAGAACAGTGTATTGACAGAGAACTTTCAAAAGTTCAAGCTAGATTCAGAAGAGATGAGGAATGGGGTGGCAAGTGAGGGGTAATATAATTTCTCATTTCAGATTGTTCTTGTCTGAAAGTAAAGAATGCCAGAAAGATGTTCCTTTCAATTGATTATGCAAAGAATCCCAGAACTTTTAATTGCACTAATGTTAAATGTACAAATAGAACAAGAGGCAGTTGTCTAAAAGGAATGAAGGGAAACTGCATGATTTAAAGTCTAAAAAGGTTATGTTGGAGCCGCGTCCTTTCTCCAAACCTATTCGACCTCTATGCTAAGCATCATCTAAGTAACTGGTCTGTAGGGATAAGAACATGGCATCCAGAGGGAAGAAAAACATCAACAACCGGTCTACCTTCTTTGCGGAAAGTGAAGAAGACTTGAAACATTTACTGGAAACAGATCAATGACTACAGCTTTCATTATAGGTTATATCTCAACATCAAGAAAATAAAATTCTTTATTTCATCAACATAAAACATAATGATAGATGGAGAAAAGACTGAAGTCACCAACTATTTCATTTTACTTGGATCTACAATCAATACTTGTAGTAAGAGTAGTCAAGAAATCAAAAGATGTGTTGCATTTGGGAAATTTGCTGTCAAGGACCTCTCCAAAGAGCTAAAAAGCAAGGATGTCAGTTTAAAGACCAAGTTGTACCTGATCCAAACCATAGCTTCCTACATATCTGAAAATTGGACAATGAACACAGAAAACCAAAGACGACTTGATGCTTTTGAATTGTGGTGTTGGAGAAGAAGCAACCACGGACTGCCAAAAGAATAAACAAATCTGTATTAGAGGAAGTCTAATGAGAATGCTCCTTCGGGGCCAGGAAGGTGAGACTTCTCATATACTTTGGGCATGTTTTTAGGAGGCCCAGTAGCTGGGGAAAGATAGCACGCTAGGAAAGGTAGAAAGAGGGTACCTGAACAAGAGGACAGCATTCAGCAAGATGAATTGACGTGGCAGCTGAAGCAATGTACTCATTGTTCTCCAAGCAGGTAGAGATTATGACGATAACACAGGATGGGCCAGGTTCCAACCTCTTGTTCAGAGGAGAGTTACTGTGAGTTGTTGACAGAATGTTGGAGAGGTCCCTAACAGCAGCAGACTTTCTCAAAGCTGTAAATCTCCAGACCTCCTGACTGCTGACACCAAAGGGGTTGACTGTGGATGTAAACAAAATGAAATAATTGACAATCTCCTTCCCCCTCTTCATCTATTATGAGATTACACACACGTGCAGAGAGAAAGAAAGAGAGATTTGTTGTTCCTACTGAGTACTGCTGGGGTGGAACTGAGTCATCGCTGACCCTCTACTGGGTTTTCTTCAGAAAAGTGGTGCCTTTGAGTTAGAGTGTTGAAGAAGAGCCCTGAATATCCCATGGCCTGCCGGGAGATCAGAACCGACACCTCCTGGAGAAGGTGCACCCAGAGTGCTTCCTAGAGGTGAGGATGGTGACCCCATACTTCGGGCGTGTTGTTAGAAGGGGTCAGTGCTTGGATAGGGACATCACACTTGGAAAGGTGGTGGGTCAGCAAAACAAGGAAGACTCTCAACAACTGACACAATGACTCTAGCAATGGGATCAAGTATGGCGAGAATAATAAGGTTGGAGCAGGATAGGACAGGATTCAGACCTGTTGTTCATCGGGTCACTTTCAATCATATAGATAGAGATGAGAGAGAGATAGAGATGATAGAGATAGAGATAGAGGTAGAGATAGAGGTAGAGAGAGAGAAAGAGAGAGGAGGGGGAGATATGGGGGAGGAAAAAGAGAGAGAGAAATTCAATATGTCTGAGGAGTAAATAAATTGAGAAGCTGGGTTATGTGAAGAAGAACATGGCACCAATAAGAATATAGTTTTGGAGGAAAACTCATCAATAACCAGTGTTATGCAGATGGCACAACCTTGTTTGCTGAAAAATGAAGAGGACTCCAAACACTTGTTGCAAAAATCTAATACTACAGCCTTCAGTATGGATTACATGTCAACATCACGAAAAAACAAACTCTTCACATCTGGACCAATCCACCACACCACAATAGATGGAAAAAAGATTAAAGTTGTCAATGATTTTTAGGTCCACCAAAAAACCCATGGTGGCAGCACTCAAGAAGTCAAAAGACATGCCGCATTAGGAAAATCTCATGTTAAGGACTTCTCCAATGTTCTAAAGTGTGAGAATATCAGTTTAAAGATTAAGGTGCTCCTGATCCAAGCCATCATCCTGTGCATCTGAAATTTGGACGGTGAATGAGGATGACAGAAGGAGAATTGACGCCTTTTGAGAATTTGGAGAAGAGTATCTAATAAGCCATGGACTTCCAAAAGTCAAACAAGTGTGCCTTGAAGGAAGTCCAACTCGGGTGCTCCTTAGAGGCACCTCACATATTTTGGACACAATTTCAGGATAGGTCAGTCCGTAGAAAAGGACATCATATTTGGAAAGTTGAAAGGTCAGTGAAAGAAAGCAAGAACCTCAACAAAAGAAGTTGACATAGAAACTGTAACAATAGGCTGAGGCATATCAGAGAAGATGAAGATGATGCAATACAGGGCCGGCTCAGACCTGTTGTTCACAGGGTCACTATGAGTCATAGTTGAATGGATGACACTTAATAACTACAATAACAACAAGATGGATGGATGGATTGATGGATGGATGGATGGATGGATGGATGGATGGATGGATGGACAGACGGATGGACGGACGGAGAGAGAGATTACCGTTAGGTACTGTCAAGTGTCGTATAACTCACACTGATTCTATGAACAACAGATCTGAACTCTATCATATTTTGAGTCATCTTCATCATCTTTGACACACTTGAGTCTCTTGTTTCAGTCACTATGTCAATCCAGAGAGAGAAAGAGGAAAAGAGAGACAGACAGACAGTCACTCAGTCAGTCCTGGGGCTTCATGATGGTGAATAGTAAGTTACAAATTGAAAAGTTAGTAGTTGGCAATCAGCCACTCCTCAAAGATAAGGCTGTCTCCTCACACAAAGATCAGTCAAGAAAGTTCTAGGGGAAGTTCTACACTTGGGGTCACTTGGGGTGCCAGTGAGAACGAATCTGTTTTCCATGTGCATAAATGTACACTCCCAGAAAGCTCCAACGTTTCCCATTTCATTCGTGATACAGCCTCCTGCCTCTGCAGAACCCAGAGTCAAGGAAAAGCATATAATCTTCTCATCCTTGTTTGTGCAGGGCAGGGACAAATTAGAAAGTTCCTTTTCTTTCCCACCCGCCTCCCATCAAGCAGCACGACTTATTTCTGTAATCAGAGGCAGTGTAAGTCACCTTTTGGGAATAAGAATTTTCTCGCCAGCCACAAATCCATTTTAGGTAAACATCATTGACCACCCACATGCAGAGATGCCTTCTTGGGAAAATGACTTTCACTCTTTGTACCTTTGAAGTGATGGCTTGGGGAGTGAGGGGTGGTCCACTAAGAAAATCTGTTCTCTACACTTCCTCCGTATAGGACAATAGAGTTTGGTTTTATTTTGCTGAAGATACATTACAATTTCCATAAATACAATTACATCCTAGCAGAAAATATCCAGCAATCACAGTGTACTCATATGCAATACTGGATCTTGGAGCACAAAAAATGGAGATCACACAGTTTTCTCAGAAGACTAAATAGTTGTTGAATGAGTCCAAGGTTTCTCATTGAAGATGTGTATTCATTTGCTCAGTAACTGGCCATCAAGTGTCCAGTTGGTGACAATCACTGTGCCAGGGTTCTACAGGCCTGGTGGGTAGGCACTTCCTTCCCCGGAGGATGCACTACAGAAGGCATGAGATTGGAGCTCACGGACATTGTATATAAGGCTCTGGCTGTTGTTGTCAGTTCTGCCTCAAGACGGACCCAGGAATTACCAAATCTGTGCTGGAAACAGATGAAATGCTGCCAGTCTTCCATCATCTCCAAGTTATTGCTAAGTTTGCGTCCACTGTGGTGGTCACTAAGACAATCCATCCTCATAAGGGTCTCCCTCCTTTTCACAAATCCCCTAATTTGCCAAACACAATATTCTTTCTCCTCCAGAAAATAATCTCCTCTGATAATATGTCCCAAGTACAAGAGATGCAGTCTCACCACCCTTGAGCATTGTGACTATGCCTTCTTTCAAGACAGAGGTACTTAGTCTTCTGGCAATCCATGATATATTCAATACTCTTCAGCACCACCATGTAAAGGCATCAATTCCTCTTCCATCTTTTTTATTTGTTGTCCAACTTTCAAGTTGTTGTTGTTGTTGTTGTTGTTAGGTGCCTTCAAGTCAACCACAATGCACAGCAATTCTATCAACAACATATTGAAATCTTGTCCTATCTGCATCATCTTCAGGGTCTCTGCCATGTTCAAGTTCATGCCTGCAGTCCCCTTGTCAATCCTTCTTGTTGAGGGACTTCCTCTCTTTTACTGAGCCTCCACTTTGCACAGTATAAGGTCTTTTTCCAAAGACCTTCTCTTGACAACACACCCAAAATATGTGAGGTCAAGTTTCATCATCCTTGCCTCTATAGTCTTTCAAAATATTGTTATGTGTTCCATTGAGTCATAACCTACTCATTGCTGACCCTCCAGTGGGTTTTCAGAGGCATTAAATCCCTCAAGAAGGAATTGCTCATCCTTCTGTCATAAAGCAGCTGGTGGATTTGAACCACATGCCTGTGGGCTGGGAGTGTGGCTCCTTACCACTAGACCACCATCAAAATATTATACTAAAAATTGCATATGATAAATATAGAACTATTTCATTATTGAGAACCTGAAATACATTTATAGAGTAATTGTAGTAGTAATGATGATGGTTTCTAGCCGAGAAACCATTCTCTGCTCTCAGAGCAGGAAGATGAATTTTCATGTGGTCCAAATGCTTGTTGGGGTCAAAACACTCTGTTATTTTGAAAATCTGTTCAACGATATTTGCTTTAATGAAGAGCCACGGTTTACCTCCTTCCCCACAGCACTTGACCCGGACACTGGGTAGTGGGAGGCCAGTGCAGGCCTTCACCTTTGGGCTTGGCTAACCCTGGACCCTGGCAGAAGTGAGAGAGAAGAGGGTGATACGGGGGGAGAGGGGTAATGGAGCCTTCCATTAATCATTTGGCTGTGTTTCCACCATTGCCCTTTCTCAGCTTGTGGTCCAGCAGTGTGTTTCAGACAGGAAAGAAAAGGAAGTGGTTACTTATAAAAGGAGGATCTGCATTTTAACAGCCTCTGGCTCCTTGGTCAGCTGCCCGTGGAGATGCAATAGAGAAAAAAGATGGTGCACAGACAGTGTGAGAGCCCTGTGGTTAGGACAGCAAGCTCCCAGGCCAGACTGCACAGGCTAACTTGGGTAAGTCAATGAACTCTTTTGTACCTTAGTTTACCAAGAGTTTGTCAGGAGCCATTGAATTGGACCTCAACTCACAGCCAGGCCGTGTGTGCTTCGAGCAAAGCCTGGCCCACCCCTGTGCCCTCGGCACAATCACTCACACATTGAACTGTGTTCCGTCGGCCGGCTGATCTTCAGCAATAGGTCGCAAAGCCTTCGTTCCCCACCGATCTTGATATGGAAGCTCCAACAAAGCCTAGTCATCAACACCACAGCAGCACGCAGCTCCCGTGGCAGACAGGTGGGGGCTGCACGTGAAGTATAGGAATCACACCACTGTCCTCAGCATGGACAGTGAGGGCTCTGCCACTAAACCACTATCTTATTGTTGCTGTTGTTGTTGCTGTTGAACTCTGGGAGCCTAGTGGTAAAGCACTGCACAGCTAACCCAAGGGCAGACAGTTTAAACACACCAACTGATCCATGGGAGAAGCGTGTTAGGTACTGCTGAGTTGACGGTGACTCATAGCAACCCTCTGAACAACGGAACTGAACAGACTGAGTGAACTGTTGGAGCAGGAAACGCCCCAGCCTCATGGTAGGTTGTAGTGCCCCACTTACCCACCAGCCTCATTCCTCACGGGGGGCGGGGGGGCTATGCTCTCTGCTTCTGTTGTCAAATCACCAAAGGTGGAGCTCTTTTACTAGGAAGAGTGCACTTTGGTGCCTGATGTCTGATTTAGAGGAGAACCCATGGAAAGTGGAATTTTCTGTTCTAAATTCTCAAACCAAAAATATAATGGAAAACTCTATACAGTCAATGAGATGTCTGTTATTTTGGAATTTCAAGTTAAAAAAGAAACAAATATGAAAATAAATCCATTACTACTGATTAAAAACTGGTATCATAAGCTCCTCCAAGTAGTTCTGTATCGGTGCAGCCTACATCAGCCCTGCTACTCACGTAACTACCAAATCAAGGTGAACATCAGTGCTCAGCTGCTCGGTGACAAGCAGTCAGGTGACAGTGAATGTGGCGAATGGACCGAGCCCAGAGTCACCGGGGACTCCTCCCTCCTTCAGGAGTTGGAGGCTAAGACTCACCCAGGAGGTGATGCACCTCCGACCCTTCAGAGGAACCCCATCCTGTTGACACATGACATCAAGACTCCAGGATCCATAATAATATGTGTCTAGCACTGTGCTTGTTTGTCACAGCAGCAATCAGACACTGATACGCTCATCACCATTTAAACAAAAGCAAGGACAGAACAGGATTGGACACATTTTGAGATGTGTGTACCTTAGGGCCATTGCACTTTTCTTGAATTTATTCTTACATCTAAACATAGGTGCAGATATTGGAAAGAAACACCACAAACAACAACAAAATAAGTGGACCTTGAAGCTAAGGTGCTCACTCAAACCAAGGTATTGTCAGTTACTATCATAACAACAAGGGTGACATGACCTCATCTCATTCACTTTGGCATGCAATCAGGAAGGACCAGTTGAAGGAAGAGCTTTACTAAGAGGGATTTACATCGTAGCAGCAGCAGCAGATCCAGGCAGAGCAGTGACTGTCAGGGGGATGTAGGGCTGGGCAGGGTTTTTAGCTGATGGGCATACTGATAGGATCTAGACCAACTGGAAGCTACCCAACAACATCAATACCCGAACCCACTGCCACCAGCTCTCAGTGAGCCCCCGTCTGGACCTGTGAAACGAAGGCTTAGTGGTTGCAGGCTGCCTCTCCTTTCTTTGACAGAGGCTAGTGGATTTGAACCTCAAATGTTTCAAGTAATAGCTCAATATGTAATCGACTGTACCTAATCCTAGATTAGTGTTAGGGTTATGCCACTGGGACTTCTTTTAGAAACCCTGATTCATAGACCAAGAAGCCCTGGACTTCAGCGATTTACAGGCCAATCTGATAACTGGATGGTTGGAGAGTCAAATCCATGATACGCTGCTCAGGACCAAGGCAGTTTCTTCCCACAAAGTCTCATAGTCTCTGATACCAGATGAAAAGCCACTATGATCGGGAGCTCCGTAGCAGGGGGCTTGGGCTGGGGCTCGGTTTTGTACGTGAGCTACTGTGGCTCCAGTAACATGAACTGGACTACCAAGGAGAATGCACCCAGCGAGAAACTGAGCTAGTTCTTGAACCGGGGCTGCCAGCCTGTTCTCGTGGCACTTGGCCTCCTTTCAGTCAGTGTCCCAGCCCCCGTCACCACGCTCTCTCTCTTTTCTGACTTTTTCCACTCCATCCCAGGCTCTCAGAGCTTGGCCCCTTCCGTGACCAGGATGAGGGTTAATTATCTCATGATAGGAGCACCAGGAGCATACGATGCCCAAATGCTCTTGAAGCCATGGGTTGGCAAAAGCATAATCACATGTCTGGAAGAAAGTAAGACCAGGGAGATCCATGGAGGCAAAGATGGCGAAACCTCATTTCACACACTGTGGCATGCAGGCAGGAAGTGCTAGTCCTTGGGAAAATACATCCTGCTTAGAAAATTCTTAAAAGAAAAGAGGACTTTCAAGAAGATGAATTGACACAATAACGGTCTTGGGCGCGGGGGAGATCCTGATGATGCTGTAGTTTCAGGCAAGTTTAGATCTTTTTACACAGGGCCAGTAGGAGTCGTAGTTGATCCAATGGCCTCTAACAACAACAACAAGGTTTGTGGGCGTTGCATTTAGTCAGAGCCCAGGCGGTGAGGGAGGGAAGGAAGGCATGAGTGATGAGGCTTCAGACGCTGTAGGGGTGCTGAGATGAAGCTGGGTCTCCAGAGACCACTCCACCCGCTATCCTAGGTTCTCTGAGCACAGCTGAGGCCAGCGGCTCTCTCTCAGGTAAACTTTCAGAAGGACCCCTTCCTCTCCCAAGACAGAATCCCGAGCCCCTTCTTCACAATCGCATGAACTTGTACCCTAACAGGATCCCCACTGAAGCTCTACTTCTATTTCCTCACAGTCACTTCTTGCTTGTTCCTGAATCGCAGTCATTTTCTCTCCCTTGCTGGTTTTCCATCTGTGAGACAACAACACTGGTCCCAAACACATGGGCGTCATGAGTGTTACAGTAGAGTGACTGTGGCACACGGGACGTCTGTGGCTCTAGCCACTCATGAGTCAATTTATGCACAACGACCTCATGTATGGTTAAACATAGAGACAAAATAAAGTCTGACAATGATAAAGCATAAACATGCACACGTACATATGAGAGAGGAAGAATGGCCAAACAACAAGATGAAGAGAGAGATTTAAACTGTACAAGACTTTGCTGTGAGAGCCATTCGGGTGCTTTCCCATTGATCACTGGGTCTCTTTTTGAGAGGAGATTGCCAAGGCTTTCTTCCTACTCTTCGGTGGTCTGGAAACTTAGCGGGAGCCTGTTCCGCATCCTCGCCACTCTCCGGCCTCCACGGCCACCTTGAGGTGTCTTGGGTGAGAGCTGAACTCAAGACATTCATCTAAAAGGGAAGACTCTTACCCCAAGCTGTCAGAGCCCTCCTTACTCAACTACTCGCAGTCTGGCATTTAAGCCGTGGATGGAGATTCTGAGATGGAGCAGACCTCTCCGGGTGAGTTGGACCTAACACATGAGCAGGAGGCCGCGTGTTTTCCTCCACAGCAGAGCACGAGTGAGCATGTATGAAGACTCTCAGGAGGGAGAAGGGGCATCAGACTCAAGACCTGGAACAAACCTATGCTGTCACCTGATGGGCATGGAGAACAGATGAAGACAAGGAGTCTCAGAGCCTGGGGACCAGATTGCATCCAGTCACCTCACCCAGGTCATCCAGATGTCCCCTAACTCATAATCCATTTCCGTCAGACTTTCTCTCAGGTCAGAACACAGCCATCTGAGAGGCCCAGGATGGTAAACTGGGCTAGGGAGAACCTCGACAGTGGATTGCATTTGAAACGAGTCTCAACAGCCCTCCATCAATCCCTCACACCCAGCCAGGGCAGAGATGTGTACCCAGAAGAGCAGGGAGCAGAGAGACACTCAAAGTGTGTCCCAGGGAGCAAAGGCGGGTGGAAAGTGGGGAGCTGACTTTCTACATTTCCTCTGCTGTCTGGCAGGGAACAAGCTCCTCTCCAGGTGGAACTAATAAAGTGGGCCCGGGATAATGGGATAAAAGCCCAGAAACATAAAAGCCGCCCGGAGGGGAAAGAGAAGGAGGAGATGGGGGATGCCTTCATCCCAATGCTGATGGTTCCCGCATTAATCAGATCTGAGTATCTGAAATTGGACTTGTCTGCTCTTCCGGGAACATTAAGGGAAGCAGCAATTCCACAGTCATAGATCTTGGGAGCGGGAGCAGCTCTTTAATCATGGGGTCCAGCCTCCTCCTGGGAGAGGTAGGGGGTGAGAGGCTCAGAAAAGGGCTGTGCACAGGACAGTCCGCACAGCGCACAGGCGTGAGTCCTGCCCTTGACTTCTGCTTCTGGGGGGGAAAGTAAGACAGCTGAGGGCAGGAGCCTGGCTTGCTAGACCAACTTGTCTCAAAAGTTCCTAACGCATCAGTGGTCTAGACTGGGGGATCCAACCATCATGGGTAGAAATCAATGCCCCAGGTTGGCTTTCATAAGGGTGGTGGTGGTGTTGATTGCCTTCAAGTCGAGCATGAACAAAAGGGCTGAAGCTCCTCTACAACTATTGACATTTATCAAAGTCCCTAAGGGTAAGGGTTGGAAATACTGCAGTGGCATGAATGAATGGCATGGGAGCACGCATAGACGCAGGGGAGAGAAGTGCAGGGGCACAGGTGCAGGGCAGGGAGGAGTCGAGGGGGTTCCTAGGTCAACCACATGGACAGGAAGCAGCCAGAGTATTACAGCAGTGGAGGTGGTTGGAGCCTGACCAAGGAGAGGTGGGATGAGATGGTAGACCAGATGGGCCTCGTGCTTCAAGCTCATGTTCAATACCAAAATGTCAGGGCTACAACAAGCATGATTGAAGGTCTGCCCTGTGGAAGTGGGTGGAACCAGCACAAGGGAAAAAACAAGGAAAACATGCCTCATAGAGACAGATGAGATGGTAGATCAAATGGACCATGTGGACAAAGCTGAGGTTCAGGGTAAAATGGCAGAATTGAGGGAAGGCATGAACTGAAGTTTAGGTTGGGACTAAGTCAAAATACTAACAACTCTTTTAATGGGAATTAGGGTCAGATTATAGCAAAACAGGAAGATGACTGCATGGAGGGTCTTTAAGAGGATGGAAGCCAATCGTCAAAGGAAAAGAAGCGCACAGAAGGAGAAGGAAGAGAATGGCTTAGGACGAATCCGCGGGAATGCACCTTGCTTTTCAAGTTGCCCTCACTGCAGCCTCTGCTTGGACGTTGAGATCCGATAGTCAGCTGGCCAGCAGCCTTCTCTCTGAAACCACAACCCTGTGCCCACTCGCAAGCCTCTTCAAACCTCGGGGCCCTTGTTTCTAGGATGGAGGTGACTGGAGAATAACTTTCTTCAAGGAGTTATTGGAGCTTGTAGAGCATGTAAAACGGTGCCTCCACTGAGTGTGTCAGATGTACATGAATGTAGTATGTGCCACTCAACAAGCATGAGGGTCAGAAATAAGCCTAGCTGACATCACAGCATGAATGTGGCCACAGACATCTGACTCATCTCATTCAGTCTTCCTGACAGCTAATGGGTGATGGGGATTATGCTAGTGTCTCTTCCCAGCTGAACATACACCACTGAAAAAGTGAAACCAAACCCACCGCCATTGGGGTAATTCTGACACGTGCTGATAGCCAATCAGGCTTCCGAGGCAGACAATCTTTGGAAGAGCAGAATGACCGTCTTTCTTCCACAGAGAAGCCAGCGGTCTAAGCACCCGCCTTTGACTTGGCAGTCCGACACGTTGCCCACGACACCACCAGAACTGCTTGGACACTACAATGCAGGGGAAACAAGGTGTTCTGGTGATGCAGTGGGTTAAGTGTTGGGCTGTTAACTGAAAGTTTGGCGGTTCAAACAAGCCAGTTGCTCCACAGGAGAAAGACCAGACAATGTGTTCTCATAAAATCTATATATTCCGAAACTTTCCTGTGTTCTGTACCGTTTAGTCACTGTGAGTAAAAACTGACTTGACAGCAGCAAGACAAGGTATGGCACAAACATATTTCTGTGTTGTTGCTGTTATGTGCTATTGAGTTCCTTGGGAGTCACAGCGACCCTGTGTACAACAGCTCTAAACCCTGCTCTATCTTGAGTCAACTTCACTGACTCTGACACATATACCCCCACTATCCAGTCACGGAGTCAGTCCATCTCATCCGGGGTCTTCCTTCCACTGTTCTTCCATCCACTGTCCTAAGCATGATGTCTGTCTAGAGACTCAATTGCACCTGATTTAAGCCATGGCCTCCGCAACTCTTTGCTGTGCATCAGAGAGCTGCTGGGCAATGACTAAGAATGACAGAAGGACAAGCAACGTCTCTGAGTTGTAGTGCTGGAGAAGAGTATTTCACGCACTAGCAAACAAAACAACCTGTGTGCCACACTTGAGTTTAGTGCTGCCTTTGTTGCAATGGCCTGGAGCTGAACTTGCATCTACTGACACTTATCTCAAGCCACAGCCTGGAGGCTTAGACTTCCCTGAAAGAGACTGCAGCAGGAAGAGAGACCACAGCGTGGAGAGACCACACAGAACAGCAAACAGCAAATGCTGGCAAGACTGGGGAGAAACTGGGACCCTTATTCACTGCTGGTGGGAGTGGAAAATGGTGTTACCACTATAGAAGGCAGTATGGTGCTTTCTTAAAAAGTTGCAAATAGAAATACAATTAGATCCAGCAATTCCACTACTGGGAATATACACTAAAGAAACCAGAACCCAAGCAGATATATGCTCATCCATGTTTATTGCTGCTTTGTTCACAATAGCAAAGAGTTAGAAACAACCTAAGTGCCCATCAACAAACAAAAAGATAGAGAAGCTGTGGTATATTCACACAATGGAATATGATGCAGCATTGAAAAACAAAGAACTCATGAAATATTATACAAAATGGGTCACCCTGGAGGACATTATGCTGAATGAAATATCTCAGTCAAAAAAAGACAAATACTGCAGAGTGCTACTGTTGAAAAATGGGACTGATATCAGGGTTGAGGGGAACCTAAGAAAAGAGGGGATAAGTACTGTATTGAAATAGATGAGGGAGATAACTGTTTAAAAGGAATATAGGACTAGGTATTATTTTCATGACAAGATTACAGAAAAAGAAATGCATATTAAAATGGACTGTGGTCTCGGGGAAGGAAATTGTATAACAATGAAAGAATTTTTTTTCATAGAGAAAAACAAACTAGGGCGAGGGGTGGGCAGGGAGGAAAATGTGCAACTATGAATGAATGGGGGGAAAATAAATGGAAAGAATATATTGTAAAAAATACATAGGTTGCATCAAAAATCATTAATTTTAAAAAGTCAATTAAAAAAGAAAGAAAGACAGTGGCGTAAGGACAGATGGCAGCGTGAAGAGACACCCCAGTGTGAAGACTTCCAAGGAAAGAAGTGTCAGCTGCTTTCTCATCAACTTTAGCAACTACGTATGGAGGCCTTCAGGTGAGCTACTAGGAGGTGTGACAGGCACCCACCCACAGAGTGCATCCTGAAGGTATTTGACTGATTGTAGTAAGTGACAGAGCTAACCACATAGTGACCTCTGAACTCAGGGAGTCTTTTTTGCTCTCAGCTCTTGGCATCAACCAGAGGACTCCTTAGAAAGGTTCTGGCTCTGGGTTGCCCAATAACATCTTAAAAGAGCAACAACACATCGTCAGCAAAAAGAGGCTGAAGGCAGCCTTCTGAAGGTGAGTGTTGGGTGAAGTCGTGAAAGACATCTAGGAAGGGCCTCGGCCTCCCCACAGTTCCTCCGTCAGGTGACTCTCGAGAAACCAGAACCGCATCACAGGAAGGAGCACATTCCCACCTAAACGCCCAAGTCTGACTACAACTGGAGCAGGCTCCACTCCTTGGAGAACTGAGCCTGTAACAGGCAGTCGGAAGCAGAGGACAGGGAGGAGTGACAGTCAAATACTCATGTTCCCTCTTCCACTGCTGAGGATAAAGCCAGTGAGCACCAAGCCGAGGACCAAGCCAAGCTTAAAACCAAATGAAAGCTCCACAGTTCACGTTATCTAGTTCAGTGGCAGTGGTAGATAAGTGGCAACATTCTTGCTTCCCATGCTGGAGACTTGGATTCCATTCCCAGTCATTGCACTTTATGCACCGATCAACCCATCTGCCAGTGGAGATTCCAGTTTCCAGACAAATGCAGACTAAGAAGGAAAGCCTGGTATCTACTTTTAAAAGTCATTCAGTGGAAACTCCATAAGTCACAGGTTGGACTGGGGAGATGGGAACTGAGGAACCAGCCAGCTTTGGGCTCTGTCGTATATACGGTCTGCAGGAAACAGAAAAGAATAGCTGCAACAACTAATAGCAGCAACAACAATAACCCTTATGTCAGCTCAAAGACAGGAGAAGGAAATTGTGACATAGAAGAAAGGAAATTTTGTGGAAGAATAAAATGCTTCCTATCTGCTTACTCTGAATCTGCTGTAGCTCATTTGTAAATTTTGGTTTGCACATCCAATGTAGATATTGTTGGTTGTTGTTGTTGTTGTTATGTGCCTTCGAGTCTCTTGCGACTCATAGCGACCTTATGTACAACAGCTCTAAACTCTGCTCTGTCCTGTGCCAATCGCACTGTCTCTGACACTCCCATCCCGATTACTCCAGTCACTGAATCAATCCACCTCATAGAGGGCCTTCCCCTCCTGCGCTGTCCCTCCACCCTCCCAAGCATGATGTCCCTCTCCAAGGACCGGTCCTTCCTTACAACATGTCCAAAGTATGTTAGACAGAGCCTCAGAATTCTTGCCTCCAAGGAGACACCCGGTTTAACACTTTCCAGGATGGATTTGTTTGTTTTCCTAGCAGTCCATGGTACTCTCAATATTCTTCTCCAGCACCAGCTCAAAGGTATCAATTCTCCTTCTCTCCTTCTTAGTCATTGTCCAACTCTCTGATGCATAACAAGTGATTGCGAAGACCATGGCCTGTATCAGGCATACCTTAGTCTTCAGTTCGTGTCGGTAGATGCAGTTAAATTGGTTCCAACTCATGGAAAACCTACACACAAAGGGGAAAAAAACAAAACCCAAAAACCAGTGCTTGGTCCTGTACCGTCTGCACAGCCCTCGTGTTTGGTCCCCTTGCTCTGTCCCAATTGCTCTGTAAAAGGTCCTTGTGTTCACTGAACCTCTACCAGGTACGATCTTCTCAACGAACATTCCCCTTCTGATCACAGGGCCAAAGCAGGTGAGATGAACCGTCACCTTCCTTCCCTCTAAGGAGCTTGCTATGTTCTTTCAAAACACGTGCGTTCATCTTCCGACCATCCACGGTAGATGCGTTATTGTTTGCCAGACGCAGGCATCGGTTCCTGTCTGCCTCCTGTCTGCTGTCCAGCTTCCATACACATGTGAGGCAGCTGACATGCATGTCTTAGGTGTACCTCAGCCCTCGCAGTGGCACACTGCAGAAGAGGCCTTCTGCATCGGACTTGCTCCATGTCATATGTCGTCGGATAGATTCTGAGCTCCTTAGTCCAGGAGTGGAAATTGAAGCTAAGACAGGCTGGGGCAGAGGCTGAGTCCTGGAGGAGAAGCCTCGTACTGATCCACCTCTCCTGGGCCAGGCCTTCTAGAGGGGGACTGAGGGAGAGATTTAACCTACAAGAGGCAGTGCGTACACCCCAGCGGCTTTAGGCCAGAGCACAGCCAGCTTATTGATGGCCCTCTTCCTGAGAACCTCCCTCAAGTTCATGAGATGATGTGTGGGTGCTGCCCCACTTCTAATAACTCCTTATTTACATGGAGCACGTTATTTCTGGAAGCCGACATTGCAAGCCCATTAGGGGCGGAGGTAGTAGGAAGTCATTGTTAGCTCTCCAGTGAGGACAGGAGTCTAATTACTCCAGAGCTCGCCCTCCTCACTGCAGGACCTGGCTCCATAAATAACACCCCCTACGAAAACGGTGCTAGACTGAAATTGCGACTTAGTCCCTGCAAATTGATGGCTGGCCGACGAGAGCTCCCAGCACTTGGCAAGAGGAACAGCCTGGGAATTTGGAGACATTTCTTTTCAGAGAAGGCAGGCCCCATCCCTCGCTGCGCACTTCTCAGAAACAATTAGCATTTTTTATTTAAGTAATAAGCTCTACAGAAGAGATGTCAGTGGGAGATAATAGCCTTTGTGAAATCACAAGGTGTTTGGAGGTGAACTGATGGGCACGCATAATGAGAAGACCATTCTCACACGTCAATCTCCACAGAGCCACCCGATGCTAATCTTTTTTCCAAGAAATGATTCTCATAGGCCAAGGTAGAAGCTCCACTTCAAAGGCTAAACTGTTCAAATAACTTTGGGACTCATGAGCTCTTAGGAAACGTGAGTTGTGGGAGGAAAGAGGCAGTCCACGGTTGGTTAAGAAATTGTTTGAGGAGGTCTTGTGTATGGGTGGCCTTGTTTCAAAACTAAGCCACACGAGGCCATTCTATAACTCGGGGAGTGTCAGCAGAGGGCATGGTGATTCAACACCCTTCCCTCTGTCTCAGGCTGCAGTCACTGAGACAACCCAAGTTTGTGGTGCCACTGAGTCACATATGACTCAGAGTTAACCTAGGAACAGCAGATCTGAGCTCTGTCCGATCCCGTGCAATCCTCACAATCTCTGATTCTCCTGAGCCTGTTATTGCAGCCAGTGTGTCAGTCCACCTCATCAAAGGTGTTCCTCTCTCCCACTGACCATCCACCTCTCTAAGCAGGATAGCACTTTGCAGGGAGTAGCCCCTCCAACAACATGTCCAAAGCAGAAGAGCTGAAGCTTCACCACGCCTGCCTCTAAGCAACACTCCAGATGAACCCTTTCTGAGATACATCTATTTGTACTTTCTGAAGTCCATGGAATAATCAGTACTCTTCTCTTACACCACAACACAAAGGCATCAATTCTTCTTCTGTTATCTTTATTTCTTGTCCAACTCTCAGAAGCATTGCAAAGTAATTTTTTTTTTTAAAGTGGCCTGAATCAGACACAATTTAGTCTTCAAACCGATATTGTTGCTCTTCAGTATTTTGAACAGGTCCGTGACAGCTGACTTGCTCAGAGCAATAGGTTTCCTGCTCTCCTGTCTCCTGGTACCAAGGATGTTGACTGTGGATCCAAGTAAGATGAAATCATTCACCGTTTCAAACTTGTCCCCATCTACCGTGGTGTTGCCTATTGGCCCACTTGTTCTCAGTGAAAACCTAGTGTTTACTTCGTGAAAACTTTTTTTTTTTTTTATGTTGAGATGTAAACCATATTGAGAGCTGAGGGTTTTTTTTAAAAAAAATAATTTTAATAAAAGTTTACAGAGACTTAGGGTTTCTAGTCATTCACTGTTGTACTTTTCTCCCTGCCCATCCCCTCCCACCCAACTCACTCTTCTTCTTGAAAAGTAAAATAAGAATTCATTCATTGCTATGCAATCCATCCTCCCAAGTCCATGTCCCTGTGTCACCTTCGTTCTGGACTCCTGTCATGACAGTAATACCCAATCATATATCCCTTTTAAACAGTTCTCGCTTTCATCTGTTTCAGTGTAGTATACGAAAGCTGAGGTCTTCAATCCTCTGTAGCAAGCATTTCAGATCCTCCTCACTTTTAGGCAGGAAAGTAGTCTTGTCTGCACGAAACAGGTTGTTGATGAATCTTCTTCCTATCCTTAAGCCACATTCTTCTTCTTAGAGTCTGGCTTCATAAATTATTTGCTCAGTATACCGATTAAATAGGTACAAAAAAGAGACACATCCCTGACACATATCCTTCCTAATTTTAAACCAGTGTTGCTCCCTTGGACAACATCTTCTCAATCTAGGTATAGATTTGGCATGAGTATAATTAAGTGTTCTGGGTTTCCCACTCTTCTCAATGTAAGCCGTATTCTGTTGCGATCGACACAGTCACATGCTTTTAAACAGTCTATAAAGCAGACAGACATCCTTCTGGTATTTTCAGCCAGGATTCATCTGGCATCAACAATGATTTCCCTGGTGCACAGCCTCTTTTCAAACCAGCTTGAACTTCTGGAAGTTCTCTATCAATGTCCTGTTGCAGTTGTTTTTGGATGATCTTCAGCAATATTTTGATTGCGTGTAATATTAATGAAATTATTTAACAAAACGGAATTAATTTTCCACATTGTACTGGATCACCCTTCTTGGAAATGAAAAGAAATATAAATCTCTTCCAGTCAGTTGGCCGGGCAGCTGTTCTCCAAATTTCCTGGCAGAGAGGAGACCACTTTCAGGTTGGATGTGTTAATTGAAACATGCCGACTGCTATTCTATCTATTCCACAGCTTGAACTTCTTCCTTTTTTACTGCTGGTCTTGTTCAAATGGTACTTATTAAAAGTTTTTAGTGTAGACCAACTCTTTTTGGTGTGTCAACTCTGTGCCTCCCTTCCCTTCCCTTTTTCCCTTCCCTTCCCTTTTCCCCCTTCCCCCTTCCCCCTTCCCTCCCTCCCTCCCTCCCTCTCTTCCTTCCTCCCTCCCTTCCTTCCTTCCTTCCTGGATCATTCAAGATTTTGCCCATCTCTGAGACTGAAATCTCAAGGCTTGGATTTGTTTAGTTCTTTCAACTTGAGATATGCCAAGCAAGTTCTTTCTCTAGTATCTGACTCATATTCTTCGCACATTTCATTATAATCCTTTGCTTTGTCTTCTCAAGCTGCCCTTTGCAACCCTCTCTCTCCAGCATTGGTGACTGGAGTGCAAAGTTGGAAACAGCAAGGAGGCAATGGGAGTGTAGAGTTGGTGACAGAAATGAGGCTGGAAATAGAATGATCAAATTTTATATTTTCAATTATTTGCTCATAACAAATACATTTTTTATGAAACACAAAATGTGACTTTACCCACAGGCCTTATCCGACAGACTGCACAGGAATCAGAGTGACTACATCTGTGGAAAAATCACTGGAGCAACTTAATATCAGCAGTCAGAACCAATTCCGGTGCTGTTTGTAGAATAGACTCCTAATTACTTATATGCAAGTTCAAAGTGAGACTAAATAAGATTAAAAGAAATCCAGAAGCACCAAAATTTGACCTTGAGTCTATGACACTTATTAAAAAATCAATTTAATTATAGAATGAGGCTGACATTGGGGGGGGGGTAAGACTGAGAAAAATTGGATAAATTATGTTTACTGCATTTAAAAAAAAGAATAGTTCCTAATATATATATAAATTGTATATGAGTAATTAATGTTCTGTTCCACAATCAGCCTCAATGCTTGTTTAGACAGCTGATAATGAGTTCTGTATTGTTTCTTTCTATAGATAAAACCAGTTTGATACTTGTATATTCATTTAGGTAAGATCCATAATTGTAATTTATGTTATTCTGGTTTTCTGTAAAAAGCTATGAACAATGAATAAATTATTGATTGGAAAAAAATCAATTTAAGATTAAGTGTGAGGCATTGATCACCAATGATTGAAGGCCAGAGGAGTTGTGGGTGAACTCAAGGACATCACACATGAAGAGGTCAAAAGGCCAATACAAAGGCACAGGAGGAAGAAAAAATAACAACAACAACAAGTCAAAAGACCTATGAAAACTGCATTCTGCTACCCTTGGACTTGGCATTCATAACAACACACCCGAAGGATAGGAGAGGAAGCTACCCCGTCCTTGCCTCCAGGGGGCACTCTGGCTGCACTTCTCCAGAGACGGGTCTTGTTCTTCTTTTGATGGTTTGTGGCCTGTTCAGTACTATTCTCCAACACAACCAGTCAAAACAATTTCACTGACAGGGACCTCTACAAAGTACTGAAGATCAATCACGTCAGTCTGAACACTAAAGTGTGACTGATTCAGCCCATGATCTTTCCAATCACCTGCTATGTATCTGAGAACTGGTCAAAGAATAAAGAAGACACAGGAATAACCGATGCCCAAGCCAGTATCTAAATCATTCGGAGGGGGAGCAGATAGTTGCAATATTTCATGCTTAGAAATAAAAAGGAAGTTCCTAGAGTGTCCCACCAGCTACAGAAGATAGCCAGACAGGGAACTGTACACGTAAGAGGTGCCTGGCACAGTGGACTGAAATGTATCAACCATCATGAGAACAGTACAGGAGGACAAGGTAATGTTTCATACTGTTACATAGAAGGTGTCAGAGCCAACTCAAAGACAACTACAAATAACAAAACCAAAGAGAGGCCCTCCCCACCCACCATACTCCAAATGCAGACTGTGGACATTCTCCCAAGGGGGTCATCCGCACTTTCACCCTGCAGAAGTAAAATGAGTAGTAGAAAGGGTTTAAATTTGGGGCTCATGGTGCTTTGACTTTGCCCTGTAACTCTGCTATGAAGGGTTCCTTGCTAGTTTGGTCTTGTTAGGAACACTGAGACTGAACCCTGCATTCAACAGAGTACGAAATGCTGTTGTTCCAGGGTTGTCCTCACAACTGTTGCCAGGTTGGAGCCCAGTGTGGCACCCACAGTGTCCATCCATCTCGTTGACTCCTTCTTTTACACGGATCCTCTATTTTTCCAAGTACACTGTCCTTCCATCGTCTCGTTGACTCCTTCTTCTACACGGATCCTCTACTTGTCCAAGCACGTTGTCCTTCTCCAGTTGCTGGTCAGTCCTGATGACCAAAGAACATGATATGGGAGGGCCTGCCTCTCTCACTTCTAAGGGACTTTCTGGTGATACTTCTTTCAAGACAGACTTGTCCACCTATGTGAAAGTGTCAATGCAATATTTTGTTCATTCATCTGTTCTTCAGTCCTTGCCTTTGTTATACCATCTCAATGGGCCAAGTGCTGTGGGGTCTTTGGAGAGAGCTGCTCCTGCGTTCACCAAGCTCAGCAGCTTGCTCCCAAATTTCTCCACCAAATCTGAGGCTCTTTACTATGTGACCACCTGCTCGCAGGCCAACCTTTTACTCCTGGAGGTTCCTCTTTGCTCACAAGTTCTTTGCAGATCACTGAGAGGGGCTTTCACACAGGTTTTCTTGTGTACACTCCATGAAAGGCCTTCAGGGTTGTTATTGTTATTCTGATTTTACAGCTGTGGAGTAATCAGAACCTGACCATTGGTCAGCCATAGTCTGTTGTGGTCATGTACCATCGAGTTGGAACCGACCCACCACTGGCCCTGCTGTGGGTTTTCAGAGGCAGCAAATCACATGGACAGAGATGGCCTTTCTTTCTCCCATGGAGCAGCTGATGGGTTTGAACCGCGCACCTTGCCTTTGTCTTGGCAGTGTAATTCCTTACTGCCAGGTCACTAGAGCTCACATAGGTCTTCTTATTTAAAAAAAGAAAAAAGTCATTGCTGTGAAGTTGGAACCAATTCATAGCTGACCCTCCAGCAGGTTTTCAGACTTTGTAAATTGCCCATCTTTCTTTCACAGAACAACCAATGAATTTGAACCTCCTGCCTCTGTGTTTGCAGTGTCACTCCTTATCCATTTCAAGTCTTCTCACACTGTTAGGTGCCATTGAGTCGAGTACAACTCCTAGTGACCATATGAATAACCGATCTGAACCCTGTCCTGTCCTGTGCTATTCTCACAATCTCTGACACCTCGTGCCCATTGCTGCACTCACAGCGTTCCTCTCCTTCACCATTGCCTCACCTTTCCAAGTGTGATGTCCCCCACTAAGGAAAAGTCTCTCCCAGCATCAAGGACAAAGGATGTGAGACAAAACTTTATCATCTTTGTCTCCAAGGAGTATTCTGGCCACACTTTCTGCAAGATAAACCTATTCATTCTTTTGGCAGCCCATGGAATATTCAGTACTCTTATCCAAAACCACAGTTCAAAGGCATACATTCTTCTTCTGCCATCTTTGTTCATTGTCCAGCTCTCAGATGCATTACAAGTGACTGAAACGAGAATGACTTGAATCAAGAGCACCTTAGTCCTCAAACTGACATCATTGTTCCTCAAGAATGTAGAAAGGGCCCTGATGACAGACTTTCCCAGTGCAATACATCTCCTGATCTCCTCACTGCTGGTGCCAAGTCTACTGACTGCGGATCCAGGTGAGATAAAGTCGTTGACAGTTTCAGTCTTTTCTCCATCTTTCATGATGTTGCCTATAGATCCAGCGGTGAGGACTTTCGTTTGCTCGACATCGAGATGTAATCAATAATGAAAGCTGCATGTTTAACCATCTCCAGCAAGTCCTTCAAGTCCCCCTCCATTCGGCAAGCAAGGCTGTCATCTGCATAGTGCTCGTTATTAATGACTCTTCTTCCAATCCTGATGCCACATTCTTCTTCACAGAGTTCGGGTTTGGGAAAAATTTGCATACAGATTAGATAGGTTTGAAGAAAGGGTATAACCCAGGCACATGCCTTTCTTAATTTATAAACCATGCAGAGTTCCCCTGCTCTGTTTGTGCAATAGCCTCTTGGTCTAGGTCTGGGATTCACACAATAGGCATACAGAAAACCAGGTACTGCGGAGTCACCCCTACCTTACGGTAACCCGTGTAATTCAGAGTGGAGCCGCACCACCTGGGCTCTCCCTGCTGAACGTCCGACAGCGGTGCCCAGGGCTTGCTTTTGCGGTGCTGCTGGAAGGATTCACACCGCCAGCCTGTAGCTGAGCAGATAAGCTGATTAATTGTTTGCACACCATCTTCTGACTCCTCATACAATGTTCCCCAGTGTGGTGTAGACGTAGTACCAGGACAACAGTCCCTGCTGTGCTGAACTGTGAGTCTCATCACCCGGTCAGGCGGGCAGGCTGGTGGTGTCGAAGGGTTAAGAGTTCTATCCCATCCTCCTTCCGCCTCCTACTGCACAGCTCCACCGCTCACGGGGCTGTCCTTGGTTCCTGCTCTGTAAACAGAATTCAGGGAGACGCAGGGTTGCTGTGTGGAGTCGTTGTGGCGTTCAGGTGGTCAAGGGGATCAGCCTCCTATGAGCTGCTCTTACAGGTTGGTCGACAAATGATGCTGAGAACTGTGCAAATTAGAAGTCGGCCCCCAGACAGTGGGGAGGCTGTTTCTGACTCATTGTGATCCCTTTCTCTGAGAAGAGAATGCACAGTGCACAAGGTGGGCAGTTCGGGAGTCCAGTTCACTCTCCTTCCATGAAGTTATCCGTCATGACACAGGGCTGCCGAGAGGAAGGAACGCCCTCCTTAATCACCCGGAAAATCCACACGGGCTGCTTGGAACCCCACGTAGGTAATAGGATTGCATTTACTCCCCTCCAACTTCCACGGGAGCACGGGAAGTGCACAGTCCTGCCACTGAGAGGGCAAACAGGGTGAGCAAGGGTGAAAAACTAACGGCTTCTCGGAGTGGAGGAGCGTATCCACGGGGTGCCCATGAACGGACTGTCATAGCGAAGCCAAGAGCCTTGGTAACACAGTGATGAAGAGTTCAGATTCAAAGTGGAAAATCGGTGGTTCAAATCCATGCGGTGGCTCTGGAGGATAAAAGACACAGCCACACCCTGCCGTCACAGTGGCAGCCTGGAAACCTGCGAGCACTCCTGTTCTGTCACGACGGGTCTCCATGAGCCCGAAGAGCCTCAAGAGCGCCAATACTACACACCACAGAGCACACAGGCACCCGACAGCTCGCAGTGCTGGCTGCCACCTGCCAGATCTGTGAACTCAGAGTGAGGGAAGGCTCCACCACGACCTGCCGACGGGTGACAGGCCTTCACCCGCTGCCAACTGCACACACTGCCCACTCCAAGGTCCTCACAGCCCTTGGCCTGCATGAAGGGGCGTAGGCAAGAGTGGAGCCTGAACTGGAGTCCACGTCTGGGACCTGGACGCCCTGGTTCCCACCGCATCGGCATGTGCTCTCCAGACGTTCAGGGCCTTTGCTTCAGACCAAGACAACAGCTTTCTGCTGCAGAGACTGGTGGGCTCACACCACTGACCTCACAACTAACATCTGAGCTGTACCGCACTGAGCTATCATAGCCACATATTTGTCTGTCTATTTCTTTATCTAAGGATCCCTGGTGGCATAGTACGTAATGTGACCAGATGCTAAATGAAAGGTCAGTCAGTCAGTATGTGGTAGGCAGATGGGCCCTCCTCCCCGTGAGCTATACTTGACTCAGTGAGTTCAGTTTCTATGTGTCTGTCTATCTTGTCTGTCTGGTCTGTCTGGTCTATCTATCTATCTATCTATCTATCTATCTATCTATCTACACACACACACGGCCTGAGCTTAGCTCATCACCAGCCGCTGTTATAATTCGGTGCTCTAGTGACGTGACCACTCTGTACCTCCCCTGTTTGGGGCCTGCCCAGGTAGAGCAGAAGGCTCAGAACCATGATTCACAGTCAGGGTGGCCTGAGAGGAGAGGACTGAAAAGCCGTCAGAGCGTGTCCTCATCGCCCGCTGCTGACCGAGACCGCCACGTTGGCCCGCTCACTTGTCTCCGTGGAGCGCCAGCACCCAGACTTTGACGTGCTGACAGTTCCTTTCAAAGGGCATCGCCTCCAGTTCCCGGAACCGTTAGCTGGAGGCCGCCGGCTCGCTCTCAGCCAAGTCTCCATCTGTTTACTCAGGCTCAGGCTTTCACATGCAGGACGCCCAGCTGCTGGTCCAGATGCCGGTGGTCACCACTACCTGGGAACCTGGGTCAGGAGACGTGTCCAGGTGGTCCCTGGTCCCCGGGGCACTGACCTCACTGCTCCTCTCCCACCTTCCCAAGCTGTGCCGACTGACTCACTTCTGTTACAGTCAACAGGGCAAGTGTTGAGAGGCTGTTTAAGAAAACACGCAGAGCCAGGCCTGTAATCAGCCAAAGTGGTCATCTGATCCTTGTGGGAAAGCTGGCCCTCCCATCGGCTCCCAGACACCAAGACGTGACTCCGGCAAGACAGGAGGCCGCCCCTCAGAGGGATCAGGGAGGGTGTTATTTACAAGAATGAGGGAGTGCCGGGCACAGCTTTCAGGGCCCACGGAGTCATGAGGGCAGCCCCCCATGAAGGCACCAAGAGGGCAGCCCCCCATGAAGGCACCAAGGCCTCTGCTCTAGTGACGGAGCAGGGACCGTCGGACAGGACCAGCTCACACCCTCCTCGACTCAGAAGCAGGGAGGCTGGGACCCCAGCCAGGTGTGTCTGACTCGGGGAGCTGGGAGCCGTCCATGCTGCCCGTGGTTCCCCCATGGTCATTAGAGTACAGGGAAATGCAGCGACAGGACTTAGGGCCCCAGTTCCGGGGGATTTGTTTCAGGGCCTCAGAACACATCAATTTTCCCATTAGTTGTTGACTCAGCTTGGTTCATGGAGAACCTATGTGCTCAGTGTAGAACTGTTCCATGGGGTTTCAAGGCTTTGATGACTAGGCCTTCCGAGATGCTTGTGGGGGTGTTTGAACCCCAAACCTTGTGGTTAAGGGTCGAGCTTTTAGCTGTACATGCAGTGACCCACCAGCTACTCTCTTCCTTAGCCAACGTTGACTGAGTGTCTACCACAAGCCAGGCATGGAGCTGCGCGTAGACACACAGCACACCTCAGGTCCCCTCTGCCATGGCTGCTGCCCAGGCCTCTCACCCTCATGCTGACCCCATGCTGAACAGAAGGCGATGCTGCCTTGTCTTGTGCTGTGTCCATGGTCAGCGGCAGGTGGGCCAGTGTGATCCACAGCGTCTCCATTGCCTGATTTTCAGGAGTAGGTTGCCAGCCGCTTCTTCCTGCTCTATCTTGCTTTGAAGCTCAGCTGAGGCCTGTCTGCTGTCACACAAGCCTTCCCTGACAACGAGTGGTCACTGTGCATGAGGAACTTGGTCCAAGAATCGAACTTAGATCTCCTGCACAGAAAGCTGGAATTATACCCCTGAGCCAACACCAATGCCAAGCAAGCCTGCCGCCGTGGTTGTTGTTGTTGCTTAGTGCCATCGAGTCATAGATGACTCATAGCGACCCTATGAGCAAAAGACCTGAACAACTGTATAACTTCCATCATTTCTGTAAGTTCATAGGGTTTCCAGAGGCAAGCTATTATGGAAGTGGATGCCACTCCTGCTTCCAAGCTTGTTTTAATCGGAGAGCTTCACCAAACACTGTCCACCATGGGTGACCATTATCACATTTGACACACCAGTGTCACAGTGTTTAGCTTCACAGCCACCACGAGTTATCTCTGTACAGCAAGTGGACAGAGCATGGAGTCAGCTCCAACTCATGTTGACCCAGAGGACAGAGCAGCACTGCACGTGGAGACCTGAGGCCACTGTCTTCACAGCTCACTGCCTTCTCTTCCCCCCCATGAAGCCACTGCCAGGTTCCAACGACTGACCTTGCAGTTAGTAGTTAAGTGCTTGACCATTGCTCCACCAGGACTCCACGTGTGCACACGCACATGTGAGTACTTAAAACAAATCCCCAAACCTCCTCTCTCTCTCTCTTTCTCTTTCTCTCTCTCTCTCTCTCTCACACACACACATGTGCACTTACACATACCGTATATATAACCAAAAACCAAACCCTGCTGAGCTGGCCTGGCTCTTACTGAATCTTTGTTGGGTTTCCAGCATAGTAAATATATTTGGAACTCCTTCCCGGTTGAAGCTATTTGTGTACTCAAACCACTGACTGTCAGTCAGCGGCCTGATATTATCTCTGGGTAATAAAGTTAGTGAGGAACGGGAATCCCAGAGCACTTGATTGTGTACACACTAAACCGATACTTGGACCAGGAAGCAGTTCTCAAAACAGAACAAGGAAGCATGGCGTGGTTGAAAATCAGGAAGGGAGTGCATCAGGGATGCATCTTGTCTTCATATCTTTTCAATTTACATGCAGAACAGATCATCTGAGAGGCTGGGCTCTATGTGGAGGCTTATGGCATCAGGATTAAAGGAAGACTGATAAATAACCCACATTATGCAGATGACACAACCTTCTTTGCCAAAATTAAGGAGGGCCTGAAACATTTGCTGCTGAAGGTCAAGGGCTGTACAGATTGAAGCTCAACATGAAGAGATCAAAGATTCTCACCAATGGGCCAATTGGCAGCACCATGATTGATGGAGAAGAGATTGAGATTATTAACAATTTTGGTTTGCTCAGCTCCACAATCAACACTCATGATAGCAGAAGTCAGCAAATCAAAAGAAAAAGGCATTAGGACAATCAGCTGTCAAGGACCTCTCCAAAGTACTAAAGAACAATGACGTAAGTCTAGAGACCGATGTGCACCTGACCTAGGCCAATGGTTTTAGCAATCACTTGCCATGCATCAGATAGCTGGACAGAATTGATGCCTCTGAGTTGTGGTGCTGGTGAAGAGAACTAAATATACTGTGGACTGCCAAGCGAACAAACAGGTCTGTCCTGTAGACAGTGAAACCAGGCTGCTCCTTGGAGACCAGGATTTTGAATTTCTGTCTCACATACTTCTGGCACGTGGTCAGGAGAGAACAGTCTTTGGAGAAGGACATCATGCCTGTATGGGTGGAGAGACAGCACAGGAGAGGAGGACCCCAGATAAGATGGATTGACTCAGTAACTGGGGTGAAGGAGCAGGTGTCTTGGAGATGGTGAGAATGGTTGAGGATAGAGTGGGGCTCAGAAATATTGTACACAAAGTTGCTATGAGTTGCAAGCACCTTGATGGCACATAACAATCACAGGGTTAGAATAACAGAATCAACAACAGTAACAGCAACAGCAGGGATGGAAACAATGAATTTCAAGTTGCTTTCAACTCCTAATGACCCTGTAAGAAGACGTGGGATTCCCTGTCAGATTTCTAAGACTGTCATATTATGGAAACAGATGTTACATCCTTCTTCTCCTTGAAAGGTTGGCTCCTGGAACCGGAGGCAATGTCCTTCTCACTCAGAGCTTCCGTCTTTGATCACCAGCGGAACACTTACCTGCTGCACTACCAGCGGTCGTTCTGCAGCATCATGGCACCTCTTGCAGCACAGACCACAGGGAGTGACTCTGCTAATCCACTAGGGAAGCTCGCCTGCCAGTTCGAGTCCAACAGCAGCACCATGGAGGAAAGATGGTCAAGCTCCTGTGTGCTCTACAGCTTCTCACAACGCACTGTAGGATCAGAAATGAGGGGATTCTGACTCAGCAGCATCGAGAGAGACCCAGGATGTGAGATCTGACTCCCAACAGTAACATCTACTGTGGGATCCTATGTGAGCTACTGATCGTCCTGGAGTCTTGGAACTGCTTCTCTAGAAGATGAGCGACCCCAGACCTGGTCCAGAGTAAGGGCTCGAAGACTGGAGCGCAGCAGCTGGTTGTTGTCTCGGGTGTGTGTCTGCTCCTCGTTCCCAGAACGCTTTTGCTGTAGCCCTTCCTTCATTCTTACCTGACCTGCTTTCAAGGAGGCTGCTTCCTTCAGTCTCCTGACTCTGCAGTTGAAGACATCACGCTGGGAAAGGTGAGCAAAAGAGAGGAAGCCTTGAAAAAAGACAGATGATGCAGTGACTGCCGCAGGTGAGTGAGTGTGACGGGTGTTCAGGACGGGGCTGGTCACGGTAGGGCAAGGTTCAAACCTGTCGTTCTCAGGATTGCTATGAGTCTCAGCAGACTGAACAAGCCCTAGCAATGACAACAATATAAGCAACAAGACATTTGCAGTCAAGACTAGAGAAAAAGGTTGAGATTGACTCTGAGCTGTGGAAGGGTTTGGTCCAAGATGACTTGTACTTGAGTGTGGCATGAGCCCTTGTCCTTGGAAGGTGAGCAGAGACTTGCTTGGTAGATACAGTGGAAAAGGACCTTCCCATGAGCAGAAAGAAGAGCCTAGAAAGTTGACATCAAGGCTGCAGTGTCTTCACAATGGGGCCTGGGTTACACAGTCAGCACGTGTGAGCCACACATGAGGTGGGTATTGGCTGAGACAAATGGAGATGGACCCTAGTCTTGCTTTCACTGTAATGGTCCTTGTAAACATTCAACTTATCACGCACCTGGCGAATGCTAAAATGCCAATAAACAACATATCTGTCACTCTGTCTTACTGCAGTGTCTCGTGTCCTGCTGAGGTGCTGAAAACTAGACTATTGCTCTTTCAAATGCCAGGAGTCCACCATTGCGGACAAGTCTCTATAGAATTTCCAGGCTAACAGAGATAGGGAAGAAATGTCTTGTAATCTACTTCCAAAAAATGAGTCAGGGACCACAGTATTCTCCAAGACTTTAACACATGGCCTTTGGGCACATCATCAAGAGGGATCATACGCTGGAGGAACAACACACCGGGTAGAGCCGAGGGAACCACTTGTGAGAGTAACTGGCATCGAAGCTGCCACAACAGACTCACGCTTGCTAATGGCATGAAGGCGGCCTGGGCAGCATTTAAGGATATGATGCCTGGGTTTGCGGTGTGTCAGAATTCACCCACAAGATCTAAGAACAACGAGACACCGAGAACCAGGCCATCATCGTGCTGAGACCATTGAGACGTGTGTGTCAGACAGAAGAGCTTGCTCTTCTCCGAGGGTTGGTAAAGAGTGGAGCTTGTAGATTAAAAGCTCAGCTTTTCACATCAAATCCTCTGCTTTTGAGTTCCCCTCTGTCTACCTGCTCCCTTTAGCGACTTGACCCAGGCCTCTGTTTCCTATCTACACCGTGAGGAAGACCGTATCCTCTAGCTCAAGGGGATGCTTTAGTCTGACACCCGAGGCTACTTGGTCACAACGATGTCAACTTAAAGACTGATGTGCACCGGATCTGAACCACCTTTTTTCAGTTTCTTCTATGCATCTGAAAGTTGGACAATGAATAAGGATGACGGGAGAAGAATCCATGTCTTTGAGTTGTGGTGTTGGAGAAGAATGCTGAATATCTCATGACCTGCCAAAAACAGATACAACTCTGTCTTAGAGGAAATGCAACCAACATATTCCACAAAGGCAATGGTGGTAAAACTTGGGCATTTTTCAAGAGGGGTCAGACCTTGGGAAAGGCAGAGAGGATTAGAGAAAGAGGGAAAGTCTTCAACACATGGATTGATATGGTGACTATTCTAACGGGATTGGGCACATGGGAGAGTGTGGGGACAGTGCAGGATTTGGGGAAGTTCACAAGGTCACTATGAGCAACAGTCAGCTGTAGGCATCTAACAACAGACTGGCAGACAGATCTGAGGACCCTCTTCCAGGAGGTCAAGCCATGGAAGCCCGGAGAGCAGCGCTCCTCTGATGCCCATGGGATTGTGGGGATTTGGAGTCAATTCAATGACAGCTAGCAGCAGCCACTGATGGTCACACGGAGGACAGGATCGTGGAAGCTGAGCCCCCAGCCTGCAGCCTGGCTGAAAGGTCAACACTGCTCGCTTTCCTGAGCCCACTCCCTTTAAGCCTCTCTCAATTCAAGCTGTTCTTTGCTGCATGTCATTTGCCCACAGTCAGGGTGACATGGACAGAGTTTGTTTACATGCATCAAATTACCACCATTTTCCAAGAAAAGTGTTTCCTTTCACTTAAGTATTTACTTACAAAATCTAGTCTGAGACAGGGGTAAATGACGCCGCGGCTGGCGAGCTACTTCTGGACCCTACACCCCTCCCCCTGGCTCTGCCCAGCATTCCTAGAATATGTCCCAAAGTAATCAAAAGAGTAGGCAAGCCTGTGAAAGGAGACCATGTGGTTTAGTAAAGGGACAACGACCTGGGGGCCTTTGAGTCCTTCCTCTCCTTCCCCCAGGCCTAACAAGCAGCACAAATACTGACCGAGAGCAGATCTTGAAGCCACATGTGCTCAGGTATGAAACAGGGCTCCTGGTTCCCCCAGCAGGCTGCTTGAACGTGTAGCCAGAGTGCCAGCTTCCTCCCGGCACACAACGGCACATAAGCTTGCTGGTGCCTGGTCACTGTGAGAACCCGAGGGAGCAGATGAGAAGCAATGGCATCAGTTCCTCCATGGGGTCTACAAGGAACCAAGTCCCCAGCCGCCAACACCCGATGTTCAGTGGTCACAAGAATGACATAATATCCATAAATGAAAGAATGCACTGCCCACAAATTCCTTTCTTGCTTGAAAAGTAAAGGATTTTTTTTTAAAAAAAAAACAGTTTTAGGTTTGGAGAGAAATTACACTGGAAGTACAGAGAGTTCCCACAGGCCTCCACTGCGCCCTGCACACCATTTCCGCCATTATTATCAACTCACACTTGTAACAACAAATGAACCAATTCTAATATACTATCACTGACGAAACTCACAAAATACATTACAATTCACTGCTCAAGTTACAGACAGTTGACAACAAACTAGAAGAACAGTGAAAAAAAGATGACCCTCGGGGACATGGATGGACACAATGGTTACAAGAAGAGACTTAAGCAAGGTGGTAATGTGGGAACAGCCCAGGACCGGCTCTCAATGTGGCGACAGCCAGGACTGGCTCCCGATGTGGGGACAGCCCAGAACTGGCTCCTATTGTGGGGACAGCCCAGCACTGGTTCAGTAGGAGAGGAGTCCCTAACCTCTAACAACAGCCCAGCACCTTAGTGTGGTGCATACCTGTGACTCTGGACTGATTCTAACATTAGTTGTATTGAAATAAAATTGCAGCACTTGCCGAGTCAGCACGGTTATCGGCGCGTGCCAGTACACAGCTGAAGCTCCCGCAGTTTCCAGAAGCTGTAAATCTCACAGGAGGCCATTGTCCATCTTCTTCCCTCAGAGCCCTTAGTGGTTTTGAACATTGAAACTTTGGGTTGGCAGCACAACTCCTTACCACTAAGCCACAAGAGATCCCTGAGAGCTCACCTAATTCAACACTAGATAACTAAGATTTTTGAAAATAAAAGAATCTAAAAATGCTAACTCTAACTCCAAAGTATATCCATTAGCTTGATGGAATTTAGGTTTATATATTTTGACAATGACAAAACTGTACGGCAGACTGATGAGACTTAAGTCTCCTGGAGAAAGACTTGAGAGCATATGACCACCCCCGAGGAGAGCGGCTCATGGTTCCTCGAACTGCAGCTCCAAGTAGCTCATGACACAATATTACAGGGAGAAACTCTATGACTTTTTATGGAGAAACAGAGAAAATGTAAATGATTAGTAAATATGTGAAGAGAAATGTTTTTCTCACTTAATATCAAAGAGATACACATTAATATAATAAAAATCAATTCTCTGCATTCTGTATTTACAGACATTTTCCAATGAAAGAAAGGAATGACACTTCGCCCTTCACCCATCATGGTGTCTGCAGCTTGCTGGGAATGAGTCAGCAGCCGAGTGAGGGGTGTCAGGAGGTTCCAGAGACAATAACTGTTTCTCTTTGCAAGAAGCTGGGGGACTCTCATTGACTAAGGATCACAGGGAACAGGGCAGGGAGGGTCATCCCACAGCTGAGAGGTTTCCAGAAGCAGCTGAATTAGCCACTGAGGAACAGCAAGTGGAAACACCTATCACTGTTCTTCACTAATGTTCTCGTACTCCAGGAAGTCAATTTCTGCTTGTAGAGTTCCTGTAGCATAAGGCTGTCCCCAGAGTTCCTGAGCTTGTCATCTTCTGATGACCGGGGAGGCTGACTCGAGTCACAGTCCTTCCTATCACCTCGTATGCACATGAAGCTGACCAATGAGGAAGGAAGACCATTGAGGAAGCAATGACTTTGGATTACAGTGTTGAGTAGCAACAGCAAATATACCTTGAACTTCTAGAATAACACATGAGTCTGCCTTGGAAGAAACGCAGCCAGAATAGTGCTCAGAAGGGAGGGCTTGTACCAGGGGAATTTGTTATCAGAAGGGAACAATCCTTGGAGAAGACATGAAGGTCAGTCGAGGGTCAGTGAAAGAGGACCACTTGGGTGAGATGGATTGACAGGACGCCTGCAACAACGGGCCCGAGCCCAGTAGTGATTACGAGGGTGGTTCAGGACCCTGCGAGGTTTTGTTCCATTGTCTATAAAACTGCTATGAGTCAGAACTGACTCTGGCACCTAACAACAACAACAATGCTGAACCACACAGTTTTCTAAAGAGGTATTTATTCTAGAGAATAAAACGATTGTTCTCAAATCTTAGCAATTTATTATTAGTCACTTGGCAGGCCTGTGCCACCACACTGAAGTAGCTGGGGAAGGCAATCAGACAACAGCCATGTGGGTGGTACTCAGAGAGAAAGCACAGGCATGAAGTGAGGGAGGGGCGGTGGAGGTGGGCTGGGAAGAGGAGGGACACATCAGTGGCACCTCTAGAAGCAGGTGATTAGACATATCAAAGGTTCTGTGTCATCTGAGTGGGGAAAACAGAAGTGGGCTTTGCAGGAAGGGAGGACGCCTGGCGTATAGGTCTGTAAGACAGCTCAAGAAGGTTCAGTCAAAACTCTGTTGAGGGAGTGGCGTCTAGACAAGGGGTTTGAAGGTAAATCAGAAGGTGATGGAGAGCTTGGAGAGGTCCCATAGGCAACCTTGGAAGGATCTATGGGAGGACTGTGGGTTCAATTAGATGAGCCCAGGCCTGCACTTCTCTTAGCCTCTGGTGTTGGTGGTTTTATCTCATTTTTGACCTGGTGATCTGCTCCATGAATGGTGCCCCCAAGAAAACCCCGTGATACAGATCTACCCCATCATGTGGGACTGCTGGAGTCAACGAAGACTGAAGGGCACCTACCAACAACAGCAACAATGTGGAGATAATAGTAACAAATGGGTCTGTGGTTAAGATAAATGAATGAGCTATTGTCTGTTAAATGTTTAGCACCAGGCATGAAAAGAGATAAGCAGCCCTGTGTTGAATAAATAGAAACAATTTTTCAAAGAGGCAAAAGCTTAATGTACACTGTACAATGACAGGGCTGGAAGCTTCATTAGAGATTCCGTAATTCACCCTTTCACTCATCAAATATTTACTGAGTTTGCTGGGCGCCAGCCACAATCCTAGGCGCTAGGGCTACGCCCTGGAACAAAGAGGCTGCATCCCTGCTCTCCAGAAGCTCCCTGATGGATGAAGTCATTGCTTCTCAGGCTAATAGCAGCGCTACCTTCTTCTCTGAGGTAGAGAAGGAGTCCCAGAGGCTGCAGAATGATGGAGGTCAGCCTGCCACCTGCTGAGAGGCGGTAGCCAGCTCCAGAGGCAAAGACAGGGCTCCTCGGAGATAGAAACAGAGGAATGGACAGTCAGGGACTAAGAGCAAGTTCTTTTCCAAATTGACAGTGGAAGAGGTGGGAAGAGGGCTAAAGAAACTGGCTTTCTTAAATATTGGAATGTTATTGTTGCTGTTGTTATGTGCCTTCGAGTCCCTTGCGACTCATAGCGACCCTATGTACAACAGCCCTAAACTCTGCTCTGTCCTGTGCCAATGGCATTATCTCTGACACACCCATCCCAATTATCCCAGTCACTGAATCAATCCACTTCATAGAGGGCCTTCCTCTCCTGCGCCATCCCTCCACCCTCCCAAGCATGATGTCCTTCTCCAAGGACCAGTCTCTCCTCACAAGATGTCCAAAGAATGTTAGACGGAGCCTCAGAATCCTTGACTCCAAGGAGCCACCCGGTTTAACCCTTTCCAGGATGAATCTGTTTGTTTTCCTAGAAGTCCATGGTATTCTCAATACCCTTCTCCAGCACCACAGCTCAAAGGTATCAATTCTCCTTCTATCCTCCTTGGTCATTGTCCAACTCTCTGATGCATAACAAGTGATTGTGAAGACTATGGCCTGTATCAGACGCACCTTAGTCTCCAGAGAGACACCATTGCTCTTCAGTACTTTGGAGAGGTCCCTAACAGCAGACTTTCCCATGGCAATGCGCCTTTTAATTTCCTGGCTGCTGGTGCCAAGACTGTTGACTATGGAGCCAAGCAAACTAAAGCTGTGTACAATCTCAATCTCTTCACCATCCTTCCTGATGCTGCCAGTTGGTCCAGTGGTGAGAATCTTTGTCTTCTTGACATTGAGTGTCAATCCATATTGGAGGCTGCAGTCCTTGACCGTCTGCAGCAGGCGCTTCAGGTCCTCTTCCGTTTCAGCAAGCAGGGTTGTGTCATCTGCATAACGCAGATTGTTGATAAATCGTCCATCAATATTGACCCCACATTTCTCCTCAAAGAGCCCAGCCTCCCGGATAATCTGTTCTACATATAGGGTGAAAAGGTATGGAGATAGGATGCATCCCTGGCGTACGCCCTTCCCAACTTTGAACCATGCGGTGTTCCCTTGCTCTGTTCTGATGACTGCCTCCTGGTCCAAGTATAGGTTTCACATTAGCATGATCAAGTGATCTGGGATTCCCATTCTTCTCAGGGTCAGCCACAGTTTGTTATGATCCACACAGTCAAATGCCTTTGCATAATCAATGAAACACAGATAGACATTCTTCTGGTATTCTCTGCTTTCAGCTAAGATTCATCTAACATCAGCTGCAATATCCCTAGTACCACGACCCCTTCTAAACCCAGCCTGGACTTCTGGCAGTTCTCTGCTGATGTGCTGTTTCAGTCATTTTTGGATAATCTTCAGTAAAATCTTGCTTGCACGTGAAATCAGTGAGATTGTTCTATAGTTTCCACACTCTGTTGGGTCATCTTTCTTTGGGATAGGAACAAATATAGATCTCTTTCAGTCAGTTGGCCAAGTGGTTGTTCTCCAGATTTCTTGGCACAACTTGGTGAACACGTCCAGGGCAGTATCTGTTAACTGAAATATGTCAATTGGCTCCATCTATTCCTGGAGCCTTACTTTTTGCCATTTCCTTCAAAGCAGCCTGAACTTCTTATTTCATCACCGTATTTTTACTTAAAAATGTTGCCAGCCCTTTGGAGGATGATGATGATGTGGTGTTGTTGTTGATTGCCATTGAGTTGAGTACGACTCATAGCAACTCTGTGAACAAAAGGCCTGAAGCCCTTCTACAACTATTGACATTTATCAAAGTTCATAGAGTTTCCGGAGGCATGTCGTTTAGGAAGTGGATGTTGCTCCTGCTTCCAAAGCTGTCATAGTATGTTAGTGTTCAGAGTCGCCTGCGATCTATTGTGACCCAGTGTACAACAACTCTGAACCCTGCCCTGTCCTGGGCCAGGCTCTCTAATTCTGATACACCACCCCCCACTTCCCCAGTCACTGTAGCAATCCATCTCATCTGGGATTTCCCTGTCCTGTGCTGTCTCTCCACCCTTCCGAGTGTGATGTTCTTCTCCAAGGACCTGTCTCTCCTAGCCGCATGCCCAAAGTAAGTGAACACAGTACATTATGCTGATGACCATGGAGTGGAGACAGGAAGTGGATGGTTTGGCTTGGATGTGTTAAGGTCAAGTTGTGTGGGGACAACTCAGATGAGGCTATAGTTTTCCATATAAATGGAGCTTCACAGTCAAACTCAGCTTGGTTTATAGTTTTTCAAAGCAGTTGTGAAGAAGCCTCAGGACCATGACTATTTCCATGTTGTTCTGAGGAAAAGATGCTGGTAACTTTCACTGAGTCTCTCTGTGTCAAAATCTACTTTGACATTTTTCAGTGGGTAGTGCACTGCTGGGTGATTTTAATCTGTGGCACTCAGGCCTGGTTTTAATTGTTTGTGGTCAAACATTCTTCTGAGTGGTATAACACTGGTCTGTGCATTGCTGTACAGAAGTAACTCATGGTTGCTGTGATTCTAAACACTGTGACACTGATGTGTCAAATGTGATAATGGTTACCCATGGTGGACAGAGTTTGGTGAAGCTCCCCAATTAAAACAAGCTTGAAAGCAGGAGAGACATCCACTTCCAAAATAGCTTGCCTCCAGAAACTCTACGAACGTGGAGAAACGATGCAAGTTAGACAAGTGTTCTTGTCTTTCATTCATAGGGTCGCTCTGAGTCACCTACAACTAAACGGCATTTAACAACAACAACAACTGCAGACATTTGCACACTTCATATCCTTGTAACTCTACCTCCGCTTAGGCCAGGCCACACCTAAAGCTTCATCGTGCACATGAAACAACTCTACTTACTGACAATTATGAGAACTTAAAACACTTATGGAATAAGAAAAACCCTACACCCTTCAGAATGCATTACACTCATCACTAAGAAAACCCACATCCTCACAGCCGGACAGACAGACAGCACAATGACAGAAGGAGAAAAGACTGACGTACCATGAAGGATTATGCTTTCCTTGATTGGCAATCAACACTAATGGTGACAGCAGTCAGGAAATTAAATTGTATGCCGCACCGGGAAACACTGCTGTGAAGGACCCAAGAGCAAGGATGTGGGCTTAAAACTAAGGTGTGCCAGACTCAAAACATGGCATTTTCAATTGTTTCATACTCATGTGACAATAAATAAGGAAGACTGAAGGAGAATTGAACCTGTGAACCAGAATGTTAGAGGAAAAATCTTGACTATCCAGTAGACTGCCAAAAGAACAAACAAGTTCATCTCGAGGGAAGTATAACCAACCTGATACCTTGAGGCGAGGACGGTGAAACCTCATCTCACATACTGTGGGCATGTTATCAGGAGCGGTTAGTTCTTGGATCAAGGCCATGGTGTTCACAATCACTTGTTCTGCAACAGAAAGCTGGACAATGACTAAAGATGATAGAAGACGCATTGATGCCTTTGAGCTGTGGTGCTGGAGAAGAGTATTTAATATACCATGGACTGCTAGGAGAAAAAAAGGTTCATTTTGAAGAGGGTGAAACCAGGCTGCTCCTTGGAGGCAAGGATTCTGAAGCTTCATCTGACATATTTTGGGCATGTTGCAAGGAGGGACCAGTCCTTGGAGATGGACATCATTGCTTGCGAGGGTAGAAGGACCGCACAAAAAAAAGAGCAGGGTTCCGAATGGTTGTACATCGGGTCACTATGAGTTGCAAGCAACTCGACATTACATAACAACTGAGAAATAGAGAGAGTCAGAGAAAAAGAGAAAAACCCTTAAAAAGATGGATTGTCACAGTGACGGTAACTATGGGTTTGAACTTGGTAGAGATTATGAGGGCGGGTGTAAGATTTTGATCTGTTGTTTATGGAGTCTGTGTGAGTCTTGGTCCATTTGTCACCTTGCAAGAAATGTGATTTAGCAGAATGTGGAAATTACCAAACAATGTCATTAGTACCACATGCAAGCAAAATACTGTTGAAGATAACTTGAAAACTGCTACAGCAGGACACAGACATAGAACTGCCAGAAGTTCAAGCTCTATTTAGAAGAGGTTGTGTCACCAGCGATACCACAGCTGTGTCGGATGGATCCTGGCTGAAAATAAAGAATACCAAAGGAATGTCTGTGCTGTATTATCTATGAAAAGACATTTGACTGTGTGGATCATAACAAATTATGGCTAAAATTGAAAAGAATTGGGATCCAGAATACTTATTTGTGCTCATGCAAAACCTATAGGTAGACCTCGAGGGTGAACAGAAGAACGGAGCACTGTGTGGTTTAAAACTAAGGAAGTCATCTGTCAGGAACACTGCATGGTTTAAAATTAAGGAAGTCATCTGTTGCAGCTTTATCCTTTCTACATACCCATTCAAGCTGTATAGATAAGTAAATCATTCCAAAAACTGAACTTTATGAAGAGGAATTGGAGTAAGTCTGATCACTAGTCTTCATTATGCACATGACACAAGCTTGCTTTTAGAAAGTGAGGAGAATTTGAAGCACTTACTGCAGAAGATCAAGCACTGCAGTCTACAATATAGATTATACCTCAATGTCAAGAAAACAAAAATCTTCAACACTTGACAAAGAGACAACATGATGATAGTTGGAGAAAAAATTGAAACTGTCAATGACTTCATCTTACTTGAATCCACAACCAACACCGTTGGTACCATCAGGCAGAAGATCAGATAACATGTGGCACTAGGAAAGTCTGCAGTCTGGGACCTCTCCAATTTATTGAGGAACAATGATGTTAGTTTGAGAACTAAGGTATACCTGATTCAGGCCATTATATTTGCAGTCACTTGTTATGCTGCTGAGAACTGAACGATATATATGATTGACAGAAATAAATTGATGCCTGTGAACAGTGGTTTTGGAGAAGAGTGCTGAAGATCCCGTGGGCTGCCGAAAGAACAAACAGGTATGCCTTGCAGAAGGTGTAGCCAGTGTGCTCCTTGGAGGTAAGAGTTATACTCATGTGCTTTGGGCATATTACTGGGCGATATCCTTAGAGAAGGACATCATGCTGGGAAAGGTGGAAGGATGGTGAAGGAGAGGAAGACCCTCAACCAGGTGGATTGATACAGTGAGTGCAGCCATGGGTTCCAGCGTGTCAGAGTTTGTGAGGTTGTGTAGGATAGGATAGGGTTCAGATCTTTTGTTTGTAAGCTTGCTATGTGTTGTATTCAACTCAACAGTAACTAACAACAATAGCAAAAGAATAACAACCGGGCATTGAGTCAATTATATGCTAGGCTGAGAGTATCAGTGAGGATGGCTGTGCGAATCCTGTTTGAGCTGTCAATGACGTGGAGATGCCTGGCCTGGGTTACAGCTCAGGGAGAGTCTCTGGCCGGAATGAGGATGGCGAAAACCTCACCTAAAGGAAGACCTGGGCGGTAACAGCTTGGACTGGTAGCCTGGCATCTTAATTAGGTGTGAGAGGACAAGATCAGGGCCGTCTGAAAGCCAAGGGTGTGTGTATTGGCTCTGAAGGGGACCTGAATCCAAATTCTAGTTATTGCATTTCTTATTGTTGGATGGTGCAAACAGAAAGCTCACCCGGCTGCTCACCACAAACCTGGAGGTTCAAACCCACCCAGAGTAACCTCAGAAGAAAACACGTCTACTTCTGAGTTGTCAGCTACTGAAATCTCTGTGGAGCAGAGCTCTGCTTTGATGCGAAGGAGGCTCTATGATCCAAGGTTTCTCTTTAGACTATTTAAGTTCTGTTAAGGCAAATAGAAATGAATTGCTATCAAATAAATTTTGACTCCTAGTGGACAGAGGCCAGAGTGGGACTGTCCCACACACTTGCTGGGCTTGTCATCTCACTGAAGCAGACTACCTCAATTCTTCTCCATTGTGATTTGAATTGCTGACCATTTGGTTAGAGGTTGAGCCCTTCTGTATGGAACTGCTGTGCCACCTGGCCTTCTCATAAATTCTCTTAGTATTGATAGGATGGAAGGCTTATTATATCTCACCTGTTGGTTGTTACAGAGCTAAAATATGGTTCTGGAAATAGAGATTCCACCACAGTTCTTTTATAGTTGTTGTAGTTGTGTGTCATCGAGTTGCCTGCAGCTCACAGTGACCCTTTGTACAATAGTTCTGAACTCTACCCTGTCGTGAGCCAGTCTCACTGACTCTGACGTTATCCCAGTTACTGTATCATTCTATCTCATCCAGGGTCTTCCTCTCCTTCACTGTCCCTCTTGCTTCTGAGCATGACGTCCTTCTCCAAAGACTGGTCTTTCCTGGCCACGTGCCCAATGTATGTGAGACAGTTTCAGAATCTTTGCCTCCAAGGAGAAACTTTGTTTTACCCTCTCCAAGACAGACCTGTTTGTTTTCTTGGCAGTCCGTGGTATGTCAACACTTGTCTCCAGCACCACAACACAAAGGCGCCGATCCTTCTGTCCTCCTTAGTCATTCCTTAGTCATGATCAGCAAACACACAGTCAAACTAGCAGCATCAAGTCTGGCTCTCGGGGTCAGATTGCTTTGTTCTGCATCTTTCCCTTGTCTTTGTTCTTAAATCCATACGACTTTGCACCAGATGCCCAGAAACTAGGGAATGTTCGAGAAAAGGGAAAAGCAAAGCATCCCAGGCAGTAAATCAAAGGAGAATTTCTAATAAGAGAAACAATAGAACAAAGAATATAGGAAACATTTAAAAGATCCAGAATCATCACATAAAATAATAGTACGTCTGGACCCACACATAATAACGTGCTATGGGGGAGGAGCCGTCCTCTTTGATAGCTTTCTAAGACCAGATGAAGGCAGCAGCGAAGTATCTGTGCCTGGTGCCAGGAAAGCACGTGAACCACCTTGTCTCTAAGCTGGCACTTGCCAAAGGAGCACAGAGGAGCGCAGATGCCCGACAGAAAGGCCACCTCCATGGAATAAAGCTGGTGCTGCCTGATTGTCCTCGGGGTGCAGGGTGGGGAGGCGCTGGTCCGATTTTGCAGCACCATTAGTGGATCAAGAGCAGGTTAACGAAGTTTGCCAAAGATATTCTAAATCCTAACGGCCTGAGAGCACGATCAAAGCCGCAGACACAACGCAGAGAGCGCATCAAAGCCGGGAATATGAGCTAAAAATGAGATGCAGCTTGAGAAAAATGCAAACGTGCATAGCTGCAGAAAACGGAGGAGGGCTAAGCAAGGGATGCAAGGAGGGTCCCGGTGAGAGGAGCGGGGACCCTCGTGGAGCGAAAACGAGGGCTGTTGATAGCTGAGGGTGGGACACGTGAAACGTGACTGAAGTTTATTGAGTGCTGGAGGCCAGAAGTCCAGCCTCAACGTGTCTCTGAAGAATCTAGAGGAGGATTTTTATGGGCCTCTCTCCGTTTTTTTGGGGGGGGTGTCTGGTGGTCATTGAACAACCCTGGTCGTTAAGGCAGAAACTTAGCCATTCAAATCCACGAGGGCGTTTTTGGAAGGAGGATGTATGTGACCATCTTCTTCCATGGAAACATACAGCTCTGGGAACCATAAGGAGCAGCCCTTCTCTCCTGCAGGGCGGCTGGGCGCTGGCACGGAGTCGGTGCCACCGGGTGATGGTGGTGGTTGTTCGCATTCCTTAGACCACAGACGGGGCATTTTACTCGACATTGCTCTTCACATGGGCTTCTCCTCTGCTTGTGTATTTGAAGTTCTCTTTTATACAGGCCCCTTATGAATACCTGTTCTTCTCCAGTACAGCCTCATAGCCACTATTCATTTCTATAAAGACTGTAATTCCAAGCAGGGTAACATTCACAGTTACCAGCGATTAAAACTTCACCTTATCTTTTGTGGGGAGACTATCCAATCCGTAAGAAACATTATGAAGCCAAGAACACAACCCTCTCTTTCTTGTCAAGTTCACGTGGAAAGTACCTCACTTATGGAACTGGACCCAGTGACTGTGGACATGTGCCCTTGACTTGGAGTTGTAGCTTTCCATTACACATATTCATTCTCTGTGCTGAGCACGTAAGTGGAGAATCTAGACCATGTGAAGAACTAGGGTTGGAGGAAGACTCAGTAGTCTGTGACATGAAGATGGCACAACCTCGCTTGATGAAAATGAAGAAGACTTGAAGTATTTGCTGATGAAAGTTAAAGACCACAGCCCTTAGTGTGTACAACAGTCCAACAGTTTAAAAAATCTTCACAACTAGGGGAATAAACAACCTCGCGATAAATGGAGAAACGATTGAAATTGTAAGAACTTTTACTTTATCTGGCTCCATGATCAATTCTCATTAAAGCAGTGGTCATGAAATAAAACCACATATTACATTGGTAAAATCTGCCACAAAAGACCCCTCTCAAGTGCTAAATAGCAAACATGCCACTTTGAGGAGTAAGGTGTGCCTGATTCAGATCACTATGTTTGCCATCACCTCGCACGCATGTGGAAGTTAGATCATGAAAAAGTCACAGGAGAATTACTATGTCTGACTGTGGGGCTGGTAAAATATAAGGAATATACAATGGAACGTCAGAAGAATAGAAAATGTTCCTTGGAGACAAGAATGGTAAGATTTCGTCTGATATACACTGAGGTTATTATAATGGGCCAGTCCCTGGAGAAAGACATTATATTTCATAAAATAGAGGGTCGGTTAAGAAGAGCAACGCCCTCAATGAGATGGATTGACAAAGCAGTTGCCATTACAGGATTAAGATAACAGCAAGTGCAAGGACCGTGTGTGACCGGCCAGTGCTCCTTTCTCTTGTACGTGGAAGGAGTTGTGAGTCAGAAGCAACTCAATGGCCTCTAACACTGACTTTGATGTTACAAGTCTTAATCTGTAAATCATCCCTAAAAGCAATAGTCTCCTTCCATTGTAGGGCTCTTCTGAGGACAGATATTTATCTAGCCATGAATTCATTCCCCTAAGGGCAGAAATATTTGAAAATAATAAAATACTTGCAAACATTGGCTATGACTGTGGTCCTAAAAGAAGGATCTGCTCTTGTGTGATTTGCTGCTTCTAAAAACCTGCTTGAAAGTCAGCTATAGGTTGGTTCCAACTCAGTGGAAAATAACAGCTACAGGCTTAGTGGTAAGGAGTTGCACTGCCAACTCAAAGGCAGGCAGTTCAAATCCACCAGCTACTCACAGGAGAAACATGCAAAGTCTTCTCTCATCCAAACATCAGAAAATTTGATAGAGGGTCAGCTATGAGTTGATTTCAACTTGACCATATCTGAAAACATGGTCCCGTATAAACCAAACGCATAAGAAAGTTCTAGAGCCTCAGTGATTTACCGGTCAAATGGAGCGTTTGGAAAAGCACCAACTTCCTGAGGTTTTATTAGGATTCAGTGAGTTAATACTGATGAAGTACATAGAAAAAATGGCTGTACAAAAAAAAAAAATCAACACACATCAATGATTTCTAGGCCCACGATCAGTCGGAGTGAGCATTCACAAATATAAGCAGACGCCTTTCAACTGGGAATGCTTGGAGGCTGTCAGAGAAGGTGGCCACTGTGGGCCCCTCGCAGAGCTCTGGGCCCCTCATTTACATTTCTTATACATCCAAATTCATGTCCTTCTTTGTCTCCCTTTAGAAAACAGCCCCCTGGAGACATTCCAGAAGTGCTGCTGAGACCCCTTAACCGGGTTATTTCATTAGGAGGATCTGAGTCAGGTTTGCTTTCCCTGAGCCGTTCGACCAGATGTTGGAGCTTGGCAAAATCAAATTATTACAGAAAGTTTTATGAGGATGATAGCAAGAAACACTTGGCACAGTGCAGAACGCAGCCCCGCTGAGTCTGGCTGACTAAGAGATTTCTCTCCGGTAGTGAAAAACCGTCATCGTAAACGATAACATTTAATCTGATAGCCAATGATCAGTGTCCCCATGGTCATGGCCTTTGCTGGTGGCATCCACTCCTCATCTCTGCCCTGGCTCCAAAACTACAATGTATCATAGCAGTAATAATAATATAGCACTATATTATTATACTGGATCGTTTTTGTTGCTGATTGCCTTCGAGTCGAGCTTGACTCAAAGCAACCCTATGAATAAAAGGCCTGAAGCCCCTCTACAACCATCGACTTTTATCAAAATTCATAGTTTCCAGAGGCATGTTGTTTAGGAAGTGGATTCCACTCCTGCTTCCAATAGTAGTAGTAATATAGTACTACAGTATCTTGTTTTAAGGCAAAGAAATGTGAAGCGTTTCATATGGTTCATATGCCAATGAAGAATGAGGAACGCAGGTCAGAAATTCGCTATCCTTTAGACTTCCCGGCAGTCCACAGCCTCGCTCCAAGCCAGCAACCTTTCCAGCCATCATTCATCACCTGTTTCAAATTAAACGTATTTGGTTACTGTAGTTTCTGGTTGCCAAGTGTTAACACCTCTAAAAGTGCACCTCATTAAACTTGTAATATCCTTCCATGGTCTTGTCTGTGGACTTGATCTTAAACACCAGAGGCTGTTGTACTCACTGCTGTTAGATCCCATCAAGTTGGTTTCAAGTTTCAGCCTCAACTTCAAGTGCAACAGAAGGAAGTACTGTCTGGTCCTGTGCCATGTTCACGATCATTGCCGTGTCTAAGCCCTTGCTGCAGCCCCAGGGTCAGTCGACCTTGTTGATGGTCTTCCTCTGAGTCATTTCCAACTCTTAGTGACTTCATGTACCACAGAAGGCAGCACCGTCCAGCCTGCTCCTTGCTCAGGAGCCTCTCTATGTTGGAGATGTCCGAGGCTACCATTGCTGTGGCGTCAATGTGTTTCAATGAAGACCTTCCTCTTTTTCACTGAACTACTTTATCAACTAGGAACTCTCTCTTCATGAACTGGCCCCTCATGATTATGTATCCTAAATACAGAGGAAAGGGTCTCACCGTCCCTGCTTCAAAGGGTCATTCTGACTGAACTTCTTCCCAGATGGATTCGCCTGTTCTTCGGGCAGTCTGTCCGTCCGGCATTCTGTGTTCTTCACCTGGCAGTCCGACACATTGCCCACGACACCACCAGAGCTGCTTGGACACTGCAGTGTCCAGCTCATTGTCCAGCTCCTTGTTTAGTGTCACAAAAGCAAACTAAACAAACGAAAACCGAGACAGAACATCACAGGGGAGGAGTTTGTCCATCCATCTCTTGTGGAACAGCTGGTGGATTCAAATCGCATGCCTTCGGGATTGCAGTGCAGTTTCTTGCTACTAAGCCACCAGATTCCTAAATATGTATCATAAACCTTAAACTCTTCTACTTTTTGGCAAAATATTATTCTGCAATGAGGCTTCTTTGTTCTGAGACCCTATTAGCATACTATGGCTTGATTGTATCTCTTTATAAAAGGAGTAGATTAAGCAAAAGAGTCAACACGGAAGAAGATATGACAAGGCACATGATGATCCCTCAGGAGCCGAAGAACGAGTTCTCCCACAGACTGAAGATGACGCCTTTCCCTCGAGCCTCTAAACAGGATGAACGTCAGTGTGTGAAGCCCCCACTTGCGCTATTTCTGCTCTAGCCGCACCGTAGAACTAAGAGCATTGTGAACCTCGTGACATTCTAAGACACGCTGCTCTTGTTATGTACCATCGAATCGGAACTGACCCAAAGCTGACCCTCCAGCCGGTTTTCAGAGGCAGTTAATTGTACAGGACAAGACTGCCCATCCTTCTCCCACAGGGCTGCTGGTGGATTTGAACCGCGTGCCTTTGGGATGGCAGTGCAGTTTCTTCCCACTAGGTCACCAGAGCTCACTAAGACACTATACTAGGGAATCAAACCAACTCAAGAGCTGTGATCAGCTTGCCAGACTCCTACAGCTGTGACCACGGGGATGAAAGAATCTTCGCGTCTAGATCAGTTAGAAAGAAGCATAACCCCATGAAGACAAATACACAGTATTCTGTAACAAACTCTGTTTTGCAGAGGGAAGAGAATGGTAACGTGTGTTCTCTAAAATAGGAATGCTGGTGGAATCCTTGATTCAGAAGACGGGGCTCCTCTTAGCACATTTAGAGCATATCAACCAGGGCGTCCCTCCAGTTGGGTTCGTATCCTGCCTCCCACCACCCTCTGATCCACACCTGTGGAAGCCCCTTCCCTCGACTGCGTCTCCCAGCCCACTTCTGGGTAAAGGTGTGGGGTTTGCTGCCACGCCTCCTGAGACCCCACACTGAGTGGTCTTGTCCTACTTAATGACACTCTTGTGTCTCCAAGTTTTCATGTGTAAAATGGAAGATTAATGACCGGGTACACCCAAACGTTCACAGCACATCCGCTTGTGAGAAGATAATTGACTCTTTCTCGTGGTTGCTGATCATAATTTAAGTGTCTTTTTACCTATGGAATTTTTCACTAAAAGACTATAAATGGCTGAATTGTTGTAAAGTCCAAAAGTTTTCACCAATTCCCCATGCAGTTGTCTCTGGTAATGGGCCTTGTCTTTCAACTAAATGACTTGAATCCAAGAACAAAAGTCTGTTAATAGCTGTGGGAAAACCTACCTCCTTTAAAGATTTAGAACTTTTCACCTTTATGAAGTAATATGATCCTTAAAATAACTTAGGAGACGGGAATAATATTCCTATTTTTTTTTTTTGGAAATAAACACTGAGGCTCAAGGAAATTGAGAAATCGACTCAAAGCCATACTCCTTTGAGGACCTAAGTCATGAGTTTTCAGACTTAACCACATAACCCTCTGCCCTACCATCAGGGAGAGATTATCATGTGAGCCTTTTGTGAGGGTGGCTCTGATGGGAAGCGCCTTCATCTGCTTATTCCACAAATGTTTATCTTCTATGTTATAGTGTTAGTTGTACTCAAGTCAAGCATAGCTCGTGGCAAAATGAGCAAGAGATCTGAATCCTGTCCTTTCCTGTGCCATCTTCACCATCTCTGACGTGCTTGAGCCCATGGCTCAAGTTCCTGTGTCAATCCATCCCGTTAGGGGTCTTCCTCTCTTTTGCTGCTGCTGCTGCTGCTGTTGTTCTATGCCGTCGAGTCATCTGTGATCCATAGCAAGCCCAGATACAGCAGCTCTGAACCCTTCCCTGTCCCGAGCCAGTCTCCAACACACCAACCCCCATTGCCCCAGTTACTGTATCAATCCATCTCATCCAGGGTCTTCCTCTCCTGCGCTGTCCCTCCACCCTTCTGAGCATGATGTCCTTCTCCAAGAACCGGTCCTCCTGGCCAGGTACCCAAACTATATGAAATGGAGCTTCAAAATCCTAGCCTCCAAGAAGAAACTTGGTTTCACACTTCCCAAGACAGACCTATGTATTTCCTTGGCAGTCCATGGTACGTATGTTCAAGATTTTTCTCTAGCACCACAATTCGAAGGCATCAATTATTCGTCTGTCATCCTTAGTCATTGTCAAGCTCTCTGATATGTGGCAAGTAATTGCGAAGACCATGGCCTGGATTCCCAAGCTTGATGTCCCTCTCCAAGGAAAAGTATCTCTTAACAACATGCCCGAAGTATGTGAGACAAAGCTTTGTCGTCTATGCTGTAAGGAGCACTCTGGCTGCACTTTTCCTACCACATCCGTTTGTTCCTTTGGCAGTCCATGGCATCCATTACTGTTCTACAACATCACAACTCAAAGGCATCAATTCTTCTTCTGTCATCTTTATCCATTGTCCATCTCTCAGACAGAATAGGATTGAAAGGATCATGGCCTGAATCAGACACACTGTACTCTTCAAATGGATATAATTGTTGCTCAGTAATTTGGAGACATTCCTGACTACAGATTTTCCCAATAAACTACATCTCCTAATCTCCTGACTGCTTGTACCAAGGGTGTTGATCGTGAATCCAAGTAAGATGAAGTTATTGTTAGTTTCAATCTTCTTTCCATCTGTCATGATGTTGCCTATCAGTCCAGTGATGAGAATTTTTCTTTTCTTGATGTTGAGATATAATCCATATTGCAAGCTGCAGTCTGATGATCGGCAACAAGTGTTTTAAGTCTTCCTTACTTCTAGATGTGTCATATGCACAACTTAGGTGGTTGATGAGTCTTTTTCCTTTTCTAATGACACGCTCTTCATCAGAGTCCAGCTTCACAAATGATGTTCTCAGCATACAGACTGAACAGGTGTGAAGGAAGGGTACAACACTGATGAACATCTTTCCTGATTTGTACCATGTGGTATTCCCTTGCTGATTTAGGATAACAGTCTCTAGATCTAGGTGTAGGTTTCACATGAGCACAATTAAGTGTTCTAGGATTCCCACTTTTCTATGATCAATAGCTATAATTTGTTATTATTTACACAGTCAAATGCTTTATTTAGTCAATAAAACGTAAGTAGACGTATTCTTCTGGTATTCTCTGCTTTCAACCAGTATCCATCTGACATCCACCATGATATTCCTGGTGCTATGGTGCTTCTAAATCCAGCTTGAACTTCTGGCGTTTCTCAGACTATGTACTGTTCTAGCCATTTTTTTAAAGATCTTGACAAGTATTTTGCTGGCATGTGATATTAATGATATTGGTCAATAATTTTCACATTCTGCTGCGTTGTCTTCCTTAAGAATGGGAGAATCATTGACCTGGAAGTTGGTCTTTTTAACAATAGCACCCTTACTTGCCAGGCCTCTTATTTTGGAGCAGCATTGGCCCAGAAGTCCGCTTTTTCTACAATAAAGCCCTTGCTTGCTGGGCTTATGTACTCGTAGGGGCTAGAAAGTCATAGGTCTGTGGGTCAAACCTCTGGAAAGTTTGAAACTTCACTTCTCCTGGCTCATCTGGCTATAGAGACTGATGAATTTACGGTCAGCAGGTAAGACAGGACCAAAGAAGCAGCAGTGATACGCCCGACAAAAGCAAGAGAGCTTTGTCAATGTGCATTTATAGTGGACACAGGCCACACCCCTGGTAAAACTCCTTTCCATTTCATTGGCTGCTTACAGTAGATCTCATCAGGGATGTGATTACATCATAACACATGTCATCAAAGTTGTGACATTTTATCAGATCTCTTTAAGGGAATGATTACATTATATCAGATTTCAGCAAGCAAATGACCAAATCAGAAATGTCAAGGTGGATACTGACAGGTAGCCAAATAGTCATATAGCCCTAACCATCAGGGACATGTAATGTAGTCAGTATCATTCAGTGTTTGCTGAATGAGTACATGCTTACTAAACACATACAGGTTTGTTGAATGGATGCTGTCAGCTTCCTGAAACAGCCTGTACAAGGACTGGAAAACAGTGTCTCAATATTAAGGAATGGTGGTAGAGGAGACTCAGAGGGAAACAATCTTATTGGATGATTCTCTTTCTAGTCACACTTCCAACCCATCTTCCTCCTCCTGACACCAGAATAAAGGAGACTTCTCTGTATGGTGCTTAATCTTTCCCAGCACAAATCACAACTTCATGTTGTTTCTGTGTATCATTGAATTGGAACCAAACCAAAACGGATCCTCCACTGGGTTTTCAAAGACAGTAAATCACACGGGAGGAGATTGTCCATCTTTCTCTCACTGTGGAGTTAGAGGATTCGAACCACATCTCTTTGAGTTGGCAGCCCTCAACTTACTCCTAAGCCACCAGGTCATGACTTACATTCCCCAGCACACAAGCAGCACATGTGCACACAGGTGCACACACAGAGTCGCTCATCCTTTACACACAGCATTCGGAACCAACTGGAAATGGGCTCAACACACAACACCACCTCCACGATGCCTCTGCCGGGAGAGCCGTTTCCCAGCCCCTACCGACTGTGGAGGCTTTGAACCCAGGGTTTCTCACGGATTCATTCCTGAGAGCTCTTGCCTTTGCTGTAGAGACAGAAGTAGCTCATGGAAAACAAAGTTGAATCAGACCAAACTCGGTGCTCACCTTTGACTTACATTGCTTGTATTTTGCTTATCTTGTCTTTGGAGACAAATGACAGTTTCTCGGAGGCTCATCTTCCTCATCTGTAAAACCATGCTAACTTATCTGCCTCACAGGTAACTTGCCAAATACCTGTGGACTCTCAATGAAGCAGCTGGCCTTACGTTTGTCCCAGAGTGGATGTTTCTGAAATGGTTCAAGGATGGCTCTGGGGTGGTTAGCAGATCCTGAAGAAACAGCAGCAGGATAGGGAGGCAGCTGTAAAGTCTCTTAGAGTTGAAACACTTTGTATTTCTCTCATAGCTTCCCTTGGGGATAACACTTTCTACTTTATTCTGTCCTTAACTCAAGTGAGAAAATAGAGCCACTGAAAAGCCATTTCTGAAGTGGCGAGTGTATGTCAGTGGGACGACGTGTGGCAGTGTGGCTGGTGGCTCACACTGGCCAATGTCCACAGACACGGCATGAGCTCCAGACACACGCTGGTTGGAAGACTGTGTACACAACTACAACCAAACAGCAAACAAGCAAAATGAGCCCTGGTGGTTCACTGGTTACGCTCCCAGCAGATCTATCGAAGAAGCGTGTTAGTCTGCGCCAGTGAAGCTTACTGCTTTGGAAACCCAGTTGGGCAGGGCGAATTGCTGACCCTTGTTGGTTTTAACGGTAATCTGCTCACTTGACTCTGCTCTGCACCTCTTTCGGTGTGAGGATCAGCATGGGGAAGTGGGGCGAGGATACACCTCACACGGAGGCAATGCTGGCTCTGCATGTGACCTTGGGGAATAACCCAAGCACTTGGACTTTCTGTCCCTTCACCTGCGAGGTGATAACAGTTGTCAGGCCTTGACGTGTTTGGTCAGAGCTTTGCACAGCCCTCCTGGAAAGAAGGCCTGCCTCCCGACACAACGATCACTAATGCCTGGGGAAGTGAAAGTGGCTTAAAATACTTGGGGAACATTTCCAAACTGACACATCCGTCCACACTCTTGCCATTGTGGTGGGATGGACGCAGTGGTGAGATTAGCCTCAGAACAACTCACTGAATCCAAACTCACCAGTGTTGACCCGATTCTAACCCTCCGCACCCAGAGGGCCCAGCACAGAGCTGCCCCGGCTTCCCAAGCCCGGGAATGTGTCTTCTGCACAGTGACTGGCTGCTTTGAACCGCTGATCTTTCACTTAGCACCCCAGCGTGCCTCCCTGCTACCGTGCCTCCCACCTTCAGAGTAAATTCACACAAAATGTATTGTCCGAATCAGAATCCTTCAGGGAGAGGGAGATGGTGCTGCTGTTAGATGTCATGAGCTGTTCTGGCCCAGTGTCCTGTGAGTGGAGCGGGATGACACACTATGTCACTAAAACAACAAACACTTTATCGAAGATAGGCAAGAGGCTACTAACAACTACAAGAGGACAAAAGCTGCCCGCCAACATGTCCGAACAAGCACTGCCAGCCTTTCCCGCAGGCCTGCCCGCACCTCCCTGCCCATGAACCGTCTCTGTCACCGTCGCTGACAGCGCTGAGCTGCTAACAAAACACCAGTAGCCCAAATCCACCAGCTGTCCCACGGCAGGAAGATGGGCCGTCTCCTCCCAGAAAGGTTTCCTGTCTCTGAAGCTCCGCGGTGAGTTGCTATGAATGGAGAGAAAGGTGACAGCTGTGGGCGTGTTGGGTTTGTCAGAGGTCACTGACTTGCCTCGTCCTGAGCTCTATCAAGACCACGCCAAGCGCTCCCACTCGGGGCACCCTCAGCAGCTTGTGTTTACCTAACTTCTGGTTCTTCCTCTGTGGCAGGTCTCCCACCTGCTTGCAGGACAGCGAGGTCCATGTGCTCAGACTCCACGCTCAGTCATGTGCTCTCAGTGCACAAAGACACAGTGATTCCAGTAGGGAGAGTATATGCCGTGTGTGCCCACCACTCTGCCTTCACTAAACATTGAGGATCACAAGCCAACCAGACAGCACCGTATGTGGAATCTCAAAGGCACAGAGGTAGGCATGTACACCATGGGATGGTCCAGCCCTGCAGTTCTGAGAGAAGTGTAGGTGTAACACGGTCCCGTTCATAAAGAATCCCGAGTCCAAGCTGGGAATAGGCCAGAAGTTGGAGAAAGGGTATGGAAAAGAGGTTGTTAAGATTGAGTGTTGTTATTATGAGTAAATGTTGCTGTTGTTATGTGCCATTGAGTCACCTACGACTCATAGTGACCTTATATGCAATAGCTCTGAAGCCTGCCCTATCATGAGCCGGTCTCATTGACTCCGACACACCTACCCCTATTCTCCTAGTTACTGTATCAATACATGTCATGCAGTGTCGTCCTCTCCTGCACTGTCCTTTCACCCTTCCAAGCATGAGGTCCTTCTCCAAAGTCTGTTCCCTCCTGGCCACATGCCCAAAGTATGTGAGATTGAGTTTCAGAATTCTAGCCTCCAAAGAGAAACTTGGTTTCACACTATCCAAGTCAGAATTTTTTGTTTTCTTGTTGGTCCTTGGTATGTTCAAGACTCTTCTCCAACACAACTCAAAGGCATATAATGAGATATATTCTGAAGGTGAACACTGCAGAGCTTGTGGAAGAACTGGATGAGGGAGTTTAAGGAAAGAGAATGAAACATGGGGCCTGCTAGTTGGCTACATGGTGGAGTCTCAGACGGGGAGGAGGAGGAGTTAACATGCAGCAGGCCTGGTCACAGGCACGAGCTGGGAATGAAGGGCTCCACATGGCCTGGGTTGGATTAGGTTACCAAGCATTCTCCAGTCAATAAATGCAAGTGTCGAGTAGGCACAGTACACGTGTCTGGATTTGAGAGAGAATAAAAACCTACCAAGGGTCGCGGAGCTCTGGTAGCCTAGTACCAAGGAGCTACACTGCAAACCCAAAGGCACATGGTTCAGATCCATGGCTTCTCCACAGGAGAAAGCTGGGCCGTCTCCTCCCATGTGATTAACTGCCTCAGAAAACCCGCTGGACAGTCAGCTATGAGGCAGCTCTGACCAGACAGGACTAACATGTCAGCAAACACACCTGCAAGATCTGTTGCCACACCTGGCTCTTAGCACTCCAGCAAGCACGGGTCCTCCTTGCTCCCAGACCTTTGTGTGCTTCACGTGGTCTAAGAGTCACCTGTTCCTTTATGTCTTGCTGTGGCCTGAGATTCCTCCTGGTGGCCTTGTCCCATGGCCCTGACTAAAGCATTGGACCTCAGACACCGGCCACAGAACATTCGCACCTATCTGTCATGGCACTTACCATGTTAATTGTCTGATTGTCTGTATAGTTTTTCCAGTTAATATTTAGTTCCTTAAATACATACGTTTTGCCCCGGTCTCTCCATGCATGGGCAAACATAGATCATGGCGCCCGCCGTGGAGCAGATCAGAGAACGCCTGTGGAGCGGGTGGGCACAGCCAGGCAGAAGTAGGAGCCAGTCTCGGCCAAGTAGAATCACTCTAAGTTAAATTGCATGTGTCAAGAACTACCTTGTCATGAGAAACAGGCCTGGGCCGACCAAATTTCCAATACATATGGATTACAACTCCTCCAGTCAAAGTCATTAAGAGACCATGATAAATTAGAGGTTGATAAAAGGCTCCAGTCCAAGATTTATGGCTCTTCCAGAATTCTTTCAAGTTCTCTCAAACGCACAGGGACTGGCCCGTCTCCTGGCGCTGCAACATCTGCCTCTGGTTAGCTCGGCCCTGCCTGGCAGAGGCTCCTCCGTCCGCTGGGAGCGAGCCCCACCGTGCGGTGCCTGCTCCCGGCCCCGGCAAGCTGCCGCTCCACTCGGGCAGAGGTAGTTCTGCGTATCCTCTGCGCTGCAAGTCTCACGCCCTTCTCCACAAAGGCCATGGATCCGGCCTGCATTGCCACAGCACAGCTTAGTGGCGTCATGGCACCTACAAGAGGTTGCTAGGAAAAAATAAATCCCCCAAAAAATACACACAAAACCCCCCTAATGTGTGCAGATGTGTGAGGATGTGTGTGTGTATGCATATGTGCTGAGATTCCGTATCTCACAGAAGCAGCGCAAAGGTTTGCAGTAACATACATGGACACTAGGCTGGAGCTACCTGTGCTGTGTGGATAGTTAGGATGCTAAGGAGTCATTGTCAAAGGTAATCACAAGTTACCTGACTCCTGCAAGGCATCAGACACTTCCCAATATCTGAGAACAGAAGCAAATCACAGCAAACACCAAGAGGCAGTTTCATTCGTGCATGCAGGTGATAGTCCCACAGCTTCCTATGAGGGAGTGGTCACCCCTAGTGTGTAGGGACACATTGCAATCTCCACACTGGGTTGGAGCTGGCATGGAGAGGAAATGCTCAGAAATACTGAAGATACTGGGGTACCTGCCATAATCTAGCATGAGCCACACACTGTATTCCAGAGATTTTCTTAAAAGAGTTCTCAGTAAGTCCTCTTTTCAGCTAGTTCTTAATTGTCCAAGGTTTCACTGTGATAGGCACAAAATATGGTGCCCGTTACAGAGAAAATTACGTGGCGAAGCCTCCAAGAAGACTGGAAATACTTGGATGAGAACACTTCCTGTTTCAAGATCTTCCTTCCTCATTTGAAGATGAGTAAAATGGTCCTTTTCTGTGTGGGTGGTGGGTAGGAAGTCAGGGAAGTGGGCAGGTGTATGTCCCATGCCCCTTCTCAGGTTCAGGCCCTCCACAATTCCCATACAGATCTTTGCTGCTCTTGGACGGAGGGGAGAAAGACCTTCATGGTTATGAGAGAATTCTGGAGTAAACTATCAGCCACAGCCCATGACTTTGTCCTATGGAACTGAGCTCTGCTCTAAAAGACGGGAGGTTGCCATGAGTAAGGATCAAGTAAATGACAACTGGTTATTAAAAATGACAAAAGCCATAAAGCTCAGAAGACTTACCTAAGTGTGGGAGAAAGAAACTCTGTTTAGTCTTTTATTGGTTTTCATTCAGTCACTCACTCACGTTTCATTTCATAATTACCATTGTTTAATGCCATTGTTTGCAACTTCTTAGAACAACTTCGCTGCCCTCACCTTTCCACTTGCCCATCCACTCATTACTCTCCTTCTCCCACCCCCTTCTGCCTGTTAATCTTCTGTGATTGTTTCTCTCTGTGGGTAAATCTTCGACTATTCTTTCTTTTCATCTGCCCCCACACTTCTTCAACTCCCATGTCCTCATTGTTATTGTCATGTGCTCTCAAGACCCTCGTGACTCATAGTGCCTTTATGTACAACAGCTCTGAAGCCTGCCCTATCCTAAGTCAATCTCACTGTCTCTGACACACTTTACCCCGCTATTTAAGTTGTTTGGGAAATACATCTCATTCAGGGTCTTCCTCTCCTGTGCTATCCCTACACCTTTCCAAGCATGACGTCCTTCTCCAAGGACTTGTCCCTCCTGGCCACGTCCCCAAAGTATGTGAGGCAGAGCTTCAAAATTCTTGCCTGCAAGGAGCATCTTGGTTTCACCCTCTCCCGAACAGACCTGTTTGTTCTCTTGGCAGTTCAGGGTATGTTCAATACTCTTCTCTAGCACCACAAGTCAAAGACATCAATTCTTCTTCTGTCATCCTTGGTCATTATCCAGCTCTTTGATGCATAACAAGTAATTGCAAAGATCATGGTCTGAATCAGGTGCACCTTAGTCTCTAGACTGATATTGTTGCTCTTCAGCAGTCTGGAGAGGTCTCTGACAGCAAATTTTCCCAAGGCAACTTGTCTTTTGATTTCCTGACTCCTAGTGCCCAAAGCTTTGATTGTGAAACCAACTAAGCCGAAATTGTTAACAATTTTAATATCTTTTCCATCTACCGTGATTGCTGTCAGTTGGTCCAGTGGTGAGAATCCTTGTTTTCTTGATGTTGAGCTTCAATCCATATTGAAGACTGCATTCCTTGACTTTCTACAGCAAGCATTTCAAGCCCTCCTCAGTTCGAGCAAGCAGGGTTGTGTTGTCTGAATGGTGAAGAATGTTAATAAATCTTCCTCCAATCCTGATGCCACATTTCTCCTCATTAAGTCAAGCCTCTTGGGTTATCTGTTTCTCATATAGATTGTAAAGGTATGAAGATGGAGACAAGATACATCCCTGACATACAACTTTTCTGTTTTTGAACCATGCAGTATTTCCTTGTACTGTTCTGAGGACTGCTTCCTTATCTCAGTATAAGTTTCACATGAACACAAGAAAATGTTCTGGAATTCCCATTCTTCTCAAGGTTAGCCACAGTTTGTTTTACTCCACACAGTCAAAGGCTTTGTATAGTTAATGAAACACAGACATTCCTCGAGTACTCTCTGTTTTCAGCTGAGATCCATCTAACATTTGCTGTAATGTTCCCAGTGCCTTGGCCTCTTTGCTTGCACATCTGGCTGGCAGTTCTCTGTCAATGTACTGTTCCAATCAAATCTTGGATAATATTCAGCAGAATCTTTTTTGTGTGCGTTATTATTTGATAATTTCTACATTCTGATGACGTTTTGGGGGGAATGGGAATCAACATGGACCTCTTCCAGTCAGTTGTCCAGGTAATTGTCCTCCAGATTTCTTGGCAGAACCTAGTTAACGCGTCCAAGGCTGCATCTGTTTGTTGAAAATATGTCAGTTGGTATAAGATCAATTCCTGGGTCCTTGTTTGTAAACAATTCCTTCAGAGAACTTCCTCCTTGATCATTATTGCCTCCTGTTCATATGTTATTTCATTAAATTCTTCTGTGTCAACCAATTTTCCCCCCCCCATACAATGACTGTGTACTCCTTCCATCTTCTTTTGATGCTTCCTGGATCATTCAGCATTCTCCCCATAACAACCTTGAGTATTTCAGCTTGTTCTTCAGTTCCTTCAGCATAAGAAATGCTCAACGTCCCATTAGATCAGTTACAACTGTCCCCATCCAAGTTGTTAATTGCAATGTACCTACTGTCTGTTGTCCAGTCCAGGCTGACCTTGCCTCCCCCTAGTCCATTATATTGTGCTTTGTCTGAAATCAACTTTTGAAGATTCTTCCATTCCCTGTAAAGAGGCTGATTGTTGTTGCTGTTGTTGTTATGTGCCGTCGAGTCCCTAGGCTGATTGTAGGTCCAGAAAAATTACATTCATTGAAGACTAGCTGCGTTCCTTATTTTCTTAGCCTCTTTCTCCTTCAATCTTTATAATCCTGGGATAGATATCTATGATCTCATTTTGCAGATGAGAAAAGGATGATGTACAGAGGTTACTTCCTCGGTCCTGAACTAATAAAATATTCAGCAAGGACCCTGCCATAGAAGACTTTGATTTTCCAAGAATCTCAAGCCATCCACAACCATGCATGTGTCTGTTCCCTGCCTTCCTCCTCTGCCTGCCCAGCCCACAGTCCTCACTGTAGCTCACCAGCTTCCTATCTCAAGCAAGTGTGCCCCAAGCAAACGCTCAACTGTGTTGCCGGGAAGCACAGTCACAGGGCGCAGCCAGTCCTGGGTGTTTTGCACGTGTTTCCTGGCACCCGCTGTGTTCCCAGGGCCATGGCCAGTGTGGGGAGCATTTCCCATCCCAGATACCTCACAGGTATTGCCAAACAGTATGCTACCAGGGCAACAAGGTCCCCTGACCTGTGCCACCATCTTGTTCTGGCTCTGACCTGACACTCAAGAGTTGCTTTTGGAGATGAGTCACCTATCTGCCTTTAGAACTTTAAAAACCCTCTAACTGGACAGCAGTTAAGGTACCAGAACCTCCATGCTGGCCTTGCATGCCCCTTTGTAAACAAAGAAGATAAGAGACTTCCAGCAGGACAAAAAGGAGACTTCCTCTGGAAAGGCAAGCAGAGACCCTTCTCACTAAACCCCCAAAGTCAGGTCTTTCGCTTCCCATCACATCAGAAAGACTCTCCCTCCCTCGACATCCCCACAGACAGCAGCAGGCAGTTGGTTTACATCTTAAGTATTATTGAAAAGGAGTTTCTAGGCAGCACAAAATGTTAAGTGCCCTATGATTAACTGAAAGGTAGACAGTTCAAACCCACTCAGAGGCATCTCAGGTGAAAAAAAGTGTCAATCTGCTTTAGAAAGGTTTCAACCAGGAAAGCTGGTGGGGGACAGTCACACGCCACAAATGCAGGTCATCAGCGTCAGGTCGAGCTCATGGGGCCTGGGCTGTGTTTGTTGGTGAGAGGTGCTCACCACTTGGACGACAGTCTCTTCACTGTTACGGGAAGTTCAGACTCACAGGGTTTTCTTTCATGGTATGTAATCCACCCAAGGGACCAGGTTTTGCCACTTAGGGACACACACCCACCTTAGTGCATCCTTCAGCAAGACCGGCCCCTCTGAGTGCCTCACCTTTTGCTGCTATTCCTCTAAGCAAAGGTATGATGATGGCAAGACATGGGTTCACTAACTTTTTTTTTAATTAATTTTAATGAAAGTTTAGAGACTTAGGGTTTCAAGTTATTCATTGTTGTACTTTTTTCCCTACCCACCCGCCACAATTTCCTTTTCTCCTGATGAGTAAAAGAAAAACTCTTTCATTGCTATGCAATCCCTCCCCCCCGAAGTCCACTCCACTGTGCAGCCTTCATTCTGGACTCCTGTCATGACAATAATACCTAATCATATATCCCTTCTAAGCACTTCTCTTCCTCATCTGTTGCAATGTCATTCCTCCCCTTCTTCTGTCTTCCCTTAACCCCAATGTCAGTCCTATTTTACAACAGTGGCCCTATGCAATATTTGTCCTTTTGTGACTGAGATATTTCACTCAGCATAATATCCTCTAGGGTCATCCATTTAGCATAGTATTTCATGAGTTCTTTGATTTTCAGTGCTGCATAGTATTCCATTGTGTGAATATACCAGAGCTTCTCTATCCATTCATTTGTTGATGGGCACTTGGGTTGTTTCCAGCTCTTTGCTATTGTGAACAAAGCCGCAATAAACATGGACCTATCAACTGATGAAGAAAAGGCCTTTGACAAAATTCAGCACCCTTTCCTGATTAAAACACTCAACAAAATAGGGTTAAAGGGGAATTTCTTCAATATAGTAAAAAGTATATACACAAATCCGAGAGCCAACATTGTTCTCAATGGAGATTAAAGGCATTCCGTTTGAGAACAGGAACTAGGCAAGGATGCTCGCTATCCTCTCTCCTATTCAGTATTGCCTTCACTAACTTTTGACTCCTGACCAGTAACTCGGTCCCCAGAAAGGGACAGCCTTTTAGTAAAGCAGAGGGGGAGCTCAAGGAAGGAGTCAAGACTAGCCCCCAGGACAGCTGGGTACACAGGAAAGGGCACGAAGATGGCACGAGGCCAGGCAGGGCTGGTCACATTGTGCTTGGGGTTACTGAGAGCACAAACGAACTCGATGACAAACGACAACAAGTGCAGTTTTTCCTCAGACATACCCACCTTCCCCAGAGGAAAGCAGAATATTACACAAAATTCAAGCCGTTCATGAGAACAGCACCACAAGACGTCTGAAGATTGAGCTCGCAGGACCACGTTCCACGCCTAGACTCACCACCTGGGAATGATTCGCTTTTTCTTCTCTTTTTTCCACAACAGGCGCGCTTTCCCCTCCATGTCTAGGCCTCTTCCTCTGGGCACATCTTCTCGTCTCAGTACAAGCTGGGGCTGTGTGACAGCCGCCTTTCCCCTCCCTTTCATATGCTGAGCATATTCTTAGGAACTGAAATATTTTGCTCCCTGAGAGTAAGAGGTCCATGAAGACAACCAAATCACAAGCAGGGGATTAATTGCCACGTTATACAGCCACCCCTCCTCTGTGTGTGTGCTCGCACGGACGTCTTTGTGTGCGTGTGTTCCCACGGACCCCTCCTCTGTGCGTGTGCTCCCACGGACTCCTCTCTGTGTGTATGCTCCCACGAACTTTCCACATCCTCCTTTTCGATGGGATTGATTCTATTCTAAGCAGCCTACAAGAGTTATTGACACACGTATGCTTGTCACAATCCGGTGAGGTTTAACTATTATTGTTGTGCTACTTATTTTTATGAAAATGAAAGTTTTAGAGTAAAGAACTAGTTTTTGCAAGGCTGATGATGGACGCAGTTAAGTGCCAACCCAGTCAATGAGTCAGCAAGCTAATGAACAACATGGTGAAACCTCACACCACCAGGCACCATCCACTCCATCTTTGCCACGATCAAGCCCATTGTGCCAGCGATGGTGTCAATCCTTCTCCCTTCATGGTCTTCTCTACTCTGGACCCTCTACTTTCCCTAGCATGACATCTCTTTCTAAAGACTTGCCCCTCCTCATACAATGCCCAAAGTCTATGAGTCAAAGTTTCACCAGCCTTGCCTCTACAGAGAAAGCTAGTTACACTCCCTCCAGGATAGACTCCTTATTCCTTTTAGGTGATATTCAATATCAATATTCAATATTCAATACTCTTCCCCAATACCACAATTCAAAGGCATCTGTTCTTTGATCTTCCTTATTCATTGCTCAGCTTTCACAAGGAGATGAAAATCGCTTGGATTGGGTCAGGTTCACCTTAGTCTTTAAAAGGACAGCTTTGCTCTTTCCTACTTTAAAGAGGTCCTTGATGGCAGATTTGCCCAATGTGATACATCTTTTGGTTTCTCAGCTATTGCTACGCTGTTACAACTTGAACCCAAGTTACAACCTAACTGGGAGGGTTGATATGGTTCCAAGTAAAATTAAATCCTTAGAAAGATCAGTCTTTTCTCCATCTATTATTGTATTATCTATTGACCCAAATGTGAATATGCTGCTTTTCTTTTTTTTTTTTTTTCTATAATGCATATTGAAACTTGGGTCGATCTTCTCAAGTCTTCGCTTTCTACAAGCAAGGCTCTGTCATCTGCACAGGAGAAGTTGTTAATGTGGCTTTCTCCAATTCTAATGCCACATTCTTCACAGAAGCCAGCTTCTTCAACTATTTGTTCAGCATACATATTGTATAGGATGGAGAAACAGTGTAATAATGATGTACATCTCTTCTGATTTTAAAGCACAAAATAGTTTCTTATTCTGTTCATTATTTTTTTTGGTCTGTACACAAGTTTCACATGAATACAATCAAATGTTCTGGAATTTTCATTTTTCTCAATCTTGCTCATAATTTATTATGATCCACACAATCTAATGTCTTAACATAGTCACTGAAACACAAGTAAATATCTTCCTGGTATTCTTTGCTTTCAACTAGAATTCATCTGACAATAACAATGATATCCCTGGTCCCAAGATTTATTCTGATTCTAACTTTAATTTCTGACAGTGCCTTTTTGAATAATCTTCAGCAAGAATTTACGCAAATACAACAATTCATGATATTGTCTGACAATTTCTGCATCCTGCTGGATCACTTTTTTAAAAGATGGGAAAATATAGATCTCTTCCAATCAGTCTATCAGGTAGCTGTCTTTCACATTTCATTCTATAGACTATTATGAATAGAGTGCTGTATCTGTTTGCTGAAACACCTCTCTTGGTATCCTGTCGATTCTCGGGCTTTGTTTCTCTCCATGCCTTCAGTGACCTTTCCCTTCATTATCACCGGCTCTTGATCACGCTGCTTCCTGATCATGTGACACTGACCAGTTGGTCGCAGTGGCTGTAGTTTCACCTCATTTTGACACATCCTTTAGCTTTCAGTATTTTGGCCATAGAAGCCTTCAGTATTTCACTTTGAAAACTAAATTTATTCTTCAGTTCTTTCATCTTAAGCAGTAACAAGTGCTCTCTTTTTATTTTCTAACTCCAGGTCTTTGCACATTCTGTTATAATACTTTGCTTCGTCTTCTCCATCTGCCCTTTTAAAAATGTCTGTTTATTTTTGCTTCTAGTTTCTCTACATTGAAAAGCAGGTTTCAGAGTCATTTCTAACACTTATTTTGTCCCTTTCTTTCACCTCAATCTTTTTAATGTGCATTTGCTTTCTCCAGGTGTGATGTCATCCCACAACTCTTCTGATCTTAGGCCATTAGTGTTCAGTATAGTAAATATACTCTTGAGATGATGTTTAAATTCGGGTGAGAGAAACTCAAGGTTGTATGTAGACTCTTGACATCTTGTTTCAAGTTGTTTCAGATTCATTTTGAACCTCCCTATGAGGAATTGATGCTTTTTTTCATAGTTTGTCCCAGGTCTTGATTTTATTTCTGATATTGCGATTACGTATCATCTTTCCCCATACACATAGTTTGTTTCCTGTGTATCATATGACAACACACAGTTTCATATAAGTCCATGTGTATAATTGCCACTTACATTTTTTAAAAAAAAATAAAAGTATTTTCAGTGCAAAAAATCATTGATTGTACAAAATATTACCATTTGATCAGACTCAATTCTTTCTTCAAGATCATATTTTCCAACTATGATTCTTTCTTTTTTGTTTCCAAAGTCTTCTTTCTAGTTAGCAATTACTTTTAATTAGTATTTTATTGCATTTTCAATCAATTTCCAACTGCAGAAGTGGGCAGAAATCATCAATTTCTTCATCTTTGGCTTTTGTGGTCAGCACATGTATTTGAATAATATTCGTATTCACAGACCTTCCTTGTGTGTGAATGGATTTTATCTTATCCCTGCCAGCATTGTGCTACAGAATGGATCTTGACGTGTTCTTTTTAACAGTGGGAGTGGCTCCATTCCTCTTCAGTTTGTTATTTCATGCATAGCAATATGATTGTCTGATTCAGAATGGCCAAACCCAGTCCGTCTGAGCTCACTAAACCCAGGCTATTGATCGGCAGAGACTCCATTGCATTTTTCGCAACTTCCAATTTTCCCAGATTCATACTGCACATTGTTGTTGTTGTTGTTATGTGCCGCAGAGTCGTTTCCAACTCATAGCGACCCTATGCACAACAGCCCTAAACCCTGCCCTATCCTGCGCCAACAGCACCGCCTCTGACACACCCATCCCGATTACCCCAGTCACCGAATCAATCCATCTCATAGAGGGTCTTCCCCTCCTGCACTGTCCCTCCACCCTCCCAAGCATGATGTCCCTCTCCAAGGACCCGTCCCTCCTGGCAACATGTCCAAAGTATGTCAGACGAAGCCCCAGAATCCTTGCCTCCAAGGAGTAGCTTGGTTTAATCCTCTCCAAGATGAATCTGTTTGTTTTCCTGGCAGTCCATGGTACATTCAATACTCTTCTCCAGCACCACAGCTCAAAGGCGTCAATTCTCCTTCTATCCTACCTAGTCATTGTCCAGCTCTCTGATGCATAACAAGTGATTGCAAAAACCATGGCCTGTATCAGGCGCACGTTAGTCTCCAGAGAGACACCGTTGCTCTTGAGTACTTTAGAGAGGTCCCTAACAGCAGACTTTCCCATCGCGATACGTATTTTGATTTCCCGGCTACTGATGCCAAGAGTGTTGACCGTGGAGCCGAGCAAACTGAAGCTGTGAACAAACTTAATCTCTTCACCATCCATCCTGATGCTACCGATTGGTCCGGTGGTGAGAATTTTTGTCTTCTGGACATTGAGCCTCAGTCCATACTGAAGGCTGCAGTCCATGACCCTTCACAGCAAGTGCATGAGGTCCTCCTCAGTTTCAGCAAGCAGGGTTGTGTCATCTGCATAACGCAGATTGTTGATAGATCATCCACCAATCCTGATGCCACAATTCTCCTCATAGAGCCCAGCCTCTCGGATAATCTGCTCTGCATACATGTTGAAAAGGTATGGACCTGGCGTACACCCTTCCCAATTTTGAACCATGCAGTGTTACCTTGCTCTGTTTTGACTACTGTCTCTTGGTCCAAGTATAGGTTTCGTATTAGGACAATTAAATGTTCTGGGATTCCCATTCTTCTCAGAGTCAGCCACAGTTTGTTATGATCCACATACATCCCAATTATCAATGCATGTTTGTAGCTGTTTCTCCTCATTTCCATTCTTGCCACATTAGCAAATGAAGGTCCTTCATTGGACGAAAGCTCACTCCGTGTGTCCTATTTGTGAAGTCTACACGTTGATGAAACAGCTCTTTCCCATTCACATTTTTAGTCCCTCTCAACCCACAGGACTCAGCTCGGAGAAATTTTTCAGCGATGTTCTAATGCTCTTCACGGAGTTCCGGGGGTCTGTCATTTCAGAAGTAGAGGGCTGGTCCTCCTTCTTTGTGTTTTAGTCTGGAAAGTCCACTGAAGCCTAAATAAAGCCTAACTACCCTGAGCCACCTCTCTGGCCTTTGGAAGACGGTTACCATAGCTTCCAACAGAACAGGAACACAGCAGTCAGCAGGACAAACTGACCCAAGAGTGGCGGCGAATATGGCTACAGCCTTGTTTAGTTTTCGTTCAATCCCACTTGTTAAATTGCTCTTTTATGCCACTCACTGGAGTGACCTTGGAGATCGGGGCCCTCATACAGAGCCACCTTTATCTGCCAGAGCCGTGAAAAGTACTGTCTCCCACTTGGGGAGATGAAGATTCTTCTTCACCCCATGACCTGTCAGGACATCATTGCCGTGAGTTGTTGCTGTTAGGTGTGTCTAGTGGAGTGTGACTCTTAGTGACCTCCTACACAACAGTGCCTGGTCCTGCTCTAGACTCACAGTCTCAGAGTTGCAGACACTGTGGCGTCCATCCCATTAAGAGTTCTCCTATTCCCCACCTGTCCTCTACTTCTTTTCTTTCTCTCACACTATGTCTTTTTTCCCCAAAGACTGATGTTTCCTGATGACATGTTTAAAATAAGCATGATTGAACTTTACAATCTTTGTCTCTAAAGAGCATCCTCAATGCACTTCTTCATGGATAGATTTGTTTATTCTTTTGGAATCCATGAGATATGCAATACACTTTGTCAACACTTTAATTCAAAGACACTATTATTCTCTGGTCTTCTCTAGTCATTGTCCAACTTTCACATACGTAGCAATTAAAAACACCGTGGTTTGGATTGAGTGCAACTTAATGTATAAAGTCTACGTTCTTGATCTTAGTGCTTTAAAGAAGAAGTCATTGATAGACCTAGACCCTATATTTTTCAATCTGCAACCATTCCATGAAGTAGCACATGATTAAGAATCAATAGCATTGAAGGAAGAAATCTAAGTTGCATTGCATTGGAAAAAAAATCAAGATTACAGGTCTGGATAAAATAACAATGGAAAGGTTTTAACAAACAGTTGAAGCCTCACATATTCTTCCTTGTCTATGCCAAGAAGTTTGGAAGATAACGTTTTGGTCAACCAACTGTAAGAGATCTATATCTGTGTCCATTCCAAAGAAACGGGATGACCCAGCAGAATGCAGAAGTAAATGAATAATAGCATTGATGTCACACATGAGTAAAACTTGCTGAAAATAATGAGAAAAAGATATCTGTGGCAGCATATGGACAGAGTGTGGCCCGATATTTAAAGTGGATTCAGAGGACGATATAAAAGGAAGAGTACTATTGCTGGTGTCACATGGGTATTGTTGGAAGCAGAGAATATCAGAAATTTGTTTAACCTATGTTTTCTTAATGTTTTCCAAAGTTATTCAGATATATCATAAAAATTGATGGATGAATTCAGAAGAATAAAAATCTCAGAACACTTGTGTTCATGACAAAGCTGTATATAGATCGAGAGATAGCTGTTCCAGCCACAACAACAACAACAACAAATGAGATGTTAAATGGTGTGCAGATGACACAACCCTGCTCGCTGAAACTGAGGAGGACCTGAAGCGCTTGCTGCAGAAGGTCAAGGACGTCAGCCTTCAATAGGGATTGAGGCTCAATATCAAGAAAACAAAAATTCTCACCACTGGGACAATTGGTAGCATCAGGATGGATGGTGAAGAGGTTGAGATGGTTAAGAGCTTTAATTTGCTTGGTTCCACAGTCAACACTCTTGGCATCAGCAGCCAGGAAGTTAAAAGATGTATTGCGATAGAAAATTCTGCTGTTAGGGACCTCTCCAAAGTACTGAAGAGCAATGATGTTAGTCTGGATACTATCATTGTCTTTGCAGTCACTTGCTATGTGTCAGAGAGCTGGACAATGACTACAGAAGATAGAAGGAGAATTGATGCCTTTGAGCTGTTGTGTTGGAGAAGTGTATTGAATACACAATGGGCTGAGAAGAAAAAAGCAGGTTCATCCTAGAGAGGGTGAAACTGGGCTGCTCCTTGAAGGCAAAGATTCTGAAGCTTCATCTGACATACTTTGGACGTGTTGTAAGGAGGGACCAGCCCTCGAAGAAGGATGTTGTGCTTGGGAGGGTAGAGGGACAACACAGGAGAGGAAGACTCTCTATGAGGTGGAGTAATTCAGTTATTGGGATAATTGGGGTTGGTGTGTCAGAGACAGTGAGATTGGCACAGAATAGAGCAAGGTTTATGGCTGTTGTGCATAAGGTCACTATGGGTCGCAGAAGACTCGATGGCTCATAACAACAACAAATGATTTAAAATAAGGAAAAGTATAATACTACTTACTGAAACTGAGGAGAACCTGAAGCACTTGTTGAAGAAGGTCAAGGAATGTGGTCTTCACTATGGATTGAAGTTCAATATCAAGAAAACAAAGATTCTCACCACTGGGCTGATTAGCAGCATCGTTACTCATGGTGAAGAAATTGAGACTGTAAACAACGTTAGTTTGCTTGGCTCCACAATCAACACTCTTGGCACCAGCAGCCAAGAAATTAAAAGGCATATTGCATTAGGAAAGTCTGTTGTCAGAGACCTCTCAAAAGCACTGAAGGTCAATGATGCCAGTCTGGAGACTAAGGTGCTCCTGATACAGGCCATAATCTTTACAATCACTTGCTATGCATCAGAGAGATGGACAATTACTGGTGATGACAGGAGAATTGATGATGCTTTTGAGCTGTGGTGTTAGAGAAGAGTATTAAATATACCATAGACTGCTAAGAGAATGGATAGGGTCATTCTGGAGAGAGTTAAACCAGGCTGCTCCTTGGAGGCTTGGATTCTGAAGCTTCATCTGACATACTTTGGACATGTTACAAGGAGGGTGCAATCCTTGGAGAGGGTCATCATGCTTGAGAGGGTGGAGGGACAGTGCAGGAGAGGAAGATCATCAGTGAGATAGATTGATTCAGTGACTAGGCTAATGGAAGTAGGTGTTTCAGATACAGTAAGATTGGCACAGAATAGAGCAGGGTTTATGGCTGTTGTACGTATGGCCACTATGAGTCACAGACGACTCAACGGCACATAACAACAACATACACACGTGAGTGCTGGACAATGAATTAGGAAAAATTGATGTCTTTGAAGTGTGTGTTTTCAATTAATACTGAATATTCCAGAAACTGTCAAAAGAAATAAATCTGTCTTGGAAAATATGAAGATGTTAAGACTTCATTTGACACACTGTTTTAGGCATGTAATTAGGAGTGGCTTATCCCTGGAGAAAGTCACTAGGCTTGGTAATGTAGAGGGCCAGTAATAAGGCAGATATTCACAGAGGTGGCTTGACTCAGGCCTGCAGCAGTGAGCTCAGACATGTCAACTGTTGTGAAGATAACACAGGGCTGGAGAAAGTTTCAATTGTTTTTCAGCAAATTTCTGAGTCAAAAACAACTTCAGGACACCTAAGAACAACACTAAAATCATATCATGAAACTTCCAACCTCTTTCATCTCTTGATTTCCTCCATTTTGGAGGCAGATCGGTGGCCTAGTGGTAAGAATCTGCACCGCAAACCTCAAAGCACATGGTTTGAATTTGCCAGGTGCTCCATGGGAAAAGCATGGTCAGTCTCCTCCCCTGTGGTTACTGCCTCTGAAAAGTCGCTGGAGATCATGCCCAAATGCTGCCTACATAGACTTCCTAAGAGTCCAATATGTAGGCGATGGCTGCATTTGAAATACACCTAGGCAGTACTGGAAAGGCAATCACTTCTAGAAGACAAAGTCTCAGAAATTTTAGGAATCCCAGCGGCTTTGGACTTTGATGCCTGGATCTGTCAATACACTCTGATAGGCTTCAGTTCCTTTTTTATATCCTTAGGTCAGAGCACATAAACCCCCCTTCTTTCTGAGCCAGCACTTTTATAATCATGCCAACACTATCTCCTCTACCTATGGTAGAGTCTGGGCACAAGAATGCTGTCTGTTGACAAGGTAGGAGTCATGAGGCTAGGTTATCAGGGACTCTTTAGCTCAGGACTTGATGAAATTGACAGAGGTGTGTGCTAAAAAATTTAGTCCCTCTCCACAACAACTATGAGATATCATCTCACCCCAGTCAGAATAGCAAAATTTAACAGAACAGCAAACAACAAATGCTTGTGAGGTTGTGGAGAAACTGGATCCTTATTCACTGTTGGTGGGAATGTAAAACGGTACAACCACTGTGGAAGGCTGTCTGATGCTTTCTCAAAAAGTTGCAAATAGAGATACCATTTGGCCCAGCAATTCCAATACTGGGAATTACCCTAAAGAGACCATAACTGACATCCAAGCAGATATATGCACACCCATGTTTATCGTGGCTTTGTTCACAATAGCAAGGAGTTGGAAACAACCCAAGTGCCCATCAACAAAGGAATGGATAGAGAAGCTGTGGTATATTCACACAATGGAATACTACACTGCATTGAAAAACAAGGAACTCATGCAATATTATTCAAAATGGGTGACACTGAAGGATATTATGCTGAGTGAAATATCTCAGTCACGAAAGGACAAATACTGCATGGTGCCACTGTTGTAGAATGGGACTGACATCAGGGTTGGGGTAAGACTGAGAAAAACTGGATAAATTATGTATACTGCATTGAAACAGATGAGGGAGAGAATAATTTAAAAGCAATATATGATAGGGCATTATGGTTATCACAAGAGTCCAGAATTAAGGTTGCATAGTGGAATGTACTCAGGGCGGTGGGAGGGATGTGGGGGGATTGTATACCGATGAAAGAATTTTTCTTTTACTTTTCAAAGAGAGGAGCGAACTGGGGAGGAAGGGCTGGGCACAGAGAAAAGTGCAACAATGAATGAACGGAAATCCCAAATCTCTGTAAATGTTCATTAAAATTAATAATTTTTTTAAATTAATAATAATAATAAAATCGTCCCTCTTCAAAAAATAGCACCATATATACATTAAACACTAGAGGTCTAGATGGGTCCTAAATCCCATCTTTTGGGGTATATCACTAAGGGCATAATCAGGGTCCTGGCACCAGGTAACAAGCATTTCAAAGACTTCCAAGCAACCCCTTCGTCTATGTGCTCCCTAATGTGCAAGTCACCTTTCCCTCCTCTGGCTTCCTTCCATGCCATCCTTCCCAGTGAAGGAAAAAGTCTCTCCTTTGATCCCATCAACACAGGGGCCAGAGGAAAAGAGAACCACCTGAGCCTTTTCACATCCCCTTGAAGGACCAGCTCTGGCCTCTCGAAATCTGGATTCCAGCTGCTGTCATTTCCCTGTGCTAACGTGGGATCACAGAGAACTGGACGTGATTGAAATTTGCATTTAGATAGAAATGGTTAAAGGTAAAGGCCCAGTGTTTAGAGAGATGAGAGTACCCGTTTTACTAAGGAGGAGGCAGAGTGTTATTGTACACCATTAAGGTGTCACTGAGCCCAGATATGTGTAGAAATATCAGACATCGTTAGACACATGTAGCGATGGCTGGCGTTCAGAAACAACTGAATGGAGCCTGAATCGAGTGCAATTACTCATAATGTTTCCTGCTCCCGTTTTTCTATTCCATCCAGCTCACCAAGCCATGTGAGTTCTACTAAGACAACTTTCTGCTGCTTATCCAGTGAAGTAAATGCCAGAAGTCACCCTTCACCACACAAGCAGCTTCTGTAGGGTGCAGGCAAGTTCTTGCCGTTAACTGCCATCACATCAGCTGTAACGTAAACAGAACAGAGCCAAATCTGTCCAGTCCCGCACGGTCCTCACGTCTGTAAACATGTTACGGTCCACTACCATTTAGCCAATCCAACTCACCGAGGATCTCCACCACCACCGCTGGCCCCTGCACCAAGCATCCTCCTCTGTCAATCGATTCCTCACCAGGATGGCCCCAGGAGAAATGACTTGGACAATGTTCTGTTGTGATCCGAAGGGTTTTTCAACATATTTCAGCTAACAGATGCTGCCGTGGATAACCAAGTTGTGTCAAGAAATCTGGGGAACAACCACTTGACCAACTGACTGGAAGAGGTCTATATTTGTTCCCATCCCAAAGAAGGGTGACCCAACTGAGTGTGGAAACTACAGAACAGTGTCATTGATTTCACATGCAAGCAAGATTCTACTGAAGATTATCCAAAAACTACTGGAACAGTACATCAGCAGAGAACTGCCAGAAGTCCAGGCTGGGTTTAGAAGGGGTCGTGGTACTAGGGATATTGTTGCTGATGTGAGATGGATCTTGGCTGAAAGCAGAGAATACCAGAAGAATGTCTATCTGTGTTCCATTGATTATGCAAAGGCATTTGACTGCGTGGATCATAACAAACTGTGGCTGACTCTGAGAAGAATGGGAATCCCAGAACATTTAATCATGTTAATGCAAAACCTATACTTGGACCAAGAGGCAGTAGTCAGAACAGAGCAGGGCAACACTGCATGGTTCAAAATTGGGAAGGGTGTACACCAGAGATGTGTCCTGTCTCCATACCTTTTCAACATGTATGCAGAGCAGATTATCCGAGAGGCTGGGCTCTATGAGGAGAATTGTGGCATCAGGATTGGTGGACGATCTATCAACAATCTGCGTTATGCAGATGACACAACCCTGCTCGCTGAAACTGAGGAGGACCTCATGCACTTGCTGCGAAGGGTCATGGACTGCAGCCTTCAGTATGGACTGAGGCTCAATGTCCAGAAGACAAAAATTCTCACCACCGGACCAATCAGTAGCATCAGGATGGATGGTGAAGAGATTGAGATTGTTCACAGCTTCAGTTTGCTCGGCTCCACGGTCAACACTCTTGGCACCAGTAGCCAGGAAATCAAAATACGTATCGCGATGGGAAAGTCTGCTGTTAGGGACCTCTCTAAAGTACTCAAGAGCAACGGTGTCTCTCTGGAGACTAACGTGCGCCTGATACAGGCCATGGTTTTTGCAATCACTTGTTATGCATCAGAGAGCTGGACAATGACTAGGTAGGATAGAAGGAGAATTGACGCCTTTGAGCTGTGGTGCTGGAGAAGAGTATTGAATGTACCATGGACTGCCAAGAAAACAAATAGATTCATCCTAGAGAGGGTTAAACCAGGCTGCTCCTTGGAGGCAAGGATTCTGGGGCTTCGCCTGACATACTTTGGACATGTTGTAAGGACAGACAGGTCTTTAGAGAGGGACATCATGCTGGGCAGAGTGGAGGGACAGTGCAGGAGGGGAAGACCCTCTATGAGGTGGATTGATTCAGTGACTGGGGTAATCGGAATGGGTGTGTTGTAGGCAATGAGATTGGCACAGGATAGAGCAGGGTTTAGGGCTGTTGTACATAGGGTCGCTTTGAGTCACAAATGACTCAACGACACATAACAACAACAACAACAACAATTTATGGAACTATATCAACGGACTTTCCTTTCCTAGTCTGAGTCTGGAAGCTCTGTTGAAACTTTACTACTATAGACATCCCTGCTGGAATTTAAAACACTAATGGCATAAGTCCTAACATTACAAAAACACACAACTGAACACAGAGGAACAGACTACCAGGTGAACTGTGAAATGGAGACATATAGGTCTTGAAAGGTTTGACAGTGCCTTCTTGTTGTTATGCACCATCAAAATGCCTGTGACTCATAGAGACCCTATCCACAACAGCCCTGAAGCTTACCCTACACTGAGCCAGTCTCACTGACTCCAACATAACTACCTCCAGTGCCCTAGTTACTCTGTCAATTCATCTCATCCAGCGGCTTCCTCTCCTGTTCTGTCCCCCCAGCCTTCTGAGAATGATGTTCTTCTTCAGGAACTGGTCCCTGTTGGACACATGCTCAAAGTATGTGAGAGGAAACTTCAAAAACCCTAGCCTCCAAGGGAAAACTCGGTTTTATCCGTTCCAAGACAGACTCATTTGTTCTCTTGGTGATCCAGGGTATGTTCAATACTCTTCTCTAGCGCCACAACTCAAAGGCATCAATTCTTTTTCTATCATCCTTAGTCATTACCCAGTTCTTTGATAAAGAGCAAGTAATTGTCAAGACCATGGCCTGGATCAAGCACACCTTAGTCTCTAGACTGACATTGTTGCTTCTCAGTACTCTGGAGAGGTTCCTGACCACAGATTTTCCCAATACAATTCGTCTTTTGATTTCTTGACTGCTGGTGCCAAAAGTGCTGATTGCAATGATGCCTTACTAAGATATAAATATGATATCTCATGGATTTAATGAACATTATATGAGAGTTGATGGGGCATTATCTTCATGGAAAAGAAAATGAACTTAAAGAATGTAGACAGAGTCATCGTCATCTGTGTTTAATAAACTAGATGTTTCTGAAGTAACAAGAAACCTTCAGACAGACACAACTTACAACAACTCAACTGTATTCCTTACTCAAGCTTTATCCCTGTCATGAGTTAGGGAGGACTCCACCCTATCCCTTCCCATGGCAAGAAGCAGGTTGGTGGGCCAGCTGCCATCAGCACCATGCTGGTTGCTGAAGGTTGGACAGGCAGTAAGAGGGTCCTCGGTGTGTTAAAAAGGTTCTTTTTCTGAAGGAGCACATGCTTCTTTCACTATCCATTTGATATCCCGGTTAATGTTAAGACTAGAGAAACATTCTTACAATTATATATTGACCTGTGTACCAAAAGTTATGCAATGTGTTAAATTCCCTGTACCTGTGAGTGAGACCTTGTATGGGGAAAAAAGATCTTTCTTTAAAAATAAGTTAAAGATATCAGACCAGCACAGAATGGGTCAGTTACATAAATAGTTACAAGCAGGGAGAAGGTACTACATGAAGATATATCCCCAAGCAGCAAGAAAACAACAAGGATTGAGAAAGCCGCCAGAGGGGAGAGAGACCAGCTGCTCTTTCAGAGACTCAGAAAGAAATAACAGAATTGATATCTTGGTTTGTACTTCTCTCGCTCCAAAAATCATGACACAACACATTTCTGTTCTTTAAAGCCAAATACTGTGACAGTTTGTGGAGTCCAAGTCAAAATGGCAGAATGAAGTCAAAGAAGACACTTTAGCTGAAAGTTCTGAAGGTGGATGAGAACACGGATTCTAAATCCCCCTAAAACCGCCTGAAGGTTTATGCTCTAACAAAGGGTCTCATGATCCTTGCTGAGTCAGGGAAAGCTCCATCGAGGGATTAAGTCAGACAGGGATAAGGTCAGTGCAGTGCAGTGAATTGCTTAATACACCCTTTCTGACCCTGTTGATGATGTTTTATATCTGTCAAGATGGACCAGGCAAATAGCTGACCTTCCAACGAGTTTTCATAGACTGTAAACCACACACCTTCAGAGGAGCTGGTGGATTCCAAGCGCCCATCTCTGGGTTGAAAGAGGAACTCCTTTGCTTTCAGTCACCCGAGTCCTCTCGTCTTGCTGTGTTGATATTACTAGGTACCATCTTGCTATGGTCTGGTGTTTTAAAGAAGGTAGACATTTAGAACGTCTTTACCTTCAGCCTCATAGGAAAAACTTTTGTGCTGATCCTTCTAAAACGAATTATTCATTTGCCATGCTATCAGGGTTAGTGGTTGTACTTTTGTAGGATTTCTTATTGTTTGGTGCCATCAAGTCTATTAGGACTCATCGTGACCCTATGAACAACAGATCTGAATCCTGTCCTATGCCGTCCTCATTTCTGACTCCCTTGAGTTCATTGCCACAGTCACTGTGTCAACCCATCTGGTTGAGAGTCTTCTTTTCTTTTGCAGACTCTGCATTTCCAAGCATGATGTTCTTCTCCAAGGAATAGTTTGTCCTCACAATATGCCCAAAGGACGTAAGATGACGCTTTGTTGTCTTTGCCGCCAAGAAGCTCTCTAGAAGAACTTCATTTAAGACCTACTTGGTTTTTTGGCAGTCCATGGGGTATCCAGTACTCTTCTTGAACTCTACAACTCAAAGATATCAATTCTTCAATCATTCTCATTCATTGTTCAGTTCTTAGATGCATAGCAAGTAATTGAAAAGATCATGGTCAGAATCAGGTATAACTTCGTCTTCAAAGAACATCCATTATTGCTCTTCAATAGTTTGTGAAGGCCGATGACTACAGACTTTTCAGCATCTCCTGATAATCTGACTGCGGATCCTAAAAATGTTGATTGTGGATCTAAGTAAGATGATTCTGCTGCAATTAGAAATACGGTGGCATACTTCTTTGCATCACTCAAGCCTTCGTACTAAGACAAATTGACAGTTAGGTGGTGGTCAGCCACTATTATTGTTGTTAGATACTCGCAGCTAGTTCTGACTCTTATAGCCACTGGTTATGACTAAATAATACCAAATCCCCGAGTCATCCTCCCATCACTGCTGTGCTTAAACCAATGGTTGAAATCCCTGCATCGGGCCATCTTATGGATGGCATACCTCTTTTTTTTTTTGTTTTGACCCTTAATTTACCAAATACAATATCCTTCTCTAGAGATTGGACTCACTTGGTAGCCTGACTAGTTTATGCGGGACTAAGACACATCTCACTGAAGAAGTGGAGAAGTAGGCCTAGCAAGTTTTATTATCTTGTCTCAACTAAAAAGTCAGTTAAAAGAGACACTGGACCAAAAAATTTCAACAAGTAGCTTATGAAGAAGAATCAGTGGTGATGAAAGATGAAGTTCAAGCTGCACTGAAAGCATTCGCACAAGATAAGGCCCCAGGAATCGAGTGGATATAAATTGGCATATTTCAACTAACAGATGCAGGTCCGGACGTGCTCCTCAGTCTATGCCAGGAATTTGGAGGCCAGCTACCGGGCTTCCTGACTGGAAAAGGTCCTGTTAAAGGTGATCCAGCAGAATGTGAAAATTATTGAGCAGTATCATAGGTATTTCATTTAGGCAAAATGGTGTTGAAGATAATTTTTCAAAAATGAGAACACTACACTGACAGGGAACTAGTTCCAGCTGGATTTAGAAGAGGTAGCAGCACCAGGGATTTCATTGATGCTGTCAGATGAGAGCAGGAAATACCAGGAGAATGTCTTTTTATGTTCTATTGACTATGCAAAGGCATTTGACTGTGTGGATCATAAAAAATTATAGGTAACATTGAGAAGAATAGGAATTCCAGAACACTTAGTTGTGCTCATGCAGAATCTATCCCTCGACCAAGGAGCTGTTGTCCAAACAGAACAAGGAAACACTGCATGGTTTCAAATCAGGAAGGGCGTGTGCCAGGGTTATAGCCTTTCTCCATATCTACACAGTCTGCATGCTGATGAAATAATTCATAAAGCCTGACTCTATGAGGAAAAATGGCATCACGACTGGAAGAAGACTCATCAACAACCTACATTACGCAGATGAAACAACTTTGCTGACCAAAAGTGAAGAGGATACAAAATGTTTGCTGCAGAAGAGCAAAGACTACAGTCCTTCACTACGGATTACATCTTCAAGAAACCCAGGACCAACAATCAACATTATGGCAGATGGAGAAAGGATTGAAGCTGTCAATGATTTCATCTTTCTTGTCTCAACAATGAACACCCTTGGGACCAGCAGTTAGGAAATCAGGAGACATTTGCATTGGCAAATCAGGGATCTCTCTAAAATGCTGAAGAGCAATGATGTTAGTTTGAAGATTAAGGGGCACCTGATTCAGGTTATGGTCTTCTCAATCACTTGCTATGCATCAAAGAGCATGGCAGTGACAAAGGATGACAGAAGAATTGATGCCTTTGGGTTATATTGTTGGACAAAAGTATTGAATATTCCATGAA